>NC_142480.1:45892500-46517500 GCF_049115385.1 Moschus berezovskii
ATGTGTGTATGTGTATTTTGTAGCCATTCTAATAGATGCATAGTGGTGTCTGATTGGGCTTCCCTGGTGGCTCAGATGGTAAAGAATCCACCTGCAGTGTGGGACACCTGGGTAATAGGTGTCTCATAGTTTTAATCTGAATCTCCCTATTGACTAATGATGTCCATTTCTCAGGTTTGTGTGTCTGTGTGTATTGTAGCTATTCTAGTAGGAATATAGTGGTATGTCATTGTAGTTTTAATTTGCATTTCCCTGTTGGCTAATGATATTGAGTATATTTTCATATACTTCTCTGTCATCTTTTATGGACTGAACTTTGTCCATTCCCCCTCCTCCCCCCCAAAATTTCTAACTCCTAGAATGTGACCTTATTTGGAATTAGGGTCTTTGCAAATGATCAGGGAACAATGAAACCATTAGCGTGTGTAACATTAGGGTGGGTAAAAGACCTGAGTCTGTGAACATCAACATGACTGGTATTTTTTTTTTTGGTTGTGGACCATTATTTAAAATCTTTATTGAATCCGTAACAATATTGCTCGTTTTATATTCTGGTTTTTTGGCCATGAGGCATGTGAGATCTTAGTTCCCTGACCAGGCATGGAACCTACACCCCTGCATTGGAAGACAAAATCTTAACCACTGGACCACCAGGGAAGTCCCATGACTGGTAGTCTTATAAAAATGGGGAGTTTGGACCCAGATGCCTGCACATAGGGAGAAGATGAAGGCAGAGACTGCTAAGCCAAGAAACACTGAAGGTTGCCAGCAAAGCTCCAGAAGCAGGGGAAAGAACAGAACAGATTCTCCCTTGCAGCCCTCAGGAAGAACCAGCTCTACCAACACCTTGACCTTGGGCTTGTAGCCTCCAGAACAGTGAGAAAGTAAAATGGTTACTCCACCTGCTTTATGAAACTTTGTTACAGCAACTTTAGCAAACTAATGCACCATCTGTGCATAATCTTTAGTGAAGTAGCTGTTTAGATTTTTTATCCATTTTTCCTCTTATTGTTGAGTTTTGAAAGCTCTTTATATATTCTGGATACACAACCTTTGAAGTCTGTGCTGTAGATGAAGAAACAGGGCTCAGACAGGGAAGGCAACTTATACCAGGTCATATGCATTAGTTTGTCTGTGGAAGAAACTAGCGTCTTTACCCCTCTTCTGGCTCCCATCTTCCAATTGCTGACTGTCAGCATCTCCTGGTCATGTTTCCTTGCTAACCACTGTAACTCCCTAAAGGATTCAAGTAAAGAAGTCTTGTTGGGGATACTGGAGGTGATGGAGACACAGACCTGGCTGCCCTAGAGAGCAGCTGGCAACCTGTGTGCCCTGTTGAAGGGGAGGGGGATGGTGACATTGGTGAAAATCCTAAGTCTGTGACACAAGATGAAAATCTGCGTGTCTGAGTAAAACAGCACTGAGTGGAGAGATAAGACTAGGTGAAAGTTTGTTGTTGTTTGGACACTGTGACCTTCGAAAAGTATGTTATCAGCACTCTTTTTAAACAGTTTTTTTGAAGCTTGCTAATTTAGGATTACCAGGTTCATCTTCCCTTTCTTTGATGAATGTTCAGAGGTCTCCTCTTCCCCTCACATTACCAGGCTACTCTCACACAGAGACGCTCAGGGAGGGCCTTGTGTGTACCAGTCGCTCAGTCGTGTCTGACTCTTTGCAACCCCATGGACTGTAGCCCACCTGGCTTCTCTGTCCATGGGATTTCCCAGCAAGAGTACTGGAGAGGGTTGCCGTTTCCTTCTCCAGGGGATCTTCCCGACCCAGGGATCGAACCTGCATCTCTTGTATCTCCTGCATTGGCTGCTGCTGCTAAGTCACTTCAGTCGTGTCCGACTCTGTGAGACCCTATAGACGGCAGCCCACCAGGCTCCCCCGTCCCTGGGATTCTCCGGGCAAGAACACTGGAGTGGGTTGCCATTTCCTTCTCCAATGCGTGAAAGTGAAAGTGAAGGCTGGAGGATTCTTTACCAGCTGAACCACCAGGGAAGCCCCAGAGAGGGCCTTGGGTAGTTTGTACAAAAGTCTATAAATCAGATGTTTTAAGGGGCTGGGGAATGGGGATTCCCAGCCTCTGACTGCTGAACAGCCCCCTCCATTCTTCTTGCTGCCTAGTTTTTGGTTTTTCTCTTTAATCATTTTATTGTTTTAGAACAGTTTTAGGTTCACAACAAAATTGAGTGGAAAGAACAGAGTTACCCTGTACCTCCTGCCCCCACACTTGCACAACCTCCCCACCTTTAATAGCCTGTGCCCAGAGGGTGTGGGTGTCACAATGGGCGGCTTGACCTTGACACAGCATAATCACCCAAAGTCCACGGTGCACATTAGTGTTCACTCTTGGCGTTGTTGTCCTTCCAGTTCTTATGAACGACAGAGCCTTTCTTTCTAATTCTGTGGTCTTATTTTCCACAACAAGGATATGCAGGGAGACAGGGTAGGGGTGAAACTTCCTACGCCTTTTGTCTCCACATGTCCCCCATTCTTCATCAGATTCATCCAAGTTTTGCTTAGTGGAAACTCATTCTAAGTCTGGCAGATGGTTAAATAATATTACTAGTTTCCAGTACTTTTAAAATGTTGTGTGACTGTGTGTGTGTTTGTGAATTATGTATACCTTAACCTAGAAAATTTATTAACAAATTGGTTGCAGAAATGACTTCATGAAAATTCATTCAGTGATACTTTATTAATATTACTAGATACATATAATTCAACATAGTTTCCCCTAATAAATACAAAAGTAAATAAAAACAAATTACTGCCACATAATGAAAACTACTTTAACCAAATGTTGATGGACTTATTCTCAGTTATGGATATATATTTTGAAACAATTCTAAAACTATAAGACTAAACTTTTAAGATAAAATAAATCGTATTACCCCAAAACCACCCAATAAGAATTTATTTCATGGGATTCCCCTGCAGATCCAGTGGTTGGAACACCACGCTTCCGATTCAGGGGGCACAGGTTCGGTCCCTGGTCTGGGAACTAAGATCCCACATGCGGCATGGCGTGGCTGAGGTTTGGGGAGAGAGTGTCATTCATCAGGGAATGTTCAGCATTTATATACGCAGTCTGTTCTGTCTACTTCACTTGGTGCCGCCATTCCCTCCCTCCCTCCCTTCTTGGCACTGCTCTTCACACTGGAGGGGTAGGAGGACATGACTGTGCTCATACTGAGCCTGACTCTTCTTCTGCACTGTGATTCTGGGAGCGGCAATGAGGTGCATAATTGCCTGCGGTTACCCTGAACATTTTCTTCAGAGCGGCTGGTCATACTCTGCTGCTGCTGCTGCTGCTAAGTCACTTCAGTCGTGTCCGACTCTGTGTGACCCCATAGACGGAAGCCCGCCAGGCTCCCCCGTCCCCGGGATTCTCCAGGCAAGAACACTGGAGTGGGTTGCCATTTCCTTCTCCAGGTCATACTCTAAACTTCTGCAAATGCTTTTTCCTTTTTGGAAATAGTGTCCTTCAAACCACATTATTCCCCTACCCACACTCTCCATTCTCTGTAACAACTTCTAGGGTGCTTGTGAAGCTTTAGAGGGCAAGACTCCTCTCAGAAATCATACTCCTCATCAGCTCGAAGCAGGCTAGGTTATTCTACAATCCTTGCTACAGGCCAGAAAGGGAGTATTGAGTGGGGAATTCTCCTAATATGAAAATGGAGGAACAGGTACAAAAAGAGATTAGGTGACTTACGAACAACCCCTGATTCTTGGTTAGCACTCTTACGTTGTGGATTCCAAGGCATCACGGAACCTGATGCCCAGAGCAAAGTTTCTGTGAGGTAGGCAGAGCAGACATTCTTTTACAAATGAAGACACTGAGACTCAAAGACAAGAGTCACTTGCCTAGGGTAACACAAATAGAAATTAACATCATTGGAACTGTGAACTCAGGTACTTCGATTTTCAACCCACAGAGCCTTAGATTTCGACGTTAGGGTGCCTCTTACTAACCTGAACCCTGTGAGGAGCAATGCAACCATCTTAACAGCCACCAATGAAAACCTGACTCAGGGAACACCTCATAGATGCCTTGAAGTCTAAGGAGAAAAATACTGTTGTCTTGGAAGAAGATCCATGTGTCATTTTCCATGGTGCTCTAGAAAACTCCTAAGGCACTTAATGAATGATAACACCTATGTGAATAACTATATACTTGACATAAGTATAAACACAAGTATAAATTATAATAGATTGAAACAAGTTACCGAACAGTGTGTTGGGATTAAAAATAGTTCTGATGGGAATCTACATAATTTAAGTCTCAGAAACGCATACTAAAGAACAATCTTGGTTAAAATATTAATTCGAAATGGATTTAAAAATCCTGATTTCCTCTGACAGATTTTTCTAAATTTCTTGCTTAAAAATTTTAAAAATGATTAGTTTTCACTTAAAAATTTTTTTTTGTTCTACTATAGAAAATTGATTTTGTCCTTGAGAAGCCAACATGCTGTGAGTCCGCTTCCTTTTAAACGTGATTTGAGAATTAGAAGGCTTTCACCGCGGGAGCGATCTTGCGGAAGAATTTATGACCTCGGGAATTTGTAGTTTCAAACAGGTAGCCAGGAGGGGATGGGTAGCTAGCCGGACAGGTCTCCAGTTTCTTGGGCATATACTCCAGAGAGTACGTGGTGACGTCATCAAACGGAAGCGACCTCTTCAATGGAGCGTCCGCAGGTTTGCAGCTCTCGGTGGGAATTAGTTCATGGGGCACGTAGTGAGACCTGAAAGTGCTCAGGCCATCGAATTTTCCGGATGGGCTGGGGATCTGCGGCTCCTGCTTAATGAGTCCCTGACGGCAGCTTTCCCATGCTGGGAAATCTTGCTTCGTGGTGCTCTTTCCTTGGAAAGCAAAGTTAAGATTTCTCCTACGAGAAGCAGGCCTGATGGGAAGCACACGCGTGGCCTGATGCGGGACGTAGTCGACGTGGCTGGTGCTCTGCAGCTGCATGGTGCCTGCGGGAGGGACGTACTCCAGCACTTTCTGTGCTTGCGGTTCTGGAAGTGCCCACGCTTGAAAACTGTCCCGGAACTCGGTGCTTCCTTCAAATGGAGCATCCTGGGCCACTCTGGTGTGTGCAGGTCTGCAGATCTTTGCTGTTTCACCGACGAGACCCTGAAAGTCGCATCGGTGAGTTGTGAGGTCCTCCAAGGGTTGCTCGGGTGGCTTGTAGCTGTCTTTTGGCCTTGCCAACTTGAATTCTGGTCGATGAGGCACATAATCAAGGCGATGACTTGTGTTACCGCTAAAGGGCATGGTAAAGCGTTCGACCGCGGGGCTGGGTTTACAGCTTTGCCTAGGCTTTATCTCCCGAGGGACATAGTCATCCTGAAATGTTGTTGAATTTCCAAATCTCACAGTAGGGGGATAGTAAGTTTGTTGTGGCTTGTAGAGTTCATTTTTCTGAATGTCCCAAGCTCTATAATCATCTTGAAAATTTAAAAGAGAGAGACAGCATTTTTAAATACTGAAGAACACCACCACCTTCTGAAAAAATCATGGCTGACTTCTCTCATTGCTGTCCTTGCATTTCCTTTAAGTATCTCAACACCAATTAAGTAGGAAGTTCCACTGATTTCCCCTCAGATTTATTCCTTTTTTCCTTCACTTCTACTTTCCTCTTCCTATCTCCCCACTTTAATACACACAACTTTCCACTTTCAGATTCTTCTGATTTAACATGGGAATGGAACATCTGAGCCTGACTGTAGACTGTTTTTGAAAACCGAAAAGGTTGTGTTTTGGGTGAAGACAATTTAGGAGATTAGGGTTGTGTTCCCAGGAACTGGTTGGGATTTTTGTTATAACATGCTGAAGTTAAGCATAAAAGCTAGGGATTAACATAAAACCAAGGGCCCTGCTGTGTGGGCAAGAGTGATGTGGATATTACTCCTTACTTTGGGGGGACTCCTCAAAGTAGAGAAAACTTCAGCTCCACTGTACCCCTGGAAGCCTACAGGACTCCCTGAGCAAATATACAGGGTCCAGGGTAACTTGTATTATCCCAGGAGGGGCACTGTCTTCGATTTTTCCTCCTCGGAAAATGGGCTTCATCTGGAGGTGAGGGGCCCAGACTGAATGCTCTCTAAAGTGTGAGAGACTAAGTATGGAATTTAGAAATGAACATCAGGGCTGAACCTGGGATTTTGTGTTAAATACCTTAATTATTCTTCTTGCAGCTCACCTAGACCATGGATGGAAAACTGAAGTGCTTATGTTTCAACTGAGGTTATTTAGGCTATTTCTAGATGAGAAAGGGAGAAAGCTGAGAAATACTATGGAATTGACTTCACCCCCAAATATGTATCTCTAAATACCAAAAATTAATTTATAAGAGACAGAAGATATACATGATAAAGAATTAGAGTCTAGGCTAAAGGTCATGCAGTGTTTATTGGAAAGGCAAAAGTTCAAATGCTTCTTCTGTGGATACCTCTTTTGAAGAGAAAAACTTCTCAGTCACAGGCATTTCTGCCAAAATAGCCACGTTTTTGACCAAATAATGATTACTTCCACCACCTTCAAACTACTGATGTTTGAATGAGAGTGAATAGCCTAAGAGCACGCAATCTTTTGGATAGTAGAGACCTGGTAAGAAAAGATGATCTGGGTCATGCACATTCTTGGTCTTGTGAACTTACATTTGAAAACAAATTCAGATACATGTGGGAGAAGAATGTGAAAGGTGCCATGAAGCAGAATTGGAGAGCTATGTGGGCAGAAGCCTTTGCAATAGACTCATAAGGAAACAGTGACATGATACATAGGCAGAGAAGGCTAGACCATGATACATAGGCAGAGAAGGCTAGACCTTGGAGGGCGATCAGAGATGATGTGTCCAGGGGAGTGAGGATGCTGTGAGAAAAGCCAGTTAGCTCATGGCGGTGGTGGGGTGGGCGAGGGGTAGTTCCCCCTCAAGCTTCGTCTGCACAGGATAGTTTTCCAATTCCACTTCACATGAAGCTTTACCACAAACTCGCTTTTTCTTGAGTCACCATGAAGGAATCTCTGTTGTTTGCTACAAGTATAAAATTATAGCACTATTTTTCAGTAACTAAAAGGAAACCAGAGGATGTTAATGGAAGGTCTGTGGTTCAATATAAACATACAGGGAGACCGTTGCCAAAATGTCTACAAAAAAGATGTTAATTTCATGACAGAAACTAAATAGAAAAGAATATTCTCCCTTACCAAAAAAGTTTGGTTTTCAAAAAGGAAGCAAAAATTTAGAGAGACGAGGTTTGACAGCAATGTATTAATTCCAGAGATGTGCAGAAAATTGGTTTGCCTCTTTTAAATATCCCTATGCTCATATGCCTGGAAATTTATTATTTTCCTATAATATTTATTAATAACACTCTAAGCAATACCTTTAAAACATCATGGTCTTTATTAATATCATTGGTTCTTAGTATCTTATGACACATGGAAAAAAAAATCAAACAATGCCGTCTACATCTAATAATGCATCTGGTCCTTTGGCAACTACACTACTACACTTGTTAGATAAGGGCCATTCAGTTTAGATGGGAAGTTTGCCTTCTTCTAAACAGCTTTAAGTCCATGAGGTGCTCGCATGTGTTTGCTCATCATGAACATCCAGATGCAGAGCTCCAACTCCATCCTTACACAGTGAGCTGTTCTGGGTTCCTCTGTGAGGACAAAAGTCCTCAGCGGCATATGTGGTTTCTTTCTCTTGGTAGTTGGAGCTCTGTTCTCTGTGGTGTCTTATGGCACCAAGAATGTGGGACCAATTTTCATAAAGTTAGGGGGCTCCATCCTTTCTTTCTCAATCTACATATCATCAAACTTGTCTCACAGTTTTAATCATACCTGTAAGTTGATGACTCCCAAACTTGAATCTCTACTCCAGACTTCCCTTGAAATCCAAACCAACATATTTATCTACCTCCTAGACAATCTCTTGCGGAGAAGGCAATGGCAAGCCACTCCAGTACTCTTGCCTAGAAAATCCCATGGACGGAGGAGCCTGGTGGGCTGCAGTCCATGGGGTCGCTAAGGGTCGGACACGACTGAGCGACTTCACTTTCACACATTGGAGAAGGAAATGGCAACCCACTCCAGTGTCCTTGCCTGGAGAATCCCAGGGACGGGGGAGCCTGGTGGGCTTCCGTCTATGGGGTCACACAGAGTCGGACACGACTGAAGTGACTTAGCAGCAGCAGCAGCAGACAATCTCTTGCGGAGAAGGCAATGGCAAGCCACTCCAGTACTCTTGCCTAGAAAATCCCATGGACGGAGGAGCCTGGTAGGCTGCAGTCCATGGGGTCACTACGAGTCAGACACGACTGAGCGACTTCACTTTCACTTTTCACTTTCACACATTGGAGAAGGAAATGGCAACCCACTCCAGTGTTCTTGCCTGGAGAGTCCCAGGGATAGGGGAGCCTGGTGGGCTGCCATCTATGGGGTCACACTGAGTTGGACACGACTGAAGTGACTTAGCAGCAGCAGACAATCTCTATTCAAATGTCCAAGAGGTAAATTGAAACTTAGTTTGCCCCAACTGAGTTCACCATCTTGTTCAGACTCATTTTCCCTAAATAACGCAACAATAAAACATTATTTTGAATTTGGCATCTCATGTAATGATTTCACCCAGTTAATTTTTCCTCCCTCACTCCCTTCTCTCTGTTTCAAGTCATTTTCAAATCCTGTTTATTTTACTTTCTAATTGTAAGTTCTTCCATCTGAGGCAATCATGCAATGAATAGCAACTTGATGAAATAATCAAAAATAACAAGGAAATAGAAGAAAAAATATTGTAAAATAAGGTTCCGTAGTTGTGTTTACAGCAAGATCCTTATTTCATTCTTGATATTTGTAGTTAGTGTCTTCTCTTTTTGTTTTTCTCCTTGGTCATTGTGGTCAGGGTTATTTAACTTTGTTATCTTTTAACAGAATCAGCATTTCATTTCATCTATTTTCTCTACTGTTTTTTTTTTCTCTTTACAGACTCATTGATTGCTGCTCTTCATGCTTCTCTCTGGAATCATTTTCCTTCAACCTGAAGAACTTCCTTTAATTCCTTTTGTAGTATGTATCTGCTACTAACAAATTTTCTTTTTTTTTTTTCTTCCCTAAAAACCTCTTTATTTTACATTATTTTGAAGGATATTTTCACTACATATAAAATTCTAGGATTCACTGGGTTTGAAATTCCCAATTTTTTTTTCCTTTTAACATTAAAGATGTCATTCATTGTCTTCAGGCTTCTATAGTTTCTGGTGAAGTTAAGTATATTTCTAACTTTTCTTTTGTAGATAATGTGTAGTTTTGCTCTTACTACTTCTAAGAAGTTATCTTTACTTGGTTTTCAGAAGTTTGATGACAGTTGCCAGACATGGCCTTGTGTTTATTTTGCGGTTTGATAAGCTGCTGCAGAGAAGGCAGTGGCACCCTACTCCAGTACTCTTGCCTGGAAAATCCCATGGATGGAGGAGCCTGGTAGGCTGCAGTCCTTGGGGTCGCTAAGAGTCGGACACGACTGAGCGACTTCACTTTCACTTTCATGCATTGGAGAAGGAAATGGCAACCCACTCCAGCGTTCTTGCCTGGAGAATCCCAGGGACGGGGGAGCCTGTTGGGCTAACGTCTATGGGGTCACACAGAGTTAGACACAACTGAAGTGACTCAGCAGCAAGCTGCTTGAATCTGTGGCCTGAATTCCTTCACCAATTTTGGAAATTCTTTGACCATTATCTCTTCAAATACTTCCTGATTCTTCATAGGTCTTATAAGGTTTTATTATATGCTGGATGTTATGCATAAGAAAATCACAGAAACTAAAATCAGTGTTACTTTCAACAGAAGACAGCTTGCTCTTCCCTCTGTTGGGCAGATAGGATGTGGGGCAGACCACCTTGATCCAATCAGGAACTGAGCAAGACTGGCGTTCAATGACATCTTTAATTAGACAAAGTCTTCCTCTAATTACAGATTTCTTCGGACAAGACCTGTGATGTGTTTGTAGCTTTGCCTTCATTCTAGTGGGGCTTTGTCTTCCAAGCACCTGTTCCCAAGAGAGGCTGTGGGACATTTCTGTGAGCTCTTTCTAGCCCAGTCTTCTAGTCCACCATGCCCCCTCAACACTTAGCAAACACCCCACAAGGAAAACCAGCCCTGCATCTGAGGTACTTATAGATTCTAATCTATCATACCTACCTATGTGTGAGGTTCTCCACTGATTTTCTTTCCCCCTAGAAGAGTCCCCTGCTTATGCCACCCCAATCTTCAGCCTCACCTAGACTTGACAGATGCTTCCAGAGGACTGAACAGTTGGCCACCTCAGCTCATCTAGGAAGGGCTCCTCCATCTCTGTAAATTTAGTTCTTTGCTTCTATTTAAAAATTTTTTTTTTTAATTTATGTTATGTTTTTAGCTGTTTCAGTGGAGGTTATGGCTTTCTGCCATCTACTATATCCTATCTGGTAGCAGAACTCAAAAAATTTTAGTGGCTACTAGAAAAATGTTAAGCTCCTCAGTCTGACATCCAAGACATCACAATCTTAACCTACATTTTTGGAATTAGACACCAATCACTCAGATCCTGAAATTCTCTGGTCCACACCATGTTCACTGAATACCCTTTTATTTTTCTGGCTTTATGACTTTTTGCTCATCTCACCCTAGCTTTTAGGACGTCCCTCCTCTTTCCATACATCAATACTTGCTAGTCTCTGATGCATTCTCAGACTAGCCTACAGTGAACAAGATGTTCAGTCTAAATTTTTGAAGCACTAATTGTTTCATAAATCTTCTAGTGAATCATTCCCCTCTCCTTGTGATATTTATTTCTTGTATAACTATTTAATTTTTCATGCTGTATTGCTCTTTTCTTTCCTCAACTGTAAAGTTTCTAAATGTCAACAACCCTGCTCCATTCAGATCTCTATTCCTTGTGTGCCTGGCACACAGAAGAGTAATCCCTAAAAAGTATTTATCAAATCAAATACTGATCTATTTTCTTTATGTACACTTTACTCTGAGTAAGTTTCTAAACCAAGGCTGCTTGGGAAAGACATATGAAGAGTCACCAGTTCCATAGAGCCACATCTCCAGAATCTAGATGACGCCCTTCTCACCATCTTGTAGTTTTTTGTTTTTAATCATATCCCATTTCCATCTGCCCTCTCTTCTCTGTTAGGTTATAGCAAGAGGCTCTTCCCATTGTGATTCCTCTTCAGCTACAGATCTGTCCTTATGGAGGGATCTACAGAGCCCGTAGTGTGGTCATCACACAGGATGGTAACATGTCCCCTTGGCCCATAGGTTTTCTTGTCTCATGCCCCCAAACCGGAAATACAAGGATAACTCTTCCTCACTAGGAAAGATCAGGAGAGAGGAGGCCAGAAGGAACCCAGGAATCCTCAACATTGGGTTATGGGAGTAGAAGTACATGAACCTATAGGAAGCCCAGGTAATGAAAAGCTAGAACTAGTACTGGATGTGTGAATGTGTGTGCACGTGTGTGTATGCTACGTGTAAATAGTCAAGGCATCAAGGATTATCAGTATTATTGTATTTTAAGTGAACTTTACGGAGAAAAAAAGAAGAAAATCGTACTATGGTTGTTTAAAAGACCCAGTACAAGCATTTCACCAGTTTTATGTCAAATTACTATGTAATACATTATCTCATATGCATACCAATTAATATATATCTTAGCAATTACTATATGCTATATTAGATTATAAAAATGTATTTGTTCACTGTATGTGAAAATCTTTGTGAAAGTTGCTCAGTCCTGTCCGACTTTTTGTGACCCTATACAGTCCATGGAATTCTCTAGGCCAGAATACTGGAGTGAGTAGCCTTTCCCTTCTCCAGCAGATCTTCCTGACCCAGGAATCAAACTGGGGTCTCCTGCATTGCAGGAGGATTCTTTACCAACTGAGCTATCAGGGAAGCCCTGATAGATTCACTCTATGTGTTGCCTTAAAAATTTGTTCCTTGTATGGTGTCTTATATGCTCACAGCTTAAAAAACAGAACAAAGAACATTGTTCCTGATCTCCCTACTGAGCTGACTTATAGATCATACTATACTAATTCCATATACTGTGTTGTTTAGTCATTCAGTCTTAAAAAGAGTGACTCTTTTGTGACCCCATGGACTGTAGCCCACCAGGCTCCTATATCCATGGGATTTCCCAGGCAAGGATACTGGAGTGGGTTTCCATTTCCTTTTCCAGGGAACATACACTTTACTTACCCATTAAACTGCTAAGAGTGATGTTTAAAGAATAAGTGTGTTTTCAGTTATTATCTCTTTAAAATATAAATCAATACTGTTATTGTGGATGGCATCACTTTTATAAAAAGGTTTCATATTAGGACATAGCCATTCAGTTATATCACATATGAGTGAAAAGGCTGTAAGCCTAAATATGCAATTACATTATTAACAAAAAATATAGAAATAGTATGAACTAACCAGATAGCCTATTGTTGGAAATAAAGAACTGCCCAAAGCAACAGTGTTGTAAGACCAGATTGATTTTTGGAAAGAAACTGGTCACACATCATCCAGCCCCTTCCTCCCTGCAGTTGGTTGCCAGCAGGCAGAAGGTATTCCATGTTGGAAGGCCTAGAGGAGCAGGTGGCCTGTGTGAGGATCCAACATTGTCTCACTGGGTGAACATGCCTGTTTTATTCTGAAGTTCAGTAGCAGGGACCATCTGCTAACAGAGGTAAGCGTCATCCTCTATCCCAGCCTTTATCAGTATAAAAGGCAATATTTTGGTTCTCTCCCTGCTAACTCTTTTGGTTGATTCAGAACTTGAATGGTGAAGAGGGTTGCTATTTATTTGACTTTATCAAAGGCTGCAGTATACTCAGTAGTTCATACTGGGAGGAAAGGAGCAGTGCCAACTCAAAATGGCATAATGTGACAAATAGGACATAATGCTTGTTCAGTAGTATCCTTTGTTTTCATGGTTTGAGATAGAGAAAACTTAGTGGCTGAATTTGGACAGGAACCCTGGTCTCTTAACTCTCAACGAAGCAAATGGTCTTTTTCCCTCATTATACAATATTATTTTGACAAAAGAGAAAGAAGTTTTCTCCTAAGCCTTGGAGACTTAAGTTTGGCAATCTGCCAGGATTGCAATTGGATGTTGGATGTCAAAGCTGAAGGTTAAGTTTTTGTTTTTTGGCGCTTTAATTTTGGAAATGGCAAGTTACCTTTATAGGTTGGGACAGTGTCCAGCTTTCCTTTTTTAACTTGTTGTCTCTCCAGAGGCCGAACTATCACCACAGGATGCACTTTGTAAGAATTAAAATCCCGTTTATAGGTGGTGCCAAGATCAATTACCCCCTGTTTTGGTTTATATTCTTCTGGTGCATGACGAGGCTGTTTGACTATTTCATAAGGACGATAATCCGACCTGAAATATATAAGTTTGAAACATAGCCTCACAGGTTCTTTTGTTTTTAACTCTCTCAATTCAGTATTAAAGTTTTCAAGACTTTCACTGGAAAAGTCTAGAAGATATTAAAATGGTGATGGTTGGTAAACTACTTGAAAGAGATTATTGAATTCCTTTATGCCCTACCCAGTGACTAAATATCTTAAGGAAAAAAATATATATATATATTTTTAAATCCCAGTTTTCCAAACATCTTTACAATGGATCATTGGTTAATTGGATCTTACAGAAATAAAATCTTCCAAGAATTGAATTTTTGGTCTAATCTGGAAGGAAATCACAGGTTAAAGGTTTAAATGAATCTGAAAAAATTTTAACTATATCCCCTGGGTCCACTTTGTCAAAACCCTTATTCATCTTATTAAAGACTCTAATGAACTGTTTGGGTGTGCTGTCTTTTTGTTGAGCCATGCTGTCTTCCTGCTCATCATTAAATAATCAGTTAAAGGAGTCACGTACATCTGACTCTGGCCTTTAGACATCAATCATATTCATAGCATGGACGTAAGTCTTACTCATCTTCTGATCCCCCAGCAGCTCTTGCCAGGGATGGGGGTCATAGGGTACCCCGGCCACCCTGGGCATTTGATAAACATTATGTTATTGCAGACACTGAGGCTGTCTGCTGAATTGGAGAAGACCACAGCCTTGGACTGATCAGACCACCTGGGCCCAAATCCTGGCTCTGTCATTCACTAAATGTATTATATTGGATAACTTCACCTGTCTGTTCCAGTTTCCTTATATATAAAATAGAACCATAATGTCATCTACCTCATACAGGGTTGTTTTAAGGACTGACACATATATGCATGTACAGCATACACATGACTGTTTTGTACACATAAAGAATGATTATTTTGATTACTACTACTATTACTAAAAGTCTTCCAAATGGCTTTCTTTTCTTTGGCACTGACTTTCTATTGGCATTTCTTTTCTATTGGCTATGGTCACTTATTTTATGATTTATTCAGACCATTTTTTTTTTACTAATCAGTATTTTCTGTATGTGGTCATAACCTCCCAAAAACAAAACTCACTGAATCCCTTCTCTGTTCACAATGTGACTTCTTAGACTTGTTAACTCACCCCTGTCAATCCACTTCAACCTGGTTTCTCAGCAGTTGCGGCGTCCACAGTGGCTTCTATATGGTGAAATGCATCACTCTTAGTCCTCATCTTACCAGACCTCTCCAGTAGTAGCTTTCATTACCGACCACTCTATTTCTGGACATCTCTTTCTCCCTGTCTTCCTCATGATTTCTTCTCAGTCTCCTATGTCGCTTCACCCTCCTAGACTCAGTCATGAAGTGCTAGAGTTCCTCAGCACTTGGGTCTGCACACTCTCCTCTGCTCATCCCGTGTTCCCTCCTGAGCACAGCTCCTCCACCCCCACAGCTGCCATCACTAACTAGATGGAAATGCCTCTCAAACTTACATCTCTGCTTAGACCACTTCTCTTAGATCTAGACCAGTTTTCACAAGGCCTCTCAGGTAGTCAATGGCACCTCAAAACATACTATAAAAAAAAAAAAAAAGTACTATACCCCTAATCAAAATATTTCTCCCCAACAAATCTGGCCCGTTTCGCTTGTTCCTTCTTAGTGAATGGCACCACCACTTCTTCAGCTGCACAGTCGGGAACCTAGACTGACCCTTCATGCCTCCCGGGACTGAACCCATTTTCTTGTATGTCTCCTGCAATGGCAGGCAGGTTCCTTTATCACTGGCGCCACCTGGGAAGCCACTTTAAGCCTCACCTCCCTCTTAAATTTAGTTTATCACCACCTCCTCTCAGCTTTTTATCCTAAATCTCTCTTAAATCTAACTGCTTTTCTCTGTCTAATCCACAACCCTGATATTCTAAGCTTTTGTAATAGCTCATCCACGTCAGTTCAGTAGCTTCCTAAACTCACTCACTAGTTCTCTCTCTTTTCATACCCCCTTCAACACACACACCAAAAAGAAACCCTCAGTGGCTTCTTACTGCTCTAAGGATACAGAAGAAACTGAGGATGGCCCCTTCCACTAGCTTCAACTCACCTTGTGCTTCTCTGCCCCTGCTGGTCTTCTGCTTCCTGCTTCATGCTGCTCTCTGCCTGGAAAGCTTTCTTACATTCTTAATCCAGTTAAGTGCTTTACAGCCTTCAGATTTTAGATCATTCTTCTCATTTCCCTGATAAAGTCAAGCCTCTTATTCTGGCTCTCAAGTTACCTGGTGCCTACCCTTCCTAGATTTGATCACTGTTGGAATTTTATACTCATTCTGAATGATGTTTTTGATTGCCACCTCCACTAGACTGCAGTGTCTGTAAGCACAGAGATCAGGACTGTTTCCACTCATCACTGTATCCCAGGCACCAAGCATAGCGCCTGACACTTAACAAAGGCTTGAGAAATACTATTTAGAAAATGAACAATAGTAGACATCACATACCTCTGCTTCTCAAGATATCTGAATTGTTCTTTTCTCTTCCCAAATACCAGCTAGAAAAGAACAGGCTAAATTGCAATCAGGAAGTGGAAGAATCAGGGAGAGGACAGAGAAAGCTTAGAAGTCTTAATTTCTCTAGTTAGATTAGTTACATGTTAGAAAGTGTACCTCCAAACCCAAAGCAACTTTCTATGGAGATGTAGTGAAGGGTAAATGCACTCTTACTCATCTGATATATCCTAAAACACTGGACATGTCTGGACTCAGACCTTCAGGGCAGCCTTCCTGCCAACTCTGGCAGTCCTTGGTTGTGCTACAACTGTAATCCTCTAAAGGACCAAAAGTCCTGTACAAGTCCAGACATCTGCTCTTTACTGTCTCTTCCTACAGTACAGGAAAGTATAGAACAGAATGACACGTTATTTTTAATTGTACAGATGAATCAGCTGCTATCTGCTGCCTAGTCAACATCGTCAACATGAGGGAGTCAAGCAAGAGTTCCAAATCCCTTGAATGTGGTCCTTGGAAATACTTCTGTTCTTAGTTGCTAACTTGTGCCCAACTTTTATGAGACCCATGGACTACGGCCCGTCAGGCTCCTCTGTCCATGGGATTTCCCAGGCAAGAATACTGGAGTGGGTTGCCATTTCCTTCTCCAGGGGGATCTTCCCGATTGAACCCGAGTCTCCTGCAGGCGGATTCTTTACCATCTGAGCCACGATACTGCTAATTCCCTAGTCAAAATATAAAGAAAAGATTTAGTGTTTTACTAAGTGTAAAGATGATTTAAGAAATGGAAGATTTCGTTTTGTTGATATATCTGAATCTTTATTTAGTTTTATTTTTACTATTAAGGCTACTTGAACAAGGCAATGGAGAAAACCCAGAATTGAAAAGCAATTGACTTTCTTAAAGAAACATTTGGCAGGTTAAATTTTCTTCATTTTTTAGAGTTGGTTAAATGCAAACTCTTTATTCAACAAATATGAATATTGTGAACTTTATTTCAGATCTCCATTATGGATCACTAAGGCATCAAGGAAGAAAGGAGTAGAGGTGGAGAAAAAAAGAGCAACCTTTCCCCTTGCTGTGTCTCAATCAGCTGCTTAGCTTCTTCATCTCATTTACTACGATCTGGGATTATCTTGTTTGTCTGATTTTTGTTTGGGGACCATTTATAGTCATAAGACTATAAACAGTGGTGGGAAAGCCCTTCTTTCCATTCCACATCAGACCTAGTGGACAGTCCAGGACCTGGTCACTGCATTGAGTCTGTAGCAAGAGAATCACCAGTGATGCTAGTTAAAAATGCATATTCCCGGAATCCACTCCATTAGCTACTGACTGTTTTAGGTGGTAGTCTGGAACCTATAACTGTAAACTTTCTTGATGATTCCAAATCACACAAAAGTCTGAGGACTATGGAAGATCTTCACATTTCTGGAAGAGCCACACACCTACAGAAAGAACCATAAGAGTTGCCTGAAATGTTAAAGGTATAAGTATTGGACTAAAAGTTTGAAGGTCTCCACCTCTGCTATGTAAGTAAAATGATCTTTCTTTGAAAATGAAAATGGATAATACTAAAAGTTAACATTGTTCTAGAGCATTTTAAAAACCCTAAATAATAGAAATCTGATGTACGAGTTCCTTGAAAGCAAGAACCTATGTTTATTGATATTTTTTAACGCCTTAGATTGTGCCTTGAATATAGCGTGCACATCAACAGAATAAAGAAAAGAACTGAATTAACAAAGATACAAAGAGATCAGAAGTGCTGAGCCAAGTGAAAAGTTGAGGCTTAAAAGAACTTTTCTGTCTTTCACACTGAGTAAATATTGAGCACCTACTATGAGCTGCTGCTGCTGCTAGTGTAATAGGTTTCGGGAAATAGAATGCTGAGATAAGAAGACACAGTTGCTGCTTAACGATAAATAACAGGCAGATACTTTGAGAACTTATATAGGGGACTTTTACCACACCAAAAACTGGGTGTCAGAGAAGGCTTTTCAGATTAATAATTGAGTTGAGATCCATAGGTTGAACCAACGTAAAACTAGGGTAAGATGCAGGAAGAATTTCAGGCAGGTAAAATAGTATCTTGGAAGGCTATGTGACAAGGGAAACTTAGTACATTCAAGAAATGAAAAATGTCCTATTAAATGTAACCAAAAGAGTGCAAAGGGCATTACAGTGAAAATAAATCAGAGAAGAAAGTGGGGACCAAGCAATGAAGGGATTTGATTGTATATTAAATATAATGGGAAAATACAAGAGCAGTTTTAGCAGGGAGGTGATAGGATTGGATCTGCATTTTAAAAAGGTCATCTTGCTCAACATCACTAATTATTGGAGAAACTCAAATCAAAACTACAACGAGGTACCACTTCACATTAGTCAGAATGGTGATCATTAAAAAGTCTGTAAATAACAAATGCTGGAGAGGATGTGGAGAAAAGGGAACTCTCTTCTACTGTTAGTAGGAATGTAAGTTGGTACAGCCACTATAGAAAATAGTATGGAGGTTCCTCAAAAAACTAAAAATAGATCTACCATATTATTCAGCAGTCCCACTCCCAGGCATATATCCAACAAAACTATAATTCAAAAAGATATATGCACCATCCCTATGTTCACAGCAGCACTATTCACAATAGCCAAGATATGGAAACAAATGTCCTGTGGCAGATGAATGGATAAAGAAGATGCGGTACATATATATACAATGGAATGCTGCTCAGCCATAAAAAGGAATGAAATAAAGTCATTTGCAGCAATACGAGTGCAACTAAAGACTATCATAAGTGAAGTAAGTCAGAAAGAAAAAGACAAGTACCATATAACCTGTATGTGGAATCTAAAATATGGCAAAAATGAACCTATCTATAAAACAAAAACAGACTCACAGACATAGAGTACAGACTGGTGGTGGCCAAGGGCGTGGGGGAGGGAAAAACTGAGAGTTTCGGATTAGCAGATTGTAATCAGATGGAAAAACAGTGGAAACAGTGTCAGACTTTATTTTTTTGGGCTCCAAAATCACTGCAGATGCTGATTGCAGTCATGAAATTAAAAGACGCTTGCTCCTTGGAAGGAAAGTTATGACTAACCTTGATAATATATTAAAAAGCAGAGACATTACTTTGCCAACCAAGGTCCGTCTAGTCAAGGCAATGGTTTTTCCCGTGGTCATGTATGGATGTGAGAGTTGGACTGTGAAGAAGGCTGATCGCCGAAGAATCGACGCTTTTGAACTGTGGTGTTGGAGAAGACTCTTGAGAGTCCCTTATACTGCAAGGAGATCCAACCAATCCATTCTAAAGGAGATCAATCAATGTTCATTGGAGGGACTGATGCTAAAGCTGAAACTGCAATACTTTGGCCACCTCATGCGACGAGTTGACTCACTGGAAAAGACTCTGATGCTGGGAAAGGTTGGGGGCGGGAGGAGAAGGGGACGACAGAGAATGAGATGGCTGGATGGCATCACCGACTCTGTGGACATGAGTTTGAGTGTACTCCGGGAGTTGGTGATGGACAGGGAGGCCTGGCGTGCTGTGATTCATGGGGTCGCGGAGAGTCGGGCACAACTGAGCGACTGAACTGAACTGAACTGAACTGAATCTATTGGATGGATAAACAACAAGGTCCTGCTGTATAGACAGGGACTATATTCAATATCCTGTGATGAAAAGAATGTTAAAAAAGCAATGTCTGTAAGTGTATAACCAAGTCACTTTGCTGTACAGCAAAGATTGGGACAACATTGTAAATCAACTATACTTGAGTGAAAAATAAAATTAAAAAAAGAAAGAGGTCATCTTGGTCACCTAAAGTTAGAAAACAGATCAGAGATGCAAAAGCTGGAGTAGATACAAACATAACCTTTAGGAAGTTATTGCATTCTGGTCACACTGGAAAGCAGAAAAAAAAAGATTTTAGGAGGTTAAAAAGAAATCAACAGAACTTTTTATATTTCCCTTTTACATTCTCATTTTTGTCATTCTAGCTTAGTTCTCATCTTTCTGTTTTTCTCAAGTTGTGACTCAACCAGTTTCTTGCTTTTTAGATTGGTTCAACTTAAATCAACTAAATAGTTTTAAGAGTTAAACTAAATGGTTTAAAGAAAACTTTATTAAAACCAAGAGAGTGGTGAAAAACTAAGTAAAGCAAATTGTTTCTTGATATTTACTTAAATGTTGTTATTCCTTCCATCTTGCCACGATATGCTCGAAATTCTTCCTTGGGTTTCATACTCTGAGGTGGAAGAACACTGCCGTATGTAGGATATTTTTCCAAATATTCAGTTGTGGCACAAGACCCGCCAGAATTTTCATAAATCCTTGTGGTTTCATGTGGGCAATGATGTCGCCTATGCAAACATAAAAAACTCATCACAATTGAACTCACATGAGCAATTGCATGTGCACACTGCAGAGGAAAATATGACGGATGGCAGTTTTGACTGATAAAGTGAAAGAAATAGACATTTGGAAATTTTTAGTTACATAGTAGGAAAAAAGATTAAAATAGCAAGATGAAAAAGTAACAGACACTGGTCAAAATTTACCAAAGGGGTCCAACAATCTTGATCCTGATAGACAGAGGCAAAGGGGCCCAACAATCTTGATCCTGATAGACAGAGGCAGTGTATTGAAACATCAATGAGATTGTTCTCTTAGAAGAGCAGGGATTTTTGCCCCACTCTATCACAGTTGCAGGTGGTGGCCAGATCTCAAGAGTTGATGAGGTGAATCCTTCAATAGTGGCTCCCGGCTTTGCCATGATTCTTGTACCTCAAACATACACTTGAAAGTAGGGGTGGCACCACTGCTGAGGGGATTCTTAGAACTTCAGCAAGAGACATGTCAGTGGGAAGCATTACCAATGTTTAAAGCCCAGAGAAGATTCCTCTTGCTTTGGCAATGCCTCAGTTCCCTGGATCGTTTAACTGCCTGAAGAAAAGGGATCCTCCAACATCATGAAGACTGAAAATTCCTGACAGCTGGATGTGAAAGGAACTTGGGTTGAATAGAAATGAAAGATTAGAAATAATAATTAATTTTCGTGCACATCAGGGTTTTCAAATATGAATCAAATCCTCAAATGTCGATTTATCTTTTAATCCACACTGGATTATTAATTATAAACATTTACCATGAAACTAAGGGGAAAACCGCTTTCATCAACATTCTAAGTGTCTTTCCTTTGGAGGAGATTACAATACAGGGCTGACATATTCATAATATTCACTGAGCAAATAGTGATCTAATCCCTGGGTCAACAGGGAAGTTGAGGAAGGAGAAGACCATTTCTTAGGTAATGGGAGGTTGTCAGGCAGGACTCACTGACCAATTCTAGGTTTCAGGAAGTCAGATTCCAAAGGAGCGCAGGCTGGATGGGCTTGGGAAAGAAAATATAGGTCAGGCAGGGGTGGGGAAAAAAGCAAGGGATAAAAGAAAGCGTAACATGGGTCGAAAACTCATCGACTTGCACACCGTTCTATTCTTCTGTTTCCTTTTATTAATTTTTAAAGTAGTGTGGGGCATACACGCTCCCAGTCGAATCAGATCTCCCCCACTTAGCAGCCTGACCTCCGGCCGCTGCTGCACAGGCATATAAATCCCTCCGCTGGATGGCATTGGAGTTTGCGCCCCTGGATAGGAGCCCACAAATGCGTGCGTGCGTGCAAAATCGTTTCAATCGTGTTTGCGACCCTATGGACTGCAGCCCGCCAGGCTCCTCTGTCCATGGGATTCTCCAGGCAAGAATACTGGAGTAGGTTGCTGTGCCCTCCTTCACAAACTAGGGATGGAACCTCGTTTCCTGGGTCTCCTGCATTGGCAGGCGGGTTCTTTATCACTAGCGCCACCTGGAAAGTGCCAGGAACCCACAAAGCAGAACTGCTTAACCCGAGATAGCTGGCGGGGTGCGCGGCCAGCATTCGGGGACGAGGGAATAAGTGGGGACGTCGCTGCGCCCGGGTCCCCGCATCTCCGCGAGGCGGCCACTGTGAGGGCTTCGTCCCCCCCGCGGCCCTAGCTCACTTCCGAGCCCGGCCGCCGCAACGCCGGACGTTCCTTACCCGCAAGTACAAATCTGACACAGACACCAGGTCCTCATGCTCCCGGCTCCTCCGCTCCTACAAACTCGCAGCTTCCACCGCGCCCTCCGTAGTCAAGGCAACCGCGGGAGCCCAGGAGACGGACGCGGCGCCGGCTTCCGGCGGCGACAGAGACGCGCGCGGGTCAAAGGTCGTGCGTCGCTAGCCCCGCCCCCGGCGCACGGGTCTTCGGGAGACACCTAGTTGTGGGTGCCTGCGACTTGCGTGGTGTGGTCGGCGCCGGGGTCCGAGCGGGACTAGTTGGGCGGCGGGAGCTGGTGAGTGCGGGCCCGCAGGGCGCTGGGCGTCCTCCTCTGGCAGCTCCAGGCGGTGGGGGGACCCGGTGCCGCGGCGGCGGAGCGGGGCCGGGGGCGAACCCGGGCTGGGAGCGGCTGCAGTCCAAGCTTAGTGTCCGCTCGCGCCCGACTGCTTTTCAGTGTGGACCCGGAGTCCTCAAAGAAGGGAGTGATGAAGAAGGGAAGGTGGAGATGAGGGTTTATTTTTTCTTTTCCCCAGTGTGGGAAGGAATGAAAGACGTTCATTGCACCTGCTCAGCAAATAAGCACGTGACCCAAAACTTTATTCGGGCTCCGTAGCAATCATCAAGCTGAATGTTTCCCCTCCAGTGAAAGCAAGCTGGAGTGATAGGAGGAGGGACTTGGAAAAAGATCGAGGAGCGGAAGAAGAGATATCAGCATCTTCTCTCCTGCTTGCGACCCTTGCGATACGTCATCACTGAACAGGGGAAATTCACCCCAGTACAGAGTACAGGGCAGAGTTTCTGGTGTCACTGGGCACCCAGCCCTAAGGAGCTCTGATTCATCGCAGATCCGGAAGGACGAGTAAAATCCACAGTCGTAGTACGGTAGTTGCTGAAGTGCTCAAATTGGACTTAGGTCTGGGTGGGTATCTGCCTTTAATAAGCGGTTTGTTGGGTTTTTACTTGAAGGAACTTGAGAACATCTTCTCAGTTCACAGTATTAAAAACCCTTTTTTATTGTCCCGATCTTTAGTCATTTGTAATGCGTCTTTAATTTTTAGTCACAGGAAATAAGTGACCATGGTGCTCAACAGTTTGGATAAGATGATTCAGCTCCAGAAAAACACTGCTAACATTCGGAATATCTGTGTTTTGGCTCACGTAGACCATGGTAAGTGCCCTTTCTAAATAGCTTGTTTTCAGTAATTAAGGGGTTGTGTCTCCACACGTGTCATTGGAGTGATGCTAAGTTGCAAGTCTTATTTCTTTTAAAAGTTTGATGTGGTAGAACACAGCCAACTAGGGATTGGTGTTCTTCTAGATAGTATACTGTGTTTTTAAATGAGAAGTTGAGTTTTTGTTAAACTATCAATTATTTTTGAAATGGCTTTCTAATATAACAAGTCTGTAGTCTTAACATAATATTCTCAGAACTTGTGTTCTAAGTTCAGGGTTCTTTGCCTTCTATGTCAGACGGTAGAAATTTATGAACAGGGCACCCCCTTAGCTGTCGAGGTGATTTGGGGGTTGAGGCAACACAAAGTGAGACAGGCAAAAAGTAGATGATAAGGGTTGAGAGAGCTGGAGAGTCAGGAAGCTCGGAATGGGTTAAGAAAAGGCTTTATAGCATAATTAGTATTAGAGATGCACCCTGAAGGGTGATTCAAGATGGCAGATGGGGACACTCATTTCAAGTGGGAATAGTGTCAGAAGGGGAGAAAGAAATGTATGTGACCAGAGGCTGGGACACGAGGGCAAGGTGGGCTGATCCATGGTACTTAGCTCCCGACAAACATGGCTTTCATACCACAGCATCGCCTCCTGCTAAGCCTGCTCTTGGTTTCAAACTGCTTTTTGTTCACCCAGTCACAGCAAAGTGATAAGAGGTGGGAGTGTGAAATAAAACCTGTATACCATCCTGAAAGTGAGGGAGGAGGAGATAAAAGTGAAGAGATAGGCTCTGCTGTATCTTAAAGACCCCTTCCTGCCAGCAAGGCACTAGGATAAGGATTGTTGTTTAGTTGCTCAGTCGTATCTGACTCTGCAACCTCTGGACTGTAGCCCACCAGGCTCCTCTGTTCTTGGGATTCTCCAGGCAGTAGTACTGAAGTGGATTGCCATTTCCTTCTCCAGAGGATCTTCCCCACCCCCAGGGATTGAACTCACGTCTCCTTCATTGGCAGGCAGAGTCTTTACCATTGAACCACCAGGGAAGCCCCTGTGTAAAGTATGCCTCAATAAAAAAAAAAAGTTATTGGACAGCTTTTAAAGTGAGGTTGATCCATAGGGTTGGAGATACAGATTATAGCACTGTGGAGTGCTAGAATCTTTGCCCTCCAGACAGTGCACTGTTCAAAAGTCTAGTTAAAATGCTCATGTGTCTTCTTTCACTTACTGTAGGTAAATAGGAAATACTTGGTAAAGCAGTTCTTATGGTTAAATGTTAAATATGTAGATGCAATCTACCTACCTCCCCCTTTAAGAAAAGAAGTCTATTTAAATTAATATTGTTACTTTAACAGGAAAAACTACTCTGGCTGACTGTCTTATATCTAGCAATGGAATCATCTCCAGCCGCCTGGCAGGCAAGGTATGTTATTATATTTGATATAAACTTGTATTTCCATAAGTATTAGCAAATCTACAATGCGATGAAGCATTTGCTGTGTTCATAAAGACCCCAAAAGTATCGAGCATAGTTCTTGCATCTAAGAGACTGGCAGTCCGTTTAGCAAGACAAAATAGATTGTGGACAAAAAGTTATTTCTGTATTGCTTTTATATTAGTTTATATTAATATTTTATAAGTGCAGGAATGAGTTTTTGCAGCAAGTCAGATGATAACCTGGCACGATTGTGGAAGATTTCACAGGTGGAATAGATGCTTCACAGCAGGAAATAATGCGGATAAAATGGATAAAGGCTAATTTGTGGGTTGCACTTGATTTGAGTGGAACATTTGCCTAGCAATTACTGAGAAAGAAAAATGTGCTGGTACAAAAAAATGTATCAGATTATGACGATCTTGAAGGCTAACCTGAGTACCAAAAGAAGGCTTCTTAAGTATGAGGGTCGTGAGGAAAATCGTGTTTTAGGAAATGAAAGAGACCTTTGTTTCTAGCTGTGAATTAAAGGACTTGGAATGATTTATCTGTAGTAGAAAAATAAAGATATTCCTTCCTTCAGTGAATTTAAGATATAGTCAGCAGGATTTATCCAGTGATTGGTAATACAGAGAAGAGGAGATGGAGAAGCAAAATTGAGTTTGAAAAGTAGACCTGAGATACTAAAGGAAGAATGGGGCCTTTGAGGCAGGTTGTATCCCGAGGAAATTGGCCCACGATACTGTCTAGAGGAGGCTTCAAAAACTGGGTGAAATAAAGTAATAAAGTGCTTTTATTTTTCCTACTTGAGAAGTTAGAACAAGTACAATAACCCTCCTATAAGTAGATGAAATAATAAAGCATAAATTAATGAAGTAGAAAAGATCAAAGAAGCCAAATTTGTTCTTCAAAAGATTCATACAACTAACAAATATGATACAGTAATGATGGAGATGTCATTATACATTTAAAGAGTGAATCCTAATGTAAACTATAGACCTTAATTGATAGTAACGTATTGATATTGGTTCATTGATTGTAACATGTACCACACTGCACACAACGAAAGACGTAAATAATAGGGAACTGTGTGTAGAAGTACTTAGGAACCTCATTACTTTCCAGTTATTCTAGAAACTTAAAATTGCTCTGAAAAGAAAGTCTATTAATTTAAAAAGAATTACTAGCAATGTAGACATTGTATGATTATCTTGCATTACAACTGATAAATATCTAAAAACTGATCAAGGAAAAAGGAAAGGAGAAAGAAATACATGATACTAGGCAAGAAAATGAGAAGGCAATGGCACCCCACTCCAGTACTCTTGCCTAGAAAATCCCATGGACGGAGGAGCCTGATAGGCTGCAGTCCATGGGGTCGCTAAGAGTTGGACATGACTTCACTTTCACTTTTCTTTCATGCATTGGAGAAGGAAATGGCAACCCACTCCAGTGTTCTTGCCTGGAGAATCCCAGGGACGGGGGAGCCTGGTGGGCAGCCGTCTCTGGGGTCACACAGAGTCGGACACGACTGAAGTGACTTAGCAGCAGCAGGCAAGAAAAATGCTGCAGAGATTTAAAAGGTAATAATAGTGGGACCTAATGAACAACTTCACGGCAATAATAAGCCTAAAAATTTAAATATTTAAAACAAAAGTCCACATCAGTTGTTTTAACGTTAAGGTTGCGTTTTTACAGTTGAGGTACATGGACAGCAGAGAAGATGAACAGGTCCGAGGGATCACTATGAAATCCAGTGCCATCTCACTGCATTATGCGGAAGGTAAGTCAGTCTGCGTTTTATAGAACAGCGGTTTCGTATCTTTTGTGTCTTCCTTTCTCTTTCCAAGTCAGTTTCACGCCTCAGGTTTTTTTTGCTTTACCTTCCACAAACTTCATTCTGGCCTTTCCAGATGATCAATTTTCAGATCAGAGTCAGGCTGTCCAAACTTGGGTACAGATGGGGACCTCTGACTGGCTTGAGGGCAGACGCACTGGCAGTTCACACCTGTCCCCGTCCACCCAGGTGCTTGTGGAGATATCTTCTCTGGGAAGGTCTGGAGTCATAGGACCTTGCTGGCTCAATCTTATCGTCCCATTTCCTTGCTGGGTCCTCGTTCTGTCCCTCTGGCCTACCTGTTTGATCTAGAGTCTTATTTACTTGACTCTGCATTGCTATGGTCACTGTAGCTTTTATCCGCAGATCAGGATGCCACTCTGACAGTAATACTTTTGGGGATTTGCCTGACAGACATAGTCATACGAGCATGTGGGATGTGTGTTCATTGATATTCACCCTAATGTCTGTATCAATGAAAAAAATGCCTTAGTGTCTGTCTTTGGAAAATAGTTAAGTAGACTGATAGATCCATGCTCTGAAGTGCTCTGCAGCTGTTTGAACAACTGTGTGATTATACAGAAAAGACAGTCAGAGACAAAAAGCAAATTGCAGAGTAAATACTTATAAGACACGAAGGTGTTTTGATGAGAAGAATATATTAAGTATGTAGATGAAGGTGTCTGGAAGGCTGCATACCAAAACCTTAACCATAATTATCAGGGACTGGATTATGTGAAAACTCACAGTTTTCAAAATATTTATTTTGTACTGTGTGGAAATTTTACACAACATGTGAGTTTTGATAAGTAGAAGAAGTAATAAAGAGGTATTTCATTTCCCTGATAGACTGCCCTGTGGTTTATCCTTCACAGGGTCATGTCAGTGACACTAATGCCAAGGGTTGTCCTGTGTGGGGCATGACTCTTCTCTTTGAGGTCAGTCTTTAAAACGGTTTTGAACTAAACCAGTTTTGAAGCTCTTAAGTACATGAATTCCCAATGTATTTAAAGTAATGCCTTAATTTTTAAAAAACTACCTCTCACATTTTAAAGAGTATGTCCTAATTCTGTGATTCAGCAAATGGCTCAGTGGTCAGTTTTTTCCCTATTTCTCCTTATTTTTATGAACTTGAAGAGTTTAGAAGTTCATGGACTGTTCTTTAAACAGTCTTAGAAGGCCTGTTGTCATTTCTACTCTGTAGCCACTCTTTAAGGAAATGGCAACCCACTCCAGCGTTCTTGCCTGGAGAATCCCAGGGACGGGGAAGCCTGGTGGGCTGCTGTCTGTGGGGTCGCACAGAGTCGGACACGACTGAAGCGACTTAGCAGCAGCAGCAGCAGCCACTCTTTATACCTGTGAACAAATAATTGCTATCACAGAACTTCTAAAATGAAGTTTTCATTCTGTTTAAAAATTTTTTAAAAATTTACAAGTTTTATATGTGTTGTAGAAAATTTGCAGTAAAACACAAGATTGAAATAAAAATTACTCTAGTTTGACCCCCAGTTACTTTATGTTTTTGCTTTTAATCCTGTCATAACTGTGCGTGTGTATGTGTCTGCTTGCAAGCTGAGAGGTAGGTCTCTAACTTAAATCCCACCCCCCACAAAGAGGTAACTACTTAGTCCAACACCAGTCTCATTTGATTATTAAGTACTGTATCATTAGTTCTTGGTGTGGTGCTGGCATCAGCACCTCTGCATGAATGAGGCCGTCCTGGTGGGACTGCTGTGAGCCAGAGAATAGACTCGGTCCACCATGAAACACCCCCTCTACCTGGGGTAGCTAGTGCTTTTTAGCTCCAACTGATAGATGCCCTGTGTTTTTCTGTTTTGTTTTGTTTTGTTTTCAAGAAAAAGCATCCAGATTTTTGGTAAACTCATCTAGTTTTTTAAAAAACTGGCAATTATTGAAAAATGGTAAAGTACAGTATAGAGCAGATTGTAGTAGGCTTTCACTAATAGGCTTTCAGTCTGTACTTCAGGCATATGTGCTAGCTGACAGCCTGGTTCAGGGGGACACTCAGTATTTACCCAAGGGGCAGCCATACTGTAGCTTAGATGTGCTCCACATGTGGAGACCAAGGATGTGGAGGCTGTCTGCAGACAGATCCACTTGTAAGTTCACCCCTCTGTAAACACCTCCAGGAAGTGAAAGTGTTAGTTACTAAGTTGTGTCTGACACCTTGTGACCCCATGGACTGTAGCCTGCCAGCCCCCTCTGTTCATAGGGGATCTTCCCGACCTGGGGATCAAACCTGGGTCTCCCACATTGCAGGCAGATTCTTTACCATCTGAGCCACTAGGCAAACACCTCCAGGGGTCTGTGGTTATGGGCGAGTAGAGGGTTTCAGCTCTGTGACCCTCTGGTCTTAATCTCTAAGACTGGGCCCTGGGGACACTGACTCATGCCATCCAGATGCACACAAGGCTGGCACGTATCAGTAGCTACTGTCGCTTTCAGACACGTAAACATTCATTCGTGTTTCTGATCACTGTCTTTTTCCTTTGGGACCAGGCTTGGAGGATGGGCTTCCATTGTGCCTAGTTTGACTAAAGGTCAGACTTTTTTCCTCTAAAGATGGTGAATGCTGTACTTTGTGAAGCGTTCAGATGATGCAAGATCGGAGAAGATGGGGGCACCACGGTTTGATTGTGAGCTGCGTGTCTCATCTGCGTGATTTTGTTTAACCCTCATGGCAATCCTGGGAAATGGAGATTCTCCTCGTTTTACATGTGTTCATAACGGAGTTCAGAGAGATTAAGAGACCTTCCCAGAGACAGAGTGGTTAGCGTGTGGCAGTAGTCCTGCATAATGAATGCGTGCTCAGTCGTGTCCGACTCTCTGTGACCCCATGGATTGTACCTCTCCAGGCTCCTCTGTCCATGGGATTTTCCAGGAAAGAATAATGGAGTGGGTAGCCATTTCCTACTTCAGGGGTCCTGGGAACCAAGGAATTATTAATACATTTCCAGCCTGTTTATTTGGACCAGGAGTCTCTCAAAAGTCATTCAGTCCAGGCCACCACTGATTCCCCCTTCAGTGAAATTCTCTGCTGTCCACCAGGGGTTGCTCTGGCTCCTTACGGGCATCTCTTGTGGCATTACCCCCATCTCTCTCGTCTTTGATCGCTGCCCAAAATGGAGGTCACGTGATCTGGCCTCTCAGGCATCTTGTCCCCGTGTTTCTTGTACCTGCCCTCAACCCCTCACTATTCGCCCTTCCTGCCCACGCCTTTCTCTGAAAACTTTCCAGGGTAAACATGTCCCTCCGTCCTCAGCGTCTTTTGGCAGTTTTCCCTCCTCCCCCTGCCTGGCTGTTTTCTAGTCACTGCTCTCTTGTCCTTCTTCTGAGTGAATGCTGTTTATACTGTCATACTCTGTCCGTCCCTGGGTGAGAACATGGGATCACCCTTCTCCTTGTTCCCTGGTTCTGGTTCAGAGTTCAGTTCTTCCACAATTGCTTTAAAACTCCATCTCCTTCGAGCCTCTTACCATCTGTCCAGTTATTCTCCACCCCTTCTCACCGTCTCAACTTCCAGTTACAGTCCCTGGTCGCCATTCATTAGTGACTTTGGCACCTAGTTCATCATTTTCCTTTTTACCCAAATCCACCAAGGTAGCTTTTCCTGTGTCTGAAAAATGACCCCTTCCAACAGCTTGCACTTGGCTTCTCAGCAGTAGTGCTGTATCCCTCTGCTTCACCCACCCACTGGCATGGCTACTTTCCGCATTTTAGTATCGCCCCTTACTGGTCTTCTGATATTTCCCATTTAAATACTCCCTTCTGCACGACCTTTACTTTTCCAGCTCTCTCACCTGTGTAGCAAGGGACCCACTTGACTTCAGGAAGCCCTTCAGTCTCTTGCGCCCCATTGGCATCCTTCATTTCATCTCTGCCTCCTGCTATCCAGACTTGTCTTTTTCTGACAGTCTCGCTGAGGCCCTCAGTGTATCTGCTGTCTTCGCCTCCTGTCCTCCCAGTAAAACTCTAACCCTTGGTAGAGCTGACTCTACACATTTGCCTCGTACCCTTGGGCTCGGCTCTCGGCTGGTCGTTGGGCTGCTGGCAGACTTCCGTGTGTCCTCTGTCAGACCTTGCTCATTCTCTCCCGCTGGAGCGCTCTTAAACCCTCTTGTCTCTTCAAGTCCACCTCTCAGCCCCTCCCCTACAATCTCAGCAGACATTTGTCTATTCTGTTGTACAGAGAAAAGGGAAATTCTCTCAGCTATTTGCCACTACCCCTCTAAGTGAAATATAGTTAGTATCTTTGCTTGCCTGCTATCACACTGAAAGGCTTGTGCTCTGGACTTCCATCCTGTGTCCTGGTGCTGTCAACTTTTAAGCGTGTTCAAGCCTCTCATCTTAAATTGTGTGTATTTGTGTGTAAGACTTAGACAAAAGTGTACCGCTATTACTCTTTCAGTGACTCTGACAGCAGGCCCTGTGCTTTACGATAATGGCACATGTTTGCAGTGTGAAATTGAGTGAAGCATAGTTGGTCCTTGATCTCTGACTTTCTGTCTAGGGTCATATGAACATAGAGAATTTCCAAGTAGATTGCCGAGGCTTAGGACATTTACATGGGTTCCAGACAGTGACCATCAGTCTTTTCTCACTCCAGGGTTTCTTATTCTGATTCTGAGCCGGATGAACAGACAAGTGTTGTTTCCCCAGTTGCAAAGTCTAGAGACACCTGTGACCTTTACAGGAAGTAACAAAGCTGATAGATAGACCTGGGTACGTTTCTGACTTGTGACTGCTTTTGTGACCTTGGGTAAATCTCTTCCCTTTTGGGAGCTTTAGCATGAAAGCTAAAATGAAATGAAGGGTTGGGCTATGAAAATGCTGAATGATTTCAAGAACCTCACAGCTTTTGTTTTATGTGACAGAGCTTTTCTTCAGTCATTTCTTAGAAGCTCTCCTGCTCTCAGTCGCCTGCGGAGGAGGGTTGCATACCTGCACTGCTCAGTATGTGTTTTCAAATCTCATTTCAGGCGATGAGGAGTACCTGATTAACCTAATAGACTCTCCAGGCCACGTGGATTTCTCCTCAGAAGTGTCCACGGCTGTTCGCATCTGTGACGGGTGCATCATCGTAGTGGACGCTGTGGAAGGGGTCTGCCCGCAGGTAGTGGATGGTAGCCTGGAAATGTTTAACTAGTTAGAGAAGGCAGCGGGAGAGGAGGCAGTGACCATCAATGACGACGTGGCACTTTAGACGTTCCTGTTACACCAGAAAGCTAGTTTTCCATTTCACATTCCGTAGTGTTCCAGTCTGTGGTGGAGTTAAGTCACCCAAGTTCTGAAGGGATATTAGAGAGAGTGACTTTAACGTATTTGACATGCCTGTGGTATTCTCTGGGAGAGGGGCTCAGTGGAAATGAGAGAGGCATGTGGCGGGGTCTGGGGGCTTTCCTCCAGTGAAAGATCTCTCAACTGTGAGGGGTGGTTGACAGCGAAACTCTGAGCTGCTTCTGCCCTTCTTCTGTGGGTTTCTCAGTCTGCAGGCCCCTCACATTTACACACACTCTCTCCCTTCCTGCCCTCTCTTCCAGACTCTTAATCTGCACTTTCTTACCTTTCCCACCAAAGTTCAAATAGTTCTCCCTGAGGCCAGAGTGAACATACAGCTCTGGTCAGCATGAAACTCAGAGTGGCTTGCTTTCTTTTTTCTTTCTTCAGATACATATGTATATCTTTATTAAAATAGCAGTTGATTAAAATAACAATAGCATAGACTCATTAAAACAACTTTCTTGTTAAGTAATAATTATTTTTCTAAAAACAGAAGGGTCTGTGACAATAGCATAGCCTTCTTTGGAAAAATCTAGATGAGAAATGAATTGTGTGAGGGAAGAAAAATAATTATTACTTAACAGAGTAGCTTTCTAATCTCAGTTTTTAAAATAATTCTTCTTTGAAACCTTATGTTTTTTCTTTAAAAGTGTTGTCACCTTTGTGTCCTCCTTATTGTACCATTGTTTGTTTTAATGATTTTTAAAAAGAAGAGTAAAAAGCTTACATTACAGGCATACCTCGGAGATATTTCAGGTTTGGTCCTGAACCACTGCAGTAAAGTGAATATTGCAGTAAAGCAGGTCGTGTGACTTTTTTGGTTCCCCAGTGAATATACAAGTTACGTTTATACTATACTGAAGTCTCTTAAGTAGGCAATAGCATTATGTCTAAAAAAATATACATACCTTGAGTAAAACAATACTCTATTGCTAAAAAATACTTAACCGTTTCTGACCCTTCATTGAGTTATAATAGTAACATCAAAGATCACTGATGGCAGATCACAACTATATTAATTATGAAAAATATAAAGTATCATGAGAATTACCGAAATCTGAAAGAACAACAAGAAGTGAACAAATGCTGTTGGAATGCCAGTAGACTTGCTTGATGCAGAGTTGCACAAACCTTCAGTTTGTTAAAAAAAAGAAAAGCAGCATCTATGATGCACAGTAAAGCAGAGCACAGTGAAATAAGGTTTTCTTGTAGGAATGGAGGAAATCTGATCATTCCGGGAAGTTGTGCTGTACTTATTCTGTAACTTCTCTGATTTCCTGTAAGCGCACAGGTCCTGCATCTAGAGAAGCAAAACCTTAGTCTATGTAGTGTGCTGGGTGTCCTGACAAGTTAAATTAACAGACGTGACTTCAAAGTAGCTGAATAGTGGTTAATGCTAAGAAGTCGTTTATGATCAGGAAAGTGTACACAGGGAGCTTCTGGGGACATACTCTGTTTTTCCACCTGTGTGTTATAGCATGAGTGGTTGGTTTTTTTTTTAATGATTATTCAACAAACTGTGTGTTCTCATGTGTGTTTAATTTCACAAAACTCTTACTATCTTGTACACAATTTTTATTTATCCTTCTTGAATAAATTGTCAGTTCCATAAAAGCAAGAACAATTTCCTGCCTGCAGTTCTTTGCTTCTGTGTTATATATTTTTGACTGTCTAATGAATACCTGTGCCTGACTGGCATGGTCTGAGTTGTATGTGATAGAGGAGGACGAAAATAAGCTACTTGTTAATCAGGATTTTCTCATGTGCTTTAATTGAAATCATGAGCTTTACATTTTCTTTTCTGCTTTAATCAGACACAGGCAGTTCTGCGGCAAGCCTGGCTCGAAAACATCCGTCCTGTTTTAGTGATCAATAAGATAGATCGCTTGATAGTGGAACTGAAATTCACCCCACAGGAGGCCTACTCTCACCTCAAGAATATATTAGAACAGGTATTTTATCCTTTATTTCAGTACTTTAAGAACGGTGGCTCAAAGGAGAGTTGTAAGGAAGTTGCTAGGCTGAGTATGAGGCTTTGCTGCAGAAAATCCACTTAAATGTGTTGAAGTCATCATACCGCAGCAGAGGCAGTAGAGCTAGCATCATCTCAGGAGTCGCCTCCAGCTCCTGGGGGCATCCTGGAATAGAAAACTTGGACAGTAGGTCTTAATGTTCTCTCGTTTAAAGTCTTGTGGTTGGGTTTTTAAGTGAAGCCAATATTAGGAAACTCTTTGGCTTTTTTTATTACCTGTATTTGGGTGAAATTTTACCAAAACTTTCGTTCACTCATTTATGCAGCAGACATTACCGTAACTGTATGTTGAGTAAATGAGTTCTCGGAGGTTTACTTCATGCTCAGGATTGAAAGACAGACAGGTCAGAGTCCCTGTCTTCAAAGATCTCACGGTGGGGTAGGGGAGAAAAACACGTAAAAGATGTTTGGGAAACAATGAGACAAACCCTAAATATGATTTGAGAACATAAATGAGGCCTGCCTCACCCAGAATGGGTCAATAGGAAGGGGAGAGTTAGGGAGAGTCTTATAATAGGAGTCTCGAGATGGAAGGAAGGTAATGTGTGCCAGGGGAGAATTATGGCAAAGGCCTTCAAGAGAGAAGAAATAAGATATGCAGAGTCATTTTGTAAAGGAAAGAAAACACAGTGCAGATTTCATTCAAAAAATGTAAATTATTGGTTACAGTTGAAGAACTAGATCAAGTACAGCAGTGATAAGAGATGGGAAAAGAAGGATTGCAGTTTAGATTCTGGTGAACCCTGTATGCCATGCATGGAGGTTTGAAATGTCCTTTTCAAGACAGTGGGGCACCATTGATGAGGCCATGTTGAGAATGTTTGTTTGCTACAGGAAGGAAATGATAAAGGTAGATCAGTGAGAAAGTCTGGGTCAGTGGATCCAGTTCCCTGAAGAGACAGTCAGGCACGGTACAGGTGGAATACTCCTGCCCTGCCGCGGAAGGAGGAGACCCCGCAGTGTTTGTACAGATGGACTTACAGGTTGGATGATGGGGGGCCTGCAGGATCTTTGAACAGTAGATTCCGTTTTCTCTCTGAGGTAGGAAATAAGATTGGTCACCTAGGAGTGAGAATCTTTGGGACTTAGAGGTCAGGAAGAGGGCCTGAAGAGACGGGGGAACAGTTCAAACATCTGACATGAGAAACAGAGAGGGAGTTGACAAAAGTCATAAACTCAGATTGTAGGGCTTGGAAACCAGGAGTTCTAGTGACACCTGGCCCTCATACTGAAAAACAAATTGAAGATACGACAGATCAGTGTTTGCGTTAAAAAAAGAAATGACCTTCCAAAAGCCTTACGATTTAGCCTTACTGGGTATTGAAATAAGTGGCTGATAACATGTAAGTTAATGATTGCTATAAACATCAGTTCCATCCTCATGGGCTTCATAGGATTTCAGACTGTGACTTAGGAGTCTAGACTTAAGGAGGGTTAGACAGTGTGTCTCCTGTCATGGGCGTGCCATGCATCCGAATGACCTTCTGCCATTTTGCCATCTCTCCTAGATTAATGCACTCACAGGAACTCTTTTTACTTCTAAAGTGCTAGAAGAAAGAGCGGAGAGAGAGGCTGAATCCCAGGTGAACCCGAATTCTGAACAAGGAGAGCAAGTGTATGACTGGAGCACCGGCTTGGAGGACACGGATGACTCCCACCTGTACTTCTCACCTGACCAGGGGAATGTGGTGTTTACAAGTGCAATAGATGGGTGGGGCTTTGGGTAAGTTTTTGACTCCAATGAAATCTCTGTGGATTCTGTCTACAACTGGTGCTTTAAATAAACGTTTATCTTGAGGTATTGTAGATTCACATACAGTTGTAAAAAAGAAAAGGAGCGTTCTCTTCTTCCTTTCCCCAGTATCCCTCCAAAGGTACTATCATGCAGAACTGTAGTGTGACATCACAGCTGGGCTGTTACCATGGATATAATCCATCACCACAGAGCACCTTTGCGTTGCACTAACGTAGCAACACCTACTTCCATCCCACTCTCAGCTCCTCCTTAACGACTAACTGTCCTGCATTTCTATAACTTGTCATTTCAAGAATGTTATAGAAATGCACTTGAACAGCATAGAATGTTTTCTAGATTGGATTTTTTTCAGCATCGTTTTCTGGAGACTTACCTAAATTGTTGCATGCATCACTGGTTGTTTGCTTCTCATTGTCTAGTCCTATTCCGTGGTATTGGTTGTACCACAGTTTGTTTAAATATTTACCCATTGAAGGATGTCTGGATTTTTTCTGGTTTGGGGCTACTGTGAGTAAAGCTGCTATAAGCATTCATGTATAGGTGTTTCTGTAAACATAAGTTTTTCATTTCTATGGGATGAATGCCCGGAAATGAATTTGCTGAGTCCTAGGGTTTTTATGTGTTTGATTTTTAAAGAAACTATCAAATTGTTCCAGAGTAGGTGTACCATATTCCCACCAGCAATGTGTGGTGATCCATTTCTCCACATCTTAACCCTCATTTGGTATCATCACTATTTCTGTTTTTTCTTTTTTTAGCCATTCTGCTGGGTGTATACTGATGTGTTATTATGGTTTTAATTTGCATTTTCCTAACAGCTTCTGAGGTTGAACCTTTTCATGAGCTGATTTGTCATCTATATATCCTCTTGGGTGAAATGTCTTTTCATGTTCTTTGCCCACTTTGTTTTTGTTCAGGTATAATTGACGTGTACCATTATATTGATTTCACATATACAACATAATCTATCTTTGTACATATTGTGTAAATATTTGTTTATATTTGTATATAGATGATTACTACAGTAAGTCTAATTTCCATCACACTACATAGTTAGAAAATTTGTGTATATATGAGAGAGATGAGGATTTTTAACTTTGACTCCTAAGAACTTGCAGTTACATAGTGCAGTGTTACTAACTTTACTTACCATGCTATATACATTGCATCCTATGACTTATTTTATAACTGGAAGTTTGTACCTTTTGACCCCCTTCAACCATTTTGCCAACCCTCTACTCCTTGCCTCTAGCAACCACCATTCTGTTCTCTGTATCTGTAAGATGCTTGTTTTTTTGGTTTTGTTTTTTAAAGCGTCTACATGTGTAAGTGAGATCACGCAGTATTTGTTCTTGTCTTTCTCTGTCTGACGTATCTCCTGATGCTCTCAAGGTCTATCCATGTGGTTGCACGTGACAAGTTTGTATTCTTTTTAATGGTGGAATACTATTCGTGTGTGTGTGTGTGTGCGCGCACCACATCATCTTTATCCTTTATCATCTTTATCTGTGAATGGACACTTATGTGGTTTCCATACATTGGCTGTTGTCAGTAATGCTGCAGTGAAGATGATGTGATGATATCTTAAACATTACCCAGCCACTGAGTGGCAGAGCTGTTGTTAAGTTTAAAGACTGCCTGGCACTGAAATTCATGCTTTCTTACCGTGGTGCTTCTGTGGGATCTACACTGTGCAATACTGGGACCCTTGTTTCCTCTCATTGCCTTTCTGGATATGTATATGCTCAGGCCAAGTAGTAGTGATAGCAGTTTTGAATGTGCTAGGTAATTGATTACATTTCTAACCACAACCATTGCTTACTCGTGGAATCAGAAAATTCAAAGGATTTTTTACCTTGAGAAAAAATGTCTTCGACTTGGATAAACAGTTGTGGGATATAATGAAATTTACTTTAGTTGTGGGCTTAACCTTTCATACAGTTTGTGGGGATAATGGAACCAGGAATAAGGGACCAGGTGAAACCAACCTTGGTTATTTCTTACCTCCCTTTTTACAGGAACTTACTCTCCAACTTCCTTTTGACTGAACACATTTGCCTAGGGCAGTATAATAAGTTATAATACTGTAATTTTTTTTGTGTGTTAGTTTGTAATAAATTATAGATTCCTTGGTTTACTGTAGAGATCATATCAGACTTAAATACATTCAGATAATGGATTATAGTGAAAGTGGAAGTTAACAAACCTGAACATTTGTAGTTTTCATATGCAGTTGACTTACCTTTATCAACTTTCTGGTCCTCAGTTTCTTCATTTGAAAACTAATAATGTGGGTCTAAGATAATGTCTAAGAGTTTCTTCGAGCTAAAAAGCTCAGAGATTCATTCAGTCATATAAGAGAGTCAGACCTGTTGATTTCTTAATTTGTAAGCATTTTGTTAGTGAGCCACAAGGTGGGGGGCTTATCCTTTTCTAGTACTTATGTTCATAAATAATTGAATGTTTTATGTGCATTTTAGTCTAAATCTCACGAATTAGGGAGAGTTGATCATGGGAGAAGAAATGGGGAGAGATTTGAATGAATGAAATCAGGGAACTTCAGTACCCCTCATAACTTTGGCCATTTTTAACTTAGGTTCAGTCAGTAGGTCAATCCCCTGTATTGGGGAGGTCTGCAAGTGCCTGTTCTCAGCTAGTTGACATGTTAACTTATGGGAAGAGGCTGTTGGAAATGAAAGCACTGGAGACCCTTTCCTTCCAATTTTCCTCTAAAATGTCAGTGAATAGGGAACTCCATGTGTCACAAAACGTGAGAAATGAGCACATTTCAGAATTTAGAAAATGTTTCTATGAATTCTCACGTAGTGGGACAGGATTAAAAAGTGTGACTAGTGGCCGTATGGCCTGAATTTGTCCTGTTAATAGTTGTTACTCCAGGAGAATCTGCTCTGAAAAACCAGCAACACAGTGGCTTGGGTAGGTGGCAACAATGATCTGTTAATAGTTTCCGGTTATGGTAAACAGAGCTGAGGCCCGACCCTATTCAACAGGGACAGGAAAGAGATGATGAAAAGCCCTTCCCAGTAGTTCTTCATGCCGCAGCATCTTAGAATCCTGCAATTAATATTAGCCCATTGGGTACCTCGGACTCAAAAGCATATGTGGCCCAGTAATTTCATATGTGGCCACATCCTCATTCAGGAGGATTGGCCAAAGATTGATGGGTCAGTAAAGTCCTGGAAAACATGTTCTGCAGATCTTTTCTGAGAATCCTGTTTGAAGTTACTCAGTAGAGGAAGTGAATTAAAATAGAACTCAAGAATGGAGAAGTCCTGCTAGAAGCTGTCATTATAACTAACGACAGATAAAGGAATAAAAGCACTGAGCAATAGTGGAGAACGGTTTGATGTTGATAAGCAACTTTTGTGGTAACCAGGGGATGAAAAAGAAGGTAAAGGATGGAGAACAAGATTTTCAAAGATTTTTAAGTGTCTGTATGTGTAGATATGTGTATAGAAATGACAGACTAGAAAACGGTGGAAGACCGTGACCTGTAAGCAGATGGGCAAGTGTCTTACTTTAATTTATGACTCTATAGCAGTTTCAGTGTTTGCGAAAGTGTTTGTTTACCACTTTGTGAGTTAAAAATAGGACATATATCTGACATGTTGTAAAGGATAACAGAAAATATAACAGTCTGGGAAGCACAAATCAACATTAAAAAAAAATCCTAGAAGCATGAATAGAATGTGCCTGATCAGAACAGTAAGTGACAGTAAGTATTTGTACCCCCTGTTGAGATACTGTTTTTTTAAAAGAAGGAAATTTCATTAGGAAAAAAAAAAATCATGAGTGAGCAAGCAACAACATAAATAAATAAATTATATATAAATTATGTATTGTTATATATGTGAGTTGTGCACTCGTATCCAACTCTGCGACCCCGTGGACTGTACCCCTCCAGGCTCCTCTGTCCAGGGGATTCTCCAGGCAAGAATAGTGGAGTGGGTTGCCATTCCCTTCTCCAGAGGATCTTCCCAACCCAAGGATCAATCCTGTGTCTCCTGCATTGCAGGGGGATTCTTTACCATCTTAGCCACCAGGGAAGCCCTGTTATATACATGTTGTGTATACAAATTTATTTATAATCTTATATAAAAAGTTTTGTATGAAACAGTATAACATGTAAATGTATAAACTTATTTACATATAGCATATTATAGTTTATATTTTAATATCACTATAAACTTATATAAAATATATAAAAGTTATAAATAATGTAATAGAAACTAAACTTTTAGAAAAAATTTTTAAGACCTCTACTAAGTTAATATCTTTTGGATCAAATGGGAAATAAAGCTTTAAATCGTGAATTACTTTGCATGAGATGGACCCTTGAGGTCAGCTCTTTCAGAACGTTGATGGCTTATAATCATGTGATACGAATTTTGCTTCCTGATTGGGTATTTTTCTCTCCTGTGACTCTCAGTGAGAGGGGGCACTGGGTTTTTATCTTCAGTAGTTTCTGTAGTGTCTCTTTTTGCTTCTAAGTTGCTGCCTGGTGCTCTTCATATTTCTGGTTCCAACCATAATTATCATCTTCCACTCCATTATCAGCTTCTTATTGCTCCCACCAGGCTTTCGTTATCATAAGAGAATGTCAGCCAATTGGACTTGGTTGTAGTTAACCCCTGGATGCTTTGGAAAATACAGCAGGTGTCTTGTAAGTTGCTGGTACTTTGAGAGTTGGACTCAAAGCTTAGATTGTGTAGGAACATACTGTTCTCTGCAAAAAGTATTTTTTTGGGGGGTCCTTTATCCAGACACTGCTGATGTCATAATATACAGCATCCTTATTTGTCCGGTGACTGCTCCCATTTGGCTGGGGTTTGCAGTAGAGCAGACCTGCTGCTAACTTGTTCTCTAAGGGCTGGAGAGAGCTAAGTAAGTGTATATGTATTTCCTGTTTATTTTTTTTTTAACTATATCCTCTAGATCAAGAAGCAGGAAAAAACACCTAGGGCGCGTGAGGATGTAGAGAAGAGATTACACACATACACGTGTTCTATGGAAGTGTGCAGCAAAACCATCTTTGTTTTTTGTTTTTTTTTAATTTTTTTTATATCTAAAAAAGAATTTTATTAAAAAAGCACAAATGCAAAGAAATGAACAGAGGAAAATTTATGCGTCGAACCTGGACTGGTCACTTATGATAATATACATGCTACAATTCCATTCTCTCCAATCATTCCACCTTCACCCTCTCCCACAGAGTCCCAAAGACTGTTCTAAATGCCTATGTCTCTTTTGCAGTCTCTTATACAGGGTTCAGGTTACCATTTTTCTGAATTCTATATATATGCGTTAATATACGGTATTGATGTTCTTCTTTCTGGCTTACTTCACTCTGTATAATTGGCTCCAATTTCATCCACCTCATTAAAACTGATTCAAATGCATTCTTTTTGATGGCTGAGAAATACTCCATTGTGTATATGTACCAAAGCTTTCTTATCCATTCATCTGCAGATGGACATCTAGGTTTATTAGCCATCTTTATGTCTTCTTTGGAGAAATGTCTGTTTAGTTCTTTGGCCCATTTTTTGATTGGGTCACTTAGTTTTCTGGAATTAAGCTGCAGGAGCTGCTTGTATAATTTGGAGATTAATCCTTTATCAGTTGCTTCATTTGCTATTATTGTCTCCCATTCTGAAGGTTGTCTTCTCACCTTGCTTAGAGTTTCCTTTGCTGTGCAGAAGCTTTTGATTTTCATTAGGTCCCATTTGTTTATTTTTGCTTTTATTTCCAATATTCTGGGAGGTGGGTCTTGGAGGATCCTGCTGTGATTTATGTCGGAGAGTGTTTTGCCTACGTTCTCCTCTAGGAGTTTTATAGTTTCTGGTCTTACATTTAGATCTTTAATCCATTTTGAGTTTATTTTGGTGTATGGTGTTAGGAAGTGTTCTAGTTTCATTCTTTTACAAGTGGCTGACCAGTTTTCCCAGCACCACTTGTTAAAGAGACTGTCTTTTCTCCATTTTATATTCTTGCCTCCTTTGTCGAAGATAAGGTGTCCATAGGAGCATGGGTTTATCTCTGGGCTTTCTATTTTGTTCCATTGATCTATATTTCTGTCTTTATGCCAGTACCGTACTGTCTTGATGACTGTGGCTTTGTAATAGAGCCTGAAGTCCGGCAGGTTAATTCCCCCAGTTCCATTCTTCTTCCTCAAGATTGCTTTGGCTATTCGAGGTTTTTTGTATTTCCATACAAATTGTGAGATTATTTGTTCTAGTTCTGTGAAAAATATTGTTGGTAGCAATCAGAGCAGAAAAAGACATAAAAGGAATACAAATTGGAAAAGAAGAAGTAAAGCTTTCACTGTTCGCTGATGACATGATCCTCTACACAGAAAACCCTAAAGACTCTACCAGAAAACTACTAGAGCTAATCAATGATTACAGCAAAGTTGCAGGATATAAAATCAACACACAGAAATCCCTTGCATTCCTATACACTAATAATGAGAAAATAGAGAAATTAAGGAAACTATTCCATTCACTGTTGCAATGAAAACAATTAAACACTTAGGAATATATCTACCTAAGGAAACAAAAGACTTGTACATAGAAAACTATAAAACACTAGTGAAAGTAATCAAAGAGGACATGAATAGATGGAGAAATATACCGTGTTCGTGGATTGGAAGAATAAATATTGTAAAAATGAGTATACTACCCAAAGTAATTTATACATTCAATGCAATCCCTGTATTTCCTGTTTAATCTCGGATGCTATAGAGCCTTTTTTGGCAGGTTCTAGCTGTAGGGTTTATTTACTTCATGAGCAATAGAAACTTACAGTGAAGGGCTGAAACAGAGTTTATTGTTGGCACAGTTGCAGTGGACAGCTGGAGCCTGTTTCCTTGGCCAGTGTTCCTCTTGTTTTATGCTTGCAGAATTAAGAAAGGGATTGATAGCACGAACTCTCATTCATATGAATGTAGGGAAAGTTGGACAGGAACAAAGGCGAGACTGCTTGGCTTTGAATCCCAGCTTTACTTGCTACCTATGTGATATCTCGTGCTTCATTATACTTTTCCGTGAAAGGGGAGAGATAATTAGTACCTACCTTGTAAGAGAGTTGAAATGAATTCAGAGCATGTTGAACAGTACCTGGCACAGAAACACCCAAATGCTAGCTAGACTCATACTTATTTCTGTTGTTATTAATAATTTGAATACTTGCTTTTCTTTCAGAATTGAACACTTTGCCAAAATCTACAGTCAAAAAACTGGCATCAGAAAGGAAGTTCTTTTGAAAACATTATGGGGAGATTATTATATAAATATGAAGGCTAAGAAGATTATGAAGGTGGATCAGGTAATGTGGTCTGTTGTCCCTGTTGATCGGTGGTCACATTCTTGCCCTCTGAAAACCTGCACTGTAGCACATTTGTAGTTTGCCTCAGTTTATGTGAGTCAGTTTATGGGAGATTTTCTACTGTGTATATTTGGCTAAAGCTCATGCGTCTTATGTCCAAGGATTGCTTAAACAGAGTTCTTTATCAGGATCAGAGGACTGCATGTTGTTGTTGTTGTTTCCTATTTAAGAGGAGCAGAAATCCCAGATCCTGGGCCGGTGAACTTCAAGACACATATTTTGCATCATGCATTTGTGTGTCCCCTTCCTAAAGAGACGTCTCTTATAGACGTCACTGTGTGGCCTGTATTCCTAGCCTCAGCCAAGGCCCCCTCATTGAACACCAGTCACCATGGATTGCTGATGGGTGAGGCAGGTGCTCCCTGGAGCACTTCATTCTGTTGGTGGAGGTCTTGTAGGGCTGCTGAGTCACCTAGCCTCAAAGGAAGGATGCTTTTCTTGAAGACTTTTTTTTTTTAATGTAAAATTAAGGATTTTATAAATGTATTCTCATTGAAGAGCATATATATTCCTTTTAGAAGGTATTCCTTAGTATAAAGCTACAGGAAAGAAAAAAAATACCAGAGGCCAACACTGCTAATGTTATGGTTCTCATTTCTTTCATTCTTTCTGTTTAGATAACATATATCCCTCGATTGAGATTATGCTGTTTATACAATGTAGCAGCTTTTCCGCTTGACATCCTATTGTGACCATCTTCCCTTGTCATTGAAAGTTCTTTATAAACAGTACAGTGTGTAGATTGCTTAAAAAACTAGGAACAGATCTACCATATGACCTGGCAACCCCACTCCTGGGCATATACTCTGAGAAAACCATAAATGAAAAAGGCACAGGTACCCCAGCGTTCACAGCAGCACTATTTACAATAGCCAAGGCATGGACACAACCTAGAAGTCCATTAATAGAGGAATGGATAAAGATGTGGTATATTTATACCGTGGAATATTAGTCATAAAAAAGAACAAATTTGAGTCAGTTCTAGTGAGGTTTATGAACCTAGAGCCTATTAATACAGACTGAAGTAAGAAAGAGAAAAATATAGTAGTATATTAATGCGTATATATGGAATCTAGAAAAATGGTATTGATGAACCTATTTGCAGGGAAGGGATGGAGACAGATGTAGAGAATGGCTTGTGGACACAGGGAGGGGGAGAGGGGACGAATGGAGAAAGTAGCATTAACACAACATTGTAAAATTTTAAAAAATAAATAAATGAAAAATAAATTTAAAAAGGAGCCTGTGGAGTGAAGTAGCAAAGAGCATAGTTTGAGAATCTGATTCTCTTTGAGTCTCAGCTCCACTGCTTTCTAGTTCTGTGACTTTTGTCTGTTTCTTTCCTTTGCAAATTGAAGATAGTAATATTTATCTCATGGAGTGATTATGATAATTATATGAAATAGCCAAGAAAAGTCTTAAGAGCAATTCCTGTCATGAAGTAAACACCCTGTTACATCATTTTCATTCATGTAATCATTTTCCTAAGATTGAACATAGTTTTTATTTCTGTTTCTCAAATATTTTGATATTTTAAGTAAAGCTGCGATATAGGCATCTTGATGCATACATTTTTAGGCCTTTATGATTTTTTTCAACCAGTCATTCAAAGGTAATGACTTCATTTCCCAATACCTTGCCAGTAGCTCTTGAGAAAGAGGGTTTCAGTTTATATTCCATCTCTTGTACCTATGAGAGTATCCATCTCAAAGTGCTCTTGCTGTGATTTTGTATAGTTTGATAAGAGAAATAGTAGGGGTTTTGTCTTTTTTAATATCTTCTTCCTTGAAGTTGAACAGTGTTCGTATTTTAAGAATATCCTTTAGAACGAAGTCCATGGACATTTTAGAGTGGAGTTTTAGCTCTCAGCTTGGGTACCATGTGTTCTTTTGATGGCAGTGGGAGGGCACCTGCAGTGATGTATCCACCTCCCCCAACCCGCACCCTGAGTGGTTTCCTCTGTGGTGTCCACGGTTCGGAAAGAGAAGAGTGAGTTGTAACTGACTGTGGATTATTGGCTGTTTAAAGCATTCATATAGCTACTTTCCTCCACTTTGTTGTTGAGTAAGTATTTTCTAGTAGAAATGAAGCATCGATAATAAAGCACATCAAGAATGAATGAATACGTTAGATAGTGATGAAATATTCAGAAATTTTAAACCCATACATCCTTTTTTTTTTTTTTACAGGCAAAAGGAAAGAAACCTTTATTTGTACAGTTGATCCTGGAAAATATATGGAGTTTGTATGATGCTGTTTTGAAAAAGTAAGACTGTTATAAATTGTTTATCTCTGGGCAGTGTAATTTGCAGTTTGACGAGTTACCCTTCTGAAAGCTAGGTAGACTGGGAAAGTGAAGAAAGCCTTTACAGAGGCTTTGATTCCCGAGCTTGGAAACCATTTAAAGGAGTATGGGTAACCCAAGTACAGGGTTACGGGAGGGACAGAACAGAAATATTTTAAAGAGTGCTGAAGCAAAGAGATAAAAGGATGGGAAGAAACATCAGACTCTCATTTTTACAAACTCAGTTTAAAGTAAAATGTAAATGTAGCAGAAAAGCTGCTTGATATTGAGAATCACTCATGGGGTCACTTAGGGAAAAAATCTTGCCCGATACAAGTGGAAAAGAAAGTTTGCTTTTTTAGTAAATTTCCAAGTTGTTCCAGTGGTGGAATAATGATTTTTGGTTTTAGTATTTATTTATAAAATCGCTTGACCAGTTGACATAGCGTGTTTAAGATGATTGTGGAATGGTGCTTCATGGGACATTTTCAAGAGAATTTGATTTGGAAGTGAAAAGTAGAGGTTGAGCAGTTTAATCCTATGGCAGGAGCCCACCTCCATTGTTGGTTTTCTGTAGTCAAGTAGTGCATTAGGAGTAAATGTGTCGTGTAATGTTGCGTTTCTCTTCCTCACTGTCCCTTTTCATCTTTATGTGACCTTTCTCTCTGCTCATCTCCCATCCACCCATCTCTTGTTCACTATAGGGACAAGGAAAAAACTGATAAAATCGTGACTTCTTTAGGATTGAAAATCGGAGCCCGAGAGGCACGGCATTCAGATCCTAGAGTTCAGATCAATGCTATCTGCAGTCAGTGGCTGCCCATATCTCAAGCTGTTCTTGGTATCCTTTATATTAATGGTTGTAAATGAAATCATAGATTTGACAGAACAAGAAAAAACAGTGTGTTATTGGCCATCAGGAGGTCCTCTGAAAATAACGCATGCCAATTCAGAGTAAGTTTTTTCTGGGGTTATTTAATATTTTACCATGAAACTGTATTAAATACTTTAGAAATTAATATATTAATATTAATACGAATCTGAATGTTCTTAAAAAACATTTTAAATTTTTGTCTCTTAATCCATAAAATCAAAACTCTTAGGCTAAGATTTACATAGAAGTAGATACTTTAGATGTTTGTGTTAGGATCACTGGTTCATTTTAACCCATATTTTCTTTACTTTGTTGATACTTCCTCTCAAATTAGTGATTCCAAAAGGACTTGATTTTAAGCGGCTTACCTTAACTAAAGTCATTTTATAGGTGAATTTAGACTATCTTCTTTCTTTTTTTTTTTTTTAAGACTTTTATTATGTGGACCAATTTTAGCATCCTTATTGAATTTTTTTCAGCTTTACTTTTGTTCTGTTTTACATTTTGGTTCTTTGGCTGAGAGGCATGTGGGATCTTCGCTCCCCACCCAGGGATCGAACCCACACCCTCTGCATTGGAAGGTGAAGTCTTAACCATTGGACCTCCGGGGAAGTCCCAACCAAAGTAATTTTATAGAGGAATTTAGACTATTAATACCTTCTTGTCATTGATCTGTGTGTACTTAGTGGTACCCGTGGGGTGGGCTGAGGGTGCAGGGTCTGGGGAGTGGGCCAATAGTAGACCACAGAGCTGTGATAAACACAGACCCCTACGGTGACCTCGCTCTGTTGGAGGCCCTGCTTGTACCGCAGCTAGCGGCTGATGGTGATTTTATGCCAGTTGATAGAGACTGAAACTGTATGAAGGTTTTGAGGACTGGGTCACAGGCAGCTGAGCTCCTGAGCTCTGCTCTCCTTCCTCGTTTGTTCCATAGGATGTCAGTGTTAGAGTATCGGCCATGAGCATCTTTTCTGGGCTCTAGAGCGTCCATGAACTCCCTGAGATTGTAGCCACAGGCATCGTATAGACAATGTTGTTACTTCAGTATTTCGTGCACAGCCTGAGTCTCTTCCAGGGTGACGAGCACTTGCTCAGGCTTTTGAGTCCTTAACAGCAGACTTCAGCTATGGTGTGTCAGAAGCTTCCTAGTCCGCTCGACATTACAGCTGAGAGAGTGGAGAAACTGATGTGTTCAGGATCACAGACTTTTGATTCTCTCCCACCAGAAACCCAAGCCCTGAAAGCAGGTGGGGTAAAGACAAACACGGCCATCAGTGTATTTTTGGTCATCTTAAGGCAAGACTACTCTAGACCAACTTGCTGAATGCTAGCTTGCTAAATGGCCAAATGGCTAACTCCCCCGGGTAAACAATTTCACAAACATTTCTCCAGTTGCTTTTTGTTTTCTAACATTTCAGTTTCGCCAGAGCCATTTTACTCTGCCAGTGGAGTGCGGAGACCTGAGACCTCTCCCTTTTGCCGATCACAGTTCATAATCTTATCATCATGCTCTGTTCCATCCTCTCAGGTAGCCAGGAATGCGTTCCTGAGGTGACTGTGTCTCCAGGGCCTGTGGAACAGTGACTCCAGGGTCTGTGTTCCCTCCTGAAGCCCCGCATATGCTCGCCCCATGAGAGGGAGCCTTATTTGTTCCCGGGTTCATGTGGCTCCATGAAATTCATCGGTGCTCACCACTCTCCTCTTTTTCTCCCGTTCTGTTGGATTTGCGGCCCCTGCCCTCAGATCCCTGCTGTTCTCAGACCCATGGTTGACTCTGCTTTGTTCAGTCTCTCAGCCAGTTCCCAGTCCTCCTGACTAGCTTTGTCACTACCACTTGACACAGTCCCTCCTTCCTCTTTGAGACCCTTTCTTCTTTGACTTTTGGCCTTCCACCTGTTTCTGCTTGTCTCCCCAGCTATTTATCCCATCCCCCCCCCCAGTTTTTTATTAAAACAGGAGAAAAATCAAACAGAAGATAATAACATGTATACAAGGGAGAGACCTGGGAAAACAGAATAACTTGCTAAAACATCTGAAACCCTCACCTTAAGTACTGTCAGTGGTTTAGAACTCAAAGGGGAGAAAGGCATTTGCCATGGAAAATGAAAAAGTCAAAGTCTGGTTACAAAGGGTGTTTGCTGGGCCACAGAGTGGGCTGTGATCGCTGGGCCCTTCCAGATTTCCCCACCACACCAGCCACTTCTCTTTGCAGATATTTCTGGTTATAGTTGTATTCCAGGAACAAGCCCTTTATCTCAATTCTTTAGACAACTAAGGGGACAGAAAAAGAACAACTTCCTAAGTTCTCTGCTCCTTGAAAACAATCAGCCTAAATTAACCCTCCGCTAAAGAAACACCTTATGGAGTGGCGAAGTTTGCTCTTCTGCAGTTCTGCCTTTGAACCTTCTTTGTGGAGTTTCACAGTCCACAAGCCAAGATGGTAGATTGTATCTCATTAAGCCAGTCTCTTAGTCCTGACAGTAGGTTTAACTAGACATCTTTAAATCCATTTCTGCAAGCAGTGATGCAGGTGGGCTCTCAAAGTTAGGCTTCTAAGGTGCAAGCAATCCGGTATTTCTAAGAGGCATTTCTGTGAAGACAAAAAGGTTCATGGTTGGAGCAAATTATAAACCAGCTTCTGAACCCAGAGAGCAACCAGTCCAGATTTCTAGATGGTAGAATCAAGTATCAGTTGCAATTTGAAATGTCTTTGATGATGTCCTCCAGTGTTCAGGTAAACTTCCTGAGTGGCTTGCACAGCAGTGGGCCAGAATATTGCCCCCAAATGGGCTATTCTGTGGTGGTCTCGCTCTCAAATTTATCTCAAGTTGCAGGGCTTCAGGAAAGGAGCAACTTTGGTTCTCGGTGTTTCCACATCAGAAGTGGGAGGAAAAAGTGGAAATGTTAGTTTGGAGAGTTATAGCCTAATGTTTGAGGAAACGAGGAGAATTCAGGATCCAGCCCAGTTTACAGATAGTAAAACACAACCTCAAAGATGGTAACAGAACTAGAATCTAATATTCCCAAGTGTGTGTTATAGTTTCTGTTGAAACATAATTTTTTTCTCTCTAAAGTCACACTCATTTCTACCCAAGATAGCCAAATTAAGACTCATTTGTTTGCAGAATAAGTTTAGTTTCATTAAACTTGGCCTCATTATTTTTATAGGTTCAGCATGAATAGCAGTTCACCATGTAGGCTCTTTTAAATCTCTTGCTGGAACTTTTCATAAGGAATCTCCAGATTGAACTTCTAATAGCCTCTTGAGGCTAAGAAACCAAGCCACATCTTTGCCATCAGAGCTGGCTGTTTAGTTTTTATCTTTTCCCCAATTCTTCTCTATCCCCTTGACTTTTTAACTGTGGGATGCCCCAGGCAAGACTTGGTATTTGGATCTCATCTGTTTTCTACCTGCAGTCACTGTCCTGTTCATCTTGTCCAATATCTAGGCTTCCCATGACAGTGGCGTGCTCTTTAATTTCCGCATTTGTTTCATGCCCCTGCTTCCAGTCCATCTTTAAATCCTGTTTACTCTTCCTTTGAAATATATCCAGAATTAACTACTTTTCAACATTTCCATTTCTGCCTTCCTGGGGCAAGCAACCATGATCTCTCACCTGGTAGTATAATAGCCTTCCAGCTGGTATCCCTGAGTCTGTTCTTGATTGCTTGCAGCCAGGGTGAGCCTGTTAAAATCGGAGTCAAGGCATGTTACTTTGTTCCTCAAAGCCTTTCAAAGTTTTCCCTGGCAAGACTTCTGTTAGATACTTAATTCTTACTTCCTTCTTTTCTTATTTGAATTTTACTCTTGAATTCTTTATGTGTAAATTATTTTGATGTAGGGTGATTTGAAAAAATTACTCACCAGTGAGTTTTTTTTTTTCCCTTTAACAATATTTTTTTAATGTAAGTTAAGAAAAATGTCCATATGCTGATTAGGAAATTATGTTAAAATTTATAGATTTAGGGGAAATCAATATCTTTATAGTATTGCATCTTAATCTTCATTTCTACGTTTTTTTTTTTGTTATGATATTTTTGTCTTTTATTTTCTAACTTACTTTCCTGAGGGTTTGAGAAAACTTCTGATTATGTATTTTATTAATAAGCTACCTTGTTGACTATTGTCCTTTGGTAAAACTCCTCAATTCTGTCCCTTCTCCACTGGAAACAGTTATGAGGGCTTCTGGTGGGTAGTTCAGCCCATTTCCTACCTGGAGTTCCTCCAGCTCTTCTCTCACCCTGTCAGTCTTGCTTTTCTTTTCTCCTTTCTGCCAGTTCTCTCTCTCTCACGCTACTGTTTTTCTAGCAATCTTATTCTTTTCTAAATGGAATTTTTCATATAGTTGTAAAAGATTATAGGTTGCTTATGTATTTAGATGATGCCATGTTCTAAACTTCTTGTTTTCAGAAAAGCCTGGATTATTAAAGTAACATTTTTCTTTCCTGTCTGTTTAGCTTTTATGAAATGCGGAAGTGAAGATACTGCTCCAGTCATTATCTTTGTTTCCAAAATGTTTGCAGTTGATGCTAAGGCTTTGCCTCAGAATAAGCCAAGGTAAGGATCATAGGGAAGCCAGGCTGGGCCAGGGAGGTGGGGCGGACTTGATGGGGTGCAGGGAGGCTGTGCGGTGGGGAAGGTGCAGTTCTGTCCTCAGCCCAGAACTCATGTAGAGCAGCCCCTGTGGGAATGTAAATTTCACTGAGTACTTGATCTTTTTGTGATCCCTCTGGAGGAAACGGTTGTTGTAATCAGCTCTGGGACTGTTAATTCAAATTCATGTTTAAAAAAAGGTATTGTTATTTTTTGCTGCATCAGGTCTTTTTTGCAGCATGCGGGCTTCTGTAGTTTCAGCAGACAGGCTTAGATGTGCCATGGCCTGTGGGATCTTAGTTCCCCAACCAAGGATCAAACCCGTATCCCCTGCATTGGAAGGTGAACTCTCAACCACTGCACCAACAGAGAAGTCCCTGAATTCGCATAAATTTGAAGAAGAGTAGTTAGAGTAGTGGTAGCCACAGTTAGCAATTGTTGAAAGTCAGACAAGTTCTCATCTTAGCCTGTCTGCTTCAGTAGAGATTTTTGAACCTGTGAGTACCTCTGCTGATCTTTGTGTATATTGTGTGTGTGGAGAGAGAGGGGTGGGGAGAGAGAGGGGTGGAGTACAGCCGTGGGAGATGGATCCTTTCTCAAGTTTCCGAAGTCTTGGAGAATCTCTTCTACGTCGTATGAACTGGTACAGGTCCTCCTCCCCGACTAGTATGAGTGATTAGATCCCAGTTGTTCTTGTGGGAATCATGGCACTAGCCGCCTAGCTGGTTCTGCTGTCCCAGTGTCTAACTTGGCCGGTCCACTTGCCATTCTCCCATCAGGATATTGGTGTCTGGAGTGAAAAGATTCACTCTACCCAGGAGCTTGAAGGCGCCTCTTCTTTACTGTCCACATCTATTCTGGGAGCTTTCTGTGTGGGAATCTTTCAAATAACCTGAGAGAATGAATGTAAATCAGTAGTACTTCTTAAGAAGGGCCTGGTACTTTAGGCAGCATCTCAAATCTTGCTTTTTTAGGTTCTAAATAATAATGGTAATAGCACTAATAATTGGCTCCAGTTTATTAAGCTTATAATATTCCTGCCTCACTGTTGATTATGCCGTTTAAATCTAGCAGTAGTTTTGCAGTGCAAGTATTTACTGTTTCAGTCTAACCTGGGGAAGTGAAGAGGCCTTAAAAAGTTGAAGTAGTAATGGATTTTCCAGTAGTCATGTATGGATGTGAGAGTTGGACTATAAAGAAAACTGAACCCCAAAGAATTGATGCTTTTGAACTGTGGTGTTGGAGAAGACTCTTGATAGTCCCTTGGACTGCCAGGAGATCCAACCAGTCCATCCTAAAGGAAATCAGTCCTGAATATTCACTGGAAGGACTGATGCTGAAGCTGAAACTCCAGTATTTTGGCCACCTGATGCGAAGAGCTGACTCATTTGAAAAGACCCTGATGTTGGGAAAGATTGAAGGCAGGAAGAGAAAGGGACGACAGAGGATGAAATGGTTGGATGGCATCACCGATTCAATGAGCATGGGTTTGGGTAAACTCCGGGAGTTGGTGATGGACAGGGAGGCCTGGCGTGCTGCAGTCCAGGGGTTGCAAAGAGACGGACACGACTGGGCGACTGAACTGAGCTGAGTGTGCTCAAGGTCACATAGCCAGAAGGAGGCCAGAGAGTATGTGAATCCACATCTGTCCAGGTGGACAGCCTCCGGCGTCCAGTTCACCAGTGGGATTTGGCTTCCATCATCTGTGCAGCTTGTTAATCTCCACCGCTAGATCTTGGCAACAGCCTTCCAGCCTGCCCGCTTTTTTTAGATTCTGGGCCTTTGCTCTGACCATTCTCAACCACCGTTTTCTCTAATACTCTATCAGAAATTCTTACTGAATGCTTAAGTGCCTGCTAAGTAAGATCCCGCTAGGAGGTTTTCAGGCAGTTCCTCTCCCCCTGAATCTCTGAGTGTGCTGCTTCGGCTTCCTTCTTAAGAACCAGTTTCTTGTAGTAGCAGGATGTGATGTTCAGACAGAAACTGCACTCCTTGCTCCCTTAGTTCCCATCATCTCAGCTCCCTGGCGCTGAGGTTACTGGTAGCACCAGCTGCAGCCAGCTCCTCAGCTCTCTCTCTCTCTCTCTCCCCCAGCCCGCCCCTGTAGCCAGCTCCACAGGGGCCAGGGCATGGACATTCAGCTTGGAAGCCTGAGGGTGCATGGTTTTGTGTTGTCACCTCTTTCCTTCCTTCTCCAGCCTCACCTCCCCAGTCTGCCCTTTGAATCTCCAGTCCTCATTCTCACCTCTGGTCGCCTTCACCTCTACTGTTGGTCACTGCTGTCCCCTCAGAACTGTCATCCACAGTTAGCTCGCTACAGCCTCAATAAGTCAGCACCCACAGACGTTCCTTGACTAGTAGAGCTCTGTTCTCTTGCAAGTGAATTCCTGTTTATTCTCTGTAAATACTAGTTGACACAATGGGTTCTTCAAATAAAACCTTGCTGCCTTCTCTTCTGCCTGCTCTGTTTACCTGTGTCACCACTCCCAGAGCTCACAGCAGTGCCTGACCCATAGCAGGTGTTAACTGGGTGGATGGATAGATGCGTTGATGGACAGCAAGACTGTACATTTGATGTCAACTTCATGAATGTAAATGCTAATCTTATTATGATATCTGACAAAATGAGGATTTAATATCCGTGAACAGATATGCTTCTTTCTTAACCAAAGCTAAAAAAAACCACATTTACTTAATGTGATGATTTTATCATTTCTGATTCCTTCTGAATGGAGGGTATAGCCACAGATGATGATATGGAATTTGGAGTCAGATCTGGGTCTGAATTACGGCTCCTCTGTTTATTGTCCATGTGACTCTGGGTCAACTTATGTAATTTTCCTAAGGCTCCAGTTCTTATTTGTAAAACAGGAGTAAGAATACCTGTGTCATCTAATTGTCTGGATAAGTATGTGCTGTAATATATGCAGAATGATTAACACAATGTCTGTGCCATAGTTATGAAAATAGTTTATTTTCTTGGGCTCCAAAATCACTGCAGATCGTAACTGTGGCCAAGAAATTAAAAGACACTTGCTCCTTGGAAGAAAAGCTATGACCAACCTAGTCAGCATATTAAAAGCAGAGATACTACTTTGCTGACAAAGGCTTGTCTAGTCAAAGCTATGGTTTTTCCAGTAGTCATGTATGGATATGAGGGTTGGACCATAAAGAAAGCTGAGCACTGAAGAATTAATGCTTTTGAACTTTGGTGTTGGAGAAGACTCTTGAGAGGTCCCTTGGATTGCAAGGAGATCAAACCAGTCCATCCTAAAGGAAATCAGTCCTGAATATTCATTGGAAGGACTGATGTTGAAGCTGAAGCTCCAGTCCTTTGGCCACCTGATGTGAAGGGCTGACTCACTGGAAAAGACCCTGATGCTAAGAAGGGGTGAAGGCAGGAGGAGAAGGGCACGACAGTGGATGAGACGGTTGGATGGCATCATTGACTCAATGGACATGAGTTTGAGCAAGCTCCAGGAGTTGGTGATGGACAGGGAGGCCTGGCGTGCTGCAGTCCTTGGGGTCGAAAATAGATACGACTCAGTGACTGAACTCAGCTGAACTGATAAGCCCATTGGAAGAGACCATGTCTCTCTGCACTAACCAGTGCATCCGTTTTTTTTTTGTTTGTTTTTTACCTCTCTGTTTATAGTGATAATATGATATTCCATGTTTTTTTTTTAATTTTTAATTGAAGGATAATTGCTTTACAGAATTTTGTCATATATCAAGAAGAATCAGCCATAGGTTAATTCATACTTTTCAGATACTCTTGTATAAAGTCTAGAAGCAAGATAAGTTACATAAGGGTTGATTGACAGGGCAGCTGGAGTGTGTAGCCTGAAGAAGAGAAGGGCGAGGGGAAGGGTGTGAGGGCAGATGATTGAAAGGTGAGGAGAGGGGAGTACGTTTGTTGGGTGTTGCTCCAGAAGACAGAACAAGAGCCTAGAGATTTCATCCTGTGTGTGAAAGGCCTTTAACACTGAGAGCTTCCAGTGGAGAGGAGCTTCTGCCAGCAGATGTGACTTTCCGACAACCCTGAGCAAGCCATTCTCAAAGGTCGCTCCCTTTTCTTTTTCAGTATCTGATGGCACAGCCCTGCCTCCTACATTGGGGTGGGTCTGACTAGAAGGGGCCGACTCCTAGAACCAAATTCATCCATTTCAAGGGGCAGGTGCTAAGAGAATAGAAGTGATGTCCAGTCCTGGGGGGAGGTCTTGTCTAGCAGGTGGATGTCCGAAGAGGACAGCAGTGGACAGCTGGTGACTTACGTGTGGGGCAGCCCACGTGATGTAGAAAGGGGATTAGGGCACCTGAAGTGAGCAGCTCCAGCAGCACGTGGCATGTAGCATGCACGGGACCAGTGCACTCTCGGTTCAGCCATCGAGTGGCTTCCAGGAAAGAGAAGGGGAAGGGGAATGGTGGAATGGGAGACAAGGTTGTCAGCCGGAAGTGGAGGCGTGCAGCAGGAGTCATAGTGCCAAGTTGGGGGGGCGGTAGAGGAGGCGGGCACAACGTGACAGGATCCAGCGAGGGCCCTCCCTCTCCCTGGGCGCGCCTCCAGCAAACACACAGACATGTGCACTCACACCTTTCCTCTGGTGGAACTCGGGTCTAACACCGTGACTGACAATCACCGTTGGACCTCTGTCCAGCCTGAATTGCCAGCGTTCAGCCTGGCCCTTCCTCCTGGACCCTAGTTGCCCATGGAGGTGTATTTTCCTACTTTCATGGAAAAAAGCTCGGTTTCTTACTGAGGGCATCTGCTTCTCTCTCTGTTAGTGTGTTCTGAGCTGTGGTATCTGTTACTGATTCCCTTTCTTTTCCAGCCATTTGCCCTATAGGGGAGGAACATGGGTGCCTGAGAAAGGTTCCATGCTGTTATGCGTGACTGTGTGGGGACACGGGCTCTTGCATGTCGTTTCATAAGCTCAAGAGTAGCTGGGGACCGAGCATTCCCAGTGGAGGAGGGAATGGCAACCCACTCCAGTATTCTTGGCTCGGAAATCCTTGGATAGAGGAGTCTGGCAGGCTACAGTCCGTGGGGCCATAAAGAGTCTGACACGACTGAGTGACTAAACAACAGCTGCAGTGTTCTCAGAGAAAGTGTGATAGGCCTTCTCTTCTCTTGCTGCAGTGAACGAGATAACTCTGAGAAACTTTCCACCAGGAAGGGACTAGGGCCCAACCACTGTCTTCTCCAGCCACGTTGTTGTTCAGTCACTAGGTCGTGTCCAACTCTTGGAAACCCTGTGGACTGCAGCTCGCCAGGCTTCTCTGTCCTTCACTGTCTCCCGGAGTTTGCTCAAACTCATGTCCTTTGAGTCATTGATGCCACCCACCTTCTTATCCTCTGTCGTGCCCTTCCCTTCTGGCCCTCAATCTTTCCCAGCATCAGGGTCTTTTCCAATGAGTTGGCTCTTTGCATCAGGTGGCCAGAATACTGGAGCTTCAGCATCAGTCCTTCCAGTGAATATTCAGGGTTGATTTCCTTTAAGATTGACTGGTTTGATCTCCTTGCTGTCCATGTTAATACTAGCTGTTTCTTGGCTGGAACAGACTGAGATCCTTGCTGTGGCCAGGTATTAACATGTCTGTGGTGTCCTGTAGACCTCTCACTCAGGAGGAGATTGCTGAGAGGCGAGAGCGTGCAAGGCGAAGGCACGCGGAGAAGTTGGCAGCGGCACAGGGCCAGGCACCCGTGGAGCCCACCCAAGATGCAGGCACCCTTGAAATGAGTCCACAGGGAGAAGAGCCAAAAGGTACAGCTTTTCTCAGTAGTTTCCCTATCCTCGGTGATACGGATGGGGTTTTTGCCAAACTTGGAACATTGGTCCTTCTGCTCTTGGGCTTTTAGCTTTGAAGGTAGCTTTCATCAATATACTTCCATCCTTGGTGTTTCCTTGCTCAGTCTCAACTAACAATAGTGTCTTCCTTGTCCCCTCTCTGTTTCTCAGCAGCTCCTGGATGCAGAGAGCATCTGGGCACTCATGGTCCTTCTGTTTCTGGCAGGTGATGAGCAGGAGGTGGAAGGTGAGACCCCCAAACCCGTGCCTCCGGAAGGAAGTGAGCAGGAGTCTTTTATCGCCTTCGCTCGAGTGTTCAGTGGTGTGGCACGAAGAGGAAAGAGAATTTTTGTCCTGGGACCCAAATACAGTCCACTTGAGTTTTTGCAGCAGGTAAGAACAGGAAGTAAAACATTCGTATATTGTTTCATGGTTCTGCTTTCTTGTTAGGTTAGTGATTACCTTATTGGTAGATGCATTTGATCTCTAGCGAGGTGCATTTGAGTGAATCTCTGTACTTCCTCTTGTGTCACTTTGGTACCATTTGGTAAACCTGTCTCAAGTAATAGCATTAAGGAAATTAGGCTAGTACAAGAATCAAGTTTTCAAACCTTATTTAGTTAATTTATAAGGCTTTTCTAGAAATTCAAGGCTAGAGGAAAGAACTGAGAAGAACAGATGTCATGGTGGAGCCAGGACGATGCCAGGTGTTCAAGACATAAAGATCCAAAACCCAGGTGGCACGAGCCAAAGGCATGGGCGGTGAGCAGGTGATAGGCAGTGGTTTCTTGGCAGGCAGATCCCAAACATTGATCAGGAGGGTCTGACAGTCAGTGAACAGCCAGCATCTAAGTATGTCTGGACCAAAGGGGAAATAAACCACAAGCTAGAGCTGTCTCAGAACATTTTTGGACATATGGAAAGTGCATATGTGGTAATTAAATGATAGAGGGCAGAGGATGAATGCCAAAGGTTCAGGGAGCCAGGCAACATCAGCAAGAAGCTGTGGGTTGGGGGCTTCTAAGATGCTCGTGCTCCTCTTGGCACAGGTAAACCAGGAGCGCTGCTGTGCATGGCTGTGATGAGAGGGGGAGGTGGTGGCAGAAGAAAGTCTGTGCCATCAACTCCTCCTTGCCTTGAATGCTTATTCCATCAGTGTGAGTAGCAGGTGAATCCTTGGACAAATCCTTGGACTCGTTGCCATGCCGAGTGGTGACTGAGCAGTTTGTGCTAGTCTGTGACATGTTCAGATTTAGCAAGGAGGAGTACAGCAGTTGGTGTGTTTGGAGTTACTTTTTAGGGGAGGGTAAATCAGTGGAGAAATAACTCCAGGAAGAATGAAGGGATGGAGCCAAAGCAAAAACAATACCCAGTTGTGGCTGATGCTGGACGGGGTTGGGGACAGGAGGAAAAGGGGACGACAGAGAATGAGATGGCTGGATGGCATCACCGACTCGATGGACATGAGTTTGAGTGAACTCCGGGAGTTGGTGATGGACAGGGAGGCCTGGCGTGCTGTGATTCATGGGGTCGCAAAGAGTCGGACACAACTGAGAGACTGAACTGAAAAGTATTGTAATAAGGGGTATAAAAATCTACTTGTGATCTTCTTAGCATCTTGGTTACCATCTATCCATGTATTAGGTATAGTTCTTCATTTATTTAGGTCATTTAAAGTGTTATCATTTTCTCCATAAAAATCTTTAATCACTTTTGTTACTTATTCCTAACTCTCCTGTATTTTGTTAGTATTCTGAAAGCTACTGTTTTAAATATATATGTATGTACTTTTTTTCCTACTGCTAATCCATAGACATACAGTTAGTTAACTTTTGTATGTTGGTCTGCGTATGACTATCTTACTAATTGTAATTTTTCTGTAGTTTGTTTTAAGTGAACGGTCCTACTGTCTGTGCATAATTCTGTTTCTTCCAATTTGATCCTTATATTTTAAATTTCTTCCGGCCTATCTCTAGAGCTCCCCTATAGAGTTGTCAGTGAGTCAGAACACACGCTTGTACATGTAGCCTGTACCTCAGAGGTCATCATTTTCATGAAGTTTCCAAGTCTGCCCTAACACAGTAGCTTCTCTCTCCTCTTGAGACTATCGTTTACTTACCTGTGGTTCCTTTTTTGCCCCTCACTCTGTGTTGCCAGTGATAATTATCTTTTTGTATGTGATGTTCTAGACATTTTTTCCTCTTCACAGCACCAGCACAGTGCCTAGGGTACCAAAGATAAGTCGGTTCCTTCATTGACATTACGTTGGGGCACTTGCATTTATATGGAAATCGTTGAATAATTCAAGATAATATCTTGAATAATTGGAGACAGAATCTCCATGAGAGTAAATGTGACGTGGAAGGAGCTCCATGTAGTGCGTCTTTGCTGTGTGAGTGTCGTATGTCTTCTCGTCAGAGTCCCCAATGTTTCACAGCATGCTCTCTCCCACTTTAACAGCCCAACCTAGAATAGTGGCTGTCTGGCCCTTACATGGCGTTTTTATGACATCTAACTACTCAGAGTTATTCCTGGTCCTGTGTTACTCAGCCTTAGCACCAGCCCTTGTGAAATGCCTAAAGGACATTGTAAGGTTGTAACTGACGTGACAATATAATAACGTTAAAGCTTTTTTTTTTTTAACGCACATTTCTCCAATAGATTTATTTCCTTAAAGGAATGGATTTTGAAGCAAAAAAACATGGGGCAGAGAGGTATGGAATAGAAAATAAATACAAATGTGAGCTGTTTTACTATTTGTTTTATAACCCCAAACATGTACAGAGAATGCCCTATACAAAACAAAATAAAGGTTCAAAGATGGAGGTGTTCCCTTAGGCAAGGCTGAAGACTTCAGTCTCTGGTATTTGGAATTTAGGCTGCTGTCCTTGTTATTGGATGGATCACTGGGTGTGTGGCACAGTCCATGCTTTTAACCAGATTTGAACAGAATGGCCACTTGGCCCAGGTAGAAGTACATGAAGTGTTTGGTTTCATGTGTCACATAACTACTGAAGTTCCGCCTCACGATGCAGTGCCGGGTGGGGTTGTACTTCTTGTCAAACTCCTTCTTGATACGGGCCGCAGTATCCTTCTCTGTATTACACTTTTCCAATGCCTGAGTAGCATACTCCACCAAGTCCTGTTGCATCTCCTCCGACATATCAGCATTCTTGATTACGGCCTTTCGGTCACACATGGTTACCAAGCAGCAGGGGCTGGCCGACTGCAGCGGTCTCCTGGGGGAGGGGCTGGTGAAGCTCACACTCATGTAGAGAGGCAGACTCTACCGAAGCCGTGGTGCATCTCATGGTAAAGCTATTTTAACTGATAATAGTAACAATGAGTGTTGAAATAATAACACAGTGGTTCTGGTGTCCAACGTGTCTGACATAGTTCATATAAATACTGGCAAAGGGTATGGGATTTTTGTGTGTTAATATCATGCTGCCAGGTCACAGCAGAATTTATATTAGCCATAAAGTTTATAATTATGTGAAATTCTTGACAGGCTTTATGTATATGAGAAGTCTCTAGTTCAGAATTTACTCATAAACTGAGACTTATTTTTATATCATACCATTTCAGATCTGAGTGTTTCAGGTTTACATGAAATGTGACTGCACTGTATCTTACTTGTGAATCAAAGTAACTTTGTAGGTATTAACCCAAACCTGTTTTCCTTTGACGTCTCCTAATGTAGCTTCTGGTTTTTTTCTTTTTCGCCCAGGTGCCGTTAGGCTTCTCAGCTCCGTTAGAGGCCCTTCCCCCGGTCCCCCACATGGCGTGCTGTACGTTGGAAAACCTGTACCTTCTGATGGGCAGGGAACTGGAAGACCTCAAGGAGGTGCCTCCTGGAAACGTGCTCGGTAGGCTGGTGCCATGTGTCACATCTGTGCTCCGCTCCGAGGTGTGGCCTGGCATGTCACCCAGACCACGTGAGATCTCTGAGGGAGATGACTTGGGTCTCATTCTTGTCTTTTTTGTTTATTTATTTGGGTCGTGTCTTTTGGTTTTAGTGCATTTCAGTAATTAGCATGTACAGTAGTCCTGTGCTGTGCTTAGTTGCTCAGTCATGTCCGACTCTTTGTGACCCCCTGGACCAGAGCCCACCACGCTCCTCTATCCATGGGGATTCTCCAGGCAAGAGTACTGGAATGGGTTGCCATACCCTCCTCCAGGGGTTCTTCCTAACCCAGGGATCGAATCCAGGTCTCCCGCATTGCAGAAGGATTCTTTACTGTCTAAGCCAGCAGGGAAGCCCCAAAATACTGGCGTATGCAGCCTATCTCTTCTCCAGGGGATCTTCCGAACTCAGGAATTGAACTGGAGTCTCCTGCATTACAGGCAGATTTTTTTACCAGCTGAGCTACCAGGGAAGCCCATGTACAGCAATAACTTGCTGTAAATTATGGTAGAAAAAAAAGTAACTGCTTAAGAAATCTGTGAATAAGCTGAGGTTCCATTCATTTGGGGATGAGAAAGAATTTCTGCTCACAGTAAAGTCAGTTCAGATGAATAAGACACTTCTGGTTCTGAAGTATTAGAAACTATTCTGATACAAGGGTCTGTCTTCTTCCAGGATTTTTTAATCCATTGAATGTTGTTTTATATTATAAATCCATAGATACTGTTCCTCATCTCCATAATGTTCATCACTTCTTTGCGGACTTCACTTTTAAAGGTCCTCAGTGCAACCTTGGAGACTCAGATGAAGGAATTTCCCTTGGGTCGTCATAGTCACTCTGAGTGTGATATGGAGTGCTGGGCCCCGTTCTGAACCCTTGGAGCCCTTGTCAGGTGTAGAGCTATTTACAGGGGGACTCCTTGGGCTCCAGCTTCATTTCATGTTTTAGAGAAATGGTCTAGACTGCTGGTCTGGAGCTGCTGGATTTTGTCCACTTTAGTTCAAGAAATTTTCGTTTTGATGCTCCCTTGCAGAAATACGTAATTAAAATTGTTTTTTCATTGCTTTTTTGGGGGCATGAATTTCTTCTAGCCTCTCCTCAGTGTTACCCATTCTTTTCACCCGCTTTGGAAAGTGCTGTTGAACCCTAACAATTGACATGACTTATGAGCTTCCGTAACCAGGAAACATTTTTTATCTGGAAGGACATGGGAAGATGAATAGAAAGCACTGTTTTTGTTTATAAGCCTTCCTGTGATTCCTGTGTTCCTCACACTCAATTGTTTCTTTGCAAGGTGAGGCCTAACACAACGTTCAAGTGAAAAGAGAAGTCCTGAATAAGGGCTCAGTGCATGGTTTCTGTCGTATCCCCTCCAGTCAAGGGTCGTTGTTTGTGCTCTGTCCCCAGCAGAGGTCAGGAACATGACGTGCAGTAGTTCTGGTTTCCTTCTGTCTATTTCTAGATTGCCATGTGCTGCTCAGCCCTGAGGCCAGCTGTGTTATGAGCAGGGAGACCATCTCTCTCTCATCTGCCTCCTAAGGCAGCTGTAACCCTGCTATCTGCAGGAGACCTACCACAGATTAAAGAAAGCTTCTTCGTCTTGGGGAAGAGAGAAATATCTCATTCTCTTTTACTGATCTTTTGAAGTTATTTGGGAGCAGTGGTAAGAGCTAGGGTGTTGGTAAAGGTGCCTGTTGGTTAAACATTTGTTTATCAAATTCAGTTGTTAAAAAAATAAGGTAGACACACAACTTTGGGACAAAATGAATTAAAGAGAAAAGTGAGATATATTTTGGAGAAGCATTAGGATTGTATTTAACTGCCAGTGATCAAAAAACCAACCGCACAGTCTTCAGTTTCCCTCAGTGGGAAGATTAGGGTAGAGTATAGATAGTTGAGGACTGGTGTCATGGCTGTCTTAGGTCATCAGGGAGCAGGTTCCCTCTCTTTGCCTGTTCGCAGTCTTTAGCATGGGGCTTTGTCCCCATGGAACCAAGATGGCATCTCTCTCTATCGACATTCCTGGCAGGAAGAGGGCACAAAGGCCTCTCACAGCACTGATGTTTCGTTTATTTTTGTGGCCATTAGTTTCTTTATTTTGGTTGATTTGGTTGATGTTACTTGAAAACCCTTTGGCAGTGACCACCCCATATATGGTCTATTAGACAGATATCTAGAATATCTCTTACTAAGAAGTGCTCATAAATAGAGGCTTTATACATCTTTCCTAAATATCAGTTGTCATGTGTGTTCTGATTATTCCATTATGCCATCTTTCATCTCTCTCAGTAGGGAATTAGAAACTAAGATATGTTTGGGATGAAAAGGTCTGGTTTGCTCTGTGGAGTGATGAGGAAGTTCAGCGGTTTGGATGTGGGAAATGTGGGCAGGTGTGAAGCGGAGCTGGTGTTCAGCCAGCTCACACTGGTGCCAGTCTTAACGTATGGAAATACCACAACCTGAGGTTAGAATAAGCAGGCACTGCTCCTCGACCCCCACTGCCTGGCACCTTTTTTCCCCCTGGACTTCCCCATAATCCAGGGCTAAAGGGTTAAGTCTGGCACATCTGGGGTCCCTGTTGAGCAAGCACTGGTGTTTTTATTTGGGAAGAAATGCCCGGTTAGTGACCAATGTATTATATGTATCCTCGCTTCTTTGTGAGTTTGTCATGTGGTCACCCCTAGCTGCAGTGAAAGCCAAAGGCTGAGTCTCACAGTCTCTACAAGTAAGGCAGGGGATATGGGATGGTGAATGGTTTTTGAAGAGCCTGTCCACACTCTCAACCACATTTCCTCCACGTTTGCCTGGTGTTGCCTGAAGCCCCTTCATTACGGTTTTCTTTCTTTACGTTAGGGAGGAAGATAGTCTGCCAGAAGGATTATAAATGCAACATTGAAGGGTTTGGAATCCAGCCAGCCACTTTAGCTTACCTTCTAAATTGAAGCATACAGAAATTGTTTTCTGTCTATTAACCTAGATCTTTTTGAGCCATGTGCTTAACTATAAAGCATGAGTATACCAAAATTCTGCTCATAGTTCTGCCACTAACTAGTCTATGGCCTCAGGCCAATTGTATAACCTTTCTGGTCCCCAGCTTTCCAAAATAATTTGGACTAGAGTAATTTTTACTAACAATCTTATTGTAAAAATAGAATAGCTACTTTAATTTTTTTTTCTAAGACTCTTATGGACTTTCAGAGCTTCTTTTATTATATTTATCGTATATCCTAAACTTTAAGGATAGAACATTAAACGGCATTGTACGGATACATTTTATTACCGTAGCTATAAAATATAAACAAAATTTTATGTACATCATGTTTTTAAAATACATACAAACTAATGTAAAAATAAAATAAAACAAAATTGAAGTTTGTAATTGCCATTATATTATGGCAGGTTGACATTTCAGTGAGGATAGAGTGAGATAAAAATGCTTAGTACTTTTGTCATGAAAATTGTCCCTGGATTATGTCAGTATACCACTCACTGATTGAAAAAAAGTCCTACACTAGATCATCTCCAAGGTCCCCTCTAGCTTTAACTTTTCAGGCTTGTGTTTTTTAAAGAAAAATCTTATGTCAGTTATTAGGACATTTCTCTTCCTAGTGTTCATTAGAGGAACAGTAAATTTTTGATATGGTTCCTAGGTTGGGTTGAGAACCCGTTTCAGTGGCTCCATCAGAACATCTTGAACTAGTTACCAATTTGTAAGGCAAATTTCACTTGTTCGTTGATTTAAAAACTGGAGCATATGTAGCAGCAGTAGCAGTTTCATAAGCCAGGTGTTTAATACAACCTTTCAGAGTGAGGAGTAAGTTTAAGGCAGGACAGGGGTGTGTTAAGAGGTGAGGAGCAGACAGAACAAGAGAAAGCTGATCGCCAGCAGGGGTAATAAGTGCTGGGGCTCTAGCTATGGTTTCTAGAGTGAGTTGACTGAGACCAGGTGTGCCAGCATAGTTGTTGTTGTTGTTTACTAAAAAGTATTCCTGTCACGGGATGAGCAGGGAGGGGAGGGGGAGAGTCGGATGGGGTGGGGTGCGAATGAAAAGAATAAACTGAATGGCCAAACATGGTTGAATTATACATGTTCTAGTTACTGTTACTGCAAAACAAACCACCCAAAGCCCTAGTGGCTTCAAGCAAAGGCAGTCTTAAATTTTTCATGAATCTGCGATTCAGGCAGGTTTGGTGGGACAGCTTGTTTCCACGCCACATGGTGTCAGTTGAAGTGCTCAAAGCCTGGGCACTGGGATCATGTGAAGGTGCTTTTCACTCATGTGTCTGCTGACTGATGCTGCCTGTTGGCTGGGACCTTGTGTGGATGTGGCGCTAGGGCTGGAACGTGTGACCTTTCCACGTGGCTGCTTGGCTTCCTTGCAGCACACTGATAGGGTTCTGCAGCTGAGCATCCCAGGAGGAAACTGCATCAGCCTCTGTGGCCTAGCCCTTAACGCCTTCAGCCTCATTTTTGCCACATCTTCTTCATTAAGAGGTAAGAGTCACTAAGCCTGGTCCAGACTCACAAGGGGCGAACTAACTCCACCTTCAGTGACAGATATGTCAGAGAATTCGAGGACATGTTTTAAGATGTCCACACCATGGATCAAAGGTGATTTCTTCTTTCTTTTTATATCGTAGCAGGCCTGTGGCTGGACACACACTACAAATTGAGACAGTAATGTTTATAGTGATCAGGCATGCCTAGTAACTTCATCTTTTTTATTCTTGTTAACTTAGAGGAAAAGGTACAGTTCTTATTTTAATAAGAAAATCATAGAGTGATATGACTGATACCCATATGCTTTTCATCCAAAATGATACCGAGTCAGATTTATCAGCTGCAGATGAAAATTTTTGTTGGAGAAGGAAATGAAAACATTACATGGCATTCTTGAGCAAGTTAGTGTATAGAGTCAAAGTCTAAAGTAAAGTTCTTTTACTGGCACTTGAAAAATGCAGATTTCACATTTGAACTCAGCTGTAACTCACTTGGAATACTTACACCGTCTGATAAGTGTGGTTAGATTTTATGGTCTGGAAATAGTCAATTGAAAGTTGAAAATCATTTAACTCCAACCTGATGTTTGGAAAGTTGGTAGAGATGGGACCGCAGAGACCTTACCAGGTTGAACACACAATAGTCTTTTGTTCAGTTCTCTACTGAGAGTATCTCTAAAAATAAATGTTTGCTCCAGGCTCCTATTAAAATGTGAGGGGAAATTGAATTAGGATTCCAAATCTTTAGCTTTCTCTCATACACTTTTAGATCTCTTCCATATGGTTAACTCTTTAACATTTCAGGGGCATATTCCAAGAGGAAACATGATAGTTCTCTTTTTTCAACATAAAGAAAATAAATATTAACTAGCCTTTTTCTGAAATAGTTTTAGTTTTGCCGTGGTTGTTTGCTGGGTTGGTAGGAAGTCAGGGTGCACTGAATGAGAGAGTGTGTGTATCCTTACTCATGTGGGGTGACTGAAGAGTCAGAAACCTTTGAAGAGTTTTACTGGCAGATTTGATTTGATTGTTTCAAGGGAAAGCTCAACATTTTGTGACTCTTAAGTCTTTGTAGTACTTTTGTAATACTTTAAATTCACTTACTAGTGGATTTCTTTTAAATATATTTATTATCAGCATTTCCACTTGGAAAGAATAACCAGCAGCCTTACTCTTCATTTCTTAGTATTAATAGTTTCAGCTGATTTTTAATAACTTTTGTTTTATAGATGATAATTTATTCTCCGATTTTGTAATAGTTGTCTTATTTCTTTTTATTTTTATATTGCATGTAAAGGTATGATAAATAATAATAGTTATAGCTGCTCGTCTGTCTTGTTCCTCCTGACTTTAATGGAAATATTCCTAGTATGTTAGTTATAGGTTTGCTGATGCCCAAAGATTCGTATTTTTTAATCATGCTAGGAAAGTTCTGAGATTTTTTTAAAATCAGGAATAAATACTTAAATCTTACTGATGCATTCTCAGCATCTGAAGACAGGGTTATAGAGCTTTTCTCCTTGCTGTAATTGATGTCATGAATTATATTTAGTTATTTCCTGATTATTAAGATGTCCTTGTGTTTCTGGAAGAAAATAATACTTGAGCATTGCATATTTTCTTCATACACTATTATATTCAATTTTCCAGTATTTCATCCAGACTTTTCTTGTATGATTAATAAAATTGCCATTATTTTCTTTGTGTCATGGTGATTCCAAAATGGGAAACTTCCATCTTTTCTACCCTCTAGAACTACAGTTGTTAGCCACTTGCCATATGCCATTAAAGATTAGAATCAGATAACATTAAGAAAGCTTACTTCATCAGATGCACTAGTCACATTTCAAGACCTCAGTAACCACATGTTACTAATGGCTACCATTTTGGACAGTGTCATTCTGGAGAAATTTCTATAGAATGTGATAATCATCTTTAAACATTTTCAGCATAATGTGGGTCACAATGGAGATCTATTTGAGAAGTGCAGAGAAGCCAGGTAAGAATTCTATCTTACATAGGGATAGCCACCAGTGTTTTTTAAAATCTCTACATGTGTGTCCTTAGGTTTTAAATCGTGATGAAAATGTAGTTACACAGAATTTACCTTCTTAATGATTTTTAAATGTAAACTGATAATTTTTGATGTTGTTGTTGTACTGCACAGAGTTCAAGATCTTAGTTTCCTGGTGAGGATTGAATTATGCCCCCAGCAGTGGAAGTGCACATTCTTAACCACTGGACCACAAGGGAAATCCCTGTAGTATATTTTTAATACAAAAAAATCATATTTTCTGTATAAGTTTTATAGCCTGTTTATTTTTCTCTTTGAGATAATCTCTTCTCAGAACATTTATAGCTTTTGCCCTTTTGTTTCAGTGCATTTTCTATAACTCTTAGAGCAGTGTTGAAGAGGAGTGTAAGAGTAGTATCTTATTTCTTTTAAGGTAGAGGAATTCCTGTAAACGTTTTAGTGTTTCCATGAGATTGGATTTGGATAGTCTATATGATGAAAATAAAGCATCCTCTTGTTTCTGCTTACTCGATTAATTTTTTAAATGTGGGTTGATGTTAAAGATGTATCAAGCGGTGTTTTCCACATCTTTCAGGTGATAGATATTTCTCCCTTTTGATCCACTTATATTGTGAATTACTTTAACATGTTTTCTAATATCAAACCAGCTTTATATTTCTGGGGTAAACTATTTGATGAGTGTATTTCAATATGTTAATAGAACAGTGAATTCAATTTTTGGGGAGTTTTTTCTGTAAAATGTTTATAGTATTTGTAAGTTTGCCCAGTCTATAGTTTTTTGAATATTTTATGTTTGTGTAGTTTAAATATCAGCTTTATACTAAGCTATATGCAGGAATAACAAATTAGGAGATATTTTCATTGTTTATTTTGCAGAACAGTTTTATCAACACAAGAATTTTTTGGCCCTTAAATTTGATTAAACCTCATGAAAGCACAGATTCGATCCCTCACCAAGAAACTAAGATCCTGCGTTCTGTGCAGCACAGCAAAAAAAAAAAATTACCAGTTTACATTTAAAAGAAATTTACACCTGGTTGGTTGTCAGGTTGTGATTCGATAATGTTATGAGTTGTTACCGTCTCTTTCTTTTTTATTTAGAAGAGTTGTTTCATCTTTTTTTCTTTTTTTTTCCAAGTGAAAGTATTCATAGCCTGAATCTTACTGATAACTTTGGCTGGATTTCTTTAGTTTTATATGCAACATTCTTTTTATTAGTACATTTTTATGTGTAATAAAAATAATTCAGCAGTTTTCAACCCATGTACTGCAGTTGCACTTAACAAATATGACAATCTGTTGCTCCTTTTAGCCTTGAGGCAGCTGAGCAGGTTATGGGATGGCTGGAGCCCTCTTGTCTGTTACCTCGGATGGAATTGTTACCATATGGTTTAGTAAAATGCTTATTTTCAGATGTGTCTGTCGAATCCACATTTTTACTCACTGGAGTAACTGGCTAAAACTGCATAACATCATTTGAGTAGGTAGATGAATACAACTTCATAACCTAAAAATTGACTGTTAATTAGCCTGCTACCACTGTAGACATTATATGAGAACAAACGAGTATATGAAGGGTGAAAGTGAAAAAGTGAAAGTTCACTCAGTCGTGTCCGACTCTTTGTGACCCCATGGACTGTAGCCTACCAGGCTCCTCAGTTCATGGAATTTTCCAGGCAAGACTACTGGGTTACCTTTTCCTGTGAAGGGTATCCGTCTCCAAATACTGTATTTCTCTTTTACTCTTACATGGCAGTTACAGAGACTAGCTTGTCAAAGGAAATAAAGGAACAGATAATTGAAATGATTTTTGCTGAAGTTTTTCAGTAAAGGAAGGCACGCTGTGGGTTGATAGTCTGAAGGAGTGGTTGGGTGAAAGCAAAGGGGGAGAGAGAGAGTGTGTGTGTGTGAGAGAGAAAGAGAGAGATACAGTTCAATGATAGTTGTTTTCAGAGTTTAAAAGAGGTCGTGAAAGGGGAAAGATGAAGGATGCAGTGACATGTTCCAGTGGTGAGTGGTATGTAGAATATAACCTCTGCAACTCAACAGTGTGAAAGACCTGGTTGGCTGTAAGACGAAGGAAGACTTGGAAAATTTCAAAGCATGTGATAACTTATGGAGGAACCACAGTGAACTTTTGCTAACTGGTAGATCATAGGATTTTACCCTCTCCAGTACTCTTGCCTGGAGAATCCCATGGACAGGCTATAGTCCATGGGGTCGCAAAGAGTCAGACACGACTAAGTGACTGAACAGCAACAACATAGGATTATACCTTGACTAGATGGAACTGCCAGATGGTTTGGGAAGAAGTGGAGATGGGACGTTTAGTGAGGATTGCTCAGATGTAGCGATGGAAGTTTGCCCTGAGTCTGGTGCCCGTCAGGGAGGGACTGTAGACTATTCTTAGACATTTTGGAGCTGTCCCAGGTGTAAACCTGGAGGAAATACCACTGAGACCTAGTTGGCAGGGAGGGAGCGAGCTCACCTATCAGTGAGCCACCTCAGCAGACAGCTCATCAGCTTGTTGCGGTTTCCTCATTTCTATTTGATTTTGGCCCTACCTGCCAAGCCTACTTCAGATAGAAAAAGTGAACAGTTGTATTTAGAACTTACACGTAATAGTAAATGTACTGCAGGTCATATTCCACTTCAGATGGTATTGGGAACATACTTGTGAGCTGAATCTGCATAATTTTTCATGCCAACGCCAACCCTGGGGAGGCCAGGGAAGTCAGAGCCTGGAAGTTAGCTAAGCTGCCCAGATACGAGCAAATCAAATGTCAGATATAGGAAGTAGGAAAAAGTAGGTGGTAAGGGATGATGCAAAGGTCAGGTTTAAAAGCCTGACGGTGAGGCACTGGACCTCTTAGTGTTTTTAATGCCTGCCAGAATGGGGAAATAATTTGACTTCCGTAAATGGCTTATGCAGTTTAGGAAGAATTGATACCTTCCATTGGAGTACCACTTGGCGTATGTGTCAAGAGTTTTAAAGATAATTACACCTTGGAAAATCATCATATCCTTTGACCCCAAAGTGCTACCTTTATGAATTGATTCAGAGGAAAATTATTAGTATTGTGCGCAAAGATTTGGCTGTGAAGATATTTATTATAGTCTTGGGAGAGAGGGTTCAATAGAATTTTTAAAAAATTTTCCAAAAAAGAAGTATTTGTAAAGAATCTTGAAATAGTTTGAAGTGATTTTGAATGATAACAGTCACTGTGAATTTTGAGTGGTGGCAGTAATTATAAAGGCTCAACATCTCTTGGTTTTTTCAGAAAAAAACAAACTATGTGGTTGAGAGGAAGGTGTGATATTGGAGAGAGAAATGTTTCTAGTTGACTAAACTGTGGCAGACTCATTAGATGTGAATGTAATCAAGGAAATGCATGTATTTTTCAATCATGATAGCTGTTAGAATGGTGAAATTCTTAAAATCTGGCAATATCCTATGTTGTAGGGATGAGGCCTTGGAAACTTTTATAACCTTTTAATGTAATTTGTACATTGGTACAACCACTTGGAAGAACAGGTGACAGCAGGACACCTGTTTTCTTTCTCTTTTTACCTTTTTTATACCTTAAACATCATCTAATTTGATTTTTTAAAAGTTCAGAAGAGAAGACAGTGTTAATGTCTTTCTTTGACACCATTGAATTTATGCTGTTGAGTGGAAAAGTATGAAGTATATGAATTGGAAATAGCATCCTCTGGGTTAAAATTCCAGCTGAGCAACTTTTTAGCGCTGTAGCCTTGGGCAAGGTACTTAACCCCTCTGATCCTTCATTTCATCTTGCAGATGAAGATAATGGAAAACAGCGGGAGGATGCCCTTTATTTTGTTAAAAAAAAAAAAATATCAAAAGGCAAAATGTTAATTAAGTAACATGGTTATTTTCCATTGATTTCCACGGAAAACATTAATTTCCACGGAAAACATTATCATTAGCTAATTGACTGCCAATAGTCACACATATTAAGAAAATAAATCTTAAGTGAAGCATATAATTATGAAGATCAAAGAACACTTTTCTAATTTAGCATGTTGCTTATTTATTAATAAATGCAGCTGTTTTGATGTAATTGAAAAAGTTCAGGCCGGCCACCATAAACATTCTGTTGTTCTTGTGAATGCTGTTTGAAAAAAATCCTCCAAAAATATGTGTATAGAAAAGGAATCAGATGCTTTGCCTCCTGCAGTGGTTTAAGTCGCTCAGTCGTGTCTGACTCTGCAACCCCATAGACTGTAGCCTGCCAGGCTCCTCTGTTCATGGGATTTTCCAGGGAAGAATACTAGAGTTGGTTGCCATTTCCTTCTCCAGGGGATCTTCCCAACCTACGGATCCAACCCTGGCCTCCTGCATTGCAGGCAGATTCTTTACTGACTGAGCCACCAGGGAAGCTTTGGTTCCTACTGAAACTATTTCTCTGACTCTCCCTCTCATCCTTCGTTATTCAGAGTTATCAGAGAATCAGAACTTTCAGTAACTTCCTCAAGGGAAAGTTTGAAGTAGACATGACAGAAAGAATTAGTTTCCTTGAGAAGCACGTGTACCAGCTTGAACACAGAGTGAAGACATAGTCAGTGGTATCATCCCATATTCTTCCCTGAGGGGCCACGTCATTGCCTCAACAAAGCCATGAGCTGTTTGGGGTAGATTCAGAGTTAATGTTTAATTTTTTTCCCCACAAGAAGGAGGGTGTTTGTGTGTGTGTGTACACACTCAGTCATGTCCAACTCTTTTATGGGCCCATGGACTGTAACCCACCAGGCTCCTCTGTCCATGAGATTTCCCAAGCAAGAATGCTGAACCAAATTGCCACGCACTTCTCCAGGGTATCTTCCCGACCCAGGGATTGAACTCACATCTCCTTCATTGGCAGGTGGATTCTTTACCTCTGAGCCACTTGGGGAGACCTTTTCAAGAATGTATTAACTATAAATTGAGTATATATTCTTCTGAAATGTTATTCTGAAAATAATAGTGATTACTAAATATAAAGCACTTCACAAAAAAAGCAGAATAGTTTGTTTTCTTGAAAGGAAATACATTAATTTTCTTAAACTGTCATTTGTAAGGTACATCCTTAGCTGGATCTCTAGAATTGTATTAAGAGCAGTAGGGGCTGAAAGCAGCTCTGCCCTGGAATAAACTATATTGCGGTCTTTTCAAAAGTACTTGTCCTTTTTCTAGTTCTGTAGCATGGGGAGGAAGGTCAGTTCACCTTTTCCTAGGGAAGTTGGCCCCTTTCTGCGTCACTGGTGGACGCTTAGCTTACACTATCCTAATGCTTCACACAGGCTGTAATTTGGGCATAAGGCACCGACTGCAGATACCTTACCCACCGGGCCTCATAAGTCTGCGCTGCATTCAGTGAGGATTGATTGAATGAGTCAGTTCATCAGATCGGAAGATCACTGAGCTTAGTTGAAAGAACACATGAGCAGCCAGAGCTACTTGGTGTTGATCATTTATTTCTCCAGAGTTTAAAGTGTTCTCAAGTACAAAAGAAAGAATGTGGAAAACTTTCCTTTAGAAGTGAACACATTTGCTTTTCATCATAAATACTCCATGATTTCATAAAAGAGAGCAGACTCCTTGCTTGGTCTGAGCGTTTCTCATTTAAAAGTGTATCAGGACAGTGACGTTTTAATGCAATAGGGTTGTCCGGTGCCCCAGCGCCGGGTGTTGTTATCACTGGAGAGTCTTCCTTTGGCTCATGTAGACACTGAAACGAATTGCTTCTTCCTCCATTCTGTGTATCCCAGGTGTTCTGGGAGATTCACAGGGTGCATTCTTGGCTACAAGAGGCTTTTTGGTGTTGGAGAAGCAGAGATATCTGAGTCTTTTTAGGTTCTTTTCTGTGTGCCTTGGTCCAGGCAAGAGAAGAGCCTTGTCCTAGACTTTGTAAAGGCCAAAATTGCCCCCGTCCCAGGAGCCGTTTGAGGCCCTTTTCCAGCGTCCTGACTAAGAGAGTTCCCTGGATAAGGCAGAACTCAGCCCCCATAGCTGAGAACTGGTTTGTCCCCACTTGTTGCATCATATTGTGGTGTTTAGGGACCACCCATGATACTTTTCCTCTTTTCTTTTTGTTTAATTCTCTTGTCCTGTATCACATACTTTTGGCAGTTATACTCTTTCTTACATTGTTCTTGGACTGTTTCATGTCACATAGCTCCTGTGTGCCCAGCTAAGCTCTGGCATGGACCAGGTTACCCACTGGTCAAATATTCCAGCGTTTCTGTTTGTTTGTTTTCCAGCTGCATAGCTATTCTGCCCTCAGTTTCTCAAATAAACCTTCCCCCCCAAACCCTAAGTTTCGCCACCACTTTTGTCACAGTTAAATTTCTACAAATACTGTACTCGTCTGTTTCCGGGCTCTTGTTTTCCACCCTCAGTCTGTATTGTTTGGGTTTGATGATTTTAGTCCTTTCTTAATCTGGTTTTATCACTTTTTGTTTTAATACTTTTTTTTTCTGGCTTTTCTTGAACATTTATTTTTCCATATGAACTTGAGATCATTTTATTTCATCCCAGTAAATTAAATATCTGTATTGAGACATTTTATTTATTTACAGAAGTAAATTGTGATCACCTGCTTTTACTGTAAAGCTCAGTAAATATTGAGAAAACTAGGTGAATTACCATCCTAGGGGTAATTACTGTAGGTGTTTAGAATATACAGTATAATGTATATTTTTCCAAACTTCTGTCCATGCATAAGTTTTTTTCCTACATACATATGTCTTACAGTAAGAAATAATTTTATATGTGTGAATTGATACATTCATTTGGGAAGAGCTGACATCCTTAATGTGTTAAGCCATTTCTAGAGATGGGGAGCTTAGGAACTGGCTGTGACTTAAACCCAGCTCTGTGTTGTTCTGGCCTCCTAACTTAATTATGACCGAATCATTTTAAACCATTAAATTGTACCGGTACCAGTTTGTTTGGGGAGAAGTTCTTCCTATTTTCAAATAAGTGCCTCTGTTGTGGGCCCTGGGTCTGGCTGTCTCAAACTGTGTCCACTGGCCAGCATCCAGAATGACTGATTCTGGCCCAACCAGGGTCTTGCCTGGAATGAAAATACCTGCCCTGGGCTTTCTTACTGTAGGTATTTATGAGGTCCAGAATCTCTTATTTTCAACTCTGGAGAGACCAGTTGCTCCCTGAGTGGCATATTATTAATTCTAGGATGCCTAGGTGACCTTTAATTTAGCTCCATTTTTCACACTTTGCTGGCATTTGGATGAAATCTTTTCCTGAGTTGACATAGCCTTTCCCTCATTTTTCCCTTTCTTTGTACATTTCACTTGAGATTGGAGGTTTAGGGATTCAGGGAAGAGAGGAGGGGCTATCAGTATCTCTGATAAGCCTTCTTTCTCAGGATCCAAAGTCTCTTAAAAGAAAAAAAAAAAAAGATGGATTTTTTTTTTAAACATGTAGTGAACTGTCATTTGCTCTGAAAAGACAAATCTTTATTTTCTTAATTGTATAGGCTCGTCATTCTCTCACATACGTGGATTTCATACTCACTATATTAATATATTTCTATTAATATATTATCCAGTAGGTTAGATTTCTCATGCTGAATGCTTACATTTAATCTTCCAAATTATTTCTAGGCCCTTCACAACTTTGATCCCAAACTAGCCAGTAAGGTAGCGTCTTACATGAGATCATGGCATCTGGTCCCATCACTTCATGGGAAATAGATGTGGAAACAGTGTCAGACTTTATTTTGGGGGGCTCCAAAATCACTGCAGATGCTGAATGCAGCCATGAAATTAAAAGACACTTACTCCTTGGAAGGAAAGTTATGACCAACCTAGATAGCATATTAAAAAGCAGAGACATTACTTTGCCAACCAAGGTCCGTCTAGTCAAGGCTATGGTTTTTTCCAGTGGTCATGTATGGATGTGAGAGTTGGACTGTGAAGAAAGCTGATAGCCGAAGAATTGATGCTTTTGAACTGTGGTGCTGGAGAAGACTCTTGAGATTCCCTTGGACTGCAAGGAGATCCAACCAGTCCATTCTAAAGGAGATCAGTCCTGGGTGTTCATTGGAAGGACTGATGCTGAAGCTGAAACTGCAATACTTTGGCCACCTCATGCAACGAGTTGACTCACTGGAAGAGTCTGATGCTGGGAGGGATTTGGGGGCGGGAGGAAACGAGGACGACAGAGAATGAGATGGCTGGATGGCATCACCGACTTGATGGACGTGAGTTTGAGTGAACTCCGGGAGTTGGTGATGGACAGGGAGGCCTGGCGTGCTGTGATTCATGTGGTCGCAAAGAGTCGGACTCGACTGAGCGACTGAACTAAACTGAACTTACATGAGAAAAGGCACTTGGTAATGCCAGCTGAGACCTCTGGCAAGTTGACCACTTTTGTGGGAAGTTCCAGACCTGAAGGCACATCCATAGAAAATAACCTTGGGTCAGATGATCTCTTACGATAAGCCTTTCCTTCTCTCTTACTGATTTTCCAGGAACTTTCCTAATTGCCCCTAAATTGGGCTTTCCTACCTCTTTTGGTTGCTTTGCTGTTCTTGGTACCCTCTCTGCCCCCATCTTTGGATTTCTCTAGATGACATTCAGAAAACCAGAGTTCCAGAGGCCACTTGACAGATAGGAACTCCTTCCCTCTAAACATCTAAACTACCAGGAGCTTTCAAAAAGCGGTTCTCATCCTGATTATATATACTAGGACCAGCTGCGCATGGCTGTGCCTTAATCGAGGTGCAGAATGGTTTTCTTGGACTTGAACCAACTCAGCAGCGTTGCCAGTTTCACTGAAAGCGCAGGGGAAGATCATCCTTTAAACCAGCCTAGATTTCTGGGCAGTGGTGGAGTGGGCTAAGTCTGCTCTCTGAAGCCATCCTAGGATGGATGGAAGGCCATGTTCAACTATGCGGTTATTCCTCCTCCAGCAAGGGTGGCGCTTCTCCTAGGTGACCACCAGGGGGCAGCCTTTCCCACGGATTTTCACCACATCAGAAACCAGAGGCACAAAGACGGGTTTCTGTGTGTTGAACGTGTGAGTGAGCCTGTGCTCCACGCCAGATCCCCCATGTAAAATCTGTAGCCTCTACGTCGGTATAAAGAGTATTAAGCAGTCAGGTGAAGGGCATCTGAGTGCTGAGTAGGTTCTGTGCTTTGCTGGACTGAGTTTGTCAACACAAATAGGACTCTGTGCAGGCGCTGTGAACTGCCCCCTCTTGCCCAGGTCAGAGTCTTGCAGACATGAAGGCAGGTATTTTTTTTATCATCAGAGGTTGAGATGTCTGAATCATTAAGATAAGGAAATTGAAATCAGTTTAGTTCCTTGTGGAACCAGAAGATTGATTTCCAAGCCGTCGTTTAAATTTATTTTGGCCCTTTCTTTCTCTCTCCTGCCACTCCCTGCTCTCTTCCAATACTGAAGGGATTGTTTCAATTGCATATATTTTTTTCCCTTCGGTTTCCTCTTCACCTTGGAAACTGAGTTATGACTCCTTGGGTTGTTTCTATTTGAAAAAAACATTATTACGAAAATCTGTGCCAGTCATTGGGCAGTGAAGCAGCATATAAAATAGCACTAATATCCTGATCTCCCTTCTTCTACTGTGCAATTAGAAGCACATTGTTACCAGTTTTGCTTTATGTTTCCCAGATGACTGTTTGTTAATTTACAGCAGTTCAGCATGCAATTGCATTGATGATCATATTTCAAAGGGTTTGGGTCTATTGGTTCAAGTGCAGAATTGAAGTAAGAGTTATTATTCCTTCACTGCTGTATCTAAATCCATCTTATTTGACTCTGTGATGGCTGGAAGAAATCAGATATGCTTTGAATATCAAAGGCAAAGCCCCTCTCCCCCGGGGGTAGGAGTAGGGTAATGAGAGGAACCTTTTCTTTTAGTTCTTTACAGAAGCGGCAGTTAGATTTATTGTATAATGGTTGTTTTTCTTCATTACCTCAAGCCTTCAATTTTTCTAAAATGAGAATTGTGAAATTTCGTTTTCTAAATAGTCTACTTAATCAATGTCGTTATGTTTGCGTATCTTTTGTTAACTGCTACTCATAGAGATGTCACATACAGAAATGTACTTGACAGGTAATATATCAAGCTAAATTTCACCCACATTGACTTAGCACCTATTGCATGCCAGGTGTACAGTGACTCAGTTTCGTATAAGTTTTCTCGCTTAAGTCTCACAGCAAACTCGAGTGGTAAATGTATTATCTTCAGTTTGCACGTGAGAAAACCAGGAGTGAGGTGGTTTTTTTACACCATCCCAGCCATCCTTTATAGGAGGCAGATGCTGTGTCCTAGACGGTAGGGCAGCTGAGATTGTTCAGAAAACTTCTGTTACAGGGTCTCCTCGCTTCCTGTGAGTGTTGAAATGAAAATATGCTATAATGATTTTGGGCATTCTGCTCACGGTGTCCTTGAATTTCATGGTTCACGTAGTCCGGTCCCGTCTTCCTATAAAAAGGGAAACAGGGAGCCCGAGATTCAGGGCAAGATTGGGTCTTTTGTAAGCTTGTGAAGGGAGAGTTAAAACTAGAATTCAGGCCTGTCCTTTTATATGGAGGAAGAAAACTGTTGGGAAGGAGAGGAGGAGAAGTAGCTTGGCTCCTCTCAAAAGGGGGAGAGAGAAGCTGAACAGTGAGACTGTCGGTTGTACCCAGTTTGGGAAAGAGAGGCCACTCAGAGGTGAGGTGGTGAGACGCCCCTTCCCCTCCCACAGGGAGAAGTGTTTTCCCTGGCGCCTTGTTCCTGCTCACTGCCGCTGTCACACTGCTGGGAGCCTGGACTTGTTCTGTGTCCACGCCTCACGGACGCTTCACCGTCTGCTTCCCCGCACCTCAAACCCTGCGCTTTAGTTCTCACCGCTCCTGAGTCCATCAGAACTTTTAGGCTTTTTCTTTTCAGATACAGCTGACATTGAACAGCGTTTGTGTTGCAGGTGTACAAAACACATGATTTGATGCATTTGTGTATTGTATGATCCCACAGTAGTGTTAGCTCACACCCTGTCGTGTCACATCATTACTGTGTTGTTGTTGTGTTAAGTCGCTTCAATCATGTCCGACTCTTTGTGGCCCTGTGGGCTATACCCCGCCAGGTTCCTCTGTGCGTGGGATTCTCCAGGCAGGACTATGGGAGTGGGTTGCCATGCCCTTCTCCAGGGGGTCTTCCTGACCCAGGGATAGAACCCGCATCTTTTGTTTCCTGCACTCACAGGGGGGTTCTTTTTTGTGTATCTTTATTGTGGTGGGAACAATTCAGATCTAGTCTCTTGGTAACTGTGAAGTTTATTATGCAGTCCTGTCATCTGCAATCACTGTTCTGTGGTTTAGAGCCCAGGACTGACTACTTGCTACTTGCAAGTTTGTACCTTTAAATACCATCTTCCCAATTTCCCCTGGTTACTATTCTGTTCTCTGTTTCTCAGAGTTTGGCTTTTCTATATTCCATGTATATGTGATATCATACCATGTTTGTCTTCCTCTGATTTATCTAACTGTAATACTCTTTAAGGTTCATTCGTATTACTGCAAAAGGCAAGATTTCCTTCTTCTCATGGCTGAATTGTGTGTGTGTGTGTGTGTGTGTGTGTGGCAACTTCTCTGTCCATTCATCTGTTGACGGACACTTAGATTGCTTCCATATCTTGGCTACTGTGAATAATGCTGCCATAAACATGGGAGTGCAGGCTTCTCTTCGATAGCCTGTTTTCATTTCTTTTGGATGTATACCTAGAAGTGGGAATTGCTGGATCATACATACATACGATTTTTAGCTTTTTGAGGAGCATCCGTACTGTTTTCCATAGTGGCTACGCCAGTTACATTCCCACCAACAGTGAATAGATCAGGATTTTTATCACCCTGTGTTTCAGCACCTGCTGTTTCTTCTCCTCACATGTTCCTTTTCCCTTTATTGCCTGATCAACTTGGAATCTAGACCCGGCTCACAGGCACCTTCCCTGAAGCCTCCCCAGTGGCTCCAGGCAGAGACATCTGGCTCCTTGCTTCTCGTTCCTTATACCTCTTTTAATATGTTAAACGTTAAAGCATTTCTTCCATTCCACCATGTGTGTTTTCAGATGGTGTTTCTGAGCTTCTGGGCCAGGATCATCCTCCTTTGGGCATCTCTGGTGTTGAGCCCAGTCCTGTTACACACGGAGTGCACTTCACTGGGACACTTGTAAGTCAAGTGTAAGTGAATAGACAGGTGGCTGTGTGCTCCCCTCCCAGCTGGACCTTCTGCACAGAGATGAAATAGAGTTTTGAGCAGGAGGAAAAGAAAGTCTGTGGAAGTTCTAGGAGATATTACTACAGTTATTCACCAGTTTGTTGGCATTTTGGCTTTTAGATTACATATGGGAAAATTGAGGGACTGCAGATCAGGAACAGGAAATGGAAGACCCGAGTACTGAGCACTTGCACTCCTAGCCCGTGATCACCAGTCTTGTGCTCCTGGGCTGCTGCTGTGTTGTTCCTCATGTTCAGTGTGTTCACCAGGAATTACTTTCTCCCAAGAACCTGCATTAATTTACAAGAGGTGTAATTAATCTACAAGAGGTGTAGAACTTGGAGCAGACATCTAGGCTGGGTGTCGTGACCTAAGTGTGGCCATCTGTCTTACATGTGCAGGTATATTAATCTGCCAGATGCGAGATACCTTAGGGCTGTTCACGCCTGAAATCTCATGGCTATAGGAGTTTGTAAGTAGTATAACATCAGTCTTCTCAGGACTTTCAAAAGATCTTCATATTTTGAGTACCTTTGAGTGTTTTCTGGATTTGTTTGGCCCATAAAAGTCTTAATTGTCTACATAAATCTAATATATTCAAAGATTTTTTCATAATAAATTTGGAAGGATTTCCCTTTATGAGGTTAGACAAGTTTATAACTGAGCCCAGTAAGTTAAATCTATGTTAAAATATGGAGTTGTCTTTAAAAAATGAAAAGCCTGAACACGTAGAGGGTGTTAGCTTGCTGATATAGATGATTTGGATATACTGACTTTAAATAATATATTTCCCAAACTCACAGTATTATGACCAAATTTAAATTTATTTTTAAATGTAACAAGTCTGGAGCTTTGTTCTTTGCAAAAATTGTAGAAAGAATATTTTTTGTGTATCTGATTTTGTTTTCCATTTTTTTCAGTATACCTCATTGATTTTCAGATTCTGAAAGGAAGATGATCATTTGAACCTATTAACTCCATTTTCCTTTCTTAGTAAAGCAGCTGTTTTTGTAAGTAGGGAAACCTCACTGCCTGGCTTGCTCAGACATCCTGGCTTATGCCTGTTGTCTTGGAGATGTTACTAATAGCACCCCCTTTCACTTTTGAAAAAACTAGCTTGGGTAATGAATTCTGTTGTCACTCTAGTTATGACTGATATGCTTTGTCCTTGATTGTTTTGTTTTATGCTTGATTTTAGTGCTTCTGTAGTGTGTATTTTATTACAGTTTCCTCTGTTTTTAGATCCTCTAATGTTTTAGAAGGCATTTCCTATTATATTTTTAATTCTGTTAATGGCTGGCCTCTATGCTTTTCAAAGCGCTCTTTGAACTTAAGAGTCAACACTGAAATGCTATGTGTCCTGCCACATAAATAAGACGTAGCCTGTAAATCCTCTCAGGGTGGCACCTGGTCCTTGTGTCTCTGCCAGTGTCCAGGAGGATGCTTTGAACTAAGTAAGTGCTCAGGAAATACTTGTGGAATGAGTCTTAGGAGACCCTTTGGCCTGACAGAAGGAAGGGTGAGTTTCGATCTTGTCTGGGAATAACGTCCTTCAGGTAAAGGGGCTGAAGCTGAAGATCCAGTCAGTCCCACAGTACCACTGCCCAAACTCAGTTGTCGAAGAGATCCCATTTGTCTTGTTTTCTTACCTGGAGACTCTCAAGGAAGTTTTCAGTAAACTTTTTTAATTAAAGTCCTTTCTGGAAGGTTACAGGGCTTCCCTGGTGGCTCAGATGGTAAAGAATCCACCTGTAATGCAGGAAACCCAGGTTCCATCCCCAGATCAGGAAAATCCCTTGGAGAAGGAAATGGCAACCCACTCCAGTATTCTTGCCTGTGAAATCCCGGCCTGGTGGGCTACAGTCCATAAGGTCGCAAAGAGTCGGACACCACTGAGCAACTAATACTTTCACTTTCTTTCTAGAAGTTTGCACTCCTGCTAACTGTAAAGGCCGAGGAGTTTTTCAGGGTTGAGACAGAGAGAGCGGCTTGGTTCAGCCACTGTGGCCCCAGCAGTGTCGGCGACAGCACTGTGTCTGGGGTTAGGAGGTGACAGGGTGGGGTGGGGGTGCGGGAACCAAGTTAGGTGGGAGAGACCAAGTGGGATGGTAGTTGAGGAGCTGTGCAGGTTCACAGAAGAGATTTTTGTGAGCATATCCAGTTGGTCAAACCACGTGTATTTCTAAGGAATAAGTTTGGCTTCTTGATTTGAAAGCTAGGTGTGTTTAGTAACAGTTAATCACGTATAAGCCAGAAGAGGGAAGGATGCCCTTTTTTAGAATTTGAGCTGCAAAATATGCCTTGTACTTTATCATAATAGGCAGTTTACAACACTAGGAAAAAATTAGCCTTTTTAAAGGCTTTGCCAAATTTTACTCTAGCTAAGTGCCTGCCTCCAAATTTAGGAAGAATGTAGACAGCCTAACTGAGCTTACATGTAATAATGCTGTAGACATTCGTGACTAAAAACTTGATATTTAGAAAGTATAGCAATCTTTGAATTTATATTCAGGGTGTGAGGGTTGCTCATCTGCAAAGCTGGAAGTGCTCTAACTGGGTATAAATAAGGAAGGCTCTGGTAGTGCAAATAAAATTCTCTGAGTCCTAAGTTGGTAGGTAGCTGCTTAGCATATGACGGTTAATGCACAATAAATACAGGTGAATCTGTGTTTTTTTCCTCTGGCAAGTATATTTGATCATGAAGTTCACTATTCAGTTCTTAAGTTCCAATAATTTCACAAACCATAGCATAATCCTAGGGTGTGTTTATTTTTAAAAATACACACACACACACAATTTGTTTTCTATCTTCAGAATTACACCCTTTCTTTGTTGGCAAATTTAGCTGGTACGTTTTATTTTTATTTCATTCATTTGGGTTTCAAAAGTAATACATGTCTATAAAAAATCCAGGCAGAATAGAAATGTCAAAAATTAGTAGTTTCCTCCCTGCAGCCTCTTCTCTGATATAATTGTTGAAAACAAACCAGCATGTGTCCTTCCGAAGGTTTTCTTTACACAATGCACAGGCACGCATGTGTTTTTGCATTTTTCATCTGCCTCATAAAATTGTTAGAGAACATATTGTCAGTTTAGCTCAGTTCAGCACTTGTGCATTGGGCTCTCGCTCACAGTGTCAAGAGGCACTGCACTATGAGTGTATAGTCTCCTTTGACACATTTCAAGTTCATTACCGTTGTTAACCCCCTGACAGTTCATGTGGGGGCTTCCTCACTATGCTGTTGTGAAACCCTAATAAGGTAATGTTTATTAAAGCACTTGGTTAAGCATGAAGCACTTTGTTTAGTCAGCACCATGATTGCTAATAATTATTTATGAATAATTCTAAAAGGACCAAATATTTGAATTATTTCACTAGGTCCTGTACATTCCTGTACCTGATCTTTCTTACTGTATTTGTTACTTTAAGATGCAGTGTGCCTGACTTTCTTTGCCTTTTCAGATGTTGTAAAAAAAAAAAAATCCCATTAGTTGAATCTTCAGCAGTCCTTTTCTTCTATGTTTTTGACTGTATCTTGGCCATTTATTTCTGGATGGATGAGAGTGGTACCGTAAATTTTATTCAGTTAGCATGGGTGTGTTAAAAGTCTGAGGTTTTTTTAGGTCTTGTATCCACTGTCATCCTGATTATTTTCTCACCAGCTACCTAGTTATAGCCAGAGATGTTAATTTGACCACGAGTATAAAACTCTTGTCAGAACAACTGCGCACAGCGCTTGAAAAGTTACTTTCAGATTTGATCACAAAATTTCCAGACGTCCCCCAATAAACTGAGCATGATGGCTTTGAGTGAAAAATTGTGGCACTTGACCAAAACCTCTCAGTTTGTTTCTAATCCTGGCGGATGGAGTGTAATTTGATTAGAGTTGACCGGCCTGAAATGATCCCAGAGAGATGCAGAACTGGGTCTGGATTAGTCTCACTATTTTCTGCCTTTGTTCCAAGATTTAAGGCAATCATTGAAATGAATGAGTTTGGGGTTTCATGTTCAAATCTATTTTTAATACCACCACCTTACGTTTTTATAGCACTGTATGCATTTCACAATGCTTTTATCTACAGTATTTGATCTGTCCAGTCAGCTTTCAGCTTCTATATTTCAAAGGCCAGTAATGGTAAGGTTGGAAGTAGTATCTATTAGAATAGTGACTTTGAAAACTTTGAAATTATTTCCAGGTGTTCCAGATAGGCTACATTTGAACAATGAAACTTTAAACTTTCTTTTCTGTAAAAGAAAACTATTGCTTGGAGTAATCTTAGAAATTAGCAGCTCAGTGCTTCTGTTGTTATTCTTCTTTTTTATAGCAAATATATATAATTTACTGAGATGTAGAGAGAAAGTAATATGCTTAGGGAAAGCTGTGGATGCAGCCGAGGAGAAAAGAGGGGCAAAGAAAACTGTCACTTTTCCTTAAGTACTTAAGGTGAAGGGAGTACAGTTTTAATAATTTTCCTGGTATATAATTCTTTTTTTTAATTGCATAAGCATGTAAACTAGGATGGAAAAAGTCATGAAGATCAGAGCCTAAAATAATAGCTGTACAGAATATATTTTGAGGACTTCAGTGAGGTTTCAGTTTTGACATAGAGTCCATTTTTAAATGGTTCCACAGACATTAAAGGTAATTTGTGCATGCACGCACACACACATACATATACCCATATACCCCTGTTAAATCAGTATTATCTCTTATTTTACTCAGGACATGAGAATGATACTATTTGAGAAGTAAACCCTCTTCCTTGATTCTGCTTGCTGGCCCTTTGTTACACCATAGAGATGATCTCATCACCAAGATGACAAAGAAATTTACAATAACTCTAAACTCTTCCCTCCTCACTTTGTGAACAGTCTAGATTAGAACAGAAAACGTGTGCTGTCTGTTACAGTCCATCACTCAGAAAACTAACATGGTCACTTCCCCTCTCGGAGTGAATGTAGAAGATGCCGTGGATATAGAGAAATAGAAGACAATTCAAAAGAAAAAGACCAGTTTGACGTCAGGAGTGAATAGGACTGTTTGACCTAGAAAAAACTTAGAAAAATGAGCTATCCAAGTAAGATTAGGAAACTACAACCCTGATAAAACCAGAGCCAACAGTCACCAAAAATAAAGGGTCTGAGACGAGGAAAAATTACTGGAAATTAAAAACATGGCCGTAGAAGTTTAAAACAAAGCAATGAGGAGCAGATTCAGTACTGAAGAAACCTGAATCAGTGAATGAAAACAAAGCTAAAAAAATTCTAGTAGAACCAAAAAGAAAAAAGGTTAAAATCTTCAGTGAAAAGATTGAAAACGTGGAAAATAAACACAATTCAGTGTAAATAGGGTTTACGAATGTGTATATGTGTCTGTGCTCGAAAGAAATAATATACAGTTTTCTGTGGACTTGAGTCCTCGTAGTGAAAAGACACCCTTAGTAATAGGCATGGTTGTGGGAAAAAGAAAACTCCTAGAAATATGTCAGACAGAAGTCTGAATTTCAAAAATAAAGAAAATATTACAGAAAATCCAGGTAGCTTAAAGCAGAACACCCACTTAAAATAGAGAAAAGAAAATGAAGTTAGCATCAAACTTCTCTTTCTGTCTCCAGAACTCTGAGAGGGAGGAAAATGTGGAACCTTCTGGGCTCATCTGTTTCCCCCATTAGAATGTAAGGTGGATTCACTACGTATACATGAAACATTGTGTTCTGTGTAGAAATCAAATTTTAAAATTAGATTCTAGGTCACAAGTAAATCTTAATGCTGTGTGTGCTGGGTCACTTCAGTCATGTCAGACTCTTTGCGACCCCATGGACTGTAACCCACCAGACTCCTCTGTCCATGGGGATTCTCTAGGCAAGAATACTGGAGTGGGTTGCCATTCCCTTGTCCAGGGAATCTTCCCGAACCAGGAATCAAACCCTTGTCTCTTAAGTCTCCTGTGTTGGCACCCTTGTCTCTCACATCTCCTGCGTTGGCAGGAAGGTTCTTTACCACTAGTGCCACCTGGGAAGCCCAGAATTTTAGTGAAGCCCTCCTAATACAAACTGCACAGGCTGTTATAAACTAAAACTTGAAATTAGTAGTAAAAAGTTATTCAAAAAAGTTCTCACCAGTTTGATATTAAAATACAATTTAAGTCACTTTTGGGACAAACTAGAAATTAAATTTGCAACTGTAGGATATAGGTAATTCCTTGATTTAAAACATTTGCATTTTATCTTATCCAAATAGCCTGAGTGGAAGTGATACCCATTTCACAATTTTTTTTTTCACTATTTAAAACAATGAAACTTGAACTCCAAGTACATGTCACAGCATTTGTTCCTTTGCTCATCTGCAGATGGCTCCTCTGTAGAAGAGCACTGCAGTAGCTCCAGCTGTTATCATCCCCCTGCTAACTTCCTTTAAAGGCGACGTATAATAGAGAACATGTATGACGTCACTCTTAAAAATAGGTCAAAAATAGCTTATGTAAGAAGGTGAAATAGAACATCCAGAGTGGTATGGTGACCTCTGTTTCAAGTTCAGGGAAATGACAACCATCTCTCCTCTCCTCTGAGGTCCTGGAGTGCCCCCACCCCCCGGAAAGGTGAGCCCTTCAGTAATAATAAGTACCGTTCGGTGTTCTGCTCTTAGACTCCTAAGATAACCTGACCGTGTTCTGGGTGACTTCCGACTGCTCTGCACTTTTTAGGGAATTCTGTTCTTGGTTTTGTTTTACTGTTGCCTTCAGTAGCGCCCAGAGAAATGCAGCCAGCCAGCTACCAGCTGACCCGGCTCACAAACAGAGAACACAGGGGCCTATTGTAAACCCAGCAATAATATTCTGAATGGCTAAAAATTCAGTGCTTCAGAGCCACTGAATACATTTTGCTGGCCCATCCTTTGAACCTTTGTTATTCCATTTCTTTCAACTCCTTCCATTATGTTTGGGCTGGGTGGGTGCAGTTTATCACCAATCCTGTTCTCCTCGGCTGGCTTCTGCTGTGGTCAGTGGAGCAGTGACGCACCCAGTAGAACAGGGACAGCAGGGTCAGGACCGGCGGTGAGTAATACTAGAAGGTGCCCTGAGTGGCGGTGTGATACCACATCCTAAGGAGTCAGGTATTCCTCGCCCCTCCTGCCAGAATGGGCTTCCCTGGTGGCTCAGCAGATACAGAATCTCCCTGCAATGCAGGAGACCCAGGTTCAACCCCTGGGTTGGGAAGATTTCCCTGGAGAAGGGCATGGCAACCCACTCTAGTATTCTTGCCAGGAGAATCCCATGGATAGAGGAGCCTGGCGGGCTACCGTCCATTGGGTCATAAAGAGTCGGATATGACTGAGCAACTAACACTTTTTTACTTTCACTCCCCCCACCCCTACCTGCTGCAAAATAAAGAGATGAACTTACCAGAGAAGCAAGTGAGAGAGCTGCCTGCTTTAAAAAAAAAAAAAAGACTTCACTGCCATATTTATTTTTATCCCATGTGCTTAAAGAATTAGGCAGATATACCCTGGCATATGTAAAGTGCTCTATGAATTACTAGAGAAAACAAGTTTAGCTCTTCAGGGCAAAATTATTATAAAATATGATTACCCACTTTTCTTTCTTCCCTCATTGGAGAAATCGATCATTTAAATATTTAACATACAGCAAAGGGCTTCTATAGTTCAGTTCCCTGGACAAGTCCTCACTTAGCTTTGCCATTTCCCCTACAAACCTGCGTCTCAGCAACTGTCAGCACCGTTTCCCCTTTCCTGCTGGGTGACCCCTTTTACCTGCAGCCTCCTTGCTGTCTCCCCATCCCATGCCCTTTACAGATGCCCCATGCCAGAGAGGCTCTGGCCCTGACGAAAGGGTGGGTGCCCAGGTTTCCCCCCCACCTGTTGGTCTGCTGCTGCCTCCACAGGCCGACTGCTCTGGTGACTAAGCCAGACTTCAGACCACATTTTGGCTCCTCATGCTTCAGAACTATAGAACATGGTTCACAGACATCCTCTATTGCCATTTCTGGCTGGACTCCGGTTTGTCCTTACCCTTCCTCACAGAAAAATACTTCACGTATAGGTGACTGTCGCTGGCACCTTTTACTTTATGAACTGGTTCCCAGGCTTCATGAAGGAAACCTAAGACTGAACTAGCAGCTACCTCAGACTGTTAGCTTGCAGCAAACCTGCTGTCAGCCACACACCATAGACCTTTTTCACACAAATGACTGCCTGAAATTGTACCAGTGTGGGCAGCTTATTTTGTGACCTAAATGTAGTACTTTGTTAAATTTATATATGGAGCACAGAGGGAAAAGAAGTTTTTCGAGGGGACTTCCTGGTGGCACAGTGGATAAGAATCCGCCTGCTAGTGCAGGGGACACAGGTTGATCCTTGGTCCAAGAAGATCCCACATGCCACGGAGCATCCAAGTCCATGCACCACCACCGCTGAGCTCGCGTGCCTAGAGCCTGTGGGTGGCAACTGCTGCAGACCAGGCACCCTAGAGCCTGTGCTCGGCAACAGGAGGAGCCACAGCAGTGAAAAGCCTGTGGACCACAGCTGGAGAGTAGACACACACTTGCTGAAACTAGAGAAAGCCTGTGCGCAGCAACCAAGGCCCAAGTGCAGCCAAAAATTTTTAAAAAATTTAAGAAGCTTTTAGGGAGTTTTCTGGAAACAGAAGTGTTGCTGGAGATGTGATAGCTAGCTTTCAAAAGTATTTAAAGGCTTGTTTTAATTCCAAAGAGCACAGCTAGAGGCAGTGGTGTTGTATTAATAACAAGGAATACGATTTTTAAAAATTATTTATTTTTAGATCTTTTGGCTGTGTGACAGCATCCTGGGATCTTAGTTCCCCGACCAAGGATGGAACCTGTGCCCCCAGCAGTGCAAGCACAGGGGCTCAGGTACTGGAGTCTTTTAGGAGTTACACCTCATCCACTCCACCCTGCTCCTACACCCTGTTGTTACCAGCTCTACGGGGATAGAGTGATCCATCGCTCTTTGTCCCCACCAGTTCTTCCTCCTCCTCTCGTCTTCTTTACCAGATTCATCATTTTTACTTTTCCTTCACTGAAGGACAGGTGATCTGAATGAGATTTCATGGATTTTGGAAAGGAAAAGAAATATCGTGGCTATTTATTGGTGCTGGAAAAATGCATCATCTTCTACTTCATCAGAAGAAGAAGTTCATCTTCTGTGGAATCCACTGATGAAGCGTGGCATAGAGGAAAACCCTGCCCTGGGAGTCAGGAAAACTAGACCCTTTTTGGAACTGCCAGAAACTGATGTGAGATCAGTCTCTCCCATCTGAACCCCTCAGATTTCCCGCCTCTGAAAGGGAGGAGCTCTAGGGAGTGCTGAGGTATGCGTGCTCAGACGCTGAGTCGTGTCTGACTCTTTGTGACCCTGTGAACTGTAGCCTGCCCGGTCCTCCGTCCATGGGATTCTCCCAACAAAAATACTGGACTGGGTAGCCATTCCCTTCTCCAGGGAATCTTCCTGACCCAGGGATTGAACCTGCATCTCCTGCATTGGCAGGCAGGTTCTTTACCACTCTGCCACCTGGGAAGCCCAAGAACTTGCTGAAGTAGAAATTTGATGTTTCTGTCTTTAATTTAGGGACAGTGATGTTTTACAAGCAAGCTGTAAAAGTTGTGTGCAAACGTTAGATACTTCTAGAGCAGATTTTATCCTCCATGAAGCAGTGACCTACTTGATACACAGTACTCAATCTGGGAAGCTGGCCGCTTTCCCATCTCCCTGAGGGCTTTCCCCACAGCCTGGGGTGTTCAGTACTGTCACTGCTTCCTTCTCTTCTGCTCCTGAGCCAAATACCACAAGTCATTTTCTTACTATAGAATAGTAACTCAAATAGTTGAAGTACCAAGGATCAACTTCAGCATGGGCTACTTCACCTTCCAGGATTCAGATGAGGGGCATACGAAAGTATTAGTGGAAAGGGCCCTTGAAAATGACTGAGACCTCCTGGAGGGAAGCTTCTCCTAAGGAACAAGAAACCAGATGTGACAGGATAGTCCAGTACTAAGGGAGGAATGGCATGACACCTATCATTGGATTTGCCTTGTGGCGCCACCCTGTTGCTCCCGTGACAGAGACCTTCGAAGGTAGGAAGAAAGGCCGGAAGAGTTGACTCTAAGACATTGGGTCATTAGCATTGTCTACCCTCGAAAGGCATATGGCATTCAAAGGAAGCATTGCCCCTGCATCGGAGACCCCTCAGAGTTTCTGCACTGTGAGAACACAAGTACCTGAGTATCTGTGGCAGGTGTGGGCTCATGAGCCCGTGAGGACCAGCCCCTGGGATTCCCAGAGAAGGTGATGGTCAGGAAGGTGAAGATCCCGTGTGAACTGGTGGGGGCCAGGGCACCAGTGGGATTTGGTTATTGGCATCCAGCTCCACCCAGTCGGCACAGTCTGGGAAGTCTTGAGTCAGTGGTTCCCATTAGTCTCTATTGTGAAAGCTGCTTTTTAGATGCTGAGTTGACATTTCTGCCTTTTGTCGTGGCAGAATTCTTTAGTTTACCACAGACTTCACTGGAGATGGAGCTCGTTCATAAACCAGAAGGACACCCGTGGCTGTTTGAGAAAACAGAGCCAGGTGCCTTGGTAGAGTCAAGGAGGGCCGCCTGGCATGCCCTTCTTGCGGGACTCCTATTTGGGGTCAGTTAGAAATGATCATCTTACCTCAGTATTTCTGGGATATTTGCTGAAGAGATGAATATACACAAGGCTGCCATGGATCATATTATGGAAATAGTCAACTGAAAACAACTTTCACATTACTTTGCTGACCTACTTTTCATAGCACTTACTCTGTTTTCCTTAGTGCCCAAGGAACATTTCTGATGATGGGAGCTGAGATTATTTTACTCTAATGGTCCTTAGTTTTCAGCAGTGGTAGCTAGTAAAAATGGAATGAGACACTTGGAAATTCTTGGGTATTGTGTTGAATAAAGGCAGTCTTAGAGAATTATGTGGTGTTTGCTGGGGATTGGTTTCCCCCACCCCCAGTGAAACTTGTACAGATGTGAGAGCTGAACCATTAGGAAGACTGGGTTCTGAAGAATTGATGCTTTCAAAGTGTGGTGCTGGAGAAGGCTCTTAAAATTCCCTTGGACATTAAGGAGATCAAACCAGTCACTCCTAAAGGAAATCAACCCTGAATATTCACTGGAAGGACTGATGGTGATGCTGAAGCTCCAACACTCTGGCCACCTGATGTGAAGAGCTGAGTCGTTTGGGAAAGACCCTGATGCTGGGAAGGATTGAGGACAGGAGGTGGAGGGGGTGACGGAGGATGAGGTGGTTGGATGGCATCATCGACTCGACAGACGTGAGTTTGAGCAAACTCTGGGAGACAGTGGAGGACAGGGAAGCCTGGTGTGCTGCAGTCCATGGGGTAGCAAAGAGTTGGACACAACTTAAGAGTCTGAGCAAGAACAAATGAAACAGACCAAAACCCAAAGGATAGTTTTCTAAACCGTTTATGTTATCTTCCAGTGCATGTTTTAAAAGGACCAATCTCTGAGTGAAGAACCAAAGAGTGTGAGCAACAGAGGGCAGCCAGTCTCCTCCTGGATGCACTTACTTGAATAAAGAAGTGATTTGCTCAAGGGCAGGCATGTTCAGAAGAACCTCTGTGAGGACATTGAAGTGAGTGATACCTTTCATTAGTCTTCGGATGATGTGCAGAGAAACAAGACAGACCATCCGCTCGCTCTTGCTGCCAGTTCTTTTTGAAAGGCTCTAAAAAAGGTTTATCTTTATTAGCTGCTGCTGCTAAGTCGCTTCAGTCGTGTCCGACTCTGTGCAACCCCATAGACGGCAGCCCACTAGGCTCCTCTGTCCCTGGGATTCTCCAGGCAAGAATACTGGAGTGGGGTGCCATTTCCTTCTCCAGTGCATGAAAGTGATGTCACTCAGTCGTGCCCGACTCTTAGCAACCCCATGGACTGCAGCCTACCAGGCTCCTCCATCCATGGCATTTTCCAGGCAAGAGTACTGGAGTGGGGTTCCACTGCCTTCTTGTTAGCTGCAGCTAATGGCATCTCTGAAAGACTCAGAAGCACCTTAAATACCCATATAATTTGTGCTAAATTACACCCTTAAGTAATTTATTAATGCATAGTAGCCATATGGAAAAGAATGCAAATCTTAAACCACAGGTTGATAGGTTTTCATAAACTGAACATAGGCCAGCGTTGGTAGCATCCAGACCTGATAGAACACTGCCCGAGTGCAGAAGGGAAATGCACTTCTAGTCACTGTTACCTGCACCCTCCACCCCAAAGAGCAGCAACTGTCCTGGCTTCTAACATAGGTTAATTTTACACGTTTTTAAGCTTTGTACAGGCTGAGTTATAGACAGTGCATTTGGGTTGGGCTTTTTGTATTCATTCACTCTGAATGTGGGATTCATCCATGTCATTGCATATGGTTGTAATCTGTTCTAGTAGCTGTATTGTGTGACTGCCACCATTTTTCTGTTCTTGTGTTGGCGGACATTGTAGTTTATTTCCGGTATTGGTCTGTTAGGAGTATTGTTGCTTTGAATATTCATGTGCATGTTTTTTGCTGAACATTTGTACACATCTGTTGGAAGAGAAGTTGCTGTGATAGGGCAGGTTTACGTTGAGGCTTGGTGAGTGTACAAATTTATGCTCCACCAGGAGGGCCTGCAAGTTTCACTTGCTCCATCTCTCTGCCAACATTTGTTTTTGTTCTTGTTTGAGTCACTCTGATGTCTATGGAGTAGTAGTTGGTTTCCCTGATGACCAGGGACGTTAAACTCCTTTTTATTTATTAACTATTGATTCTCGCTCATTTGTGAATTGTCATTAAGTCTTTACCTACATTTTTTTTTTAAGATTGTCTGCCTTTTTATAGTGATTTGTAGGCATTCTTTATATCTTCTGAGTAAAATCCTGCTTTAATTACTTTCACTTGTTTTTTTAACTGAGTCTACACTAATCCAACTCTTTACTATAGATTCCTTTCTTCTTTATAGAGCATTTTGATTTCTTTACAATACCAGTAGGTTCATCCGTGTTGCTGTAAATGGCATTCTTTTGGCTGATTAATATTCCATTGTGTATATATGTACCATGTCTTCTTTATCCATTCCTCTTGTCAGTGGACATTTAGGTTGCTTCCATGTCTTGGCTGTTGTAAATAGTGCTGCAGTGAACATTGGAGTGACTGTGTTTTTTTAAAATTATGATTTTCTCTGAGTATATGCCCAGGACTAGGATTGCTGGGTCATATGGTAGTTCTATTTTTAGTTTTTTAAGGAACCTCCATATGCCAAAGCCTTTGACTGTGTGGATCACAATAAACTGTGGAAAATTCTGAAAGAGATGGGAATACCAGACCACCTGACCTGCCTCTTGAGAAACCTGTATGCAGGTCAGGAAGCAACAGTTAGAACTGGCAATGGAACAACAGACTGGTTCCAAATAGGAAAAGGAGTACATTAAGGTTGTATATTGTCACCTTGCTTATTTAACTTATATGCAGAGTACATCATGAGGAACGCTGGGCTGGAAGAAGCACAAGCTGGAATCAAGATTGCTGGGAGAAATATCAATAACCTCAGATATGCAGATGACACCACCGTTATGGCAGAAAGTGAAGAGGAACTCAAAAGCCTCTTGATGAAAGTGAAAGAAGAGAGTAAAAAGTTTGGCTTGAAGCTCAACATTCATAAAACAAAGATCATGGCATCTGGTCCCATCACTTCATGGGAAATAGATGGAAAAACAGTGGAAACAGTGTCAGACTTTATTTTTTGGGCTCCAAAATCACTGTGGATGCTGATTGCAGCCATGAAATTAAAAGATGCTTACTCCTTGGAAGGAAAGTTAGGACCAACCTAGATAGCATATTAAAAAGCAGAGACATTACTTTGCCAACCAAGGTCCGTCTAGTCGAGGCTACAGTTTTTCCCATGGTCATGTATGAATGTGAGAGTTGGACTGTGAAGAAAGCTGATCGCTGAAGAATTGATGCTTTTGAACTGTGGTGCTGGAGAAGACTCTTGAGAGAGTCCCTTGGACTGCAAGGAGGTCCAACCAGTCCATTCTAAAGGAGATCAATCCTGGGTGTTCATTGGAAGGACTGATGCTGAAGCTGAAACTCCAATACTTTGGCCACCTCATGCGACGAGCTGACTCACTGGAAAAGAGTCTGATGCTGGGAGGGATTGGGGGTGGGAGGAGACGGGGATGACAGAGAATGAGATGGCTGGATGGCATCGCCGACTCAATGGACATGAGTTTGAGTGAACTCCGGGAGTTGGTGATGGACAGGGAGGCCTGGCGTGCTGTGATTCATGGGGTCGCAAAGAGTCGGACATGACTGAGCGACTGAAAACTGAACTGAACTGATACTGTACCTGTCTATATACTCACCAACAGTGTAGGAGGGTTCCCTTTTTCCCACACCCTTGCTAGCATTTATTGTTTGTAGACATTTTGATGATAGCCATTCTGACTGGTGTCCATGACACCTCACTGTAGTTTTGATTTGCATTCTCTAATAATTAGTGATGTTGAGGATCTTTTCAAGTACTTTTTGGCCATCTGTATGTCTTCTTTGAAGAAATGTCTAGATCTCCTGGCCATTTTTTCATGGGGTTATTTGGGTTTTCTGATATTGAGCTGCATGAGCTGTTTGTTGTGTTGGAGATTAATCTCTCATCAGTTGCTTCATTTGCATATCTTTTCTCCTATTCCAAGGGTTGTCTTTTTGTTATGTTTACGGTTTCCTTTGCTATGCAAAAGCTTTTAAGTTTAATTAAAATCTTTTATTTTTGTTTTTATTTTCACTACTCTAGGAGGTGGATCAAAAAAGATCTTGCTGCAGTTTATGTCAAAGAGAGTTCTGCCTGTTTTCCTCTTAAGAGTTTTATAGTGCCCGGCCTTACATTTAGGTCTTTAATCCATTTCGAGTTTTTGTGTATGGTGTTGGAGAAGGAAATGGCAACCCACTCCAGTATTCTTGCCTGAAGAATCCCATGGACAGAGGAGCTTGGTGTGCTGCAGCCCATGGAGTCGCAAAGAGTCAGACACGACTGAGCAACTAAACAACAACAACATAGTGTTCAACAGGCCCCACTAAATTCTGTAATTCCTGAACTGACTTTGAAGAAAATGTTTACCACTGAAAAAGTGGTCATTATAGATGGTAAAGGCACAGAGGTGGCATCAGGCGACGCAGGCTCACTTCTCATGCCAGGCAGCCTGTGGGTGGACCCGGAGATGAGGGGCTTCCCGTGGAACTGAGAGTGAGCAGGGCCTTGAGTCTGAGGCTGCCATATGCCCCGCTCTCAGGACCTTGTTTAACCTCGAGAAACATTTCAGCTCCCTATCGGGTAGGAATCCAAGACTCCCTCTGCGCACACCAGGCTCCAGGGAAGTCTGTGGCTGGCAGTCTAGAGGTGAGAGCGGTTTCGGTTTCTAGGGCCTAAATTGGCTAATGCAAATGTAATGTGTTTACTACATAATCCCAGGGTCTATGGCTGTGTGATAATTCAAACAATGCAAGTATTCAAGGTGCTGAAGCCTAAGAAAGGTTGTTTTCTTACTGTTTAAAAAAAATTTTTGTTGTTGTTTTACGATAAAGTAACCTGCTCAGCTGGTAAAGAATCTGCCTGCAATGCAGGAGGCCTGGGTTCAGTCCCTGGGTTGGGAAGATCCCCTGGAGATGGGAAAAGCTACCCACTCCAGTATTCTGGCCTGGAGAATTCCATGGACTATATGAGGTCGCAAAGAGTCAGACTTGACTGAGCGACTCATTTTCAACCTGCAGTGAGTAAATGTTCCACTGTGACTACACTAGATGACAGATCGAGTTAGATACGTGCTTGTAGTCACTGTGCCTGTGAGGGCTGTGGATACGGTGTGATGCTCATGGACCATGCTGATGACTTGGCGCCAGAAGTGGCTGTTGCCAAAACAGTGACAGGCTCACTTTCATGGTGAATAGAATAAAACTCCTGAAAATGCAACATGTGTTAATGTGTGCCAAAAGTACCTTGTTTTTTCAATGGAGTTAAATTTAAACTCAGATCATTACAAACAGGCTTGTCCAGCAGAATACTCAGAAGCCACGCAGCTTAGGAAAATTCTTTGGGTGGGATGTTTGCACATGCTCCAAGACCCTCATCTTTGGCCCTGCCCACGAATGCTGGCGGTCGGCCCCAACCAGAAATGTTCCCGCCAGTTACCAGATCACCTAGGGTTGTACCACTGTTCGTGGTATGTTCCTGGTACACTGTTGAGCCTTCTGCTCACGCTGATTTGGGAAATACAAGCAGAAATCAAGCCAGTGAGTTGCACATCTACCCATATTTGGCGGAACATCACAGACTTGTTCTCTCACTTGTTTCATATGATTGTAGCAATTTTTGTTCCCATTTCCACTTCATGAGACCTGTGATTTCTGCACATACTTGCCAGCATGTGGATTCTTCAGATTTATACCAGTTGTATTGGTGTCAAATAGTATCTCATGATTTTCATTTACATTAACGTTATTAATGAGATTTAAGTTGTTTGGTATGTTTTTTGAGTGTTTTGAGCTTCCTTTTCTTCTGGTCTCTTTTCTTTAAGCTGTTTATATTCTTTGCCTACATTCCTGTTGGTTGCCTTCCTTTTCATTGATTTGTACTAGTTCTTTATGTACTATGCCTACTAATCCTTTGTCTTGTTTTGACATTGAAATCATCTATTTTATAACTTTTTACTTAGTTTATGGTATTTTTGTTTTATAGGTTTTACAATATAGTAGACTTTGCAGTCTCATGATGTCATCCTGACTTGTGCTTTCAAGTCCACATGAAATTTATTTTTCTAGATGGTATATGGTATAGACACAGTTGTATTATTTTCTCCATTTCATTAACTTTTTCACCTTCACACATACATGTTTCTGGGCTCTTCATTCATTTCTGTTGATCTGTTATCAAATAGGCCACCACTAGTACATGCTGTCGGAGAAGGCAATGGCAAGCCACTCCAGTACTCTTGCCTAGAAAATCCCATGGATGGAGGAGCCTGGTAGGCTGCAGTCCGTGGGGTCGCTAAGGGTCGGACACGACTGAGCGACTTCACTTTTCACTTTCACACATTGGAGAAGGAAATGGCAACCCACTCCAGTGTTCTTGCCTGGAGAATCCCAGGGACGGGGGAGCCTGGTGGGCTTCCGTCTGTGGGGTCACACAGAGTCAGACACGACTGAAGTGACTTAGCAGCAGCAGCAGCAGTACATGCTGTGAAAGTACTGCACTCAATATGCCAGCAAATTTGGAAAACTCAGCAATGGCCACAGGACTGGAAAAGGTCAGTCTTCATTCCAATCCCAAAGTAAGGCAATGCCAAAGAATGCTCAAACTACTGCACAATTGTACTCATCTCACACTCTAGTAAAGTCATGCTCAAAATTCTCCAAGCTAGACTTCAGCAATATGTGAATCGTGAACTTCCAGATGTTCAAGCAGGTTTTAGAAAAGGCAGAGGAACCAGAGATCAAATTGCCAACATCCACTGGATCATGGAGAAAGCAAGAGAGTTCCAGAAAAACATCTATTTCTTTGACTATGCCAAAGCCTTTGACTGTGTGGATCACAATAAACTGTGGAACATTCTGAAAGAGATGGGAATACCAGACCACCTGACCTGCCTCTTGAGAAACCTGTATGCAGGTCAGGAAGCAACAGTTAGAACTGGACATGGAACAACAGACTGGTTCCAAATAGGAAAAGGAGTACATCAAGGTTGTATATTGTCACCCTGCTTATTTAACTCCTATGCAGAGTACATCATGAGGAACGCTGGGCTGGAAGAAGCACAAGCTGGAATCAAGATTGCCGGGAGAAATATCAATAACCTCAGATATGCAGATGACACCACCCTTATGGCACAAAGTGAAGAGAAACTCAAAGACCTCTTGATGAAAGTGAAAGAGGAGAGTGAAAAGGTTGGCTTGAAGCTCAACATTCAGAAAACGAAGATCATGGCATCCGGTCCCATCACTTCATGGGAAATAGATGGGGAAACAGTGGAAACAGTGTCAGAGTTTATTTTTTGGGGCTCCAAAATCACTGCGGATGCTGATTGCAGCCATGAAATTAAAAGACGCTTACTCCTTGGAAGGAAAGTTAGGACCAGCCTAGATAGCATATTAAAAAGCAGAGACATTACTTTGCCAACCAAGGTCTGTCTAGTCAAGGCTATGGTTTTTCCCGTGGTCATGTATGGATGTGAGAGTTGGACTGTGAAGAAAGCTGATCGCCGAAGAATTGATGCTTTTGAACTGTGGCGCTGGAGAAGACTCTTGAGAGTCCCTTGGACTGCAAGGAGATCCAACCAGTCCATTCTAGAGATCGATCCTGGGTGTTCATTGGAGGGACTGATGCTGAAGCTAAAATTCCAATACTTTGGCCACCTCATGTGACGAGCTGACTCAGTGGAAAAGAGTCTGATGCTGGGAGGGATTGGGGGTGGGAGGAGACGGGGACGACAGAGAATGAGATGGCTGGATGGCATCACCAACTCGATGGAAATGAGTTTGAGTGAACTCCGGGAGTTGGTGATGGACAGGGAGGCCTGGCGTGCTGTGGTTCATGGTGTCGCAATGAGTCGGACACGACTGAGCGACTGAAGTGAACTGAACTGAAGTACATGGTGTATACAATCTTTTTTTTTAAGTTGTGTTGATTTCTCAAGAACGGAGTTATGAACTGACGCTTGCTATTTTTCTTTAATTTGCTCTACGGTTAGCAGAAATGGCTCACAGTTTGAAGTGGTCTCTATAGTTTCAGTGGTCATTCAGTTCTTTCTTTGTTTTCTTCCTTAGGTCATTTCAGTTGGAATCTTTTGTATACTTGTGATGAAGTTGCCATTTCATCCAGAAGTGTCTCTGCCTCCTGTTTTTAATAGGAAATATTTTTAGTTTAAAGCTAGAAGAAATCCAGTTACAGTTTCCCAGTTGTATAAAGTCATCTCTCTCTTTTTTTAAAATCTTGAAACAAATTTCTGTTATTGTTTAATATTGTTCTAGGCGTTTTATTTTCCTTACATTCTAAACATCATATATTTCCTCCATTTTATTGAAATCTTTGAATTGCACATCTTTAAAGGAGCATCACTTAAAATCATGTGTTACTGTACAAAATATAAATTTAGGTCAGTGGGATGGGATTCAGAGCTTATAAATGGATATGATTATAAGCTTTTGCCTTTCAAGAAGTTGTTGCAACCTTCATTACAGTTAACTAACTAATGGAATATATAAAAAATTAAATATGCTCTTCATACATCCACCAGAAAACCCTAATTAATTAACAAAACTATTACTAGGACAGCTGCTGATACCACCATGACCATTATAACCACCACTGCCACCACCTCCGTTTATGAGTGCTGATTCTGTGCCAGGGACTCTCTTATTCTTTAAACTTACTTGAAGCTCACGGTAACCCTACAAAAGTACCATGTGCCATAAGTATATATGGAAACTAACACTAGGGAGGGATCAGGTCACTGGCATAAGGTTAGAGCTTTAATTAAATTCAAGTCCCTCTTGATTCCAAATCGAATATAACAAGAATGCGTGTTGCCTAAGGAGAAAATTGATGGCAGTTGCAAGATCTCAGAGAATCAGGCATGAACGGGATGCCAGTGTCTCTTCATTCCTGCTTTCTGATCCTCATTGCACCTGTAGGTAATGACTTTGGATTCTCACCTGGGCCTCAACTCTTGCCATCTCCCCCATTCGACACTCAGAGTTGTCTCAAATACTCCTGAGTGTCACCTTCTCTGGGAAGTCTGTAACTTCGCAGTTTCTCTCCTCACATAAGCACACCTTGTATTGTTCCTGTTGTGACACTTACTACATTACATTGTAATTGCTTGTTCATCTGCCTTCGTCCCCCTTCAGATTTTTCCCCCCTATTTTTTGGCTGCACGTGGCATGGGGATCTTAGTTTTAGTTCCCTGACCAGGGATCATGCCCCCTGCAGAGGAAGCTCAGAGTCTTAACCGCTGGACCATCTGGAAAGTCCCCCAGGTTCACTTGTTCATTGAAGAAACTTTATGAAGTGTCCAGTTGTGCCCCAGTCCTTAAAACCAAGGTATTGAAAAAGTTAACTGAATATTGAATCAATTTCAGTTATTTGAAAGCACAACTTTGTAAGCTCTGGAGTTTAGACGCCAAATAGAAAAAGCTCAAAAAGATACTAAAAAGAAAAAATAGAAGCAAAATAAATGGGGAAACTGTAGTCTGTAGGAAAAAATGTGATGAGTTAAAGTGTTTATTACATAAAGAACTAGTAAAAATGGCAGGAAAAAATTATGAACCTCAAGAGTTGAGAAATGCTTTGACTAAGTAATCATCTGCTTAGTTTTCCAAGTTAGAAATCTGGATTTCATCCTCGTTTTTCCTTGTCCCTTCTTTCCAGTTCCTAAGTAACCACCAAGACTTGACAGCTTACCCTTGCTTCTCTAGTTTATCTACGGTCTTCCACATCCACACCCTTCAGAGTAAAGTCTAAACTCAGGTTAATATCCACATCTCTTGACAATCTGTCTCTGCTTTCCGTCAGCCTCCTGTTTCACCAGCCCCCCTGTGTTCTGTGCACCAGGTATTCTGAACCACTTTGGGTTCCCATCGCACTCCAGCACTTTGTATTAATATATGCTTGTTCCTTCCCCAGAGTCCTTCACTTCTATTTCCGTTCTAATGGAAAACATTGTTTGCAAATATTTTAATTATGTGCATCATCCTTTCTCCTGGGTTAGCATCAGTAGATTCTTTATCATGATATCACATGCCAGGAGACAACCAGAGGACTGTTTTATACTGACTGCCCTTTCATTCACCTTGAGATACACCATTTGGCACCATTCAGGCACTCTGCGTTGCCTCCAGGTCCACGATGAAATTTCTTCCCCTGTTGAATCCTAGACCCTTCCAACTGTGTTAATTCTCTTGGTGACAGCCAGCTCTACCAAGTAATTCTGTTTCACAGGAATGGTGATTGGGGGCATAAATGAAAGTGGTCCTGATGCACAAATTGAAACTTCACAGTGAACCCTAATTATAGCTCCCTTAACCTGGTTCAGGACCCTGACGCCAAGTTTCCACCTGTTCTCAAGTATAGATGAAGGCAGCAAGCCTACACAGTGCTTTAAAAAAAAAAAAAAAGGTTTTTATTCTTAAAGTGTTACATTTTCCATTTATTGTAGTCTCTCTATTGAGGAAAAGGCCCCAGATCCTGATGAAACTTTCTTAAAAACTGTTATTAGCTGGTTATGAGCTCCATCTGTCCCTAGGAGAAGAAAAAAGAATCCTGACACAGTGATGTCATTTTGTAAGAGTTTTCCCTTGGGCCTCCTATAACACCAAGAAGCTAAAGGGCAGTTGATTTAAGAAACGTGTTTAGCATAATGGACAGACTTGCTAATCCTCTGAAAACGTTAGCAGTACTGGTCTGTGCTGGAGATGCTGGGAAAGCAGGCTTGGAAAAGACCCGTTTCCTATTTATTATATCAGAGCTGCCTGCCTGCTGCCTCCATGACAAGGGTTATAAAGCACAGGGATCCCCGATAGCCTTTGTAGTTGACTCACAGAGAGCAGAATCCAAGTTTGATGGGAAAGGTGCAGAATAAAGACACAAATGAGAGGCAGAGGACATGGCCTTCCTTGGTATTCAAAGACAGAAGGACCAGAACGAAGGTTTTCTAGGTTCTCAACAACTAGTCTGTGAACCTGTACTTTAGAAAAAACATTTTTTGTGTGTGATAGTTGTCTGAATCCTCGTGTATCTTCTAAAGTAGTGTTTATTACTGTCATAGGCCTGAGGCTCTTTAGACATTCACGGTACATACCTTGGATTTACTGTGAAGATTTAAAGGAATCCATTAACATGGGCTTATTAAACAGTTTAAGAGGAACAGGTTGGTGGTTCTGGTTGTAGTGATGTTAAAGTTGGCCTGAAATAAAACTTTGGAGATTAGGTGACCATATTCTGTCTAGAGCCCTAACATGTTTTACCACAAAGTTCTTTTTTTTTCAATTCCAATAATATTTTTATACCAGCAATGAAAGAGCACTTTACACATCTAAACTTTGCTAAAGATAGTAATGCCGTCCTCTGTCCAGACAGCTCGAAGTCTCGTCCCCACGAAGCGGCGTTAGAACTCGGTAATGACTTCACCGTGTTCCTGCTGCCAGTGTGACCTCATTTTCAGTTGATTCAACCTGTGCAGCAGGGGGTCATTAAAGGAAAACAGTTGTCGACAAAAGGCCCATCCATCTCTCCAGCCCCATACAGTATTTTCAGTCTCACATCATAAAAGGTGTGCCCCTTTATGTTGCTTGTTTATGGAATACTTTTTTAAACATTTGTGTACAGACATTAAAGGTCACCTTCCACTTACAGCCATTATAACATATCGACTCTACTCCCCCTCTCGTAGTACGCCCTTAAGCCTCGTACACCCAGTAATTCTGTGCCTTGTCCTCCCTCCTCTGTATTGCCCTCACCCCTCCCCGCTGGCTGCCACTAGTTTGTTCTCCATCTCTGGGAGTCTGCTTCTTTGTTTGTTGTACTTTTTAGGTTCCAAGAATAAATGATATCATACATGATTTGTCTTTCTCTGTCTGACTTATTTCAGTTAGCATAATGCCCTCCAAGTGCTTCCATGTTGCTGCAAATGGCAATGTTTTCATTCTTTTTTATGGCGTAGTAGTATTCCATTATATACATACAGTCTTTATCCATTCATTTGTTGATGGGCACTCAGGTTGCTTCCATATCTTGGCTACTGTGAATAACACATTTACTTTTTATTTGAAACATCTTTTTGCGTATCATCATATGTGAATGATATGACCAATAAGGGGTTAATATCCAACATATATAAACAGCTAGTATAACTCAACGTAAAAAAAAAAAAATCAATCTGACTAAAAAAATGGGCCAAAGATTTAAATAGATATTTTTCCAAAGGGGAAACAGTTGGCCAACAGACCCTTGAAAAGATGTTCAGCATCACTAATTATCGGGGAAGCGCAAATCAGAAGCATGATGAGACAGCACCTCATACCTGTCAGAATGGCCATCATCAAAAACAACACAGATGACAAATGTTGGTGAGGATGTGGAGAAAAGGGAACCCTTCTACACTGTTGGTGTGAATGTGAATTGGTACAGCCATTGGACAACAGTATAGTAGTTTCTCAAAAAACGAAAAGTGGAATAGTTTGTAATAGAGACAGGCTGGAAAAAAATTTTGGTCTGACAGTGTTGGCAAAAATGCAGATTTTTGATTAAGAAGCATTTGAAGGGTACAGCATACACTCTGGTAAGGGCCAGTGTACCCAGTGGGAGAACTCAGTGTTTACTTGGGTGTCACCCCAGTCTGTGAGCTAGAGTTTATGAGTGCCTGCTCAGTCGTGTCCGATTCTTTACAACCCCATGGACTGTAACCCAGTTGGCTCCTCTGTCCATAGGAATTCCCAGGCAAGAATACTGGATTGCGTTACCACTTCCTCATCCAGGGGATCTTCCCAACCCAGGGATTGAACTGGTGTGTCTTGCATCTCCTGCATTGGCAAGCAGATTGTTTACCGCTGAGCTACCTGGGAAGCCCAAGCTAGAGTTAACTCTCCCAAAATAGCTAATATTCCTTGTTATATAGAGAATTGGGACCAGCGAGGACTTGGATCCTTCATCTACAGTCAGACAAAAGTTACTGGCGTTTGTATGAAAACAAGCTAGAATTCTTGCTGTTTAGTAAATTCTGTTTGCGCCATATTCTTCACCTTGTTTTTTCTTTCTTTTCTTTAAATCATACGCTTTTTTAGAAATATGCATGGAAAAAACTTTGCATCCTCTTCAATCTTTGAAACAAATTCATGCAATGCTGATTTTACATATTTTTTTTCTGGCCTATCACGTCTCCTATTCCAGAAATTCTAAAATAATTTCCTGAAGGGAACATGTCCTTCAGCCCTGATCCCAGTTGAGAAATGCTTGAGCAGGTGTACTGTATGTGAAGGAATCATTCCTCCTTAACTGATACAGTTGTGATTTAAACAAGTGAAGTGAAAATCCCACGACTTAAATAGGAAAAAAAAAAAAGGCACAGAATTATATGGAAATTTTGTCATAGTTGTTCAGTCACTAAGTCGTGTCCGACTCTTTGTGACCACATGCACGTCAGGCATCCCAGAGTTTGCACAAATTCATGTCCATTGAGTCAGTGATGCTATATGGAGATTCTAACAGTGTAAATTATGTGTGCCAATAGAGGAAGGACTAAAAAGGGAAATATATCAAATGAAAATAGTGACAATATTAGAATGGTATTACATGGGGATATGGTGGGTTTATTTATTTATTTATTTCAATTTTTATTTATTTACTTGGCTGTGCTGGGTCTTAGTTGTGGTGTGTGCGATCTTTAGTTGCGTCATGCAGATTCTTAGTTGCAGCTTGTGGGATCTAGTTCCCTGACCAGGGATCGAACCCTGGCTCCCTGCAATGAGAGCAAAGAGTATTAGCCACTGGACCACCAGGGAAGTCCCAATTTTTTTTTTAAATTGTATCTGATGGCATCATTTTTAAAACAGAAAGCTTGTTTTAAAATGTGTTTTGTATAAATATAAAGTTCTATACGTAATAATCATCTGATAGTGCAACAAGAAATTTTCAAAGTGATCTTTTAGTCGTTTTATTGTGATTCACCCAAATAACTCCAATGACTGTCATTGGAGCATAATCTTTTCCTTAAAATCTTAATCTTGACTAGGAATACTGTAGTATTGACTTTTTGTTTTCTGTTTTTAGGGGAGTTACAATCATGTTCACAAATCTGGGCATATCTAAGTACCAAGAACAGCAAAAATGTAAACCAGAAGTTTTTAAAGAGACAGTGTTCAGAATATAGTGACCATCTGCAGCCAACTTGCCTGGTGACACAGAAGAGAGGCCAGCATTTATCTTTTCTTTGAAACCACGTGCTATCTGAGCAGGAAGGAAGTGCCTGCTTGCCAGAAGTCAGAGCAGGATGGATGAAGTTTGAGGGAGAGTATTTACTGTGAGGTTGTCCTCACCTCCTGTATTCATGGCAGGTGTTGTTATTTCTAGTAGACTTGATGGAAACTTGGGTAGACCCAGGTCTGCCATGGTACATGGGGGACGTTAACAGGAAGCCATGGCCAGGCATAGATGTCTCTGTGTGCTGTGCCAAGATGCACAGCAGTAAGAAGTGTAGACCTCGACCAAGGAAATGAACCAGCGGCATCTTGGAGACATCAGTCTGAAGAGGGTCCCCTGCACAGGAAAATTCTAGTGGTCATGCCATGAGTTAAAGTCAAAGGACCTAATGAAGTTTAGTGTGAGACAGAAAGGGATTAAAAGGGCCTGACAGATGCCTCTGAAACCCAAAGGGTAGTTGGTAAAAGTGGAAGAAGCACATTTTCTGTGGACCTTTGAGGAATGGAACTCAAAACAGTGTGTAGAGATGGGGGAGACATGTTCCAGGCCAATGTGAAGAAGGTGTTCCTATAGCCGAAGTGCCCCTGTAATGTAGTGGGGAGAGTGATGCCTGGAGACTTTCAGGAGGGGCAGCTGGAAGGGGCCTTTCACCCTGTGTGATCCGACTCAGAGAGACCTCTGCCACCTTCTGGGCTTGTGTGTCAGAAAGCTCTGCTTCAGTTCCCTCCTCCAGGATGGGTGGTCCATGGTGTGGCACCCCAGCACCTTGTACCTTTACATCCATTTGTCAGCCAACAGCAGCAGAGTTACTTCCTTTCCATACTTGTCTCTAAGCTGGAGATGGAGAAGCAGAATGCTGCTTGAATGTCCCTGCCCCTTCCACCTGTGTCACTTTCTCCTAAAACAGGGGGCCTCTCCTGCCATGCCCTCTTTAATGTTTACCTTAAACCAAAAGCACAAAAATGGCCCTTCTATGTGTTTCTGAAAGTGAAAGTTGTTCAGCCGTGTCTGACTCTTTGCTACCCCATGGACAATTCTCCAGGCCGGAATACTGCAGTGGGTAGCCTTTCCCTTCTTCAGGGGATCTTCGCAACCCAGGGATCGAACCCAGGTCTCCGCATTGCAGGTGGATTCTTTACCAGCTGAGCCACAAGGGAAGCCCAAGAATACTGGAGTGGGTAGCCTATCCCTTCTGCAGCGGATCTTCCTGTGTTGCAGGTGGATTCTCTACCAGATGAACTATCAGGGAAGCCCATGTGTTTCTTAATTTGTTCTAAAGTGTTGTCTACTCTTACTCTGGATGTGAGGTTCAGTATGACCCCTTCATCTCACTTTTGGAGGCATTCTCTCTGTTCCTATCTGTTCGAAGACAAATATGTATCCTCTAGAGCAGGGGTCCCCAACCTTTTTGGCACCAGGAACCAGTGTCATGGAAGACAGTTTTTTCACAGACTGGGGGTGTGGGGATGATTTCAGGATGATTCAAGTACTTTATATTTATTGTGCACTTTATTTCTAGTCTGATGCCACCACCCGATCTGACAGGAGATACCAGTATGCAGCCCAGAGGGTGGAAACCCCTGCTCTAGAAGCTTATGCAACTCCCAGTTGGGAGCCTGAAGTGGATCAGGGCAGGGGAGGGATGGGGTAGGGGGTAGCTGATACTCTCATCTGAAAGTCTCTAAAATTCCATTTACCCGCATGCAAGTCAATTTGGCAAAAGAGGTTATTTCAGTAGCCTCATCTTCATCAGATTAACGTATTTAAAAATTTTAGAGTTCCAATTTAAAAAGTAATTGATGTCTTCAGACATACATATCTGGACAGGATCACTGCTGTGGTCAAAGTAGGTACGTTTTAGCCTGATTTCTTAAGTGTTTTTTCTCTGTGACATATATACTGGGTTGACGTTATTTTTCTAACATAAATTCAGAATTTGTCATCTTTTATTGACTCCATGGGTCTTTTCCTCCCTGCAGGAATTGGAGGCCTTCAGGACTTCGTGCTGAAGTCGGCCACACTGTGTACCTCACCATCCTGCCCCCCGTTCATACCTCTCAACTTTGAAGCCACCCCTATTGTGAGGGTTGCTATTGAACCGAAACACCCAAGTAAGATAACTTTGTTTTTAAAAGCATGTGATGTTCATTACATTTTGTAAATGCCTGCATTTAATGCTTGGTTTCTCCTGGTTTGTTTCAGTAGTAGACTGTGAATTTTCATGGAGGTATATAACAGGGGTATATAACTTACCCAGCCATAAGGCTATACAGACCATCACCATTTCCAGGGGAATCTAACCTCTATCTTAGGAACCTGGAGTATTTAGGCACCTTTGCTATCCAGAGAGACTTTATCGTCGTCTTCATGGCAGAAACAGGGTCATTTCTGCATCCCCCAGAACCCTGGCACAGGGTCATGTCTCAGCAAAGCTCATGTTTTATGTGACTGGTTCTGTAGAATCTTATACAAGACTGCTTGATTCAGAATTCACATCTGCTCCCCTGTGGGTGTGCAAGATCATCTGGCTTTCCCTTTGTGTTTGGAAAGCACTCCCTGCCCCTTTCTGTCTGGCTGTGTGATACCCACATACACCAGGCCCTATCGTATTAATAACCAATACTTAGTCTTTGGTTCCTACCGTGTGCCTGGCCAATCCTCACTGACTCTTGTACTTTACTTCCTGTGACTGTCACTCACTCCCTGTTCCCCGCAACTCTGCTGTTCCCAGCGTTCAGGGGTAGCCAGTGAAGTGTCTTCCAGACTGCTCTAGGGGAACCAGAGAGCAAACGTGTGATTTGCTCACAAACACAGATTTCTGTTGGTGTGTGTAGTAGCCTCACTGCCCCTGCATCTGTATATCCCCTCTCTCCTCAGAGGCAGGCCTTTAGAAAGCTTGTCTCTGCCCCAGGTTCTGAGACATATCCTAGCTACTGAGGATCCCGGAGACCCTTAACAGATACGTATGATGGTACAGGGAAACTCGAATGAACTTTTCGGCCAGCCCAATCATTTGTGATTGTGGTTTATAATTCTGTTAGTTACCTAGTACTGCATAACATGTGACTTCAAAATTTGGTGACTTGAGAGAACAGTAACTATGTACTTATTATTTTTGGCGATTCTTCTGGTCAGGTGTTCTGGAGGAGTTCAGTTAGGGGGTCTTATGCAGTTGTGGTTGTGTGTAACCACAGGCCGCAGCCATCTGAAGGTGTGCCTGGACTTGCGAGGTGGTTCACTCACAGGGTCTCACAAGTCGGTGCTCAATGGGGACCTGGGTTCCTCCACAGGGACCTCTCCTCAAAGCTGCTCAGTGATCCTGGAGTGCAGTGTGGTGACTGGCTTTCACCAGGAGTCCAGGACACTAAAGCAGAAGCCTTCTGTGATCTGCCCTAGGAGTCACATACCAGTTCTGCAGTATTGTGTTGGTCCGATGGGCCAGCCCAGTTCCCTGTGGGAGAGGACTGCGCTGGAGTGTGACTAGCAGAAGATGAGGGTGACCTGGGGCCATCTTGGAGTCTGCCTTCCACAATGAGGCTTCATTATTTTTTAAAACCTTACCATAACACTTTGTAAGAGAGCTGCACAGATCTGTTTCTAGGCTCCATTTATTGTAGCACTTGATTTTAGTGACTGTTATTACTGAAAAATGCACCTCACAAAGTTACACACAGTCCAATGGAAGACATGCGTCATTGGCTTTACTGAGTCATGATATCAATTTTTACAGTCCCACTTACCAGTTACACAGATTTTGATGAAATGAAGATGGTGATTTTTTTTCTGACCTCAGTTTTTCTCATACTAATTAGAATACTGATTTTATAGTTTTATAGTTACTTTATGGAAAGAGTTCTGTTACATTTCTACGTATATATACATTTGTAATATATTTTGGTGATTTACAAGTATAATAATGGTAATTTATGTCTGCTGAGAGTTTGAAGAAGTGGTATGGATCAGCTTTGGGAGCCTTGATGTTAAGTTTGTGACATGTGTCTCTTGTTAGCTATCTGTATAAATAAATTGGTAGAGGATAGTTTTCTTCACATTGCTATATTTATTATGTGGAAAAACAGAGTAAACCATTATTGTAAAAGTTCATCGCATTATGCTTTTCCCTTCAGAATTTGTCGTGAGTTTTCCCATGGATGCTGTCTTTAGATTATGTTAGTCCTTACCTTGTATTTAATCAGTATTTCATTTTGTTAACCTAGGTGAAATGCCTCAACTCGTCAAAGGAATGAAACTGTTAAACCAAGCTGATCCTTGTGTCCAGATTTTAATTCAGGAAACAGGAGAGCACGTTTTAGTCACAGCAGGGGAAGTCCACCTTCAGCGCTGCCTGGATGACTTAAAAGAAAGGTTAGGTGATGACTGAGATGGAGCCCCCAAATCAATGAGATATTTTAGTGTTTGTTAAACCCCTTGAACTTATACTATTGTTTGTTGGAGAAGAATTAAGTGTCCTCAACTTAAACATGAATTGTTATTGTGTTATTGGATCACAGATTTATTTTTTTTTTGGATCATAGATTTAATTTTACTAATAGTATTCTCTGCTTTACATGCATGATTTTGCATTTTTAGTGTAAATCATAAAATGTTTTCATAAATACATATTTTATTTTAAGCATATACACACACAGCATGTCAGGGCAACAAAACAAAATTATATTTTGTGAACTTAGGCTGTAATTAGGATAGACTTCCTTCCTTATTGATGTCATCTCTGCAGTACAAACCTTCAGTAAATCTTCATATTTTTCTATCATAGTGATATGTGTCATAAAATAGGCATCCCAAATAACTTTTTGTGAGTTGTTTTTCTTCTTAATTCCAAAGGTAATATATGTTTATTACAGCAATTAGGAAAATACAGAAGAATAAAAAGAATCATTCAGTTACCATGCAGAGATAATTATGACCATTATATTTGGGTTGATAAATCCCTAGTCTGTTCTATGCATACTCAAATATCTACAGATATCTATATATACAGCTCTGATTATTTGGTTCAGATAAACTGCTAACTGCTAACAACTGCTAACTCGGAAGGTGGCATATTATATCGCTGGCATATTTTTTAGGCTTATGATCCGTATTATCCTTAAAGTCTGTACCAATTTACACTGTAACTAGCAAAATGTATTTGAAAGTGTTCCTTTTCCCAAACTTTTGGCAGCCCTGTATATCATAATTTTTTAAAATTTCATCAGTCTGGAAGACAAATGTTTGTTCATTGTTAATATACACTTTCTATGCTTTGTAATGATACTGGAACGTTTTTTAATGTATTTATTGATCATTTGTTTTTCTTTGTTGAATGGCCCTATAGTGGCCTTCCTTCCTTTTTTTTTTTCAATTTTCTGGGACTTTAATAACCATAATCATTACAGTTAAATAATAATTATAAATAATCAACATAATTACCTACTAAATATTACATATCAGTCACTGTTAAAGTCTGCATGTCTCTTTTAATTCTTAAAACAACCTAGTAAAATTGGTGGTAGTGGCACTAGTGGTAGTAGTAGGTCGTGGTATTGTAGTTCTACTTCACTAGTAATAACACAGTAGAATAAGAAGAGCAGCTTCTGCAGCACCACCTACTTGGGGTTTATATTCTGTATCTCTCTGTATATATGTGTGTGTGGGATTTTATTTACATATTTAGTTTTGGCTGTGCTGGGTCTTCTTTGCTGTGCTTGGGCTTTCTCTAGTTGTGTTAGTGGGGGCTCCTCTGTAGTTATGGTGCTCAGGTTTCTCATTGCAGTGGCTTCTCTTGTTGGAGAGCGTGGGCTGTAGGTTTTCTGGGCTCCGTAGTTGTGGTGGACGGGCTTAGTTGTCTCAGGGCATGTGGGGTTTTAGTTCTCCAACCAGGGATCAAACCAGTGTCCCCTACATTAGCAGGTAGATTCTTAACCACTGAACCACCAGGAAAGTCCCTCAGAGGGTTTATTTTTTTTTTTTTTAACAATATTGAAATATTATTTTTTGGAGTTTTTGAACTATTTTCTTTCTTTTTGCACTCTTTGCTACCAAATTAAAACCCAATGTTAAGTAACCTTACATTTCTCAGGTCATTAACTTGCCTTTAAAAATAATACTTTTTGGTACTTAGAATTCTACTTCAAGTCAGCAGTTACTTGGTGTTTATCTCCTGAGGTAGAAGATAGTTATTTCCTATAGCTTGGCAAATCCACTCTCGTTTCTGTTCCACCTACATGTAACACACAGTGGACAGTTGTGTCAGGAATATTCATAGCTTGATGTATGGCAGAAATGAAACCAATATTGTAGAGCAGTTATCCTTCAATTAAAACATAAATAAATTTTAAAAAGAATATTCATAGCAATAAAAATTTTAATAGGCAAAAGCTGAAGAAAAACTCGAAATGGATAAAAAAATTATGAAATTTTATAGAATAATCTCAAGCTAACTGTGCAGACATGGATGACTCTCACAGCATAATGTTGAGCAGAAGAAGACAATTGATAAAAATAAGTTTGATTCTATTTACACGAAGTCCAAGAAGCAGGCCAAACTGAACATATATAGTATAGGGGTTACATGTTTAGGTGATAAAAAATAATTTAAAATGGATTACAGTGAAAATCAAGATAGTCGTTACATTCGTGGGGTTGGGAGAACACATGAGGGGGCCTTCTGAGGGTTAGTAATGTTTCTTAACTCGAGTAGTGGTTTACATGAGTGTTCACATTGACAAGTCATAGGTCAGTGGAGTTTTGCTTTGTGTACTGTTCGATATGACTGTTAAAGTTTATAGTTAGAATAAGAACATATGGAAAATTCTAAAGTTTTTTTTTTTAACCTCTCATACGACAGAACCTGCCTTCTAATATATAAGCCCTTTTGACTTTGATATACATATTCAGGAATGCATTAGTACAGGTGTGGGAGACAAGGAGGCTACCAGTGGTCTTTTCACCAGCAAAACTGTCAGAGTTCTCACCGTCCACCTCTCAAGGTAGTAATGCTCAGGTATGGCAGGAAGCCACGGAAAAATTACTAATGTAGTCTGAGCCTCTGGCACTTGTTTTGAAATATTCATATGCTCTGCACTGTCAGGGTTTAAACAGCGTTTAGCTCTGAGGCACTTTGTCGGTATGACAACCATACACGCACCAACCTTTCCATGATGTGGAGTGATTCTAATCAATCTTACAAGTGATGACTGTGGGACAAATCTTGGAAACCTTAGAAATTAAAAGGACTAGTGAGACTTTTCGCCCTTTGGACTTTATAATACAAGGAAAACGGGACAGTGTCGTAGATGGACTCACTCTCACAGTTTCAGTAGCTGTGCAATCTATTTTCTTGAGTGTTCTCTTATTTTCTCTAAATAATGATAATTTTAAAAACATTTTCCTATTTCTAAGATTTCTAAGTGCTTTTCTTTTTAAAAAACCAGGAATGGATATTAAATTTTACTGAGTGCCAGTTAGCATTGTAAAAATATATTAGATACTTTAAATGTGATTTTTGAGCAGATGTCCTAATACAAATCAATTTTTATAACCTATAATAAAAACTACTTAGTATTGTAGTGAATTATTCCTTTAATATGGTGTTTAATTGGATTTTTCCAGATAGCATAATGGCTAAACACATTGATTCTGAGGTCAGACGTAGACTTGAAACCCAGCTTACTTTGGAGAAATTATTTGATCTTTCTTACTTGGTTTTCTCCTCTACAAAATGAAGATAGTAATACACCTACTAAGTAACACATGTGAACCATGTACCACAGTGCCTCGTACATAATAAGTGATTAGTGGGAATAAAACACACACACACACACATACATGTATGTATGTATATATATACATCTTTTTGCATTGTTATTTTATCTTAAATTTTACATCTCAGGCTAAAGGTTCTTTAAACCCTGGCAGTGCAGAGCATGTGAATGTTTCAAACAAGTGCCAGTTCTCAGGTAAGGATGAACTGCAGTTTTGTGTGTCTGCCACCTTTATCAAGTTGAAGTGTCAGAGCAATAGTAAAGTGTCAGGTAGATATCCATCTTGTTGTATATTCTACAACAATATATATAGCATTGGAATAAACTAATCCTTGGAAGGAAACATACTCACTGGCAAGACCAAAATCTTCCTTGAAAGGGATTATTTTTTCAGAACATTTTAATCTTCTTCCACATTTTATGACTCTATTTGGGTTCTGTATTCTAAAACCACTTGTGATAACGTTATTTTTAGAAAACCATTTATTGAATTTTCAAATTTATCAAAAAGCATAAAGTCAGATAAACCAAATACCTACCCTATACCCACAAAATGTAGAAAGCAAAAACAAGCCTATAATCAAAAGTAAACATTTCAAAACGTTTTACTTTCAGTATTTAATTTCCTTATTGAATCACATTTCCCAGGGAAGAAGCGTTATTCCAGGATCCAGAGAATCTCATAGCATATATGTGTACATACATATGCACTTATGTATGTACATATATCTGTACGTTTATACATATATCCATTCACATTGCCAATGGTAGACAGGACCAAAGCCTTAGTATTACCTGGGAATGAGGTAGACAGAAAATAAGAGAAAAAGAAAGATTGCCTGGTTTTGTTGTCATCAGACTCAAACCATGCCAGTTTCCAGAACCTGCCCTTGGTGAACTTACAACTCATCTGAAAGAAAGTGCAGCGTGAAACTAAACTTGATGGCGTGGGAGAAAAGGGGCTTTCCGAACTTGATGCCACACTGAGGGTCAAGACTTCTGTGGTCCAATATAGTGGCCAGATATTAAAGTTGAATAAGATTGAAAATTCAGTCCCTCAGTCACACGAGCCACATTTCAGATGTTCAGTAGCTACGAGTGGCTATTTAAATGTAATTAAAATTAAATAAAAATAAAACTTGATTTCCCTAATTTTACTAGCTGCATTTCAAGTGCTCAGTAATCACAGTACAGGTACGGAACATTCCCATCAAAGCAGAAGGTCTTTAGGAGAGAGCCGCTCTAAACAAGCTCCTCGACCTTGCTGGCCTCACCGTGAGCCTCATCAAAGCCAAGTACACTGTCAGGATTTGAGTGGATATCCTAATGTTCTGTGAATTTTTTTTTTCTCTCTATTATTGTTTTCACCATTGAGCTTTCCTTATCCAGATTCTTCAACTGGCAAATATTATTTTAAAGAATTAATATGTCAATCTTATTAAAACCTTTATTTTCCACTCACAACAGTCTTATCTAAATACATGGTTTATTTGTTTTGAGAATGAATGAACAAAGCAGTGAGATTCTGGTGTATGCAGGGAACTCCCTGAAGATCTCTTCCCACTAGAGGTAGTCTTTTCGATCTGAAATGAAAGCAGTTTTTGAATTCTGATAGAATGTAAATCACCAATATTTCCTAGTGAAATAATTTTTATATACCTGCATTTTTGCAGAATATTCATTATATAATATTGCTCCATGGGAGTTCTGATGCCATTTTGATGATAACCTTGTGTTATTCCTCTCAACTTTGTAGGTTTGCAAAGATTCAAATCAGTGTATCTGAACCCATCATTCCATTCAGAGAAACAATCACAAAACCCCCGAAAGTCGACATGGTCAATGAAGAAATTGGCAAACAACAGAAAGTTGCGGTCATCCACCAAACAAAGGAGGATCAGAGCAAAATCCCTGAAGGAATCCAGGTTGACTCCGATGGGCTCATCACCATGACGACTCCCAACAAACTTGCCACACTCAGCGTCCGAGCCCTGCCACTCCCAGAGGAGGTCACTCAGATTCTAGAAGAAAGCAGTGACCTGATTCGTTCTATGGAGCAGTTAACATCCTCTCTAAACGAGGGCAAAAATAATTCTCAGATGATCCATCAGAAGACCCAAGAGAAAATCTGGGAATTCAAAGGAAAGCTCGAGCACCACCTCACCGGGAGGAAGTGGAGGAACACGGTGGACCAAATCTGGTCATTTGGCCCAAGAAAATGTGGACCCAACATACTGGTAAATAAAAGTGAGGATTTTCAGAATTCAGTGTGGACAGGCCTCGATGGCAGAGCTTCAAAAGAAGCCAGTCGGTACCGAGACCTGGGCAACAGCATTGTGAGCGGCTTCCAGCTAGCCACCCTCTCCGGCCCCATGTGCGAGGAGCCGCTCATGGGTGTGTGTTTTGTCCTGGAAAAATGGGACCTGAGTAAGTTTGAAGAACAGACAGCAAGTAATAAACGGAATCAAGAACCGGGTGATCTGGCAAAGGAGGGACAGAGGGAAGGTGACACCCGCTCAGGTGGCGACGAACAGCAGGAGCTGCCAGACGGTGGCTCTGAGCCCTTTGAGAAAAGGGCTTCCCAGAGAGGAGAGTCTCCACTCACTGACTGCTACGGGCCCTTCTCAGGACAGCTCATAGCCACCATGAAGGAAGCCTGTCGCTACGCACTGCAAGTGAAGCCGCAGCGACTGATGGCGGCGATGTACACCTGCGACATCATGGCCACCAGCGATGTTCTCGGTAAGGCGGGAGAGGGAGAGACAGATGCCCTGAGTAGTAGTGACCTCTTGTAGATAGAAAACCAAACTCATTTAATATGTTTTCACAGAAGCTACATTGTTATCTGATTTATCAAGGAACTAATAAGATCTTAGCCACCTCCCCGTGGGCCACCCTGCATCCATTAGCGCACAGCCCCAAACTCAGGCTCTGAGTCCCTCGAGGTAGGCCACGATGGGGTGAGGCAAGAAGGACCCTGGAGAGAATATTGGAGACTCCCCGAGCCAAAGGAAAGGGTAACTCGCAGTTGAGGGGCCCAAGAGGGGCCGATACCATCCTTGTCACAGCTACTGTGTTCTCAGTTTTATCAAGGTGTGGGGCTCCAGCCACGTAGGATTCTTGCATCTTTTACCAACACGAAAGCCAAGCCATTGGACTAAGAAATGGCAACCCACTCCAGCATTCTTGCCTGGAAAATTCTATGGACTGGGGAGCCTGGTGGGCTACAGTCCCTGGGGTCACAAAGAGTCAGACACAACTGAGTGACTGAGCACATGGCATAAGATCTTAGACTAGGATTTCCCAGGTGGCTCAGTGATAAAGAATCCTCTTGCCAATGCAGGAGATGCAGGTTTGATCCCTGGGTTGGGAAGACGCTCTGGAGAAGGAAACAGCATCCCACTCCAGTGTTCTTGCCTGGAGAATCCCAGGGACAAAGGAGCCTAGCAGGCTACAGTCCTAAACAACAGCAAGATCTTGCAAAGCCAGAGGCCTTACACGTAAAATAAAAATCTTGGGGGCAAGGGAATGGAAGTTGGACAACTAAGGATATTTTATACTGCGAAAGTAGAAAGACTCGTTTCTGTAATGAAAGGTCCGGTAAATGAGGTTTAAACTGCTCATATACATTACCATCCAAACCTGTGCAGTAGTTTTTCACAAGGGAATCGCCATATCAATCTGGGTAAGCAAAGCTGTCACAACGATCAGAGTCAGACAGCACTCTTGTGCCCCTAACACAAAGGGCTTCTGTGAATTCTGGATCTCTTCTGAGGCGACTTGAGGACTTTACCCACTGCTAACATTATACCAAATGCTGCTCCTGATTTTTCTCTCTTTGGGAGAAGAATGTTTAGGATCTCTTGAGGAGACGTTGAGCCTGGGACTCAGTAGCTATTTTGACTTTTGAAAGATTTGACTTCACTGAGACGTATTTTCTTCACCTCTGAAAAAGGAAGGTAATAACTCACTGGAAGTTGTGGAGAGTAACATGGGAACACAAATACGGGCCCCAGAAGCAGGCCTGGCATCCAGTAGTTCCCCTACCCTCCTGAGATCATGGAGCTGCTTTGCAGTGAGGAGGGCAGATGGAGGATCCTGCACTGGTTGAGCAAGTGGACCAAACCGCTGGATTTTCTCTAGCTTTGAGGCCCTTTGAGTCAGTATGTGCTTACTCTGCATTCCTTTTAGTTTGGTTCTTTTGCTAATTGATTGCTAAAAGCATAAATCTCAGTTGTTGGGGGTTTTCCCCCCCCAAAGAAATTTAGACTTGCATCACAGTAAAGTTCCTGTGAAAGGAATTGAGCACCCATAGCACCATTTCAAAAACAGTTGAGCTAAACAAAGGCACAGAGATTTGGTTACCCTTGGGTGGCTTAAAGTCGGTGTGTACCAGGTGTCAGACCTGCTGATATGGCCTGGAACATGCAGTGTTTCTCAGCCTACCTGGAGTACAGCATCCTGTTAACATCTCATGGAATCCACCGTTGAGTTCAGTGAACACTGGTCTAGACCATTCCCAGGTTTTCTTCACACTTCCACTGTTGCTATTGTTGTTCAGTCGATAAGTCATGTCAGGCTCTTTGCGTCCCCATGGACTGCAGCACGCCAGGCTCCTCTGTCCTTCAGTCTCCTGGAGTTTGCTTAAACTCATGTCCGCTGAGTCGGTGATGCTATTTAACCATCTTGTCTTCTGCTGCCCTCTTCTTTTGCCTTCAGTCTTTCCCAGCATCGGGATCTTTTGCAAGGAGTTGACTCTTCACATCAGATGGCTGCAGTTTTGTAGCTTCAACATCTGCCCTTCCAGTGAATATTCAGGGTTAATTTCCTTTGGGATTGACTGGTTTGCTCTCCTTGCTATCCCAAGGACTCTCAAGAGTCTTCTCCAGCACCACAGTTCGAAAGCATCAATTCTTTGGCACTCAGCCTTCTTTCTGGCCCAACTCTCATATCCATACATGAGACGGCTGGTAAAACCATAGCTTTGACTATATGGACTTTCATTGGCAAAGTGATATCTCTGCTTTTTAATATGCTTTCTAGGTTTGTCATTGCTTTAAGGAGCAAGTGTCTTTTAATTTCATGACTGCAGTCCTTGTCTGCAGTGGTTTTGGAACCCAAGAAAAGAAAATCTGTCACTGTTTCCACTTTCTCCCCTTCTATTTGCCATGAAATGATGGGGCCAGATGCCATGATCTTAGTTTTTTTTTTTAATGTTGAGTTTTAAGCCAGCTTAACCGTCTTAATTTAAATGGTAAAGGTAGCTGCCGCTGCTAAGTTGCTTCAGTCATGTCCAACTCTGTGCAACCCCATAGATGGCAGCCCACCAGGCTCCCCCGTCCCTGGGATTTTCCAGGCAAGAACATTGGAGAGGGTTGCCATTTCCTTCTCCAATGCATGAAAGTGAAAAGTGAAAGTGTAGTCACTCAGTCATGTCCGACTCTTTGCGACCTCATGGACTGCAGTCTACCAGGCTCCTCCGTCCATGGGATTTTCCAGGCAAGAGTACTGGAATGGGGTGCCATCGCCTTCTCCGAAAAGGTAAAGGTAGAATTAGAATCAAATAGTCTTGATTCCTTCAGATCCTTGAAGAAGACTTCAGAGGTATCCTCCTATCTCTCCTACCCTGACAAGTGCTCTGTTTGAATACTTCTGTGGATGAGTAGCTCACAGCCAGTTCTGAGATTAAACAGTTTCTTTCTCATATTGAGCAAAAAGTCTTGTTTCCTGCCAGTATCTTGCCATTCATCCCACCATTGGTCCCTCTCACATGCATAGCACTTCATATGTGTGAGGGGAGCATTTATTTTCTAGTTTTACATCCAGGGGAAAACTCTCCATATCCTTCAGCTGGTTTTCAGGATATGATTTTTTTTTTTTTTTAATCCTTTCATCAATCCAGTTGCTGTCCTTTAGACATACTTTATTTGGTCAGCCTCCCTCTTAAATTAAGTAATCTAAGATACTATCTCACCAGGACCGAACACCGACACGCTGTTACCTCCCACGGGTGGCACAGTGTTCTTTTAACGCAGTCTCAGCAGTTGCGTCTTGTCATTAACTTGTGAGGAGTTAGGATCAACTTCTTTTTTTTTTTTTTTTAATAAGTTTTTGTTGTTGTTGCTCCTATTTTGTTCCCAAAAAAACTGGGTTTAAATTTCAGTAACTGAAGTGATGTAGTCCTACTAGAACCCCTGTATTTACATATGAGTAAACTGGGTCTATACAATTTTTTTTTCTTAGATTTTATGTGTGTGTGTGTAAAATAGTAATAAACATTACAGTAATGAAGGAAGTTTGGCTGTTTTTTAATGCCAAGAAAATTCTCAACACCATAATCTTAACACATTGATTTTTCTTTTTTTTTTTTTTCATGTGTCCTGGTGAGAAAGAAAGGTCACTAGGTATTGAATCAGGGACTTCCCTGGCACTCCAGTGATTAGGATTCCACACTTAAACTGCAGGGGGATGCAGGTTCAATCACTGGTTAGGCAACTAAGATCCTGCATGCCCCATGATGCAAAAAAGAAAAGTAGTGAATCAGATATTTTGATGAAGTTGAGGTCCTTTCTGTATATAGCATTCCCCTCATTACCAACTTACTAGCCATGTTAGAAGAAGAAATAAGCTTAGATTGATAACGACTTTGTGTTAGAAAGTCCATGTCTTCATTTAACTCATGCTTGTATTCAGTTCAGTTCAGTCGCTCAGTCGTGTCCGACTCTCCGCGACCCCATGAATCACAGCACGCCAGGCCTCCCTGTCCATCACCAACTCCCGGAGTACACTCAAACTCATGTCCACAGAGTCGGTGATGCCATCCAGCCATCTCACTCTCCGTCGTCCCCTTCTCCTCCCGCCCCCAACCTTTCCCAGCATCAGAGTCTTTTCCAGTGAGTCAACTCGTCGCATGAGGTGGCCAAAGTATTGCAGTTTCAGCTTTAGCATCAGTCCCTCCAATGAACATCCAGGATTGATCTCCTTTAGAATGGACTGGTTGGATCTCCTTGCAGTTTAAGGGACTCTCAAGAGTCTTCTCCAACACCACAGTTCAAAAGCATCGATTCTTCGGCGATCAGCCTTCTTCACAGTCCAACTCTTACATCCATACATGACCACAGGAAAAACCATTGCTTTGACTAGACGGACCTTGGTTGGCAAAGTAATGTCTCTGCTTTTTAATATACTATCAAGGTTGATCATAACTTTCCTTCCAAGGAGCAAGCGTCTTTTAATTTCATGGCTGCAATCAGCATCTGCAGTGATTTTGGAGCCCAAAAAAACAAAGTCTGACACTGTTTCCACTGTTTTTCCATCTATTTCCCATGAAGTGATGGGACCAGGTGCCATGATCTTTGTTTTCTGAATGTTGAGCTTCAAGCCGACCTTTTCACTGTCCTCTTTCACTTTCATCAAGAGGCTTTTGAGTTCCTCTTCACTTTCTGCCATAAGGGTAGTGTCATCTGCATATCTGAGGTTATTGATATTTCTCCCAGCAATCTTGATTCCAGCTTGTGCTTCTTCCAGCCCAGCGTTCCAATCTTTATAATGTTTTTTTAAAATTTTGTAAGAGATTAGCATATGATTTTCTAGTCTGTAGTTTATGGAATCCAGTGCCTTTATCCTTAAAGAGTTTCTTACTTAGTGTGTAGTTTGGCAGCTACCGTGTTACGCATAAGTTCTGAAAAGTGCAGATTTCTATAGGACCACAGGATACATTTCTGGTCTTGGAGACTTGAACTTGTTTGAAGGGTCAAGAGGGTTTAAGAAGTTGCTTGTCACTTTCTCAGATGTCTTGAACTTGAGCATTTCCTCTGTGAGGTTTGTTCTACTTGTTCTGGTTTCTTCTCCAGTCTCCTTGCTGGGGATAATGGAGTTAACGTAGGTGTGGAGAAGGAGCCTCTGCTATCCCGCTGTCCTCTGTTACCATTACACTAGCCTCTCCACATTGTACGGGTGTCTCGTCCTTGTTTTGAAAGTCATGGAAAAGACCCTTTTGCTGCTCGTAACTGTAAGTTTGGTCAGCTCACCTTATTCCAGTTCTCACCATCCGGGACATACTATACGCCCCCCGCCTCAGTCTCAGTTGCTGTCTTCCTCTTCTCCCATCTCCTGTGTGTCTCCTCTTAAAACAGGAGTCAGAGGCACCGCAGGCACCTCCTGTGACCTGACAGCTTTGGGGTGGGGAGGATTTTTCCTCCTTTTTTTTTCATTGGGATCATTCACGATTGATATTTTCATACTCCCATTACTCCCAAAAAGGAGTTTCATCTTAGGGTTTGTTATCCTGAAAAGTGTTTTGTTGTTTTTTTCTTTTCCTTTGTGTGTTTGAAATGGTCTTTCCTGAAATCCAGGGTCCACACAGGCCTGTGCCTGTCTTTCTCTCTGATACATTCCCCGGGTCCAGGGTCCACATAGGTCTGTGCCTGCCTGTCTCTCCACTGCACTCCCAGGGTAACGGGAACACATGTCTCCTTCCCAGATTGCCATCTCTCCTTGCATTATCCATTCGAAGCAGTTTTTGACCTTTCTGAGAAGACAGCTTTTTCAGCACAGCAAATGAAGCCAGGATCAGCTGTTGGCATTTACCGGAAGTCCCCAGCAGACTGCTGAGTCGCCTTTGTGGAGTTGGTCCTCTGTGCCCATGTGTTCGTTTGTGTTAGGAGATCACCACCAGGCCCTTGCCCGTGCCCCACAGTCCTTGGAGCATCTCTTGTCATCCTGCTCTTTGATCTTCACCTGGCACTTTCCACTTGGCCAGCAGAGTCAGTTCTGACATTTTCTAGGAAGAGATGCTTATCTCAGCCCTCAGGGTTCTTTGCCGTCTTCTCCCTTAAAAACAGAACGCATCTTTGCCTTGCCTTATCCAGGTACAAATCTCAACTGTGAATGTGGAGAAGGGTTAATCCAGTTGACCCTTGAACAGCACGGGGATGATAGGCACTGACTGACCATGCAGCTGAACATCCGTATATTACTTTAGAGTTGGCCTTCCCTATGTGTGGATTCAGATGCAGGTTGTGTATTACTGTAGGATGTGCTTGGGCTTCCCAGGTGGCTCAGTGGTAAAGAATCTGCCTGCCAAAGCAGGAGATGTAAGAGACGTGGGTTCCATCCCTGGGTTGGGAAGATCCTGGAGAAGGAAATGGCACCCACTCCAGCATTCTATCCTGAAGAATCCCATGGATAGAGGAGCCTGGCGGGCTACATAGGGTCAGAGGAGCCCAGAGGGTCAGAGGAGCCCATGGGATCATAAAGAGTCGGACACAACTGAGCGACTGAACAGCAACAGCATAGTATGTGCTTAGAAAAATCCGTGTGTACGTGGACCCATACAGTTCAGACCTGTGTTGTTCAAGGGTCCGCTGTACACAGTTTGTACCAATGTCACTGGTTGGCCTTCGTAACATTTCTCAGAGACTGACTGACTGCCCTACCCACTGCCTTACAAAAAACTGTAATTAGATTTGATCTAGAATTTGTTCGATTTTTTTTTTAATTGGTTTGAAGTTTTCTTAAACTAGAGAATTACCTCCTAAACCTGTTTTCTCTGGTTTGGGGGAATGCTTTGGTTGTGATAACCGGTTTTTAGTATTGGAGGTCTGTCAGAGTAGTCAGCTCTTGTGTTCTCTACGTTTTGCTTTTTCTTTCTAAATCACTACCTATGACTGGAGAAAGAAATGAGGAGATCTCTATATTCCTGAGACTTTTTGCTTCCTACCTGGATGGTCGGCGATCTTCCAACAAGACTTCAGCCTGGAGACTGAATCCTCATCTCCCACATTGCAGGCAGATTCTTTACCATGAGCCACCATGGAAGGCTGCCAGTTGCTTTAACTCTCCAAGAACTGGCAAAAATTGACAAAAGGACGAGTTCAGGCCTTTTTTACTTAGTAAGAAGAGTTAGTCTCTTAAAACTTTTTTCTACACAGATTGCTGAAATTAGAAATCCTTTTATAAATGTGTAGAATTGCTTATGGTCAAAATGGGGAATATTACAGAAAAAATAATCATCTTAAAATTGTTTTGTCTGGGGAAATAATACCAAGAAAATGACCTTCTTTACTTGAAAAATCTACTTTCCTAGCAGTGTAGTTTTATTAGAATTTTTTTAACCCATGAAAATTTTTTTAATGGGCTTGAATAGACATCAGAATTGGTTTGTGTTTTTAATTGATCATCATGTAACTAGTAAATTGTCTCTCTTCATATTTCTTCTTCCAACTGTTTACATCTGTCATTCATGCTCTTCATTGTTTTTTATCTTTGGGTGAGAACTTCACATATAAAAAATGACTTTTCTGTTAGTTTTAATCACATCTACAATTATTGTAGTTCTGTCTTATTTTAGGGACAGATGCTTATACTGTTATAAATATATGTACTTTAATGTATCAGAAGCCTATTTAGTATTACTGTTTACTTTTAAAAACCTTTCATAGTTGTAATTCTTTTTATATTTCACCAGCATCTCATAATTCAGTGCAACAAAAATTCATTGAGCTGTATATGCCAATGCTATGTTAAGCATGGTTCCTGCTTTGAGAGATGAGTTAAGGTGACAAGAGCTTGATTTTGTAAAACAGTTAGTAAAATACAATTGAATTTAGTGAATAAGTACAAATTTTTGGAGAAATTTTATGAGACATTTGGATAGCAAAATTCAAAACCAAGTAAGTCTTTTGAAAGTGACTGAACTTTGAAATAAGCTTTGACGGATGGAGTAATTTTGTGTTTATCTACTAGATATTAAATTGTCTTTGTCCGCAGCACCAGAAACTTCTATTGAACTTAAATGCCTTTCTAGTTGGTTTTCTAGGAACTGCTCTGCAGCATTATTGGGGCTTCCTGGGTGGGAAAGAATTTGCCTGTCAGTGCAGGAGATGCAGGTTCTATCCCTGGTCTGGAAAGATAACCTGGAAACAGAAATGGCAACCCAGTCCAGTATTCTTGCCTGGAGAATCCCATGGACAGAGGTGCTTGGTGGGCTACAGTCTATGGGGTCGTAAAGAGTTGGACATGACTGAACGACTAACCACCAACAACAGCAAATGCAGCACTGTATTTCTGATCCTGGCCACTGGTTGACTGAACCCAACAGTGAAACCTTGCGTTTACCCACACTTTGTCTTGTTAAATTGGGTTCTTAGATAGTTATCCTAATCCTGTCAAAGTATTTATTACCTTTGCCAGCTTCATGTCAACTTGGGATTTGATCCCATGCGTTTTGGGTTTTTAAGTAGCTGATTATCATAATAAGGACAGAACTGTGAGCAGAGCACTGATCCTTCTAAACTCAGGACATCCATCCTGGGTGGGAGTGAGGGTTAACATCCATTTCCTATAGACTTGTGGCTGAATCCATCTATCTTATAGCCACCAGCCCACACTCCGCATTGTGTCCACAGCACACTTTATCTCATGTTTGGTTGAAGACCATCTGCATCCTGTCAACCGCACTGGCTTGATTTAGCAGTCTGGGTATTCTATGACAAAAGGAAGAGAAGTTAGTGTAGTAGGAATAAGAAGTGCCCACCGATTTCTCTGTGTGTGTGTGTGTGCGTGTGTGTGTTTAGTTGAAGTTAAACCACAAGTGTCACCAGCAGTAACAGAAACCATAAGATGAAAGAAAGATCTTCCTTCTTGGAAATCACCCCATCATTTTCCATTTTCTTGTACAATCTTTGTCCACAGTGCATTTTGCATAGCTGTTATGTATTATGCTAGAGGCTGCTAGGTGTTTTGCTTTTTACATTTATTATTTACTTTATAAACACACTTCCATTTGGTTTCTTAGTAGTCATAATTTGCATTTTAACCTCTGCATAATATCCTATCAATCTGATATGCTATAGTTTACTTCCCATCATCCCCACATTGGAAAGTCACATTGTTTCCTATTTGTTTCCTATTAGAGAAAACATTGCTATGAACCACTCCTTCCTTTGCTAATTCAGAAGAAAAGAAAAAAAAAAGTCAACTTTAATTGCCAGAATTTAGCTCTAAAAATTGTAGAATCTGCAGACCAATCTTACTGCCTAGCGGGGAAGAAGAAAATATGTATTGATACATAAGAATCTATAATGCCACAAAAGAACAGATGAGGCCCAGTGAGGCCCAAATGGTGAAGAGATTATGTTGATCTTAGGATCTCACAGAGTGCTTCATGGAACACGTTGTTTTTGAATGGGCTTTAAACAATGGAAAGGATTTGACTGTAAAGTTGGGCTGAGTGTGCTCGGAGTTGGAGAAACTGAGCTCAGAGTGGAAAAACCTCAAACGTGTCCTGTGGGCAGTGCACGGTTTATCTTGGCTAAGAGTGTAGGGTCCGTGCACTAGGGTCTGGCCGTTTCAGGAGTTGGGGTGTTGGGTTCCTGCCAGGTCATAAAGGGCCTGGAGTACAGGCTGAGACATTTATAATGTAGTCATTAAAACCGGAGCCCTGATCACAACCAGTTCAGCAATTAACCTTTGTGTTGCTGGCCTCCATCCTGGAGGAGGCCTCTCCCCTGCTGCCTTGCATACAGTTGGGCGCACAGTGAGCTTCCTTTGAGTGAGTGAACGAACAACTTGGGTTGATGGAGCAGATGCCCAGTCAAGAGGGCATCAGAATATTTCTAGTCAGGAGCCACAGGCTCACGAATCCTCATTGATGTGGCTGCATTTGTTTCCTAGCTGAACAGCGGCTGTGCAGAGTGTCCCTGAGTGCTTCCAAGAATTGGACACACCTGTCATGAGCACCAAGTGTATCTCGGTGGTTTTTTTTTTTGTGGCTGTTTTCCTTTGTTCAGTGATCCATCACTGTGTCCCAGTTTTTTAGTTTTAGCAGAATTAAGATGGAATGGGCCAAATTTGCATGATTAATTACGTTCAGTTTCGATTACAAATATTGATCCACGCCTAGTGGCATGACCCGTGAAGGAAGGGGAGGAGCTTCTAACCTCTGTGGAGGGACGGAGTCTGTCGGCTCATCCCCACTGGCCCACCTCTTCATGGTGCATTTGCCCCAGTTTGCTCATTCTTTCTCCTGCCCTACCCCCTTGTTTTGGCTATACTTCCATAAACTACCTTAAAACTTTCCTTAGAATGAGGTGGCAGAGTAAATAAAGATGATTAGTTCACACGCTGGCTAATTCCAGTGAATTTTTTTCCCTCATAGGAATTTCAGGCAAATCTTACACAGCCCAGAGAGGAATCGCTAATAAAGACACTAACTGTTCTGCTTTTTTCAAGAACTTTTCACACTGTATCTAAAATATTGCTTTCAGTTCTAGATACTGTGTTCTAAAAGCTGTGTAAATAAGTTGTATTAATAGTAGTTCAAACAGGAGAGGGGTCAGGATGCAAGAGGAAAGGAAGGTCATGTCAGAGAAAGACTGGAGGAGAGAAGGCTGACGCTGTCTTCACGCAGCTTAAAGGCCCATGGGGTCATGGGACACGACTGGAGTGACTTAGCACACCCTCCACCGTGGAGATGCCCTGAGGGCCACAGTCTCAGTAAATGTGGGATCAGAGGTCAAGTGAGAGGCCTGGCCAAGAAATAGAGACCCAGGCTTCCCAGACATAAAGTTAATCATTTAAACCACACCAGTGAGAAATGAAGGGGCTCTCTGAAGGGAAAGGTGGTTTGGAGAAGAGCTTGGAGCCTCAAAGAATACTCTTAGGAAGAAATCATACCCTTAAGAATTATTGTCGGAGGCAGTAGAATGATGGTCAGAGGGCCAGGAGTCAGAGGAAAGTAGCCCTAAAATTGTTGAGGTTTGTCAGAGTGTTACTCAGTAGTTGCAGAAACTGCAGAGAGGTCACAGAGAGTGAGGATTGAGGAAAAGACACTTAGGTTGATGATGAGGTGTGTGTGTTAGTTGCTCAGTCATGTCCAACTCTGCAACCCCACGGACTACAGCCTGCCAGGTTCCTCTGTCCAGGGGATTTCCCAGGAAAGACTACTGGAGTGGGTTGCCATTTCCTTCTCCAGGGGATCGTCCCAACCCAGGGGTCAAACACACGTCTTCCTGTGATGTCAGGGGGTTCTTTACCACTGTGCCACCTGGGGGAATATGAAAATGGCTGAAATTTGAAAAGAAGCAGTTTTAATAGAGCTCAGGGCAGCTGGTCGAGTCCGGCTGTTAAAGACAGCACATGGTGAAGAAGCCAGTGTCAGCCCCTCTGGGCACATGGGGAGGGCAGTGCCGGGGGTGGGGGGTGGCATTCAGCAGGTTAGAAAAGAGGACAGGTGTCCCTGTCATCACTGTGGGCTTTTTTAATTTGTTTTTCTGCTAAGCCTGGAGATGCGAAGGCCCATCAGAGTTTTTAAGTTTTTCTTTGTTTTTTTAAGCCTTGTGACACAACGGGTTTCCTGCCATTGGCTTTCCTTTCTTCTTCCTCATCACCACCACCAGGGGGAAATCTGAGTCAGAGAGAAAAGTTTGCCAGTTCAGACAGCTTTGCTCTGTGCACTTAGTTTCTAGTCTAAAAAGTAAAATGTAAGACAAGGTGGGCGACCTCCACACCAGCTCCCTGCCCAGTTATTGAGGAGGGCAGAGTCCCGGACTCCATGCAGTAATCCCAGGAGATTTGTGCTCTGCTTCAATGCAATGTGAATTCTCCAGGATCACGTGTTTGTAGACTACTGTGTCCTTAGAAGTATTTTGTCTAAGTGGTAGCTGGAGGAGAAGGCTTTGTATCCCCTCACTCGAGCAAACTCCTCACCACTGTCTGTGATTTTTGGTTTATCTCTGCTCTTTGCAGTCTGTTCTACTTACTGATTGGAGGGGTATCTGGAGTACCCAGTGGTGCTCATACAGAGGCCAGTCCGAGGGGAGGTTGTTTCCCTTCTGTGTGGAGGGCAGAATTATGCCTGAAGTTGAAATAAAGGTGTTAACCAAGAGGATTTGCTAGGATTCCTGTGACATGGCACTAAAACTTGTGTGTACTCAGTCATGTCTGACTCTGTGACTCCATGGACTGTAGCCCGCCAGGCTCCTCTGTCCATGGGATTCTCCAGGCAAGAATACTGGAGTAGGTTGCCATTTCCTCCTCCAGGGGATCTTCCCAATCCAGGGATTGAACACAGGTCTCCTGCCATGGCAGGGGGGTTCTTCACCACTGAGCCATTGGGAAGCCCAGAAGCCAAAAATTCTTAACAGATGTTAAAGATTCCAAACACAATCAGTTTTCAGGGAATAAAACCCATATTCTTGTACCACTGAAATACTATCAGCTTAAATATGAGCAAGCATTTATATGTATATATATATATATAAATGCTTGCTCATATTTGGCTTTAATTTTTAATATAAAAATGTCATCGTGCCAGTTGCTTGCTTACTAGGCCCAAATAGCTCGTCATCATTATAATTATCATCATCACATTAATAATATCTTGTAATTGTGAAAATATTTTTAACATTTATAAAGCCCAGTCACACTAACTCATACTCAAAGACAGCTCCTCGTGACAGTGTACCCAGGGTCCTTTTAAAGGTCTCCCCCTTTCCATGCTGTGTGGAGGGGGTTGTCTTGGGTAATGCACTTTGGGGTGATTTCACCTTTTGTTACTTGTTTCTAATTTTTCTGTGATTGTCACGCTTATCCTTTTAAATAAATGCTTGGATATTTCCCATGCCTTTGTAAGCCAGAATTACTGGGATCATAGTTAATCATCAATAGAGTGTTAAGAGAGTGTAGAAATAGTCACATCTCAGTGCAGCTCAAGACATGTAACTGGTCGGTGAATTTTAAAAATGTGCGGCTTTGCAGGTCGGGTCTACGCAGTCCTGTCAAAGAGAGAAGGACGAGTGCTGCAGGAGGAGATGAAAGAGGGGACAGACATGTTCATCATCAAGGCCGTGCTGCCCGTGGCTGAGAGCTTCGGCTTTGCTGATGAGATCCGGAAGAGGACCAGTGGCCTGGCCAGCCCACAGCTGGTGTTCAGCCACTGGGAGGTAAGAAGCCAAATCCGAGTTCCTTCCTTATCATCTCAGGCTGTACTTCCCCACAGGGGGCCCCCCCAGGATTCAACCACTTCCCAGGCCGGTTGGGCTTACCTCATCCTGCTTGGTCAGATGAACAGGACAAAGCAGATGCCTTCTTTTCATCCAGACTGGAAGACCTGAGATTATTTGTGCTTTGTAATACACACACACACACGTACTCATGTATTTTTCATTTGATGGAAAATTTAAGATAGAACGTTTAATCCTTTTTTTCCCTTCCAAAGATATATTGTAGGTAAGAAAACCACAGATATTTTGAAAATGGAACTCTAGTGTTTCTTCTGGGGGAAAAGCACTTCTAACATTTAAAGGCAAACAGTTACGCTTCTTACAAGAGAGAACTTTAAATTATTTCATGTTCTTCAGTCCCCATTATGAAGACTCAAGGCTCCTGTGGGCTTCGGGTGTTGTGGCACAAAATGACTCATCAAAACACGTACACTTGGAGAACGAACTTATGGTTACCAGAGGGGAAGGGATAGTCAGGGAGTTTGAGATGGACACGTATGCACTGCTATATTTAAAATGGATAGCCAACAAGGACCTACTGTGTAGCACAAGGAACTCAACTTCAAACAAATAATCCAGACTTTGTCCTTAAACAGTTTAAACAAAGCTCATGGTTTAGGTTCTGTGCTAAGCTCTTCTCACTTCTTTTACTTTCTTTAGTCAACTGGGTCCCTTCTCTGGAACACTTCAAATGAACAGTTTAAATTTAGATAATATAGGGAAATGGAAATAATTGAGGGAGAGCTTTCTCTTTAACATGCATCCTGTAGTCAAGTGAATCTGGCAAAGTAAAGAATGGTGACACTTTAGAAAAAGTAACCTTGGACAGTGCAAATTTGCTTTTAATTGGGCAAGTTTATATCATCTAAATCTGTGGCTAGTCCAGAACTTTGTGCTTGATAGAACTAAAGTTAATACTGTTCCAATTTAGGTTACATTTTTTGGTTGTTTGGTACAAGTTACATTTTAACAGTGATTTCCTATGAAATTTTTCTTGCATTTTTGTCTCGAAACTAAATGATGTTTCTATGGCTTTATTGGCTTATGTCTGAGTAGATACCATTGCTGGACTTCATTATGTAGAAAACAGTAGCACAAAACATGTAAGTTATTTGTTAATCCCCATGCTTATGGGTAATAATTTCCCACTTATCCGGACTTTTAGCTTTTTGGTTTTGGTTTTTGGCACTCAACTTTTACATAAGAGCACAAACCAGTGAAAAATAGAAGGAATGGATTCATAAAGGCAACTTCTGAAGAACTATGTCTGTGAAAAAGTGAAAGTGTTAGTCACTCAATCGAGTCTGACTCTTTGCAACCCCATGGACTGAAGTCCACCAGGCTTCTCTGTCCGTGGGATCCTCCAGGCGAGCATAGTGGAGCAGGATAAGTATACTACTGACATTCTTAATGAAAAACAGGATTGTATCCCACACGTTCCACCAACCAGATATGTGATTATAGGACAGTGAAGAAAAGTGATACTTAGAACAGAAGACTTACTCCACTTCCAAGTAATGACCTTGAGAAATGAAACACTTTATTCACTTGTGCTACCACTACTGAAAACAGCCTTCAGAGCTTAGAGCTTGTGCTTCCTGATGTCTTAAGAGATGACGAGTGCATCTCATTAAGAAGACCTAGATCAACCCTGGTGCAAAATACTGGGTGACAGGATGTTTGGTCAGAACAGAGTGTAGGTTGAGTGATCAGTGGGATTTTCTATAGATGCAGATGGAAGACACATAATCAGAGCTCTTGAAATGGCATCATCATTGAAAGAATTCTATATTGGAATTCGCTTATTCTATTGTTTGTTTAAAATACTTCATCACCTTATAGTCACTCTTATCCTTGAAAGTGATTCTATAATGCACATTTTTTTTTTTAAATCTGTAAAACTTCTCATTCTTTCCCAACTGGCAAATACATTGTGTATGAAACTGATAAGGCTGCTCTGTGGAAGGAATCCCAAGGTAGAGTGGCTCAGATAAAGCAGAAGTTTCTTTCTTGAGTCCAGGGCTGCCTTTCTCAGCACTCAGCGTCCACTGGTGGTCTGGAGCGGCTGTTCCACCTTCTCCCGTCACTCCTGCATTCCAGCCATTAAGATCCAGGAACAGGCAGAGGGCGCACTCCATCCCTTTAAGAGAATGCTGCCCAAGTCACTCCCCTTCATCCACTGCCCAGAACAACTCATCCAGCACGTCAGGCAAGGCTCCACCTGACAAGGAGGCTAGCAATGTGGTCTTACGTGGGTCATATTGAGTCTGACTGTTTGCAGCACCATGGACTGTAGCCCACCAGACTCCTCTGTCCATGGGATTCTCCAGGCAAGAACACTGGTGTGGGTTGCCATTTCCTCCCCCGGGGATCTTCCCCACACAAGGATGGAACCCGTGTCTCTTGCGTCTCCTGCCTTGGCAGGCGGCTTCTTTGCCACTAGAGCCAGGAGTAGGCAGACTCTGACCCATTCCTTGTTTTGGTAAATAAAAAATGACCACACCCCTTCATTTGCATATCTCACATGGCTGCTCTCAGGTGGACTGTCAGTTAAGACAGAGACCACGTGGCCCACAGTCTATTTTCCCTACTGTCTTGGGCTTTATAGAAAAGGTGTGACTATCTTACCCCTCCCCCCAGAACCTTGGTCGTCTGTATGCCCACCCAAAATACCTATTACCAAAGAAAAAGAGGAGAATAGGTATTTAGGAACAGTGATTCATGGGGTCGCGCAGAGTCGGACACGACTGAGCGACTGAACTGAACTGAATATAAAACAGCAAATTTTGACCAAATAGGCAGATTTTGTCAGTATGAAAATCATGATGGTTGCTTCAGTCTTCTTTCTCTCTCAAAATGTGAAAAAAGAGGTAGGGGTTGAAAGTTAATCTTATATACTTGCTAGTAGTTTTTAAAAAATACTCGTTTTGGGCTTAGTTATAGCTTGTTATTACAAATCGATCCTTCAGTAAACAACTGTAGGGGTAGTGTAGTCAAGAAAAGTTAGCTGAAGTTTTATACCATCCTTCTGTCATCCCCTTGCCACCTGCCATGGTCCCATTCCCCAAAGCTTCAAATCTTTGAAAGTCTTGAAAATCCATTACACTTAAATGTCACTGATCTGATATTTTCTGGCTGTCTCAGATTTTTTCCCGCGCCCCCCCCCCACACCCCCCAGCATAGTTAGGTTCAGAAATAACACAGTTGTCGAGATCTGGCTTCTCACTCCAAGGCACTGTTTTTCATTTGTATTCTACCACACCATATAATTTACAATCAAGAGCTTTTGAGAGAAAGTGCTTCGGAAAAATAGAGAAAATAAAATTACAGGCATTTTCCACGAGGAAACCTTTGAAGTCAGCAGTCTCATAATTTCTCTTTCTATGTTTTACCCTTCTGCAAAAAAAGGAAGAAAAGGAGCTAATAAGGGACACAGAAAGAAATATTACCAGTCAGTGCTGTTCTACATGTATGTCAGCATAACCTCGAGTCTCACTGTTTAATACTGAGATTCCCCCGGGGGGTGCTCTAAAGGCCATGCGGGGTGAGGAGGAAGTGATTGCAATAGCACCGAAGGCGTGTAATTTGGACGTGATATTTCCCACCTGCCAGCTATAATCACAGGAAGAATTGGGCAAAGTATTGAAATAGAGCTCCCAAAGCTTTTTTATTTTCTAGTTTTGTTTTTTTTTTTAAACACGCAGGGCAACTAGCCCTTGGGTGCCTTACTTCCTGTGAGTTAGAAGATGAAGTTCTCTTTAGATTCTAAAGGTGCAAAAAATACCCTCCCCGCAGGCACGTGAATTCTGGGTGATCCTGTTAGAAGAAAGCACCTTTTCTTCAAAACTGATAGCAAGCTCTGCTCTCCTGCCTCAGAGATGCTTTTCTATGAGCATCCCCTGTCCTGTCTTTGGGGTCACCTTGTCATCGCCCACAAAGAAATTTCATAATAACCCTAATGCAGTCTAATGGGGCTGAACCAGGCTAGCCTCTTCCTGACAAAAAGTACTCCATCTCCCCTCTCCTGAGAGTTTGTTCGACATATCAAGGCAAGAACCTAGAAACAGGAGGGGTACAGGTGAAGACAGGTGCAGGACAGAGGAGGTGCAGGCAACTGGGACCGTGTCAGGCAAGTCCCTGGGCAGCAGATGAACACAGACAACAGCCCCAGAGTCTCGGGAAGCAAACTGACCAAACTTCAGAAATACGTGCTGAGGGAAAACGGGACCCTTCTGAAACTCCTGGGTGCTGCCTTCTTGAAAAAAGGACTCTGGTCTTAAACTGACCAGTCTGAGTCTTCTGTCTCCAAACCAGCCCCTCACTTCCTGCTAGTAAAGACTGAAGGCAGGAGGAGAAGGGAGTGGCAGAGAATGAGATGGATGGCATCACTGACTCAATGGACAAGAATTTGAGCTAACTCCAGGAGAGAGTAAAGGACAGGGAAGCCTGGCGTGCCACAGTACATGGGGTCGAAAAGAATTGGACACGACTTAGCGACTCAACAACAACAAAAATGTATTCATTGCTACCACTGAGACCTGCTAAGAATATGTGGCTTCTTTATATTTCATGATGTGTTTATCTTCCAACTAGTTAGAGGGGGACACTAATGACTGGCTTAGAACTAGTCTCCTACAAGTACAGTGTTTGTGGATGACGACCCAAGTAAATGGACCATTCTTTCCTGACCTTCTTTCCTTTCCCCTCTCCGAGAAAGAGAGGGCCTTCTGTGGGGAGAGGGTGGGGACCTCAGCTTCAGCATGGTGCCCTCTAGAGCCTCAGTGGCCTTGTCCAGGAAGTGGCTTGCCTGGTCCAGTCCCATCTAGCTGCTAGAGCCAGTATGGTGGCACCAAACAATCTCAGGAACCTTTCCAACAGCCACTGATCTCTGGAAGTCCCCACCTGCAGCTGCCTTTGTCCTGCGCCCAGGCTGCTACCAGCCTCTTGGTCACTCCACGTCCTCTCACATGTGGGGACTTCCAGATCAGTAGCATCACCCCTCGCACTGCTCTGCTACCTTGTCAGATGAGACCTGGAGTGGGCAGGACCCCAGCAACTTGCCAGTCCTAAAAGAAAGTCAACCTTGAGTGTTCATTGGAAGGACTGACGCTAACGCTGAAGCTCCAGCACCCTGGCCACCTGATGCGAAGAGGCCACTCATTGGAAAAGACCCTGATGCGGGGAAAGATTGAAGGCAGGAAGAGAAGAGGGCAGTGGAGGATGAGATGGCTGGATGGCATCATCAACTAAATGGACATAAAGTTGAGCAAACTCTGGGAGATAGTGGAGGACAGAGGAGCCTGGCGTGCTGCAGTCCGTGGGGTCGCAAAGAGTTGGACACGACTCAGTGACTGACTGAACAGTAACAGCCTCCTGCCAGTCCTCTGCTAATGGCACCCTTGGAGATGTTGCTTATGCTGTGTGAACATATACCTTTTGAGGACACCTGAGTCCTCATGTCTAGTACTTGAGCCTAAGGGCACTGTGCTGTGCTTTTACACACTAACGAAACTGTGACGTGTGGTCTAGTTCTTTTTTACTGTTTTATGCCTACTGTTTATCTCTGCTGTTCCCCATCCCCATCTCCTTTATTTCTTGGAGGATTTTTATATGAACTCTCTAGAACTTGGTCTTCAGATTGCGTTGTTATCTCTCTATCTGACTGTTCTTTTGTTGAGTCTGGCACCTGTCTTTCATGGTGCTGGATTTCCTCTTGTCCTCATTGGCAGGGTCACTTGCAGTGGGACTTCTCTCCTCCTCTGCCTTCCTGAGGGCCGAGGCTCAGGTCAGTGCCTTCCCCAGTGGGGATGGTGCAGGACCGAAGACTCTGCACGGGCTGAGCCTCGTCTCCAGAAAGTGATGGCTTTTCTCTCGTGACCTACTAGTCACTTCTAGCCACAGCCCCAGACAGACACAGTTACTCCACCTCCCAAGAAGACTGGGTGGTTCTGGACCCCACATGCCTGGGTATGTGGCTTTGGGCCTGTCCATCCTCAGTGGGCAGGAAGAGTCTGGCCCTCATGACCACTCCTGCCTTGGCTCCCTGTGGGAAGTGGATGGGGCTTGTACCTCCATTTATTACTGTGGGCTCTTTTCTCTCCCTTCCTGGTCCACAGAAATTTCCTACTCTGGTATTGAAGAGTGACTATTATATAATAAATTCTTCTTTCATTTCTGTATCTTAAACCAAAGAGTATTGGGATTTGAGACCACTTGAGACATACCACCTCTTTCTGCCCAATTGGAAAATAAAAAAACCAAAAAGAACAAGGAATAGGAAAGGCAGAATCTCACTGTCCTTACTGGTAAAGCCGATTGTGTAGAATGTGGTCAGTGTGTTGGCAATACTGACCTCCTGATACTGCGCTGAACTTTGGAGCAAAAACTCAGAAGAATCGAGAACAGACCCATGTGTTGATCTGTGCTGAGGACAAAGGTGAAATCAATGAAGTAATGCCTCTACCCAGGGGTACTGTAGTGTAGGGAAGAGTCTTTCCTACTATATTATTCAGAAGTAATAGTTTTCTTACTTCCTTAGTGTTCTATAAAGGCTCTCAGAGTAAAGACTAACATGTATGTTACAGGTTTCATTGAATCTGCCTCCATTTGTTCATGGTTATTACCATTTCTAGCAAGCTTACTTCTTCATTGCTTCGTGTTGGTTTCTTAAGCTAAGACTGTATGAATCGGCATTGGGAATGAAAGTATAGTTGTCTAATCTAGCACGTTCTGTCACCTTCCTTTACAAGATCATCCCCAGCGACCCCTTCTGGGTACCAACCACCGAGGAGGAGTACCTGCACTTCGGGGAAAAGGCCGATTCCGAGAACCAGGCCCGGAAGTACATGAATGCAGTGCGGAAGCGGAAGGGTCTCTATGTGGAAGAGAAGATTGTGGAGCATGCAGAAAAGCAGAGAACCCTCAGCAAGAATAAGTAACCGCCCCTGCTAGCTGATCCTTCCCTTTGTAATAAATGAGGAAAGGTCACCCGGGCTTTGATACTGGGAAGGTTTCTTTATGCTGCATCATCTCTGTGCATTCACTTTCAATAAAGTTGATCCATATAATATTTTACATAGGCCATTCCAGAATTTTTTTGTAATTGATTCTGCTCCAAAGCAAGAAGCTGTTACCTTCTCCCTTTGCATGTGCTTCAGTAATGTCTGACTCTGCGACCCCAATGGACCATAGCCTGCCAGGCTCCTCTGTCCATGAGATTCTCCGGGCAAGAACCCTGGAGTGGGTTGCCATGCCCTGCTTCTCCCTACCCTGTGTGTAACTGCCCCTGGCAGTAAAACTCAGGCTGTGATGAGGGCAGTCTGCGCAATGCTGAGGGCAGGGTGTGCAGACCCTGCTGTGGGGGCTGCATCCTCTATACTGAACAACCCACCTCTGTCTGTTGTCAGCATCACACTTCCAACTACATCCTCCACTGAAACATATTTTATATGTAATCTTTGGTTCACATCATTTAACATCCTTTGAAGAGACCACAAACTTGCAAGACCAGTTACCTTTAGTTAAACCAAGTCACTTTTACAGCTGATTCATCTTAAGGTTTATTTGTCCATCAAAACAATGGAATGTTCACTTGTTGGCCTTTAAACCTTCTGTTTTCACAATTCCTTCATATATTGCATCACTCATATTTAAATAAATGTTAATTAAATTAACAGACTCGTTCCAAATCGGGAAAGGAGTATGTCAAGGCTGTATATTGTCACCCTGCTTATTTAACTTATATTCAGAGTACATCATGAGAAACACTGGGCTGGATGAAGCACAAGCTGGAATCATTATTTCCAGGAGAAATAGCAATAACCTCAGATATGCAGATGACACCACCCTTATGGCAGAAAGCAAAGAACTAAAGAGCCTCTTGATGAAAGTGAAAGAGGAGAGTGAAACAGTTGGCTTAAAACTCAACATTCAGAGAACTAAGATCATGGCATCTGGTCCCATCACTTTATGACAAATAGATGGGGAAGCAATGGAAACAGTGTCAGACTTTATTTTGGGGGGCTCCAAAATCACTGCAGATGGTGACTGCAGCCATAAAATTAAGACACTTGCTCCTTGGAAGAAAAGTTGTGACCAACCTAGACAGCATATTAAAAACCAGAAACATTACTTTGCCAACAAAGGTCCATCTAGTCAAAGCTATGGTTTTTCCAGTAGTCACGTATGGATATGAGAGTTGGACTATAAAAGCTTAGCAGCGAAGAATTGATGCTTTTAAACTGTGGTGTTGGAGAAGACTCTTGAGAGTCCCTTGGACTGCAAGGAGGTCCAACCAATCCATCCTAAAGGAAATCAGTCTTGAATATTCACTGGAAGACTGATGCTGAAGCTGAAACTTCAATACTGGGCCACCTGATGGAAAGATCTACTCTTTGGAAAAGACCCTGATGCTGGAAATATTGAAGGCAAGAGGAGAAGGGGACAACAGGATGAGATGTTTAGATGGCATCACTGACTGGATGGACATGAGTTTGCGTAAACTCTGGGAGTTGGTGATGGACAGGGAGTCCTGGCATGCTGCAGTCCATGGTGTCACAAAGAGTCGGACACAACTGAGTGACTTTACTGATACTTTTTTCTTTAAAAAAAAAAAAAGTAAATTTCTGTAATTCTCTTAGCTGTTCCCTCTTAGCCTTACTGAAGGGTATTATATGATGAGATTATTGCCTTTATTGTAAATGTCTTCCCTGAATCTCCTCAGTTTCCTCATTCAGGGAGATGCCCATATAAGGGACAAATGAATCCAGTCAAAAATAGATTTTGTAATTTTTGATGTTGCCCTAATACCTTTTATAGCCACTTAAAAGAAGGATTCTTTTTCAAAATGCATAAAATTTTTTTTTTTTAAAAAGAATTTTATTAAAAAATCAAAAGCTTCTGCACAGCAAAGGAAACTCTAAGCAAGGTGAGAAGACAACCTTCAGAATGGGAGACAATAATAGCAAATGAAGCAACTGATAAAGGATTAATCTCCAAATTATACAAGCAGCTCCTGCAGCTTAATTCCAGAAAACTAAGTGACCCAATCAAAAAATGGGCCAAAGAACTAAACAGACATTTCTCCAAAGAAGACATAAAAATGGCTAATAAACACATGAAAAAATGCTCAACATCCCTCATCATCAGAGAAATACAAATCAAAACCACATTGAGATACCATTTCACACCAGTCAGAATGGCTGCTATCCAGAAGTCTACACGCAATAAGTGCTGGAGAGGGTGTGGAGAGAAGGGAACCCTCTTACACTGTTGGTGGGAATGCAAACTAGTACAGCCACTATGGAGAACAGTGTGGAGATTCCTCAGAAAACTGGAAATAGAACTACCATATGATCCAGCGATCGCACTCCTGGGCATACACACCGAGGAAACCAGAATTGAAAGAGACACATGTACTCCAATGTTCATTGCAGCACTGTTTATAATAGCCAGGACATGGAAGCAACCTAGATGTCCATCTGCAGATGAATGGATAAGAAAGCTTTGGTACATATACACAATGGAGTATTTCTCAGCCATCAAAAAGAATGCATTTGAATCAGTTTTAATGAGGTGGATGAAATTGGAGCCAATTATACAGAGTGAAGTAAGCCAGAAAGAAGAACATCAATACCGTATATTAACGCATATATATGGAATTTAGAAAAATGGTAACCTGAACCCTGTATAAGAGACTGCAAAAGAAACATAGGCATTTAGAACAGTCTTTGGGACTCTGTGGGAGAGGGTGCAGGTGGAATGATTGGAGAGAATGGAATTGTAGCATGTATATTATCATAAGTGACCAGTCCAGGTTCGACGCATAAATTTTCCTCTGTTCATTTCTTTGCATTTGTGCTTTTTTAACAAAATGCATAAAATTATAAGACCAGACTTGAAATGCTTTTAATGGTTTTTTTGTTTGTTTAGGGTTTTTTTTTATTTTTTTGTTTTGTTTTAATACACTAGGTCACTCTTAACATTGGAGCCCTGGCAAATCTGGTCAAGTCTGATTGACCCTGCCTTTGGGGAAAGTGTAGCTAGATAGTTCACTGTCTGTCCAAGTTGAACAGATACCAATAATCTGAATTAATTGAGGAGAGTTCCACCACATACTGGTTTATCTAAAAACTTGGGTGACACAGAAAGAGCTAACACATCGATTTATAGCATTTGTGAATAACATCATTCAGACTCCCAGATGTACCATATAAAGTATTCTTAGACTCTCCACTTTATCAGCAAACTCTGCGTTTAATAGAAAAGAGGCACAGCCCCGAGAGAGCTGGAGCGCTCACTGCGTTCTGCCGGCCCTGCCAGATGGGCTGGTGAGGGGGGAGGACGTCAGCCTGATAGATGGCCACTCTTCCCTCTCCATGTTTGGGGAGGTAGCAACGAGCAGTGAGGTGACTGCAGACAGGCAGGCCACAGGGTGCAGCTAATCTGCCACGTGAGTCATCTGCCATGTTGTGTAACTGGCGAAGGGGCCCCAGCCAGGGATGCCCCATCACGTGTGACAGCTCAGGGAGGTGTGTGTCTACTTCATGTCCCTGGGCCACACTCAGACCCTACCTGCACGTATGAAATGCAGTGAAAGTGAACCAAGAAGCTGTGACGCTCAGTCCCAGACAACTTTTGTGATACCCCATGGACTATAGCCTGCCAGGCTCCTTTGTCCATGGGATTTCCCAGGCAAGAATACTGGACTGGGTTGCCATTTCCTCCTCCAGGAGATCTTCCTGACTTGGAATGAACCTGTGTCCCCTGCATTGGCCAGTGGATTCTTTACCACTGGGCCACCTGGGAAGCCTGAACCAAGTATTTAACCTGTCCCAAAGTGAGATGGCGGTGTTTCTATTCTTACATTGGGCTTGGTCTCTGGCAGTTATTTTAGACAGGGGGGCAGTGAGGGTGCTACAAAACCAAGACCCTCACTCCTGGAGGATCCTTGGCATTGAGGTGCTGAGATCTCAGAGGACAGACATAGGTAACATCAATCCCGTGACTTTTCTAAGACAACCCCAGGGCACAGGTGGGCGAGGGGCGGCGGGTCTGGGTGGGTGAGACTTTTCAGCGTGCTCAGTCACTCCATCATGTCCTACTTTTTGCAACCCCATGGACTGTAGCCTGCAGGCTCCTCTGTCCATGGGATTCTCCAGGCAGGAACACGGGAGTGGGTTGCCATTTCCTTCTCCAGGGGATCTTCCTGACCCAGGAATCCAGCCCAGGTCTCCTGCATTGGCAGATAGATTCTTTACCACTAGTACTACTTGGCTTGAGTAGAAATATCCATCTCCTGTTATGACCCCGGGTGTATGGGGGTGTGTGTTGAGGGGCAAGGGGACAGAGGGAGAGAGATCCTCACTGGATCCTCACATGTGCTGTATGAGAAGAGGACCTGGAAGATGTTGCATGGCCCATGGTCCCGTATCTCATTCAGCTGCACCTCTTGTTAAGCCCTGCTTTGAGTACATCACAAAAGGATTCCAGGGACTGTGGCCTGATTTGTGTCAGGGTCAGAGTACTTATCCACAGAAGCCTGATCTTCACTATGACAGAGGACAAGAGGAACGTCTTCATATTGATGATATTTTTATCCTGTGCCTCAAACTTAGGTAAACCTGCCAGTGTCCAAGATTCAAAATCATTACCTATCTTGCTCAGATTTATGGCCAGTGAGTTTAGAGAAATAATTGATTTCAGGTATTAGGTTAACCCATGCCCTTAAAACTGGGTAAGATTCCTTCCCTCGAGATGGTTGGATGACATCACTGACTCAATGGACATGAGGTTGAGCAAACTCCGGGAAATGGTGAAGGACAGGGAAACCTGGTGTGCTGCAGTCCATGTGATCTCAAAGAGTCACACGACTGAGCGACTGAACCTGTCTTACAAGTAAGGCCCAGAGCCCTCCAGCTGAACAGACAAATCCAAGAATAAGAAGGTGTGTCCTCGTGAAGCAATCCAAGTAATCCTTTCTTTTTAAGGCAAAAAGCACTGAGACTTCGGAAACTAGGGGAAAAATATATAAAATTAATAATAAAAGCCAAGCATTTAGATCAGATTCTAAAAACAGGATTACGAATGTCAACCTAAACACACAAACTGGACCATGGAAGTTGAGAAGACTTTCTTTTGGTCCTCTTCCACAGACAGAGCCTGTGGCACAGACAGCATCTTCTCTCAATTCAGGGATGAGCCGTGGGGAGGCTTCTCAGCCTGTGGCCTGTGAGCCCTGCAGTTCACGAGAGAGTCACATGCCATGCACTCCAAGAAAGGAAGGGGGCAGGACATACAGAAGGGCTCCCTGCAAGGGCAGAAGTGAAGGGACCAAGACCCTCCCAACCTGGCCAGTCCTGGCCCAGGGCTGGAGAGCCAGAGACTTGATCTTGAGTCCTGAGGATGACTGAAGACAGTCCCTGTCCTTCACCATCTCCTGGAGTTTACACAAACTCATGTCCATTGAATTGGTTATCCCATCCAACCATCTCATCCTATGTTGCTCACTTCCCCTCCTGCCCTCAATCTTTCCCAGCATCAGGGTCTTTTCCAGTGAGTCAGCTGTTTGCATCAGGTGGCTAAAGGACTGGAGCTTCAGCTTCAGCATCAGTGCTCCCAATGAATATTCAGGGTTGATTGCCTTTAGGATTGATTGGTTTGATCTCCTTGCAGTCCAAGGGACTCTCAAGAGTCTTCTCCAACATCACAAGTTGAAAGCATCAATTCTTCGGCACTCAGCCTTCCTTATGATCCAACTCTCATATCCGTACATGACTAGTGGAAAAACCACAGCTTTGACTATGGACCTTTGTCAGCAAAGTGATGTCTGCTTTTTAATATGCTGTCTAGGTTTGTCATAGATTGTGGGACATGCAAAGTCCCATCTAAGACTTCCTCTATCAAACTGAGGTGAACTCAGTATTCTTTTTTTAACAAGGCCTCCAAGGGATTCCGATGCATACTTAAGTTTGAAAGCAACTGCCATAGAGATTTTAATTACCATTTATTTAAAATTATACTTTCGGGGCTTCCCTGGTGGTCCAGTTGTTCTGCCCTCTCAGTGCAGGGGGCCCAGTTTGATCCCTCGTCAGGGACCTAGATCCCACACGCCTCAACTAAAAATCCCCTGTGCTGCATCTAAAACCCAGCACAGTTAAATAAATTAAAAAGTAATAATAAAGGAAATAAAGCTATACTTTGCACTTTTTGAAAATTTTCTTAACTGCTTCCTGATTTGCAAGCAAAAATGCATGCTATACCTCTTAGGTCTAATTTTAAGTAACATTTACAAGGCCTCATTTGGATAATTAACTTTCTTCCACCCCATGGTAGATATGGAAACTCTTAAGTCTTTTCAAATGTGTACACTGTTATTTTAGGATTGGGAGGCTAAAGGTCAAAGGAGAGAACTAACCAAAAATAATTCAGTTTGAAAAAGAGCATCCATATGGTGTTCATTCTGGACAGAACATTGATGGAGGAAGAAGTTATTTGCCTTTCAAACCTGGTAGGAGCAGAGAAAGGGAGGAACAGGCTCAAAGATTTGGGGCACTTATAAAATGTACTCTTAAGGCGAGGAGAATGGATCAAACTGAAAGGTTGTTTGAACATCAGATTTAGATGTTTCTTTTTTTATGTGCCCTAATTCAAAAAAGAAAAAAAGAAGTGACCTTATGAGATGTCTAGTTATGAATGTTTACTCCCCTTCTTTTATCTTTCTTTTTAAGAGCGGCTAGAAAAATCTGAGCTTGGGAATTTTTCTGTCCAGCAAAGCACATGAGATCATTGGAAGTACACAGTTTTAATTTTACAGCCTATCCTTTCCAAATATATTTTCCTTTATTAAAACAACTGCACTTTTGAGAATGTCAATGAGAAGTGAATTCATTTGGCTGTTGTCAGAGGCTTTGAAACATTTTAAAATTGCTACCATCACCACCACCACACCTCAACCCTTCGGAATAAATAGAATTTAGCCTTTGAGATGGAATTTGATATAGAAAAAGTGGTGCTTCCTGGTCAAATATTTCTCCAAAGAAGGCAAAAATACCCTCAAATCTGAGACTTTGCCCAGGCTTCTCTCTTGCAGTGATAACTCTCTCCCCTGGAAAGGTTAATATTTCTCTTTTAAAAAAAAAATGTCTCTAACTGGAGGATGTCTGCTTTACAATATTGTGTCGGTTTCTGCCATACAGCAACATGCATCACCATAGGTATACGCATGTCCCCTCCCACGTGAACCTCCCTCCCACCACTGCCCTCATCCCACCTTTCTAAACTGTCTCAGAGCACCGGCTCTGAGCGCCCTGCTTCACACAGCAGTTTCCGCTGGCTTTCTAGTTTACAGAGCCATGTGTGTGTTTCAGCGCTACTCTCTCAACTCATCCCACCCTCTTCTTCCCCTCTGTGTCTGTTCTCTGTCTGCCCAGCAAGTAGGTTCATCAGTACCATCTTTCCAGATTCCATATCCATGCGTTGCTGTGCTGTGCTTAGTCGATAAGTCATGTCCAACTCTTTGCAACCCCATGGACTGTGGCCCATATATGCGTTAATCTATGACATTTGTTTTTCTGACTCACTTCACTTTGCATAATAGGCTCTAGGTTCATCCACCTTATTAGAACTGAGTCAAATGCGTTCCTTTTTATGGCTGAGTGACAGTCCATGGGGTCGCAAGAGTCAGACTCGACTTAGCGACTAAACCACCAACCACCGCCAGTATTCTATTGTGTATCTGTGTCACAACTTCCTTATCCATTCATCCTGTGATGGACATCTAGGTTGCTCCCATGACCTAGCTATTGTAAATAGTGCTGTGATGAACATTGGGGTGCATGTTGTCTTTTTCAATTATGATTTAGGAAAGGTTAATATTTCTTAAGTGATGTGCTGCCTTCATCCAGGCGGGACGGATTACTGTGCTGAGTGCCCTCTTCCTTTTGGTGGTGTTGTATACGAAAGGCCTCAAAGAGATGGGCCCTGGTGTCCTGGCGGAGAAGGCAATGGCACCCCACCCCAGTACTCTTGCCTGGAAAATCCCATGGACGGAGGAGCCTGGTGGACTGCACTCCATGGGGTCGCAAAGAGTCGGACACGAGTGAGCAACTTCCCTTTCACTTTTCACTTTCATACATTGGAGAAGGAAATGGCAACCCGCTCCAGTATTCTTGCCTGGAGAATCCCAGGGATGGCAGAGCCTGATGGGCTGCCGTCTATGGGGTCGCACAGAGTCGGACATGACTGAAGCGACTCAGCAGCAGCAGAAGCTGGTGTCCTGGGGTTTATGGAGTTTTGAGTGAACGGGCTCCTTGGCACCTTGTTCTCCAAAGGACCAGACAGGTACTCCCGAGCTGTAGCTTGGGATGCACGCAGATGGCTATCTGCGTAAAGTAAAGCTCAGACAGTAAAGAATCCGCCTGCCAATATGAGAGAGCCAGGTTCGATCCCTGCGTATGGAAGATCCCCTGGAGAAGGGAATGGCATCCCACTCCAGTATTCTTGACTGGAGAATCCCATGGACAGAGGAGCCTGGTGGGCTACAGTTCATAGGCTCTCAAAGAGTCAGACACAACTGAAGCAGCTTAGCACATATGCCCTTGACAATGGCAAGGAAAGAAGACAGAAGCAACTGTGAATTCACCGAGGATCTGCATTTCAGATTTGTCCCCCTGAACCCACAGCAGGCTTTGGGTAAACACTGGAAAAGCTGCTTTGCTAAATCTCTGAGCCCCCAGAGAGATAAGACTGCACAATTTCCTTCCACCTGGCCCAAAGGGCAGCTGAGGAGAGAGCAAAGACACCTCTCCCACTAACGCCCATGACACAGCTTAGTCTCAACACCCAGAGGGCTCGAGGGAGCACAGCTCTGTCTTCACAGCTCAAGGGCCCACCTCAGAGACACTCTCAGGGAACTTCAAGAAAAAACTAGGGGCCTCCTTTTTAAGAGCTACAGGTCATATAATGGCAGGTGGGTGAGAGCCAGAGGGGTGGAATTGCATCTGCTTTCCAGTGATAGTGGTCTGAAGAAGCTCTGCTTTGCCATAAATGGTATATTTTCCAAATCTTATGGGCTCTGGGAAAACTCGCACACACAGTGATCACTAATTCTTTCATTAAATGGAGTGAACTTTCATCACCCTCCCTCTGGGTGTTAGCATTATTTACATACAAAAATTAAGGTCTTGGCAGATGCCCTTGGGATTTCCCTGGTGGTCCAGTGGCTGAGCCTCCGAGCTCCCAGTGCAAAGGGCCCAGTGTTCGATCCTTGGTCAGGGAGCTATATTCCTCTCCCCCAACTAAAAAAGACCCCAGATGCTGCAATTAAAGATCCAATCTGCTGCAACTAACACCTGGTGCAGCCAAAGAAAAAATATATAAAATTTTAAAAAGGAATGCAGACCTCATATTCCCAAACCCTGCCTCCCAACTGACTCAGGTACATGTTAGTTATTTCCCCCATTGACAGATGTTGATCTAAAGTGCCTTGAAGTTGGATAAATCCCAAAAGGTCACACAGCTAATAAGTGGTTGCAACAGAGCCTCAGACTCAGCCCTTCCAGTTCCTGGGCCTTGGCTCTCAACACGGCCCCCCGGGGCGTTGGCACATGGTTTCCCTGATGGAAATGAGAGCCAGAAAATGCCAGAAAGCACACAGCTAGCAAGGCGCAGTCTGGCAGACCAGGAAGAAGCTGCTGAGAAACATTCAACTTCATCTCTTTCGTAAGAAGCACGTTGTTTCCAAGAATTTCACCCAGTCTAGTGTTCAGCGGAAAGACTCAAGCCGTTCTGAAAGTCTTTCGATAACAGCTGTGGAATCCACCCCCTGTGTTCTTGTGGTCGGTTCAGAGTGGCTGTGGAGGCACAAATGCCCACTTCTGACGTGCGAGCATGGCTGGGCGTGGGGTGAAGGGAACGGCGGTTAAGAGTTCACCACTAGTAGACTCTCTGATGTGGGGTGTGGGTAGAGAGGGAGGAAAGAGAGATCAGGACACGGTCCACTGAGAGTGAAGGACTGGAGGTGAGATTCGTCCAACAAGCAACATTTGCTGAGTCCCAACTGCATGCCAAAGGCTGAGCCAGGCATTCTGGACATATTGGTGGTCCTAGTTGGGGGAGATGACATTTCAGTTCTCTAGGGTAAGTGTCTTGGAAGGAAGGGATGTAAGCTAATGCAACCTGACTTCCTGGGGGACCAAAAAAAAAGCTTCTATTGAGAAAGTGACCTTGGAGCACATCTTGGCCATGAGATTAAGACTCTTGCTCCTTGGAAGGAAAGTTATTAAAAACAGAGATGTCACTTTGCTGACAAAGGTCCGTAGAGTCAAAACTATGATTTTTCCAGTAGTCATGTATGGATGTGAGAGTTGGACCATAAAGAAGACTGACCACCAAAGAATTGATGCTTTCGAGGAGAAGACTCTTGAGAGTCCCTTGGACAGCAAGGAAATCAAACCAGTCCATCCTAAAGGAAATCAACCCTGAATATTCCTTGGAAGGACTGATGCTGAAGCTGAAGCTCCAGTTCTTTGGCCACCTGATGTGGCAAGCCAACTCATTGGAACAGTCCCTGATGCTGGGAAAGGTTGAGGGCAGGAGGAGATGAGGGCAACAGAGGATGAGATGGTTGGATGGCATCACTGATTCAGTGGACATGAGTTTGAGCAGACTCCAGGAGATGGTGAAGGGTAGAGGAAACTGGCGGGCTGCAGTCCATGGGGTCACAAAGAGTCAGACAGGACTGAGCAACTGAACGACAACCACAAGGCCAGGATGGGTGAGGATATCATGTTCCAGACCCAACAGTGTTCGAAGGCCCTGTGGCAGGGGGAATATTTGTAGGTCTGAAGACTTTAGACGAAGCAGCACAGCCAGAGCAGAGAGAGCTTGGAGGGAAGTGATGCCAGACCCAAAAGGCCATTTGAGGAATTTCATCTTTTCCCTGCTGCTACTGCTGCTAAGTCACTTCAGTCGTGTCCGACTCTGTGTGACCCCATAGACGGAAGCCCACCAGGCTCCGCCGTCCCTGGGATTCTCCAGGCAAGAACACTGGAGTGGGTTGCCATTTCCTTCTCCAATATGTGAAAGTGAAAAGTGAAAGTGAAGTCGCTCAGTCGTGTTCGACCCTTAGCGACCCCGGACTGCAGCCCACCAGGCTCCTCCATCCATGGGATTTTCTAGGCAAGAGTACTGGAGTGGCTTGCCATTGCCTTCTCCCATCTTTTCCCTAGGGGCAATCAAAATCTTGGAGGATTCTAGATGGGGTGACATGAGCTGACTTACATTTTTTTGTTACAAGTGGTCACTCTGGCAGCTCTGTGGAAGTCAGATGGGAAGGACTGTGGTGCTTTGGGCAGAAGGTGACAGTGGTCTGACCTGGGCGGCAACTGTGATTATGGAGAGAAGGTCATATTTGAAACAGAGCAAGTCCCCTGGTGGCCTTTACTTCATCTGGTCTTGCTCTTCAGTGAAAGAGGAAGAGAGCAGCAGTGAGGATGGGGTCGTGGAACACGGAAGAGAGGCTTGTGGTAGACTGGCAGCTGCTCAGAGAGCTTGGTGACCTGAAGGGCTTGGCGACCTTTACAGCAGCGTCAGTCGGCAAGTTCCCAGGCGGGTGAGGCAGGCGGAGGACATGGCCGAGCCGAGCAGGGCGGGCTCGGGGACTCAGGCGAGGAGCCACAAGGACGGGTGAGTTTGGGCCGCTTGGAGATGGTCAGAGGACGGACTGAAGCCCGAAGGGGCCTGGGAGCCTGAGACGCAGAGGCCTGGACCTCTCATGAGGTGGGTAGGCGGGTTTGGCGGCAGAAGGGATTCGGAGAGGCAGGAGGGCCAGCAGCCAAGGGGCTCCTGGATCCTGAGGACGCTGACCTCCTCTGGAGGAGCCTCAGCAGAAGTAACAGTGAGCAACCACATGCTTACGGGTGAGCCTAGCACCACAGGCCCTGTGTGGAAGGAGGAGGGGGATGTGGTTGACGTGCCGACAGGTCAAGGCCGTCAAGCCCCTGCAGAGGACGGGAGGGGGGTGAAATGGCCAGCGGAGTCGCACAATCCAGCTTTTACCTCAGAGTCCATGGCGGGAGCCGGGACTGCACGTGGCCCCTTGGCCCCATCCCAGGGGCTCCTCCCCTGCCAGGCGCTCACATGGCCCTCAGCCCGCCTCTCCCAGGGTTGCCCAGCAGGGGCTGCCAGAGGACCCACTTCCCCGGGACCTCCTGTGTCTCTTCCCTGCTCCCCTCGGACCCCTCATCCTTGTATTCCCGCCCTTCTTCTCCTGAGCTGGCTGTCAGACCTCAGCTGCATCCAGTCCCTCCATCTACCCGCTTCTCACCAGCCCAGGCCAGATGTAGAGGGAAGCGGGAGGGAGACAAGCTTCCTTCTGGACACATCAGCGCTCCCAGGTTTGCCAGGCCCCATGCTCGGGAGTTCCCCCCATCGCCGGAGTTCCCTGTGTTGACCTGGTGTGCACAGTTCTGGAACTTTCCTGGCTTTTAAAACAAGTCTCTGTTTAGGACCTAAACCAGCGATTTTCCAGCAAGGATGGTTTAGGCCCCCAGAGGACATTGGGCAATGTCTGGAGACGCTCCTGGCCTCTCATGGGTAGAGGCCGGGCCTCTGCTGAACACCCTCCATCTCCCAGCACAGGCCTTGCCTCAGAGACGCGTCTGCACCGATGGGGCAGGAGGGGACAGTGAGCCAAGAGTCTCTTCCACCCTTTTTTGTTTGTTTTTTAAATTTTATTGGAGTATAGACGCTTTGGGCTTCCCAGGTGGCGCTAGTGGTAAAGAACCTGCCTGCCAATGCAGGAGACCTAAGAAACTCAGGTTTGATCCCGGGTAGGGAAGATCTTCTGGAGGACAGCATGACAACCCACTCCAGTATTCTTGCCTGGAGAATCCCATGAACAGAGGAGCCTGGCGAGCGACAGTCCATGGGGCTGCAAAGAGTCGGACACGACTGAGTGACAGGGCACACACAAGGGTAGGGGGCAGGGGAAGCTCTACCCCCAAAGCCCCGAAGGAATAAGGTGTAAGTTGGAGACCTAGGAGAGTCATCTGCAGGACACTTCAGCAGCCACATCCTCACGGGACTATGAACCCAGGTCCTACTTTATCCCAAGGCAATGTGAAAACCACAAAATCCCATCAAGATGGAAAAAAAAAATCTCACTGGCACAGCCAAGTCCTGGGTCCACCCCCTAGCTCAATTCCCAGGCATTCTGGTGACACGCCCGTCTACAGCCCCTCTGGCCGACCTCAGGCCGACTTCTCTGGGGCCGGGAGCCACAGAAAGTGCCTTGTCTCTTAAGTGGGTGACTTTGCAAAAGGCGACCTCAGCACCGCCCCCCCAGGATTCGCCTGGGGGCAGCATCTTCCTTGAGAAGGGGTGGGGTGGCAAGATTTCCCGGGAGGGTTTGGCAAGTTTGGAAAAAGAAAATACTTTCCATCTGGCTCATCTCTCTGCTCCTCTGACTTGCATGATGCTTCTCCTGGGGTTGGGGGGAGCGCTGTGGGTCTCTCCCCCCAGGGATCTGGGCTCTGTGGCGATTCCTCCCTGGACTTGCAAGGCTGTCCAGGAATGGATGAGAAGCACGAAGGACCGAGTATGCTGGTGTGTAAATGGAAGACATCTGGTTCCACGCTGGTCAGCATATGGTCTGAATTAAGACAATCGAGATGGTTTTCAAAACATGCTGCTCTGGGCAAGAACTTCATTTGGCTCTAGGAAAACCAAGTGTAGAAGACATTTTGGAGCCCAGTGGGGGAAATCTGAACAAGGCCCTAGTGTGAGATGATAGTAAGAAACTCTTGATCATCCTATTATGGATCAACCCAATCCATATTTGGGTTATGCAGGGAAGTGTCCCTCTCTTTTAAAATTTATTTACTTATTTTTAAATGAAACAAAGGTGAATATTTTTAAAGATGAAAGGTACAATTCACAAAGAAGATAAACCATTAGTCCCCTAACAACAGACACAAAGCTACATAAATAAAGCAAAGATGAAAACTGAAGTCTTGACAGAAAATTGTCACGATAACTGTAATTTGCTTTATTTTTCTAAATATCATTTTGTTCCTGTTGTCCTGTCATAAACTTGTTTAGGGAGCTGCACCTCACAGCACGTGGGATCTTAGTTTCTCGACCAAGTTTCAAACCCATGCTCCTGCAGCGGAAGAGTGGAGTCTTAACCACTGGACCACCAGGGAAGTCCCCGTAATTTACTTTAAAATATTTCTTCTCCAATGGATAGTATACTGTCCTTCTCACTTTTCTTATCTGCTGAAAATTTTCATAATGAGAAGTAAATGCAAAACCAAAGTGAAAGTGTTAATCTCTCAGTCATGTCTGAGTCTTTGTAACCATGGACTGTAGCCCGCCAGGCTCCTCTGTCCAGGGGATCCTCCAGGCAAGAATACTGGAGTGGGTAGCCATTCCTTTCTCCAAAAGACCCTGCAAATTTTCAGGTTCTTCATCTGAAGAGAAAAAATGCTGCTCTGACTGGGGGTGAAGGAAAAGCTGGTGTGATGTGGGAATGGGTCTGCTTCTTCCAGGAGGGCAGGATCTGCCCTGCTTCTGACCTGTCTCCCCCACCTTCTGTGCAGACATAGCTCCCTGCTGACCTCCGTTCCTTCTTCCAAAAGTGGAAATGAAGTTGTTGCCACATGTTCACTCATTCCACTGTGTGTCCAGTCATTCAGCAAAGGTTGACTGAGGGTCTGTCATTTGCCAGTGTCTGTATTGGGTGCTGGGCACACAGTGATGGGTGAAAATAAACATGATCCCTGCCCCCAGGGAACTTATCATCTTGTGGGGGAGGCGGGGGTTAATCCAAGACAGAGGCAGAACTGAGGTGGATGAACCTAGAGACTGTCGTGCAGAGTGAAGTAAGTCAGAATGAGAAAAGCCTGTATTGTATATTACTGCAAATATATGGAATCTAGAAAAATGGTACCAATTAACCTGTTTGCAGGGCAGGGATAGAAAGATGTAGAAAACAGACTTGTGGACACAGGGACAGGGGAAGGGGAGGGTGGGACAAATGGAAAGAGTAGCATTGAGACATACCTTACCACATATAAAGCAGTTAGCGTGGGAAGCTGCTGTATAGCACGGGGAGCTCACCCTGGTGCCCTGTGATGACATAGGGAGGTTGGATGGGGGTGACAGGAGGGAGGGAGGTCCAAGAAGGAGGGGACAAACGTGTACTCACAGCCGATTCACTCTGTTGTACAGTAGAAATGAACATGACATTGTAAAGCAACTCTGCTCCAATTCAAAACAAATTTTAAAAAAAGATAGAGACAAAATTACAAGTCAATAAAATGACAAGTGTTGTCATAAAGGAGAGCCTGGAGAAGAAGATGACCGAGCCAGGAGGCTGAGTTTGAAGGGAGGAGAGTGGGGATGTGCAAAGGCACTGTGGCTGGTGAAAGCCTGACAGCACTGAAGCCTGAGAACATTGGTGTGGCTGCTGTGAAGGGGTTGGGGAGGGTGGCTGGAAGGCAGACACAGAGGCAGGGATGCCCACCCTCCCCGTGGGCTACTTCTCCCTGGGTATGGACATGAACTTGAAGCCTGTGTTCTTATTGCAGTTGAAGTCTGCTTTTTCTCCCTGGCCAACTGTTCTCAATACTGCAGAGCCTTCTGAATCTCAGACACACCCTCCACCTGACCTCTGCTAAATTGTGGACTCTGTAACCTTTATGGCGGGTCCCTCCCTCCATTTTTGGCTTTTTCCCTCATCTTAACATCCAGCCCCACCACATCTTGTGAGCTGGGCTGCAGCGGGGAGCCCATGACGCACGTGTCTGCTCCACTGCGTCTCCTCCTCTGTCTTCCTTCTGTGGTGCAATGGAGAGGAGACAGCAGGATTTCCAAGTCTTCCTCCTGTCTGGATAGTCTCCTCCTACACAATACCTCCTCCTTCCCCAGGTCCTGAAGCCTGTGACTGCTGGGCTGTCTTCTCTATGCTCCAGAAGTATCTCTATTACCTGAGTATACTGGGTTTGACATTAGACATGACCACAGATAAAATAAATACTGGTTGGACTTCCCTGGCGGTCCAGTGGTTAAGACTCTGTGCTCCCAATGCAGCGGGCACCAGTTTGATCCCTGGTGAGGGGAGCTAAGACCCACATGCTGCAGCCTAAATATAGTCCAGAAGAAACCCTCTCAGATAGGGGAGTAATAGTAATAAGAGATGCTATTCATCAAATGTGCTGATACAGTAAGGATATTATTGGGGGGATCTTAAACTTCTATATATGTGTATAATATAAATATATATTATATTATAAATATATTTTAAAATATAAAGCATATAGCTTTATAGGCACGTATTTATAGTATACACAATATAATTTATATATTCATATTTATAAATATATTAATATGCCTGGGTGTTCATTGGAAGGACTGATGCTAAAGCTGAAACTCCAATACTTTGGCCACCTCATGAGACGAGTTGACTCACTGGAAAAGACTCTGATGCTGGGAGGGATTGGGGGCTGAAGGAGAAGGGGACGACAGAGAATGAGATGGCTGGATGGCATCACCAACTCGATGGACATGAGTTTGAGTGAACTCCAGGAGTTGGTGATGGACAGGGAGGCCTGGCGTGCTGTGATTCATGGGGTCGTAGAGAGTCGGACACGACTGAGCGAATGAACTGAACTAATATGCTTATATTTTATAAATATAATAGAAGTTTATAGAGCTACTTCCTCTTTAACCTAAGAGCCATGCTGGGCTCACCTCACCTAGGTCTGCGCCTCTAGAGTTTTCAGTTTGGTGACACAGCTCATTCTCCCTAAATCTTCAGCCCCTAATGACAGAGCCTGGGAGGGTCTCCAGCGCTTCTGCAGCCTCGTGTGGTTCCCTACTCCTGAGGTCACCTGTGCAGACCCTGCCCGGTGGAGCCCGGCTCTCTGTTGCCCCCTGGTGGATCCCTGTTGTACTGCCCTGCCTGCCCCGGGTTGATTTACCAGGTGGGATTCGCTGTCTAACCCTTTGAACCTGTAAGAAAAAATGTGAGGGAAGCGAAAGCCCCACACGAGGTGGGCCTTATCATATAAAATGAAGACACTCCGAGGTGTTTTCACTTGTCATCTGTTGAAGGGGTTAAAATAAAGAAAAAGGGAAAGTGAATCTTTATTGATTGCCTGTTACGTGCCAGGCCCTTACAAAACACAGTGTATTTTGTTTCAGGACGGACTTGGAAGGCAGGTGATAGTGTTGATGGAGCAGGGGAACGAGACTTTAAGTGCGTGAGCGGCAGTGCTGGGATGCTCAGTCTGCTTCTTCCACTAAAATATGGGAGGGGGGGGAGGTTATTGTTGTTGTTGATGTCGCTAAGTAGTGTCTGACTCTTTGCAACCCCGTGGACTGTAAGCCACCAGGCTCCTCTAGTCTTAGAATTCTGCAGGATAGAATACTGGAGTGGGTAGCCATTCCCTTCTCCAGGGGATCTTGCCGAGCCAGGATCAAACCCATGTCTCCTGCACTGGCAGGTGAATTCTTTACCACCAAGCCACTAGGAAAGCCCAAAATATAGATCAGGCAAAGAGATGACTGAAGTAAATAGAAAATTCCCGCTTCGTTTCCAGAAGCAATCAGGATGGGGATGTCAGAAAGTCCCTTGCAGTTCCTAGAGTTCACAGCAGGGGCACAGGGAGACAGCTGTCCTCCAGTTCAGAAAAGGACAGTACGTTCTAGCTAGGAACCTCCTGGCTCGACCTGCTCAATATCTGGACATCAACATGGGGCACCTCTAAGAGCAGCTATAGCCAGGTGAGTGAGAATCTGGCTTGGGAGCAAACGAAGAGTCTTGTGGTAAGGTCACAACTTGGAACATAGCCGTGCCCATCTGTCTGGGTCCTAGGGCCTGGGCTACCCCATCCTAAGGCTTTAGTAGGACCGTATCCTGTCCCTCATCCAGCCCAGTCAGCTGACCAATGCCACACTCCACCCCACCCCAATCCTTTGGGGGAAGCTGCTCCTAGGTGGGGCTGGGTCATATAGATAAGAGCACAGTGGCTCGCATATCTGAAGACATTTGTCTTTCTCCTGCAAAGAATGCAAAGCCAAGACCCGGACCGCACATCCTTGCCCCTCATACAGAATGCTGTTCCAACAGCACAGTGAACCAGTCTTCTGATCACGGAAGAAACGCTGTGACTGTGGTTTTAATTTCTGAGGGGTTCCGCTGTGTTGCTTCCCCAAAGTGTATATCCATCCATGGTGTCACCAGCTCTGTGGGCACACCTTTTACTAGTGCCTGATCTGCAGTGGAACTGAACAACAGTTTTTTAAATGTGTTAACTTATTTAGTAGGTGTGAATGGCACTCAGTCACTAGATTGAATTTGTACAGTGATTACAATCTCAGCATTTAGCTATCTATTTTCTAGTGAGAATTGGATTTAATGAGGCAAATCCGGATTTAAATTCCAACTCTGCCTTTTTACCAGCTATGAGAACCAGGAAAACTTACTTGTCCTCTCACTACTTCAGTTTCAACATCTGTGAAAAATGAAAATCACAATGTTTCAGAGCTCACATGCCAGTTGTGAGGATTCAATGAGATAAAATACATAGAACACTTTGTATAGTTCCTAGCACATACTAAGTGCTCAATAAATGATCACCAGTTGTGCTAGAATATAGGACCACTTCTTTCTTAAGCTCAAGTTGGGTTTTTTTACATATTTACAAGAAATTAATCCATTTGATTTTATTTTCTTGGGCTCCAAAATCACTGTGGACAGTGACAGCAGGGACGAAATTAAAAGACACTTGCTCCTTGAAAGAAAAGCGATGGCAAGCCTAAATAGCATATTAAAAAGCAAAGACATCACTTAACTGACAAAGGTCCCTAAAGTCAAAGCTATGTTTTTTCCAGTAGTCATGTATGGGTGTGAGAATTGGACCATAAAGAAGGCTGAGCACTGAAGAACTGAGGCTTTTGAACTGTGGTGTTGGAGGAGACTCTTGAGAGTCCCTTGGACTGCAAGAAGATCAAACCAGTCCATCCTAAAGGAGATCAGTACTGAATATTCATTGGAAGGACTGATGCTGAAGCTGAAGCCACCTGATGCGAAGAACTGACTCATTGGAAAAGATCCTGATGCTGGGAAAGATTGAGGGCAGGAGGAGAAGAGACAATAGAAGATGAGATGGTTGTATGGAATCACTGTCGGCGGACATGAGTTTGAGGAAACTCTAGGAGACAGTGAAGGACAGGCAAACCTGGTGTGCTGCAGTCCATGGAGTCACAAATAGTCAGACATGGCTTAGTGACTGAACAACAACATTAATCCATTTTAACTCAGGATTACTTCTAATGCAAAGATGGTTTGCAGATAATTTTCTCCCTGTAATTTTAGTTTGGTTATAATTCACTTTTAAAAGACTAGTTGCTCTGTTGTTGATTCCATTCTTTTCTGTTTTCTTTGATGACTTGAAATCTGAGAAAACATTCCTCCACAAGCCTGATATATCACTATTTTATATTCTTTGCTTTGAAAGATAAAGTGATATATAAGCGAGAAATTGGTGGACAGGGCTGGGAAATACGATGAGCTGGTTTTCCCAGCCACGTCATGGGGGCCTCAGCTGGCAGGTTTCTCTCTGGAGTTATGAACATTCTTAGAATATTCTGAGAAGCTTCTTTGAGTGACCAAATTCCATGAGATGTCTGAAAATTAATCACTAGACATACTGACCAGCTAATGATGAAAGATTCACTCACCAAATAGTTATTAATAACCCACTCTATTATGCAAAGCCCTAGGCTTGTCATGGGTCATGGGGGGCAATTCTGATATGGATGCTATACTCTAGGGTTTCACAGAAGGGAAAGAAGCCATGTGCTGGAGACTCTCTCTTTGCCACCCCACCCCACCCCACCCCCAGCCCAGGCCAACTCGCTAACCTTCTCCACCTGCTCTGGGCCCCCTGGAGGCTGACCTCTATGAACTGGATCAACACTTTCCCTTGTCTCTGTTTTCTTATTGGGTTCAGCCAGTGCGCTTCCCTGGTGGCTCAGACAGTAAAGAATCTGCCTGTAATGTGGGAGACGGGGTTCAACCCCTGGTCGAGAAGATCCCCTGGATAAAGGAATGGTAACCCACTCCAGTATTCTTGCCTGGGAAATCCCATGGACAGAGGAACCTGGTGGGCTACAGTCCATAGGATCGTAAAGTCAGACTCAATTGAGTGAACTTTCAGCCAGTGGGTGGCACTAGCAGGACAGCAGAGGCGCTGGAGAGAAAGGCTGGGGCGTTTATTCCCCAGATGCCCTGCCTGCCAGGCTGCTCTCTAGCCATGTCTGTGCTCCTCTTCCCAAGCCCGTGGCTCCTCCTCCCCCGACTCCAGGAACTATCTCCCCACCTTGTCCTTCACAGTGGTCATGGCTTCCAGCAATGGCCGGTCTTAGGATGCCTCAGCATACTTGCTGCTGCTGCTAAGTCGCTTCAGTCCTGTCCGACTCTGTGCGACCCCATAGACGGAAGTCCACCAGGCTCCCCCGTCCCTGGCATTCTCCAGGCAAGAACACTGGAGTGGGTCAGCATACTTGTTAGTTTCCCTTAAACCTGCCAGTGTCTTTCTAAATAGTCCCTTTGACTAAATAAACTCTCTCCAGGGGGCTTCCCTGATGGTCCAGTGGTTAAGACTTCGCCTTCCAATGCAGGGGTGCAGGTTCGATCCCTGGTGGCATTTGAGCTGGACTGTAAGGACAGAACTTGGGTGGGTCGAGGGACAGAAAGCATGAGCATTCTGGACAGAAGCAGAGGCTGGGGGCCAGGACCAGAGGCGAAGAGAAGTTGGTGGAGGGTGGAGGTTCTCTGAGTGTGGGCCCCAGCCCAGCTGCAGCAGCAGTCTCATCTAGAATAGATGCAAATCCTGCAGCCCACTATCCAGACCGACAGAATCAAAACCTCTGGGGATGGAGCCCAGTAACCACAGTTTTAACAAGTCCTCCAGGAGATTCTGGTGCAGAATCGCCAGGGTCAGGACTTTAGTCCAGAGACTGGAGAGAGATGAGGATACAACAATGAAAAGACGAGTGTGCGCCGGATCACTTCAGTCGCGTCTGACTCTCTGCGACCCCATGAAACTGTAGCTGCCAGGCTCCTCTGTCCATGGGATTCTCCAGGCAAGAACACTGGAGTGGGTTGCCATGTCCTCCTCCAGGAGATCCTCCCAACCCAGGGAGGATTTCTTAGATCTTGTGCATTGGCAATCGGGTTCTTTACAACTAGCACCACCAGGGAAGTCTGGAAAGACGAGCAAGTGGGCCCTAAGTGTGCAAGGCTTAAACAGGTGTCGGAGTTTGGACTGTGGGTGATGAGTGCTGTGAACAGTGTGTGTGTGTGTGTGTGCATGTGTGCACTTGTGGCATGAACAAAGCTGCTTCTAAGCAGTGATTGAGTTCTATATTATGTGTCTGAATTTTTGTGTGTGCAATTAATGTTTGACTTAAGCCTTCTTGCAAAATAAAATAAGCTTCTAAGAATGAGTGGATGGACTTCCCTGGTGGCCCAGTGGTTAAGAATCTTCCTTCCAATGCAGGGGGCAGGGGTTCCATCCCTGGTCAGGGAACTAAGATCCTACACACCTCCGGGCAATTAAACCCTCATACAGAGAAGCTGAAGCGCTGCGACAAAGATCCCATGTGCCAGAACTAAGACCTCAGGCAGCCAAATAGTTAAAAATAAATAAATACTGAAAAACAAAAAAGAATGAGATTGGAGGTGGAGAGGTCATTAAGAAAGTGACTGATCACCAGGGAGAGGAAGCCTGGAGCAGGATTTTTCTACCTCAGTATGATGGACATTTGGGGCCAGGTCACTGAGTTGTGGGGCCTCTGTCCTGTGCACGAAGGATGTCTAGCACCATCCACGTTTTTATCTCCACTAGAGGCCATTAGATCATTCAGTTGTGCCAACCAGAAATGTCCCCAGATATCGTCAGATGTTTCCTGGATGGTGAAGCTGCCCCAGTTAGGAACCACTGGCCTAGGTGTAACAGTGGGACGGCTAGAAAGTCAGCCACTCCTGGCCACTGGCTGGAGCACAAGGCCTGCCGAGGCCACGGGTGAATGGTCAGACAGTGGTCAAACCGAGGATCTAATTGAAAGCTGCTCATTGGAAATTAAATATTGATCTATTTGGGCAAACTGCTTTCAGGAATTTTCCCCAGCAGTCCATTTGTTCAGGTGACACTGTTCCTGAATATAGGCACTTGGGGGAGCTCTAAAAACAGTGAGTGAGGACTTCCCTGGTGGTCCAGAGGCTAAGACTCCACGCTGCCAATGCAGGCTGCACGGGTTTGATCCTTGATCAGGGAACTAGATCCCACATGCCACAGCTGAAAGGTCCTGCATGCCACAACAAAGACCCTGAACAGCCACATAAGTAAATATTTAAGAAACAAACAAACAGAAAGCAAGTCAGTGAGTGAACTGGACAAGGGCAGGCTGCTTCGGTGGGAAGTGACCACTTAAAACAGGCCCCACCTTCTGCCTGCTTTCTCCGCCTTTCTTACCCTCTGGTTTCAACCACTTCCCCTAATATCTTTTCAGTGTAGTCCTAATAATCTCCATTTTATCATAAACAGCAATCACTAAATAGATGCCCCTTTTGGAAAATGAGCCCCCTGCTTCTACCCTCCATCAAGGTCACCTCCTTTGGAGGCTGTGGGGGCCGCAGGACCACAGCCTGTTGCTGAGACTTGCCTGACCGCCAGGTCCCATGCTAGATGTGGGAAGAAGAGTGAAAAGTCATATACTGTTGCTTTTGAGGAGTTGAGTGTTCCAGAAACATCCACATCTTGAGGGATACAAATTCTTCAACTTGACCCTGATTCAGCATCACCTGTGTGTGCACGCTAAGTCACTTCAGTTGTGTGAGCCTATGAACTGCGGCCCACCAGGCTCCTCTGTCCGTGGGGTTCTCCAGTCAACAATACTGAAGTGGGTTGCCGTTTCCTCCCCCAGGGAATCTTCTCAACCCAGGGATCCAACCCGCATCTCTTATGTCTCCTGCGTTTACCACTTGCGTCACCTAGGAAGGCTGACAATCTCCTGTTCAGTTCAGTTCAGTCCAGTCGCTCAGTCGTATCCGACTCTCCGCATCCCCATGAATCACAGCACTCCAGACCTCCCTGTCCATCACCAGCTCCCGGAGTTCACTCAAACTCATGTCCACAGAGTCGGTGATGCCATCCAGCCATCTCACTCTCCGTCGTCCCCTTCTCCTCCCGCCCCCAACCTTTCCCAGCATCAGAGTCTTTTCCAGTGAGTCAACTCATTGCATGAGGTGGCCAAAGTATTAGAGTTTCAGCTTTAGCATCAGTCCTTCCAATGAACACCCAGGATTGATCTCCTTTAGAATGGACTGGTTGGATCTCCTTGCAGTCCAAGGGACTCTCAAGAGTCTTCTCCAACACCACAGTTCAAAGGCATCAATTCTTCGGCGATCAGCTTTCTTCACATCCAACTCTCACATCCATACATGACCACGGGAAAAACCATAGCCTTGACTAGACGGACCTTGGTTGGCAAAATAATGTCTCTGCTTTTTAATATACTATCCAGGTTGGTCATAACTTTCCTTCCAAGGAGAAGGCGTCTTTTAATTTCATGGCTGCAATCAGCATCCGCAGTGATTTTGGAGCCCCCAAAAAATAAATTCTGACACTGTTTCCACTGTTTTTCCATCTATTTCCCATGAAGTGATGGGACCAGATGCCATGATCTTTGTTTTCTGAATGTTGAGCTTCAAGCCAACCTTTTCACTCTCCTCTTTCACTTTCATCAAGAGGCTTTTGAGTTCCTCTTCACTTTCTGCCATAAGGGTAGTGTCATCTGCATATCTGAGGTTATTGTTATTTCTCCCAGCAATCTTGATTCCAGCTTGTGCTTCTTCCAGCCCAGCGTTCCTCATGATGTACTCTGCATATAAGTTAAATAAGCAAGGTGACAATATACAGCCTTGACGGACTCCTTTTCCTGTTTGGAACCAGTCTGTTGTTCCATGTCCAGTTCTGACTGTTGCTTCCTGACCTGCATACAGGTTTCTCAAGAGGCAGGTCAGGTGGTCTGGGATTCCCATCTCTTTCAGAATGTTCCACAGTTTACTGTGATCCACACAGTCAAAGGCTTTGGCATAGTCAATGAAGCAGAAATAGATATTTTTCTGGAACTCTCTTGCTTTCTCCATGATCCAGCAGATGTTGGCAATTTGATCTCTGGTGCCTCTGCCTTTTCTAAAACCTGCTTGAACATCTGGGAGTTCACGGTTCACATATTGCTGAAGCCTGGCTTGGAGGATTTTAAGCATGACTTTACGAGCGTGTGAGATGAGTACAATTGTGCGGTAGTTTGAGCATTCTTTGGCATTACCTTTCTTTGGGATTGGAATGAAGACTGACCTTTTCCAGTCATGTGGCCACTGCTGAGTTTTCCAAATTTGCTGGCATATTGAGTGCAGCACTTTCACAGCATCATCTTTCAGGATTTGAAATAGCTCAACTGGAATTCCATCACCTCCACTAGCTTTGTTCGTCGTGATGCTTTCTAAGGCCCACTTGACTTCACATTCCAAGATGTCTGGCTCTAGGCCAGTGATCACGTTATCATGACTATCTTGGTGGTGAAGCTCTTTTTTGTACAGTTCTTCTGTGTATTCTTGCCACCTCTTCTTAATATCTTCTGCTTCTGTTAGGTCCATACCATTTCTGTCCTTTACGAGCCCATCTTTGCATGAAATGTTCCCTTGGAATCTCTAATTTTCTTGAAGAGATCTCTTGTTTTTCCTATTCTGTTATTTTCCTCTATTTCTTTGCACTGATCACTGAGGAAGGCTTTCTTATCTCTCCTTGCTATTCTTTGGAACTCTGCATTCAGATGCTTATATCTTTCCTTTTCTCCTTTGCTTTTCGCTTCTCTTCTTTTCACAGCTATTTGTAAGGCCTCCTCAGCCATTTTGCTTTTTTGCATTTCTTTTCCATGGGGATGGTCTTGGTCCCTATCTCCTGTACAATGTCACGAACCTCCATCCAGAGTTCATCAGGCACTCTATCTATCAGATCTAGTCACTTAAATCTATTTCTCACTTCCACTGTATAATCATAAGGGATTTGATTTAGGTCATATCTGAATGGTCTAGTGGTTTTCCCTACTTTTTTCAATTTAAGTCTGAATTTGGCAATAAAGAGTTCATGATCTGAGCCACAGTCAGCTCCTGGTCTTGTTTTTGCTAACTGTATAGAGCTTCTCCATCTTTGGCTGCAAAGAATATAATCAATCTCATTTTGGTGTTGACCATCTGGTGATGTCCACGTGTAGAGTCTTCTCTTGTGTTGTTGGAAGAGGGTGTTTGCTATGACCAGTGCGTTCTCTTGACAAATCTCTATTAGCCTTTGCCCTGCTTCATTCCGTGCTCCAAGGCCAAATTTGCCTGTTACTCCAGGTGTTTCTTGACTTCCTACTTTTGCATTCCAGTCTCCTATAATGAAAAGGACATCTTTTTTGGGTGTTAGTTCTAAAAGGTCTTGTAGGTCTTCATAGAACCGTTCAACTTCGGCTTCTTCAGCGTTACTGGTTGGGGCATAGGCCTGGATTACTGTAATATTGAATGGTTTGCCTTGGAAACAAACAGAGATCATTCTGTCGTTTTTGAGACTGCATCCAAGTACTGCATTTCGGACTCTTTTGTTGACCATGATGGCTACTCCATTTCTTCTAAGGGATTCCTGCCCACAGTAGTAGATATAAAGGTCATCTGAGTTAAATTCACCCATTCCAGTCCATTTTAATTCACTGATTCCTAGAATGTGGACGTTCACTCTTGCCATCTCCTGTTTGACCACTTCCAATTTGCCTTGATTCATGGACCTAACATTCCAGGTTCCTATGCAATATTGCTCTTTACAGCACCGGACCTTGCTTCTATCACTGGTCACATCCACAACTGGGTTTTGGTTTTGCTTTTGCTCCATCCCTTCATTCCTTCTAGAGTTATTTCTCCACTGATCTCCAATAGCATACTGGGCACCTACCGACCTGGGGAATTCCTCATTCAGTATACTGTCATTTTGCCCTTTGATACTGTTCATGGGGTTCTCAAGGCAAGTATACTGAAGTGGTTTGCCATTCCCTTCTCCAGTGGACCACATTCGGCTGTGGTCCATGTGATCAGATCGACTAGTTTCCTGTGATGTAGGACTTGTTAAACACAGAGTTCTGGGACCCACAGTCAGAGTTGCTGAGTTAGTGGGTCAGAGGCCAGGGGATCTGTGTCTCTAATATGTCCCCCAGGGATCATCCCCGCTCCCTGAGAACCTCCTGGTTTGGACTCATGAAGTTAAGCACAGCCGTGTGACACCCTAAGCAAAGTTTAGGATCTGGCCCAGGACACCCAATCCAGCTCTGCCCTTCATGTGCTGCAAAATCTTGGGAGAGGTTTCAGGGTTCCCATTGATTAAATGATGGGTATAGCGACAGGCTGGTCTTCCCAGGTAGCTCAGTGGTAAAGAATTCACCTGCCAATGCAGGAGACTTGGGTTTCAATCTTTGGGTCGGAAAGATCCCCTGGAGAAGAAAATGGCAGCCCACTCCAGTATTCTTGCCTGGGAAATCCCATGGACAGAGGAGCCTGGCAAGCTACAGTCCATGAGGTTGTAAAGAGTCAGATGTGACTTGGCGACTAAACAACAGCAGCATCCTTTCATGCCAGACTCTCTGTGCTGACGCTTCTGACAAATTATTGAGGTGGGGGATGAGTCATGCTCTAAAAATCTTAGGATTGAAGCTCAGTCTGCTACTGTTGCAGTCCAGTAAGACGGGAGAACTTCACTGACTTCATGGCCACAGGTGACATTCAGAAGAGCTAAAGGATGTGTCAGAGCTTCAGAGAGTGCAGAGTGAAGGAGCTCTGGGAACCCAGATTGGAAATGCCCCGGGTGGATGAGCTGTGATCTGGTTTATCACTGAGCAGTGTTGTTGCTTGATCTCCCTGACCCCAACTCCTCCCACACCAACACATATGTCTGAGAAAGGACATGGAAGAGAGTTAAGAGGTTTTGAGGGGGTAATTGCTGCTGATACTCCTGCAAAAGAGGCAGAGGAAGAAGTGGGGACCACCATCAGCTTCTGGGGGTTCATCTGAGGAGTGTCGACTGGGGCCGCCTGGGCCGAGGGCCAGCCTTGGGCTCAGCAGTCGTCTCAGCTGAAGGCTTTTCTCCTGGCCCCTTTGGCATGCCTGGGACTAGAGGAGAACTCTGTTATTTCCTTTCTTTGCCATCAAAATACAGGATTGTGGCCGGGTAATTAGAAACTCTGTTGTTTTTCTTTTCCCTCCGCTGGACCACAGGATGGCCGTGCATCAGCCAGATTGCTCCCTTTCTGAGCATGGGTCGCTCCCCAAGTTCTGAAATGTTACATATTTGTCTTTGCCATGATACCATTTGTGGTGGTGAGGGTGCAGCTCTCTGTGAAGGTCTCACATGATTTTCTTGAAATTTCCATCGTGAGGCTGGAAAGAATTCCACCCTCCCTACCGACAACTGCATAGCTTGGGTCTGACAAGGAGTGAGTTAGTGGAGTCACCATAGGAAACCTGGCTTCTGAGGGGGACCGGCCATGAGGAGCTTCTACGGAGGCACTTAGTGCCTGGCAAGCAGGTCAGATGATAAAAGGCTAAGCAGATGGAGGTTCTTTTGAACACCCTGGGCATTCCTTCTTTGGGTGGTTTGCACCCTTCGCTTTATATTTTGATTCCTGTGTGTAAATATCGCAAAGGTGTGAGCTTCCAGGAAAAAGCAGTTCTATAAAATCTTAAATGATAAACTCATAGAATATTAGAGTGGAAAGGGCCCTTTGAAAGCACATTGTCCCCAAACCATGATTCATAGAGGAGCAAAAAGAAGTTCCGAGGGTAGTGTACCTGACCTGCCCAGTATCGTACAGCAGGTAATGAGCAGGACCAGACTGGGACCAGGTTTCTGCTTCATGCTTTTACCCATCATCTGCTATGTCCGTGAGGAATGGGGAGAGAGGGCGTGGGGGAAAGGGAAGCAGGTTACCTTAGATAAGTCCCTACTATGTACCAGGCACTCAGCTCAATGTTTTCCAAGTTCATTCGTCACTTGTCACTTAGGGGTTCCTAAGAGAGTTCCGGAAAAACATCTATTTCTGCTTCATTGACTATGCCAAAGCCTTTGACTGTGTGGATCACAATAAACTGTGGAAAATTCTGAAAGAGATGGGAATACCAGACCACCTGACCTGCCTCTTGAGAAACCTGTATGCAGGTCAGGAAGCAACAGTCAGAACTGTACATGGAACAACAGACTGGTTCCAAATAGGAAAAGGAGTACATCAAGGTTGATTATTGTCACCCTGCTTATTTAACTTATATGCAGAGTACATCATTAGAAATGCTGGGCTGGAAGAAGCACAAGCTGGAATCAAGATTGCTGGGAGAAATATCAATAACTTCAGATATGCAGATGACACCACTCTTATGGCAGAAAGTGAAGAGGAACTCAAAGGCCTCTTGATGAAAGTGAAAGAGAAGAGTGAAAAGGTTGGCTTGAAGCTCAACATTCATAAAACAAAGATCATGGCATCTGGTCCCATCACTTCATAACAAATAGATGGGGAAACAGTGTCAGACTTTATTTTTGGGGGCTCCAAAATCACTGCAGATGCTGATTGCAGCCATGAAATTAAAAGATGCTTACTCCTTGGAAGGAAAGTTATGACCAACCTAGATAGTATATTAAAAAGCAGAGACATTACTTTGCCAACCAAGGTCCGTCTAGTCAAGGCTATGGTTTTTCCCGTGGTCATGTATGGATGTGAGAGTTGGACTGTGAAGAAAGCTGACTGCCAAAGAATTGATGCTTTTGAACTGTGGTGCTGGAGACAAGACTCTTGAGAGTCCCTTGGACTGCAAGGAGATCCAACCAGTCCATTCTAAAAGAGCTCAATCCTGGGTGTGCATTGGAAGGACTGATGCTAAAGCTGAAACTCCAATACTTTGGCCACCTCATGCAAAGAGTTGACTCATTGGAAAAGTTCGTGATGCTGGGAGGGATTGGGGGCAGGAGGAAAAGTGGACAACAGAGGATGAGATGCTTGGATGGCATCACCTACTCGGTGGACATGAGTTTGAGTAAACTCAACTCAAAGAAGACTGAGCGCTGAAGAATTGATGGTTTTGAACTGTGGTGTTGGAGAAGACTCTTTAGAATTCCTTGGACAGCAAGGAGATCAAACCAGTCCATCCTAAAGGAAATCAATACTGAATATTCATGGGAAGGACTGATGCTGAAGCTGGAGCTCCAGTCATTTGGCCACCTGATGCGAAGAGCCAACTCACTGGAAAAGAGTCTGATGCTGAGGGAGACGGAAGGAGAAGAGCAGCAACAACAAAGTGCTCCTGACTGAGGCTGAAACTCCAGGTCAGCAGCCTGCGGATGTGCATACCTCCAGGGACCTTAAAAAGCTGTGGAAAGTCGCCAAGGGACAGGCGTCTACGCAGCACAGAAAAGTAAACCCATCAAAATGACAGCCCCTTATAGCTGGAGAGTTTGAGGTAGACAGGTACACTCTGCTATATTTAAAAAGGATAATCAACAGGGACCTACTGTACAGCACAGGGAACACTACGCAGTGTTATGCGGCAGCCTGGATGGGAGGGGAGTTTGGAGGAGAATGGATACAATCCCTGTCCACCTGAAACTAGCACTGTGTTGTTAATTCGCTATACTCCAATATAAAATTAAAAGTTAAAAATATACTTAAAGAAAAACAATGACAACCCCTTAACCACTCAGAGGGCTTCCCTTGTGGCTCGGATGGTGAATAATCAATCTGCCTGCTAATGCAGGAGATCCCTGGGTCAGGAAGATTCCCTGGAGAAGGGAATGGCCACCCACTCCGATATTCTTGCTTGGAGAATCCCACGGACAGAGGAGCCTGGCGGGCTGCAGTCCATGGGGCCACAGAGAGTAGGACACAACTCAGGGACTCACACTTCAACACTTTTTCTAACCACTCAGCCTCCTTAACTTTGAGCCTGGAAAGAGTCGGTAAAGCAGATCATTGCAGGATGTTACATAACAAGTAAGTACAGGACCCAGCCCCACCGAGAATGTCTCTGAAAGCCCCTCTTCTTGTCCGTTGCTGCTCCTTTTTGGACTCTGTCTGCTCTTCTCATCTCTTTTACATACTTCCTGGTGAATCAGAATCTCATTGAATACAGTCCTCAGTAGACTGGGTTACAATAACAAAACAACCATTACAACCAACATTTACTGAGTGCCCAGTAGCAGGCGTTTTACACACAATAACTCATTTAATCTTCACCACGACCCTATTATTATCTCCTAGTTTACAGCTGAGAAAATTGAGACCCACTGTGACTGACCCAGCCAGAGTCACCCAGTGGAGCCAGGACTCAACATCAGGTCAGCCTGACCCCAAAGCCTGTGCTCTTCACCACCACGCTTCTAGGTCATGTTCTTTTTATTTGTTTGGCTGCATCGGGTCTTAGTTGTATGTGGGATTGTTCATTGCCAATCCCGAACAGGGATTAAACCTACATTCCCTGCATTGGAAGGAGGATTCTTAACCTCTGGACCCCTAGGGAAGTCCCTTGGTTGTGCTCTTTAACTGAAGACCTAACTCCACAAATTCATTACCGGTGGAAAAATTATTTACAACTACATTTACAAGTGTGTGAAACAATGACAGCATAAGTGCGTGCTCAGTTGCTCAATTGTGTCCTACTCTTTGCCACCCCATGGGCTGTAGCCCTCCAGGCTCCTCTGTTCATGGTATTCTGCAGGCAAGAATACTGGAGTGGGTTGCCATTTCTTTCTCCAGCGGATCTTCCCGACCCAGGGATCGAACCCAGGTCCCGTGCATTACAGGTATTCTTCAGCGTCTGAGCCAAAATTATTTGTAAACTTTGTCAACTCCAATTCTAGGGATTTACTTTCAGGAAGTAGTCTTTGATATAGACAAGAATTATTTATAAAAATATTCAGCGTCGCATTGCTCATGGTAGGAGATATTTGGCAAAACATTAAAATTTGGCAAAATAATAGGAGTTGTAATAAGCAAATATGATATGACAGTAGAAAACGATGCATCTATTAGAGTGATTCTGTATAAGAATATTTAAAGTATGCCAAACATTTGTAATCAATTGTTAAGTGAAAAAGCAGTTTATAAAACAGTGTCCTCCAGTGCAACCCAATTTCCTTAATATCTGACCATCACTGACAGCGAGGTAAGTCCATTTCATGTGCACCGTGGTAAGACACAGTGAAGGCTCAGTACTTCTAGGGCATTTGTAACAACAAGAAAAATGTATAACCTGGATGGGTTGTACATGAGGAAACATCAGCCTACCCCTACCTGAGGGACTTCCTGTAAATTAACTGGCCTGTATTTTAAAATATCAAGGTCGTGGAAGGTGAACACTGAGGAACCCTTATAGATTAAGGGAGACTAAAGAGACATGAAAATTAAATGAACTGTGATATTCTGGGTTGGTTGCTGATCCGGGGGGCGGGGAACTACTGTAAAGATTATTAGGGGATTTCCCTGGTGGTAAAGAATCCACCTTCCAATGCAGAGAACTTGGGTTTGATCCCTGGTCAGGAAACTAAGATCCCATGTGCCTCAGGGCAACTAAGCCTGCATGCCACACTTAGAGAAAATCCCATGCCACAGTGAAAAACCAATATAGCCAAAATGAAATAAACTTAAAAAGAATATTAGGACAACTGATATCACTTGAATACAGACTGTGGATTACATAATAGCATTAATACTAAATTTCCTGATTTTGATACTGGCACTGTGGGTCTGAAAGAGCCTTATTCTTAGGAAATAGACACTAAAGTATTTAGGGATAAAGGGCTTGGTATCTCTAATTTCATCTCAAACAGTTCAGAAATTGTCTAAATTACATAAGTACATTGCTAAAATTTATTACTTTTTAATAGTCACAATAACTTTTAATATATCTATAAAGATATTAGAATATACTTAGCATATTATAAAAATAATTGGATATATCAACACACACACACACACATATATATATATCTCCAGGGAGAAAGAGGAGAAAGGGAGAATAAAGGGAGAAAAATCAAGCAAATGAGGCAAACTGTGAACAATTGGTGAATCTGGGTGGACAGTCCAGGGCAACACCTTGTAGGTCTCTTGCAACATTTCTGCAAGTTTGACATTACATCAAAATAAGAAGTTACAAAGACACTGCATCAAAACTGTAATGTTACTCACAAAAAAAAGTGAATATTTTTCTTTCCTTATCTAGCTGATTTTTATGTCCATCTTTCTCCAGACAAATGTTTTCTAAACTTGCCCACATGCACATCTATACCTATATAACCGGTTTATCAAACAGCCTGCACTCAAGGGGGTATAGACATGGAACAGTCAAAAAAAAAAAAAATCCCAACTTCAGCTGTGCAGTTCTTTTTTTTTTTTAATGTCATCCCAGAAACATATACACTTACTAGTCACATGTAATATTAAAAAGTCTGCTCCACATAGGGAATGCACATGTGGGACAAACTGAGAGAATGGTGCTGACATACATCCACTACCATGTGTAAAACAGAAAGCTAGGGGGAACCTGCTGTCTCACGCAGGGAGCTCAGCTCAGTGCTCTGTGGTGACCTAGAGGTGTGAGATGGAGTGGGAGGGAGGCTCCACAGGAAGGGGATATATGCACACATACAGCTGATTCGTTTTATTGTGCAACAGAAACCAGCACAATGTTGTGAAGCAATCATATTCCAATTAAGAAAATAAAAATAAGAATTTTGATCCAGATGAAAATATCTCACATCCAACCACAAGCTCATCCTCCTGTGTCCAGCATCAGAGGTGATGTTCTAAAGCTTATCCTTTGCCAGAACCCAAGGGCTTTCCAGGTGGCTTAGACAGTAAAGAACCTGTTGCAATGAAGGAGACCCGGGTTCGATCCCTGGGTCAGGAAGATCCCCTGGAGAAGGGAATGGCAACCCACTCCAGTATTCTTGCCTGCAGAATCCCATGGACAGAGGAGCCCAGTGGGCTACAGTCTGTGGGATCACAAAGAGTCAGACATGACTGAGCAACTAACACACTGTCCCCTTCACTCTACCACCAGAGACGGATGCTCATCCCCTACCACCCCAACCCTTCAGCGGCTCCCGACAACAGTAACAACCACAGCCAACCACAGCCACCACTTACTGAAAGCCTAACCCATGCCAGTTATTCTGTGCCAGGCAGCAAGCTGTGGCTGGTCTGGGAGATTTTAAATAGAGTCACTCTTGGCTGCCTGCCTGCTGTCCCACCCTGCACCCTGCCAACACACACACACACACACACACACACACACACACACACACACGGACAGTTTAGATCTTCGGTGATTTTTATTTCCAAATGACAACCAGAAAGAAGAAAAACAGATGTTTTGGGGGGGTGTTAATTAGTGAATGGTGTGTTCGTCATTACCTACCAGAGATGATTGTCAGCAATGAAGCAAACACACTCCCGGTTGGAAGGAACAGCACCGCACTGTGCTCTTTTGATGCAATCAGGCTGGTGTGTTCTTTAAGCAAAGCTTCACTGGAAAAGGAACTAGGTGTGCAGGGTTGGAGGACCTATTAGGTGCAGAGCTCCGTGGTGTGAGCTGAGTTTGCAAGTTCTGGGTGCCTGTCTTCCCTAGGAAGGGCCCCAGGCACACTTTCTCGGACATACGAACCCAGCCATTCTGTCCACATGGACCTGGTCACCGTGGCAAGTCCTCCCACACTGAGAAAGTACTGCAGAGAGCCCAGTCGTCAGCGGGCATCTCCCAGCCCATGGAGGTCCAGGAGATCCTGGCTGACACCTTGTTCCAAGTAGCCCCTCCCCAAAGGATGCAAGCAAGGTTCAACTCTCCCCAAGATGCCTGGGCTTCCCTGGGGGCCTCCATCCCCACAGTCACCTCCATACCCAGTGTTCCACATCTACTGAATTATCTGATGCTCTGTTCCCTGCACTTTCCTCTTTATCTCCACCCAAGTAATGACCCACGGAAACTCTCCACCTTCTTTCTCTTCCAGAAAATCAACGGGGAAGTCCCAGGCCATTGCTTTTGGAGCATCTATGGATGAGCTGTGGGTCACCAAGGAAGTTCAGGTGGTGGATTTGAGTGCAAGCAACTTAAAACAGCACACTGGACATTCCTGTTATAAAAGTCCTTCTGACCGACCTACAGGAGGGCTTCTCACTGGCCCTTTCACCCTGCAGAGCCCCCGGCCTTCTGCCACTTTGCTGGTTCTTCTCCATCTCTTCTCTTCCTGCCTCTGCCTTTCATCCCCTTCCAGAGTTAGCTCCAGGAGGGTCTGCATTCATAGAGGTGCTTGGCAGAACAAAAGAGTCTTTGTGGGCCAGAGCACCCCTTCCTTAGAGGGCTATTGTGGTTATAAATAGCAAAGACATTTTCCTCCTTTACAGAATCAAGTTTCAAGAACCAGAAATTCCCCACCTTGGGTGTTCCTACTGCATTGCAGGCACACGGACAGCCTTGGACTCAGGTCCCTGATGCCTGTTCCTCCCCCTGGCTCACCTTGGAGGTCTGTCCATCTCCCTGAAACTTTGGGGAGTATGAGGATACCCCATTTTCCCCTCCTCTGAGTCACCCTCACCTTCTCTGCCGACCATACCCTCTCTCAGTCAGCTCTTTATGGAGGCATGGACTAAAAATTACCTTCCCTCCTCCTGCCCTCCTCCTCCTCCTTTACATTAATAGACTCTACTTTTTAAGAATAGAAGAGTTTTAGACTCATAGAAACATTGAGTAGACTGTACCAACTGTTCTCCTACACACCCCCCGCCCCCCAACAAAGTTTCTATTATTGTCACCTTACCTACCAGCATGGCACACTTGTGAGAATTAATGGAACAATAGTGGTCCATATTATTTACTTTTATTGGAGTATAATTGCTTTACAATGTTGTGTTAGTTTCTGCTGTACAAAAAAGTGAATCAGATATATATATATATATCTCCCCTCCTTTTTGGATTTCCTTCCCATTTGGGCTTCCCTGGTGACTCAGACAGTAAAGTGTCTGCCTGCAGTGCGGGAGACCTGGGTTCAAACCCTGGGTTGGGAAAAATCCCCTGGAGAAGGAAATGGAAACCCACTCCAGTACTCTTGCCTGGAAAATTCCATGGACTGAGGAGCCTGGTAGGCTACAGTCCACAGGGTCGCAAAGAGTCGGACACGACTGAGTGACTTCACTTTCACTTTCTTTCACTAGGTCACCACAGAGCATCAAGTAGGGGTTCCCTGTGCTATTCAATGGTTTCTCGTTAGTTATCTATTTTACACATAGTATCAACAGTGTATATATGTCAGTCCCAATTTCCCAACCCATCCCACCCTGCTCTCCCCACTTGGTGTCCATACATTTGTTCTCTGTACCTGTATCTCTATTTCTGCTTGCAAATAGGTTCGTCTGTACCAGTTTCCTAGATTGCACATATATGCATTAAATATACAATAGTTGTTCTTCTCTTTCTGACTTCCTTCACTCTGCATGACATTCTCTGGGTCCATCCACATCTCTGCAAATGGACCAATTTTGTTCCTTTTCACGGTTGAATAATTCCACTGTGTATGTAAACCATAAAATCTTTATCCATTCCTCGGTCGATGAGCATTTAGGTTGTTTCCATGTCCTGGCTATCATAAATAGTGATGCCATGAATACTGGGGTGCATGCATCTTTTTGAATTACGGTTTTCTCTGAATATATGCCCAGTGGTCCCTTATTGTTAATTAAAGGCCACTGTTTATTTGGATTCTCTTGGTTTTTCCCTATGTCCTCTCTGTTCCAGAATCCCATTGAGGACAGCACATTACATTTAGTCTTTGCATAGCCTTAGGTTCCTCTTGGCTGACAATTTATGAAACTTTCCTTGTTTTTGGTGGCCTAGACAGTTTTCAGGAATTCTGGTCAGGTATTTTGTAGGATGTCCCTCATTTGGAATAGATCTGGTGACTTCCTCATGATTAGACTGGGGTTATGGGTTTTAGCAAGAAAGAGCCTATGACACCGACATCAACAGTACGTACTCTCAATGTGAAATACGGCTGCCCACATTGGCCTTGATCACTTCGGAGACAGAGTGTTAGCTTCTGCACCATAAAGCCACTCTATTTCTTTTTTTCTTTTTTAAGTCTTTTTTTGATAGGGATCATTTTTAAAGTCTTTACTGAATTTGTAGCAATGTTGCTTCTGTTTTATGTTTTGGTTTTTGGGCCCTGAGGCACGTGGGATCTTAGCTTCCCCAGAGATTGAACGAGCACCCCCTACATAGGAAGGTAAAGTCCTAACCACTGGACCGCCAGGGAAGTCCCAAGGCTACTCTTTTTGCCCCTTCCCCCCGCTTTTCCATCCTCTGGTCTTTTGAAGGAAGCCAGGACACATGGAACGCACATAAGGGATAGGGAGTTATGCCCAACTCCTGGAAGGGTCAGCATCCAACAGGAATGACTCAGGATTCTTCTGCACGGGGCACTGGTCTCTTCTCTCTCACTTAATTATTCAATCTTTTATTTCTATCAGTGTGCTGCTGCTGCTGCTAAGTCACTTCAGTTGTGTCCGACTCTGTGCGACCCCATAGACGGCAGCCCACCAGGCTCCCCCACCCCTGGGATGCTCCAGGCAAGAACACTGGATTGGGTTGCCATTTCCTTCTCCATCTATCAGTATGAGGCAGGGGTATTTATTGTATGTTGTTGTGTAGTCACTCTGTCGTTTCCCGCTCTTTTGCTACCCCATGGACTATAGCTCACCAGGCTCCTCTGTCCATGGGGATTCTCCAGGCAAAAATACTGGAGTGGGTTGCCATGCCCTCCTCCAGAGGATCTTCCCCACCCAGGGATTAAACTTATATCTCCTGCGTCTCCTGCATTGCAGACGGATTCTTTATCACTGTGCCACCAGGGAAGCCCATTTATTTTATACTTTGGTTTATAATCCAATGTCCCTTAACTGTGTTGCTCGGATCGGTCCAGCTTGCCATAGTGGGGGCTCTTTCATCCTCCTTGAGGTCCTTTGACAAACTCCCGTCCATACCTGTGCCTGGGTGTTTAATCACTTTTTACTTTTGGGCACTACAAGATGCTCCCTTCTTGTCTTGTCATCCCCACTCTTGGCTATTCTTGGTCTTGTTCTTAATTCTTTCTTCTCCTGAAGTAAAATAAATGCTTCGACTGCCAGAGCACCAAACACGCCCAGCCCTCTCCCGTGGGTGACCCAGGGACTGCCCACGTCTCTTCCTGGCTGAGCAGGCATGTCTTCAGTTCGTCACCCCAGCACACCTCTGCATCAGCACCATCCAGCTCATCCAGCTCATCAGGGATGTGAAAGAGCTGGGCCGGAACCATGCAGAGAGGCAGTGGGGCCGGAACCCAAGGCTTCTCTTACACAACTCAGTGGCCTCGACTTGGAGGAAATGCTCCCTTAGCTGCTTCTTGGAGCAAGCGCAGTCCTTGCACCTCTTTGAGGGGGACAGGGACCTCCAAGTCTTCCCCACTTTTCCTTCCTTTGAAACATTCCTTGTGGACCCTTCAGCACCATCCCTTTCAGGCCATGCCCATCCCTCATCTCTGCTTGGGGGTCTGGAAACACACCTCCACGCAAGGTAATGGAAATAGGTGACTGGATGACTATTTAATCAACAAACCATGCCTCTGTACGCAGCTTGAAGATCCATTCCCTGGATTAACAGTTGTCTCTGTCAACTTCCCTGGTGTCCAATAGATAAGACTCTGTAATGCCAATGCATTACAGGGATGGGTTCCATCCCTGGTCTGGGAACTAAGATCCCATGTGGCCAAATGAATAAAATGGCTAATAATAAATAATGCTTTAAAAAATTGTCTCCATCAGTAGGGGAGGGGCATGACCCACTGACTCTACTCCCCACAAGATGGCTTTTGGTGGATTTTCAATGACACTCAACACATGAAGGGAAAAAAGAAGCATAAGCCGAAACCACTCTATTTTTATGAGAGGGTATGCATATTTATACATCGGTCTCATATTTAAATGTTCCAGTTTGGGCTATGGTTTTTCCGAAAAAGTACTATTTTTTTTTTCCTTTTTATAGAAACACAGTTCACTTTGAATTGTGGCAGATTTTTTTTAAAAGAAAAGGCTACATTTGAACTTTAGAACTCCAAGAGTGGTCCGTAGCAACCACAGGAACAAGATTTCACGAAATCCTCAGGGGCCCTACCAGGAATGGGACAGCGGAGCCGTCAGCTGGCTCGCTCACGGTTAAGTGCCATCGTCGCTGGGGCCTGTGGTCCCGACCGCGAGCATGTGACGAGGGGCTCGGATGAAGCAGCTGGGCTGAGTCAGACCTTCTGCTTGCCTTGGCACCCGCTCGGCGGGAAGGCGGTTCCCAAAGAGATGCTGCCCCCTGCTCTCCCCGGCCCCGCCCCCGCCCGCCCCGGCCACGCCCCTGCCTGAGGCCTCGTCTCCTCATGCTGCCCTGGCAGCCCCACTCCTGGGCCTGGCTCCACCCGGCCCGACTCCGAGAGGGGAGGACCGTGCAGGAAGGGAGGAGCAAGAGGGGCTGGGGAGTGGGAGGAGCCTGGCTGTGTCCGCCGGGCAAGGGGTGTTGTCTGCTGTCTCTGGCTAAGTCGGGCTCACCAGGAGGGTGGGTTTTAAATTCTTCTTCGAGTACTAGTTGGGGGCCAGACTCTGGTCTGCATGAAGCTTTGGAGGGAGCATGAACTCAGCTTTTTTGATCCAGAGAAATTCACATTCCATTGACCAGCTCCCTCTGTTGTAGGGGCAGGGTCCACTCTAGTCTCCTCATGGTTTTTTTTCTTTTTTAATGCAGACCTTTTTAAAAAGTCTTTAATTTGTTACAATATGGCTTCTGTTTTATATGTTTTTTGGCCTTGAGGCATGTGGGATTTTAGCTCCCTGACCAGGGATCAAACCGTCTCCCCCTGCATTGGAAGGCAAAGTCTAACCACTGCACTGCCGGGGACGTCCCATTAGTCCCTTTATTAAGTCACAGTGGCAGTTTTGCAGCTCTAGCATCAGGTGCAGTGTGAAGTGTGTTACAGGTGTGTCTTATCTCAGTCTTGTCCTACAGCATCCCGGTGAGCAGATAGAATCCTTATCCTCAAGTTGCAAATGACTAAGCAGAGGCTCAGAGATGTGAGCAGGTAGGAGAGTATGAAGTCAAACCAAACTCCAAAGTCCATGGACAGACCACTGGGTGAAACTCCCTGCCTGGATCTGACCCAAGTATCAAAAGACCTGGAACCTGATGTTTGTTTGTCCCTAATCCACTAGGTCACCTTGAGTAAGTCACTCTCCGTCTCTGATTCCAGATTCATTATGAGTCAAATGGAACTCATTCTAGGACTCACCTATCAAGGTGTTCTGAAGAAATGTGTTTCCTGTAGGAAGTGACAAGAAAGTCTTCATATAAATTCCCCTCTCCCCCCACCCCTGCTGAGTTTTGAGGCATCTGCTTCATTCTTATGGCACCTTATGCTCATGTTGTTGTTGTTCGGTTGCTTGGTCGTGTATGACTCTTTGCCACCGCATGAATTGTAGTCTGCCAGGCTCCTCTGTCCATGAGATTCTCCAGGCAAGAATACTGGAGTGGGTTGTCATTTCCTCCTCCAGGGAATCTTCCAGTCCCAGGGACTGAACGTGAGTCTCCTGCATTGGCAGGTGGATTCTGTATCACTGAGTCACCAGGGAAGCCCTTCTTTTGTCTTTAGACCTATGGGGCAGCAGAAGAGAGGAAATAGTCTTCCCAGAGCCCAAATCTGACCGAGGGTTCTCTGTGATAACCCACGAAACCCCTCACTCACAGAGACTCTTTGGACTCATCTTTCCCCTGCCCAGAATGGGAGGCTGGGACAAAGTCGCTCAGTTCCAAACCAAGTCCTTCTCCAGGCTCCTGATACCCATCACTCACCAGTGGTTGTTGGTTTATCCCTTTGGCAGCTTGTGTACCTGCCCCTCACCTCTGGTGTCTTGACTAGTCTAAGTTCGGGCTGTACTTCCTAGGTTGTTGCCTGACTGCTGAGTGGCCCTGCTCTAAAGCTGTGCTCTACCTAGCCAGTCACACAGATCTTTGACCCTTCCTTGCTTAAAAAAATGGGGCTTCCCAGGTGGCTAAGTGGTAAAGAATCCGCCTGCCAATGCAGGAGACTCAGGAGACATGGGCTTGTTTCCTGGGTTGGGAAGATCCCTTGGGGGAAGAAATGGTAACCCACTCCAATATTCTTGCTTGGAAAATCCCATGGACAGAGGAGTCTGGCAGGCTACAGTCCATGGAATCTCAGAGAGTCTGACACAACTGAGCAACTAATGCTTTATTCTTAGCTCTGGGGGAAATCCTCACCTCTAGCCAAGATAGAAATAGAAGAGACCAGCTTAAAAAAAAAAAAAAATCACTCTTTTCCCTTGGGGGCAGAAAACCACCAGAGCCCACCACATTGACTTTGTCTAAAAACAAGAGAGAGAAAAATGTGTCTCTCCTGTGTCTGGAGTTGGAGCTACATAATGCACAGACAGAGGGTTTTGAACCCCTCCGACAGGAATCCCTCTCTTAATAAAGCCACAGTGCCCGCAGCCTGAGTATGACTCAGGTTAACTAAGGGAGGGGAGGGGACAGACAGGACTGCAACACCTTCTGCATCTCCCTGTCATTTGTCTCACGGGGAAATCTGCCCAGAAATTCTGTGGACATTTGCTATCAGCAAATAATTCTCCCATTTCCTACCACAGAGTTATATGCAATATAAATATAAATGCTGGTGGGTAGGAGCAGGGCCCAAGCGATTTCATAGACAGAAATGCAGTTCTTAGTGAATGAAAACAAACAAACAAACTCAGAAAAATTCTCTACGGTCTAGAATCTTCTGAGATGGTGCAGTCCTAAATTACAGAGTCTCTTTCTTGAGGTGAAACTTTATGCCTCAAGATGTAATTATTATTTTAACCATTTTGGAAGGAAATTATTCTCCCTGAAGGTTGAGCTCCTTGAAAGCAGAGCTATGTGTTAATCTCTGCATCACCCATGGTGCTCAGCTGTGAGAAATATCTTCCCAGCATCTTTTTCTTTCCTCCCTCTGTATTATATTGAGCTATAGTAAAAATCTACATTTCCCATTCTCCTTGCACATAGAGATGGCCAATGAAATACAAATAAAATTGGGTAAAGTTTCCATTAAAGCTGTTTTGAAAGAGGTTGATTCAGATGGAAAATATGCCTTTATTGCCATTTCCTTGTCCTCTTCCCTGCTGACTGGAATTTAGGTGTGATGACTGGAATTGCAGCAGTAATATTGTGATCATTAGGCAACTTTTAGACTGTAAACCAGAATGGTGAAAAAAAGGTAAAGCAGAAATATAGAATGTTATTAATGAAATAGGATGCCACCATACAAGTCTTAGACTCCCTACTTCTGGGATTTTTGTTATGTGAGAGAAAAATACCCACTATAGCTTGTTTGGCTCCCTGTAACTAGCAGCCAAAAACAATAGCTAACTAATATACTAGAAGAGGGCTTGGTATACAGTAAGGGGCTTGGTGAAAGACTGAATAAATGCATGGTATAGCCTTGTAATAAGTCCTCAAAGTCTGGATGTGTGCATGCTAAGTTGCTTCAGTTGTGTCCAACCCTTTGCAACACTATGGACTGTAGCCCACCAGGCTCCTCTGTCCATGGGACTTCCCAGGCAAGAATACTAAGCTGGTTGCCACTTCTTTCTCCAGGGTATCTTCCTGACCCAGAAATTGAACCTGGGTTTGCATTGGCATGCAGGTTCTTTACCACTGAGCCACCAGGGAAGCCCTTCCATGTGGATACATATTTATTTAACTCATTCCTTTTTATCAGCTCCATCATATTCCATTGTATGATGTTTTGATAATTTGCCAAGTAATTCTTTGGCAAAAAACATTTTTTGGAATCTTTTCCTGTGTTCCACTATTGCCAAAAAAATTTAAAAAGTGCTGAACTGAACAACGGGCATTCTTGTAAGATAAAGTCCTAGAGTGGAGTTGCAGGGTCAGAAATTATCTCATCTCTAATTGATCATCAGGTAGTGTCCAAATTCCCTCCTCAAAGTCTCTGGACTTTTCTTCTAATAAATACACTTAATGAGTACCAAGCATGTATGCCTGAGTCACATGTATGCCAAATGCCCATCTCCTCACCTCTGCTCATTATTAGCTGACAGCTTGACCATTGTGGGGGCTTCCCAGGTGGTGCAAGTGGTAAAGAACTCACCTGCCAATGGAGGAGATGAAAGAGACGTGGGTTCAATCCCTGGGTCAGGGGGATTCCCTGGAGAAGGAAATGGCAACCCACCCCAGTATTCTTGCCTGGAGAATCCCATGGATGGAGGAACTTATTGTCTTTTGTGATTAACACCCCAAGTCACCCCATACTTGTTGGCATGTCCAAACAGTGCAGGCCAACCACTGTGGGTGGCATCCCACACTCTCTATTTCAATCTGATTTTGTGTGGAAAGACCTTGCCACGCCGTCTGCCCTCAAACTCCTCCAGAACAGTGGCCGAGACATCTCAGCAGGTCCTCACTCTTCTGCCTCTGCGCTCCCTTACATCACTTTGTGCGTGAATGCTAAGTCACTGCAGCAGTATCTGACTCTCTGCAACCCCATGGACTGTAACCCGGCAAGCTCTTCTGCCCATGAGATTCTCCAGGCAAGAATACTGGAGTGGGTTGCCATTTCCTTCTCCAAGGGACGTTCCCCACTCAGGGATCGAACCTGTGTCTCTTATGTCTCCTGCATTGGCAGGTGGGTCCTTTACCACCAAGCCACCAGGGAAGCCCCTGAATCACTTCACAATACCTGAAATTATTTGTTAGCATATCTTTGTCTTTTTTTCTCCCAACGGATGGGGAATACCTAGATGTCAGGGACTGAGTACTAGCTAATTATGCAGAGAATGTGCTCTTTGACAACCAAATGATGGTTTCTGAGCATCTTTTGTTCCCATTGGTTGCTTTCTGATAACTTCCACCCCCCTGCTCCCACTGAGCCTGGTAGATGTTCAAGCAGTGCTGATTGCTGTGTTTGGTCACTGTCCGGAACTTTATGTACCTACCAGTGATAAAGCTGCCCTAAGATATAAAATGGAGCAATGGAAATTGGCAGGCTAAGGGGGTAATGATTGGGACTTGCCAACAGGGAGTGATGAAGATTGAAACTTTGTGAGTGTGTGGGTTCTGTGGAGGGCATAGGAGGAAAGGTCCCAGGGAATGGATGAAGAGAGAGATAGAAGCAGCCCTAGAGGAAAGGTGCACCTGAGAGAGAGAGGTCAGAGGTCAAAGGGATGAACTTCTTGGATAGTTGTGTGTGTGTGTGTGTGTGTGTGCGTGCGCGTGCGTGTGTGCGCGCTTAGCTGCTCAGTCATGTCTGACTCTTTGCATCCCCATGGTAGCCAGTCAGACTCCTCTGTCCATGGGATTCTTCAGCTAAGAATACTAGAGTGGGTAACCATTCCCTTCTCCAGGGAATCTTCTGGATCCAGGGATTAATCTGGGTCTCCTGCATTGCAGGTGGATTCTTTACCATCTGAGCCACCAGAGAAACCCTCCTGAATGGTTAGGGGGAACATAATCAGGGGAGACTTCTTGGAGGAAGGGGACTCCCAGGTGCAGGTTTGAGTCCTAGCTTTGCCACTTACAAACTTGTGACCTTGAACTTGATAATTCATAAGCATCTTTCTCATGTGTCAAATGAGAATAATAAGACTGATCTGCTGGAGTTATCCTAAGGACTAAATGAAGTCATGCCTCTAGCATGGTTCCCCTAGCATCTCATTTCTCTGCCCAGTGACTTGTTCAGAACAATGAACCACACAGGTAAAACGCCTATCGAATCTCTCCCCTATAAGGTGACCTTCAAGAGATCTGTGGAGATCCATCAGTAGCACCAATACTTTTTCTCCAGAGTCAATGCTCCCAGCCCATGACATCCTGATCGTGCCTCTCTGAGCCCCTTTCCTAAGAAAGCACTTGGAGGTGACTGCTGGTGTTCAGCACTGGGGGCACTCTTAGCCACCCCCACTCAGTCCATGTCATTCACGAGCATTTACATTTTTATTTTTAATATCACAATTATTGTGTTGCCTTATAATGAGCTTGTGGTTATCTGAAACTCTTAGGCATTTACTTTTACAAATTAATTTTTGCCACCAAATAAACTCTTTTGTTGCCAGAGTTTATTCTTGTTTGTTAAGATCTACCTCATCACAATGTCAGCCTGATGGCATATTTTGATTCCTCATCCTTCTGTCCAGAGAAATGTCAGCCAATATGGTTTCTAGTAGCCAAAGGCAATGGTTGTGCGTGTGTGTGTGTACACTCAGTTGTGTCCAACTCTTTGGGACCCTATGGACTATAGCCCACAGGCTCCTCAGTCCATGGGATTCTCTAGACAAGAACACTGGCGTGGGTTGCCATTTCCTCCTCCAGGGGACCTTCCCAACCCAGGGATCAAACTCATGTCTCCTGTGTCTCCTGCATTGGCAGGTGGATTCTTTACCGTTCAGCCACCTGGGAAGGCAATACTTCCTCATCATCTTTGCCACTTTCCTCAGGACCTGTGCTCTAGACAATTCGCCAGTGTGTTGCCCCAAGTTCTGGACTGATGTGTGCTTCCCAGGGCCAAACAGAGTGGGACACTTACTTTCTTTTTTAATGGTATATTCTTTTTTTTCTTTTTTTGCCATGCCCCTTGTGGCATGCAAAACTTCCCTGACCAGCAAAAGAACTTGTGCCCCCAGCATCAGGAGCAAGGAGTCTTGACCACTGGAGTGCCTGGGAAGTCTGACACTTTCTTGATATAAAGGTTCCTTTCTATATGTCCAGCCTAAGATGGTGACAATCCATGCTCTACGTAGCATTTGTCGTGCAGCAGCATTCTGGGAGCCCTGTCCCGTAAAAAATCTTCCATTCATAGAAGCTGCTGCCTGGAAGATTGTGGGCAGTTTTGAATTTTTATTAAGAATCCAGTGATCGCCCCAGGGATTTCCCTGTCGCACACAGTAACCATTGCTTATTGTTTCCAAAAAGGGAATGGGGGAGTTTGGCAGTGTCTGAGCACAGCCCTAAGTGGCTGAAGGGGGCTGTCATCCCCGTGGCCAGGCATCTCTCCCGAAGCAGTGGATATTCGGAAGGTGACGGATGAGCAGAGCTTAAGATCAAGCCCCAGGGACAAGCACACAGCACATTTGAAAATGTCCCAGCAAGCATTGCTCAACAAAGAGTGTTTTGGAATCTGCAGGGAACGCATGCACTCCACGAGGGCTTTCTGGGCAGGCATTTGTGGTTACAGTGTGCTGTTCGCTGACAGTTTGCTTTTTGGCCTCTTCCCAGCCTTAAATAAATAAAGATGATTTATCATGTGAGACATGGGAGTTTCCCTTTATAAATCGAAAGTATAGAGTAATGGGAGTATCATGGAAAGCTTGTTATCTGGAAAAGGAATGAAATCCCATCTAACATCGTGGCAGTTGGGTGTCTCCTTGCACTTTGACCTCTAAGAGGGTTTGAAGTAGGGAGTGGAAGGCACACCCTTTTATTTCCTCTGGAACCTCTTCTTCCTTCCATCAAAAGCAGGGGAGCCATACGTATCTGGTAGTGACTCAACTAAGTCGGAGTGAGATGACCCTCCTCGTAACTCCACTGGAGAGTCCCTGTAATCCCTTGGGGTGTGTGTATGTGTGTATGCAATGCACGTACGAGTTTGGACCAGTGCCAAAAGCACTTACTGCCATAATGGAAAATTTCTACAGTCTGTGATGTCTGATACCGTAGTCACCAGCCACATGTGGCTATTGAGCACTTGAGATGTGACCAGTGTGGTGGAGAAACTGAGTTTTCATTGCAGTTCATCATAATGAATTTTAAGTGGCCACATGTGGCTGCCATATAGCGTGGGTCTGTACCCCAGAGCTGGAGGTTCAAGTCATTTATTCACCTACTCGCTCTCTGTCTCACTTATTCAGCAGAAGTTCTCCTAGCATCTTATACCTGCCACATGCTAAGCTGAAGGCCGATAGTCTTACAGAGGTCATAAGCCACAGCCCCATGCTACAGAGAACTTACTGTCTCATGGGGACAAAGAACAAGTGAAAAGATAATTCAGGTGCAGGGTGGAAAGTGCCAACAGAGGTGTCTACAAAGTAGCATTCAGGAAGGCATGGGAAATTCTGTGTCTGAAGGACGTTTGGAAAATGTTCGCAAAAGAAATAACATTGAACAATGTGTTCAGATAATTGTTTCTAAAGTCCTGGACTTGGCACTTGTTTTCAGAAGGAATTTAGAAGTTCCGTCTCTGGCAATAACACCCATGGAAACACATTTTTCTGTTTTGGTGTCTCAACAAATCTGGTAATCAACCAGTTAATACCACTAGGAAATGTGCTTTCGACATAGATCCACAGTCCCACAAGTTCATGACAGTCATCTAGTCCAATGACTTTTTAATCAATCAGAGAAGCAACGCTCAGAAAGGAGAGCGATTTAGGTGAGAGTGAAGATGAGGTATTGCTGGGGGGCTGGTGGAAAAGGCGGGGCTTCAAAACAGAAGATATTCTTTCTTGAAGACAACTTTTTGTCTATCCTTCTTAATTTAGAAATTAATCCAAAGCATGAGAACCTATAAAAGACAAACACTTTGTATCAGATTTTTTTCTTTTATTTTTTTAAACTTTTTATATTGGGTTATAGCTAATTAACAATTTTGTGATAGTTTCAGGTGGAAACTGCCCACCTGAAAGGAACTATCCATAGCAAAAGATAGTTAACAAAAAGGATAGTTTTGCTACCCATAGCAAAGGAACTCAGCCATACATATACCTGTATCCCTTCTCCCCCAAACTCCCCTCCCATCCAGGCTGTCACATAACACTGAGCAGAGTTCCCTGTGCTGTACAGTAGGTCCTTGCTAGTTATCCATTTTAAATATAGCAGTGTATACATCCCAAACTTCCTAACTGTCTCATCCCCCAGGCAACTATAAATTCATTCTCTGTCTCTTTCTGGAAAAGCAAACATTTTTGGCTGTCAGGGTTAAAGAACATTTAGTACAAAAATGAAACTTAGAATCATATTTGTGTACTGCCCAATGTTCTGATTCCTAAGGAAGGCTAATGTTTTCATCAAAACTGAATGTGAACTTAACCTAATGTCTATATCAGTTAAAGTGGAAGAAATCTTTTCTATCAATTCCCTGACTTCCAGCTGGCACCACTCCTTTTCACCACCGTCAGTGAAACTCAACTGCCTTTGTACCTCTGAGTAAGCTTCAATCACACACTCATCAGAACTCTGATTTTTTGTTACAGTGTCTGACAAATGGAGGATGATTGCTTGACACAATACAAAGACTAGACAATGTAACTGAACATGAAAAATAAAAGGAGTGCAACATTGGAAAGAGACACAAGGATGTCATCATTTTAAGGACACATAATAACATACAGTACTAGATGCCAGGTAACTAGCTGAAGGAGCATTCTTGACCACATTCTTAAAAAGGAAATTGGCCTTTTGAATTTAATAAAATTATTTCATTACAAGGGAATAAAACAATTGAGATATTATGATCTTTTTTTATTATGAAATACTTCAGTTCAGTCGCTCAGTCATGGCTGACTCTTTAAGACCCCATGGACTCCAGCACACCAGGCTTCCCTGTCCATCACCAACTCTCACGGAGATTGCTCAAACTTATGTCCATCGAATCAGTGATGCCATCCAACATCCAACATCCTCTGTCATCCCCTTCTTCTCCTGCCTTCAATCTTTCCCAGCATCAGGGTCTTTTCCAATGAGTCAGATATTCCCATCAGGGGGCCAAAGTATTGGAGTTTCAGCTTCAGCATCAGTCCTTCCAATGAACACTCAGGACTGATCTCCTTTAGGATAGACTGGTTGGATCTCCTTGCAGTCCAAGGGACTCTCAAGAGTTCTCCAACACCACAGTTTGAAAGCATCAATTCTTCAGTGCTCAGTTTTCTTTATAGTCCAATGCTCACATCCATACATGACTATTGGAAAAACCATAGCTTTGACTAGATGGTCCTTTGTTGGCAAAGTAATGTCCCTGCTTTTGTGTAAAAAGGAGCAGGCGTCTTTTAATTTCATGGCTGCAGTCACCATCTGCAGTGATTTTGGAGCCCCCAAAATAAAATCTGTCACTGTTTCCATTGTTTCCCCATCTATTTATCATGAAGTGTTGGGACTGGATGCCATGATCTTAGTTTTCTGAATGTTGAGTTTTAAGCCAACTTTTTCACTCTCCTCTTTCACTTTCATCAAGAGATTCTTAGTTCTTTTTCGCTTTCTGCCATAAGGGTGGTGTCATCTGCATATCTGAGGTTATTGCTATTTCTCCCGGCAAACTTCATTCCAGCTTGTGCTTTATCCAGCCCAGCATTTCGCATGATGTATTCTGCATATAAGTTAAATAATCAGGGTGACAACATACAGCCATGACGTACTCCTTTCCTGATTTGGAACCAGTCTGTTGTTCCATGACCAGTTCTAACTGTTGCTTCCTGACCTGCATACAGATTTCTCAAGAGGCAGGTTGGGTGGTCTGGTATTCACATCTCTTGAAGAATATCCACAGTTTGTGGTGATCCATACAGTCAAAGACTTTGGGGGTAGTCAATAAAGCAGAAGTAGATGTTTTTCTGGAACTCTCTTGCTTTTTAGATGATCCAGCAGATGTTGGCAATTTGATCTCTGGTTCCGCTGCCTTTTCTAAATCCAGCTTGAACATCTGGAAGTTCATGGTTCACATACAGTTGAAGCCTGGCTTGGAGAATTTTGAGCATTACTTTGCTAGCATGTGAGATGATAGAGAAGGAAATGGCAACCCACTCCAGTGTTCTTGCCTGGAGAATCCCAGGGACGGGGGAGCCTGGTGGGCTTCCGTCTATGGGGTCACACAGAGTCGGACACGACTGAAGTGACGCAGCAGCAGCAGCAGCAGAGATGATAGCAATCGTGTAGTAGTTTGAGCATTATTTAGCATTGCCTTTCTTTGGGATTGGTTTGAAAACGGACCTTTTCCAGTCCTGTGGCCACTGCTGAGTTTTCCAAATTTGCTGGCATATTGAGTGCAGCACCTTCACAGCATCATCTTTTAGGATTTGAAATAGCTCAACTGGAATTCCATCACCTCCACAAGCTTTGTCTGTAGTGATGCTTCCTAAGGCCCTCTTGACTTTGAATTCCAGGATGTCTGGCTCTAGGTGAGGGATCACACCATCATGATTATCTGGGTCATGAAGATCTTTTTTGTACAGTTCTTCTGTGTATTCTTGCCACCTCTTCTTAATATCTTCTGCTTCTGTTAGGTTCATATCATAATTGAATATATATATATACACATGCAGCAAGATATATATACGTGTTAGTTGGTCAGTTGTGTCCAACTCTTTGCAACCCCATGGATTGTAGCCTACCTAGCTCCTCTGCCCATGGACTTCTCCAGGCAAAAATACTGGAGTGGGTTGCCATTTCCTACTCCAGGAGATCTTCCCGACCCAGGGATCTAACCCATGTCTCCTGCATTGCAGGCAGATTCTTTACTGTCTGAGCCACCAGGGAATTACAAAGCAAAAAAATGAAAGTGGTAGTTCACAGTACCCAGTTTAAGAAGTACAAAATATCTAAAGAGAAAACAATATATAAAATATTCTTGGAAGATATAAATAAAGATTTGAATAAATAACTATACTATGTGTCATGGGGGAAGGCTAAATGCTATTGAAGATGATTTTTCTCTATGAGGCATTTACAGACATTATAATCAGAATGAAAAAGTCAAGAGACTATTTAATGGAGATACAGAAAATAATTTCAAACTTTATTTTAAAAGACAGATGAAATAGTTACAGTAAAATGATTTAGAATTCAATATTAAAATATGTGCAAATTCAAACTAAATATAGATGAATGGAGTAGAGCAAAAGGTCCAGAAATATACTTGGCTAAATATAAAAATTTAATATTTAGCATTTTGGAACCAGAAAGCAATGAAAGATTATTTGATAAGTGCTGCTTGACATCTGGGGGCTTCCCAAGTGGTGCTAGTGGTGAAGAATCCACCTGTCAATGCAAAAAACACAGGAGACGTGGGTTCCATCCCTAGGGGAGGAAGATCCCCTGGAGGAGCGCACGGCAACCCACTCCAGTATTCTTGCCTGGGAAATCCCATGGACAGAGGAGTCTGGCAGGCTACAGTCCATGGGGTCGCAAAGAGTCAGACCTGACTGAAGCAACTTGGCGCACGCACACACACACGCATAAATGCACAGCAGACACCTAGGAAAGTATAGGAGGATAAGTCCATTGACTCAACATGCCACGTGATTTAGGCGCTGAGAAACATGCAAAGTGCTTTCAGGTGCTGAGTGGAGAATGTTGTTGTTGTTTTTAACACAGATGTGTCCCTTCAGATGTTCATTATTGTGGAGGGGACACAGGCTGAACAGGCAACCTCAGTGCAATAAGACAGATGCTCTAGACAAAGTAAGCATAAGCGCTTTGGGAAACACCCAGGAGATCTCAGTCCAGACTTGGGCGTCTGCAAAGCTTTCTTAGATGAAGAGAAAGCTACTCTGGGACGTAAAGGTGGTGGAATTATCTAGCAGAATGAGTCCTTTCAGCAGCAGGGTGAGACTGGCTTCAGGATGCCTTTGTGATGTCAGAGGTGACTGGAGGAAACTGAGGCAATAGTTCTTTCAGGAATCTTACATGAACAGGCAGAGACATAGGGCAGGAGCTCAAATCAGGTGTGGAGTGAAGGGAGGGAAATTCTTTATGAAGAAGAGAGTGGGACAGGCCAACGTTCTAATGGGAAGCGAGCATATATGAGGAAGAATTTAAAGATACAGGAGATAGAACTTGAGTGGAGAGGGTGCGACCGGGCTGAGTCGTGTCTGACTCTTAGGGACCCCATGGACTCCGGCCCGCCAGGCTTCTCTGTCCAGGGAATTTCCCAGGCAAGAACACTGGAGTGGGTTACATTTCCTTCTCCAAGGGATATTCCTGACCTAGGGATTGAACCTACGTCATTTATGTCTCCTGTGTTGAGCAGGCAGATTTTATACCAACCGTGCCACCTGGGAAGCCCAGGTGAGGGGGATAAATGATAAAGCAAGATCTCCACGGAGACACAAAGGAAGGGATCCAAGGCAGAGGTACGAGAAATATGTAGACAAGTTGTTTTTTTTTTCCTTTTTCAGGGGAGGCTGTTTAATGAGCTATGGGGACAGGGCACACACAGCTTTATACAAAAGAACCAGACTTTGATCCGTGGGAAAATACAGGAAAACAGAAAACTCAGACTTGCTGGGAGAGGGAACAGTGTTTCAGTTGGCTGTTGGAAGAGAAGGAATGTTCCCAGGGTCGAGGGAGCGCAATGGGGCCTCAGGACTGGGGGCATGGGAGTCAGGGGGTGCACCCTGGGATTTGAAGGGTGAGCTGCAGGAGGCTGGGGGTGGGCCCCAGGAACTGATGGGAGGAGGAGAGGGAGGAGGGTTCTGGGAAATGGATAACTGTGTGTGTGTGTTTTGTTGAGTCGAAATTCACACAGCATAAAAGTAACAGTTTTATGGGCTTTCCTGGTGGCTTGCCAGTGGTAAAGAATCTGCCTGCAATGCAAAAGATGTGGGTTCAATCCCTGGGTCAGGAAGATCCCCTGGAGAAGGGAATGGCTACCCATTCTAGTATTCTTGCCTGGAGAATCCCATGGACAGAGGAGCCTGGTGAGCTGAGAGTCCATGGGGTTGCATGGACATGACTGAGTGGCTAAACAACAACAACCATTGTAAAGTGAACAGCTTGGTGGCCGTTCGTACATCCACCCACTCTATCTGGTTCCAAAACATTTTCATCACCCCCAAAGGAGACTCTATACCTGTCAAGTAGTTGCTTCTCATCCCCACTTCCTCCCCTGTCCCTGGTCACCACCAATCTGCTTTTGTGTCTGTGGATTTGCCTACCCTGGACATTTGATATAAACCACGGTGGGTGCACTGGTTAAGACTTTGCCTTCCAATGCAGGGGGTGTGGGTTTGATCCCTGGTCACAGAACTAAGATCCCACATGCCTCTTGGCCAAAAGACCATAACATAGAACAGAAGCAATGCTGTAACAAATTCAATAAAGACTTTTTAACAATGGCTCACATTCAAAGGTGGACCGTAGCCCACCAAACTCCTCTGTCCATGGGATTCTCCAGGCAAGGATACTGGAGTGGGTTGCCATGCCCTCCTCCAGGGGATCTTCCTAACCAAGGGATTGAACCTGGAGCTCTTATGTCACCTGCATTGACAGGTGGATTCTTTACTACTAGCTAGTGTCCGTCTATGGGGTCACACAGAGTCAGACACGACTGAAGTAATTTAGCAGCAGCAGCAGCGCCACCTGGGAAGCCCACTCTTATATACTTTTAAAATGCTTTTGTGAAGTGGACCACATTTCATGAGCCTGTGTGGAAGATCATATTTTGAAAATCAGAAAACAAAAGCATTATGTTGGAAAAGCCCCAGTGAACAGGACTAACCATCTAAATGGACCCAACTTCTGCTTCATGCTGTTTTTACTAACTGCTGTTGGAGCCAAGTGGAGGCCAGATTATAGAGCCTGACTTCACTGAGCAAATCTATTACTGGAAGAGAAGGAGTGAGCACTGACTTTTTGAAAGTAAACTGCACTTTAAAGCTCCAGGAGACTGTGCTGTTTAAAGGAACAATGGGGTGAGTGGAGCTCTAATGAGGGGACTCCAGCTTTGGGGTTTGGTGTAACTAGTTTGCTCTGGGGTCCTTTTCCACTGACTGTGAAGTGAGTAAACAGACCCCTTCCGATGGGGAGGTTCTTAACCAGGGCTGTTCCTCTGCATCACCTAGGGGGAGGTATAGCCCCATATACAGCCCCCTACCCCAGCCCACGGCCCCTACCCCCACCCCTCATGGGGGAGGGCGTGGCTGTATGAGCTGACAAAGCTCCCTGGTAACTCAGCCACCAGTTTCCAGTCAGAAACCACGGTGAATGCGTCTTATTGAAAAGCTTCAGTTTTGACTTTTGGCAAAATCCATTGCTTTTAAAATGGGCCACTTTTGAGGAAAGCAGCACATGACTAGCATCACAGGACACTTTCCCAACCCAAAGAAAAGAAAGCAACAAGATGAGAAGTGATGCTGGGGCGATGGGAGGGAGCTGGTTTTTACTCAGCATATACCAAAGACAAGGAGGGAAGGTGGAAGCGAGGAGACTGCAGGAGTTCTATAACCAGCCTTTGATTAACTCGACACACCAGATAACAGAGCCATGACTGAAAGTGGAAAAAGAGATTAAAGAAAATATTTTTGCAATCCTCTGTAGTAGCTCAGTGGTAAAGAATCTGCCTGCCAACCTAGGAGATGCCGGAGATGTGGGTTCAATCCCTGGGTTGGGAAGATCCCCTGGAGAAGGAAATGGCAACCCACTCCAGTATTCTTGTCTGTAAAATCCCTTGGACAGAGAAGCCTGGCGGGCTACAGTTCATGGGGTTGCAAAGAGTCGGACAGGACTGGAGCACACACAATCAGGTAACAGAGCAATAATGAACGTTATTCACTTTGTAATCAGAAAAAGAGTATTTCTCATGGAAAAGCGTCTGGTCATTTTGAGTTATTAGAGTAGAAGGATGAGCTGACCACATGCATGGCTGGCTCTGTTCTAGCCATTCCTGGTCCCCGTGTCTGAAGCTGACCAAAGGCAGTGTGGTTGATGACTTTAGCATGCAAGTGTTTGAGGGAGGTTTCCCTGCGCATCACTGGTGCTGCGGAGCCCCTGGTCATTTTTCAGCCTCACCTCCTAGTGACCAACCCCTCTAACTGTGGGGCCAGCCACAGTGAAGTAATTTGTCATCTCTTGGTCATCCGTGCTTTGCACGTGCAATTTCCTCTGCATGGAATGAGTACTACCTCCCCTTCCTTCCTTCTTCCTTCCCTTCAGCCTCCAGGCTCCCTCCCATCCTTTCCAATCTTGGCTCAAATTCCTCCTCTGAAGACATCTCCGATTCCACTTGAAAGACCCAGAGCCTCCATCTCTGGGGATCCCTTGGCACTCTGGACCACTATGATAACAATAGGTTGAGTGTATAATAAATGCATGGTTATGTGCCTGTCTCCCCCTGATCACGCTAGTTGGCCCTTATGGAATATTTCCATGGACCAGGTATTATACTAATTTTGGACCAATATTCTCACTGGATCATCAGAGCAACTCTGCAAAGTGGCCTTTTTTTTTTTTCCCTTTGGCAGCATGCAGAACTTCCTGAATGGGGATCCAAAATGCTCCCCCTGCAGTGGAAGTTATCTCGGAGGAAGAGCAGGGAGAGATCCTGAAGAGAGATCTTATTTCCCTGCCCAGTAATTGAACATGGGTAACCTGGATGAAAACCAAGAGTCCTAGCCACTAGACCACGAGGGGATAGAGGCTAAAGGCAAAGTGGCCCTGACCCCTGCCCATGTTTGAGAGCAAGAATGTTCTCAGGAGGCAAACACTGTAAAAACAGGTACAAAAGTTATTATTAGAGACACAGCACAATGTATAGGAGAGAGCACAGAGAAACAAGTTATTTATTTAGGACAGAAGCAAGGCAGAAATGCACTCCTGAAGAGGAATGTGGGCATCCTGAGTGGGGAGCACGGTAAGTCAAAACTAGGCAGCGCTGTATGCCTGGCCGTCCTTTCTAGCGGGGAGTAGCGCAGTAAGTCAGAAGTCAGAAACTAGGCAGAGGTACATACCAGGAGAGGAATGCGGGGCTCCTGAGTGAGGAGGAATGCAGTAAAGAGGCGATTTACATCCCTTTTATAGGACGGTCCTTCCAGGTCTTTGTTGACATTTGGCCAGTTATCTTGTTTCTTCACCATTCACCGACTAGTCCATGGACCCTCCCCAAGACGCATGTGGAAATTTTGCTAAGACAGATCCCACTGCAGAGGCCTATGGGTACCTGTCCACACTTATGATGGGGTGGAGCCACCCCTCCCTTTTCAACCCGCAGAAGGCTTCCTGCGCATGTACAGACAGGGACGCCTTCCTTGACCTCAGAGTGGGCATCTTATCTCTTTGCTTTAGCAGAGCTCAACTTTTGCCACTAGCTTTGTCCTTGGAGTATCTGGATGAGAACAAAAGCTCAGTTTTACTCTGCTTGACGAACACCAGGTGTCCAGCCCAGAGGCCCATTGTCTCATACTTCAGAAGCACAGGGTCCTAACTACCGCAGTGCCAGGGAAGACATCCGAGGTAGTTTTTACTCTCACCTCCATTTCTAGCTCAGAAGCTCAGAGCTTGGTAACTCACCTACATCTCAAAACAAGTAAACAAAACCCAGGTTCTTCTACTCCTAAGTTTGTGCTCTCAGCTCTCATGTAAGCAAGTTTGGGGCAGAGATTGTCTCTGACATTTGTGTCTTTGATGCCTGGCCTGGGGGAGATGCTGGATGGCTCACTGTAGAAAGAATTGAATGCATCAGTCATTACAGGCTTGGGCAGACCCCACTCCCACTCCTCCTCAATCGTTCCCTGAGGTGCTAATTACCTGCAGGGGTGCCCTTCCTAGAACACCACAACTGACACAGGACGCTGGACAGTTTGTCAGCGTAACAGGAACATGAGCGGATTGAAGGCAAACCAGGATGGGATGCTGGAAGCACGGCCAGTCGTGTGTGTGTGTGTGTTTGTGTGCACTCAGGTGTACATGTTAACATTTACCCCCTGAAGCTGAAGGTTTTAGAATAAACATGACCCTATTCAACCTATTTGAGCTTTTCATATTTTTAATTTGCGACCCCATGGACTATACAATCCATGGAATTCTTCAGGCCAGAATACTGGGGTGGGTAGCCTTTCCCTTCTCCAGGGGATCTTCCCAACCCAGGGATCAAACTCAGGTCTCCCATACTGCAGGCAGATTCTTTACCAGCTGAACCACAAGGGAAGCCCAGGTTAGTTAGTTCCCTGTCCAGGGGTCAAACCTGCGCCCACTGAGTGGAAGTGCAGAGTCTTAACCATGAGACCACCAGGGAAATAACTTCATCTTTTTTTATTTTGAAGAGAATTTTTAGAAGTTCTGACCCTTAATGACAACACTGGTATAGGACAGTAGAGTGGATAGAAGTGTTGTATCAATGTTGAATTTTCTGAAGTTGGTAATTGCAGTATGAGTTTGTTAGAAAATGCTCCTATTCATAGAAAACGTATGATGAAGTATTTAGTGGTGAAGGCCATGATGTACACACTGTGATGCACATACTCGTTCTGTGTGTATCTATATCTAACTATCTGCATCTATGTTTATATTGAGAGGAAGAGACAACAAAAAGCAAGTGAGATAAATGTTAACTGGGTGAATTCTGGGTAAAGAGTATAGGAGTATTCTTTGCACTATTCTTGTTTTTGCAACTTTTCTGTAAGTTTGAAGTGAAAAGTTAAAAACATCGCTACATTGTATTAATAGCTCATGGATGGACCTACAGAGTGTCATACTGAGCAAAGTAAATTAGACAGAGAAAGAGAAATATCATATGGCATCTCTTATGTACACAATCTGAAGAGAAATGACACAAATGAACTTACAAAACAGAAAAAGACTCACCGACTTACAGAATGAACTGATCGCTGGGGAGGGAAGGGATAGCTAGGGAGTCAGGAATGGACATGTACACACCACTATATTTAAAATGGATAACCAACAAGGACCTACTGTACAGCACATGGAATTCAGCTCAACGTTATGTGGCAGCCTGGATGGGAGCGGAGTTTGGGGGAGAATGGATACATGTATACGTATGGCTGAGTCCCTTCGCTGTTCACCTGAAACCATTACAACATTGTTAATCGGCTATACCCCAATACAAAATAAAAAATTCAAAAGGGAAAATAAAAGTTAAACAGAAGATTAAAAATTTTGCTTCACTGTAAAGCAATTATATCCCCATTAAAAGAAAAATACCTGAAGTTAAAAAAAAATTACTGCATTGTTAAAGTAACTATACCCCAAATTAAAAATAACAATAATACCTGAAGTTAAAAAAAAAAATTGCTGACTTTGGGAAAAAATCTACACTCTAGAGAAAAAGGTGTGATGAATACAATGTGTTTCTTTGAAACACAGGGAGCAGAGGCTGGTAATGTTGAATGAGCACTCCCTTCAGACTGACTCGTCACGGCCAGTTTTCTTTCCCAATTTCTGGGCCTTGACTCTGTTTCAAGTTCAGCTGGCTGTGTTCCGTGAGAGGCGGGTGTGTTGCCTTGCAGATGTGATGCTGGGAGGACAGTGACGCCTGTGCCTCGGAGGAGCCAGCCGACACGTGCTGGGGCAGACGCCCAGATGGTGTCAGGCCTGCAGCCACAGATGCAGCCCCTCGGAACAGTGGGGCCTGCAGTTGGAGGGCAGTGGGGACAGTGGCGTCAGTGTGGCTGCAGACTCACCCACTGTGAGTGGGGACAGTTAGGGCTCTCTGTGGCCTGCACATCTGCTGACTCCATTCACCACAGCGACCCCGAGGCCTCCAGCTGTAGACCCTCTCACCCTCACCATGTCAGCTGTCATGAGCAACCCTCCACAAACATGTTCTGAGCATCTTACTGGGTAACATTGCTTCCTTGATGCTGGGAACCGCATGATGTGATTACATGTGGCATTTAAAAAATTCTTGTACTGACTTCATGAGCATCATACAATTAATATCCCTCCACTCCAGTACTCTTGCCTGGAGAATCCCATGGGAGGAGTCTGGTAGGCTGCAGTCCATGGGGTCGCTTAGAGTTGGACACGACTGAACGGCTTCACTTTCACTTTTCACTTTCTTGCCTTGGAGAAGGAAATGGCAACCCACTCCGGTGTTCTTGCCTGGAGAATCCCAGGGACGGCAGAGCCTGGTGGGCTGCCGTCTATGGGGTCGCACAGAGTCGGACACGACTGAAGCGACTTAGCAGCAGCAGCAGCAGCCCCCACCCTATTTTCCCAGTTTGCGCTACAGGTAAAGAACCCACCTGCCAATGCAGGCAATGTAAGAGACTCAGGTTCAATCCCTGGGTCAGGAAGATCCCCTGGAGAAGGAAATGGTAACGCACTCCAGCATTCATGCCTGGAGAATTCCATGGACAGACGAGCCGGGTGGGCTACAGACCATGGGGTCACACAGAGTCGGACACGACTGAAGCGACTTAGCACACTTGCACCCCTATTTTTCACAAGTGGAGAATGAGACACAGGGGTTAAGTAGTTTCTGGGGTGACACAGGAAAAAGTGGGATAGAGATTTCTCCAGTGAACCTGTGGCCTCGCAGGGGCAGTTAGAGGATCCACGAAGAAAAATAATACAGCAAGTCTCCTACATACGAACGGGCTATGTCCCAAGAGCACCTTCATAAGTCCAATTTGTTCGTGAGTCCAACAAAGTTAGCCGTGGTACCTAAACTAACACAATCGGCTAAATGGTACCATACTGTAATAGGTTTATAATACTCTTTACACAAATAATACATAAAAAATAAGCAAACACACAAAACAAAGGAAATATTTTCAATCTTACAGCACCTTGAGAAGTACAGTAGTGCAGAACAACAGCAGGCACACGGGGGCTGGCGTCGAGTGAATAGGCAAGAAGAGTTACTTACTGGAGGAGGGGGATATGGTGGGAGATGGTAGAGCTGAAGGGTCATCAGCAGTAGGAGGTGGAGGGCAAGCTGCTGTTTCACTCAGGCCTGACGTTGATGGCACAGGTTCTGGTTCCTTGCTGAACCAGATGCATGTTTGAATCTTGGAAAGTTCACAACTTAAAGGGTCATTTGTAAGGGACTTACTGTATCAGGCTGAAGGAGAGGGGTGCTGATGACAGACCCTAACTCTTGGCTGGGAGATGAAAAGGAGAGGAATCATGTTTGATTCTGGGTTGGCCCGGGAAGCTTCATCGGGGAGGTGGCCTTTGAATGGCGCCTAAGAGAATGCTGAAAAATTACATGTGGAAAAGAATTTTTAGAAGAGGGGAATTCAAGGCAGCATTATGGTGAGCTCTGTTGATGGAAAAACTCCGTGGGTGTTGAGATGATAACAGCTGGCATTGACTGAGCCCTACCTAAGTGATGAGCGTTGTGGGATGCACTTTAGGTCCATCAACTCACTTAAAGCAACAGTATCCAGAGTGAGTCCTAGGACCACCCTCACTTCACAAATGAGAAAGGGAGGCATGGCGGCATCATGCTGGTTATACACGTCTGGTGTGGCAGCAAACCTGCAAGCTTAAAAAGAGCTTCCTGATAATGGCTAACTGATCAACCATGATACTGAGGCGGAGGAGAGGAGAGGGAGGAGATGGAGAAGAAGGAGAAGTAACGGTAGCAGCAGCAGTAACGGTGGGAATAGCAGCAGCAGTAAGAGTAGCAGGAATAGCAATAGTACTTCAGCAGGAGTAACAGGCGTGGTCGTGACAATATTAGGAGCAGCAATAAGAGTAGCGTTGATGTCAATAGTGGTGCTTGGTGCTGGTGGGTGGGGGTTAAGTCCAGAAGTGCTTAAGAAGCTGCGCTGGGAGTTTGGCTTCCATCCTCTCTGCCTTTAGCCTTGATCAGGCTGGTGATCACTCCCTGCTTGGGGACATATAAGACATCTTTTTAAAAAGTCGCAGGCTCGAAGGATAAAAGATGCTCTGGAGACAAGATCATCTCCCTCCCCGAGCCATTTCCTTATTCTTGTCTCAGCTCTGATTCTGGTATTTGATGCTTTTCCAAATCCTGGAAAAAATAAATAAATAATTTTTAAAAATCCCACTAAAACAAAACTATCCAAAACAACTTACTCCTGCTATGCAGTTGGTAGGTGACTTAGCAGAGAGTCCTGGCAGGTGGGCCCCACAGGCAGGATGGAGCGGATGATGGGAACCCAGGCATCCTGGGCAGGGAAGGGCTCATTCACAGTAGCCAGGTCAGCTCTCTGGAGACTGTCTGGCAGCACAGGACATGCTAGTAAGGATAGGAAACCCATCCCAAGGGGAGCCAGTTCCCACAGGTGCACACCCCGGCCAAGCCTGGGGCACCTGCGCCAAACCTGAAAAAAGTACAGGAAAATTGTGTGTGTGTGTGTGTTGTGTCTTGTGTGTATATACTAAATAAACAAAAAGCGGGACCGTTCAGTATGGGGCAGGGGAGGAGGAGAGGGGAAGACCAGTGGCTTCTGCCTCTTAGGGGACATTTGCCTAAATGCCACTTAGGTATGGTAAAGATAAAATCATTCCTTTCCCAAGACCGGAAACCAAAAACACTGTTAGTGAAAAGATCTAAGATCAACGAGTGATTAGAAAGCCAAACTGACAATGTTAAAGGCACAGGTGGCTTTTCCTTCTAGGATTCTCCTCCTCAACACAAAGCCCTTTAAAAATCATAAGTTCCCAGATCTTCTTTGCCTAAACCTACATGGGGAATCTTCACGGTTTCATTACACTGGCCATGGATGTAGGGAGTTGGGAGGTTTGTGAAAATATGTAAGACTCCTGACTTTAAGAGAAAAACAGATTTACATTTCTTCCCACCTCAGTGGGAAACCTTAAATCAAAGGCAACCCACAGATCAGCACATGCTTGTCTGCCAGCATACTTGTCCCCGTTTGTAATTATCCATTTATTTGTGTGTGATCAATGCTAGTCTTCTCATTAGGCTGTAAACTCCCCGAGAACGTTTATCTTGATTATCCTTGAATCTCAGGGCCCAGGCAGTCCCTGGTGCACAGGGCACTCTACATATTTGTGTCAAGAAGGAAGAACAGGAAGGAAGGAACAGAGGCAGGAAGGGAAGGGGAGGAAAAAAAAAATGGAAGGAAAAGAAGTAGCTAGGGAGAAGCAAGTGGAAAGGTTCTTTACAACTATCCCGTCCAGCAATGATAGGGTTGCTTGTAATCTTTAACCACAGAGAAACTGGAGATAATACTAGTTATTGCTGTTTAGTCAGCCGCTCAGTCGTGTCCGACTCTTTGCGACCCCATGGACTGCAGCACGCCAGGCTTCCCTGTCCTTCACTACCTCCCGGAGTTTGCGCAAACTCATGTCCATTGATTCGGTGATACCATCCAAGTACCAGATGTTGATGCCATCTAGTACATATCTCATAACTCAAATAGTTTCTCTTTTTAATTATTATTTTAGTTTTTCAGGTTTTAAATTTTTTTTATGTTTTTTCAATTTTATGTTGCAGTATAGCCAATTAACAATGTTGTGATAGTTCCAGGTGGACAGCAAAGGGATTCAGTCACACATATATGTGTATCTACTCTTCCCTAGACTCCCCTCTCATCCAGGCTGCCACATAACGTTGAGCAGAGTTCCCTGTACCACATGGTACAGTAGGTTATATGTTTAAAGTGAACTGAAAGTTGCTCAGTCGTGTCTGACTCTTTGCGACCCCATGGACTGTAACTCACCAGGCTCTGCTGTCAATGGAATTCTCCAGGCAAGAATCCTGGAGTGGGTTGCCATTCTCTCCTCCAGAGGATCTCCTCCTCCCCTTCCTCCAGGGATTGAACCCACATCTCTTACATTTCCTGCATTTCAGGTTCTTTACCACTAGCCCCACCTGGGAAGCCCTAATATAAAATTCTAAGTGAATTTTAGATAATTAACTTAATTAGAACACCTTTTCACCCAGCTCCACCTCTAATCACCATTCACACATACAACACTTGTTTATATATATATGTACGTATATATTTGATTTACTGTTTCATGTGTACAGCAAAGTGATTCAGTTACATATATTTTATACTTTTTCAAATTCCTTTCCATTATAGGTTATTATAAGATATTGACTATAGTTCCCTATGCTCATAGTACCTCCTTGTTATTTATCTATTTTATGTGTAGTAGTGTGTATCTGTTAATCCCAAATTCCTAATTTATCCATCCCCTCCCTTTCCCCTTTGGTCACCATAAATTTATTTCCTGAGTCTATTTCTGTTTTGTAAATTTGTTGATTTGTATAATTTTTTTTAAGAGTCCACATTTAAGTGATATCATATGATATTTGTCTTCCTCTTTCTGACTTACTTCACTTAGTATGACCATCTCTGGGTCCATCCACGTTGCTGTAAATGGCGTTGCTTTCTTTTGTATGACCGAGCAGTATTCCACTGTATATATGTACCACATCCTCTTCATCCATTCATCTGTTGATGGTCATTTAGGTTGCTTCCATGTCTTGGCTATGGTAAATAGTAAACATTTTTATTATGTATTTGTTACTACAGCTGAGAACAAACTCTTATATTATTCATCTAATATTTTGTCCAAATTGACTTCCTTTTAAGCATGCATATCAACTTTAGCTTCTTCCTTGCCTTGATATCAGTAAATTCTAAGGTTTGGTATACTAAGATCTTATAATTCAATTAAAATAAATATAGAATGATTAAAACAAAATAGACTTATCTGTGTGCCTTCCAAGGTCCTTGCTGCTACCTCACATTTGAGAAAGTCCCGCTGTACATTATTTTGTCCAGCACTAGAGTTTCATAGTTTCTTTACATAAGCCTTTCCCTAAATGATTTCCACCATTAGGATCATGCTCAGAAAGCCCTTTTCCAACTTAAAAATCATAGAAACAGTGATTTCCTTTCAGTTCGTTCATGATTTCATTTTTCAAACTTAATTCCTCAACCCACCTTGAATTTATTCCATTGTATGCAATGAGGTTAAAAAGAAAATCAACCCAATGTAGTGCTTCTAAACAGCCAGCTATATCTCACCATCATTTTTGGAGTATCTTTTCCCCCACTCATTTTCATTTCTATCCTTGTCATATAGTAAATACTTTTACAGTTTGTGTTTATTTCTAAATGTTTATGTCCATTGTAATTATCTAGCTCTCATCTGATGCCGATGTATGCAGTTTTAATTTTTTACAGCTGCATAACATAGTTAAACACGAGAGTGCACGTGCTGCTCTTTTTATTTCAGAGTTTTCCTTATCAGATATGTGAGCACCACCCTGTGCCTTTGGCAAGCATCACCCTTCACACTTCATTCACATCAGCCCAGGGAGACAGGTGCTGTAACCACTTCTCTTTTACAGATAAGGAAACTGAGTCCAGGAAGAGGAGACATAACTAGCAGGACTGGAAGCTCTCAAACCCAAAAGTCTTCTCCCAGAGACCATGACCTAGACCTTTACAAGGTAAAATTAAACCTGACAATCAAACTCTCTTTAAGAAGGAATCTATTCTCAATTTGTTATTACCAACTTGTTGGCATTTGCTTTATTTGGTTGTTTAATGCTTTTGTATGGGCTTCCCTGGTAGCTCAACTGGTAAAGAATCTGCCTGCAATGCAGGAGACCCCAGTTTGATTCCTGGGTTGGGAACATACCCTGGAGAAGGGATAGGTTACCCACTACAGTATTCTTTGACTTCCCTGGTGGCTCAGATGGTAAAGAACCTGCCTGCAATGTGGGAGACCTGCATTCAATCCCTGGGTTGAGAAGATCCCTTGGAGGAGGCGTGACAACCCACTCCAGTATTCTTGCCTGGAGAATCCTCATGGACAGAAGAACCTGGGAAGCTATAGTCCATGGGGTTGAGAAGAGTTGGATGCAACTAAGCACACGATGATCTTGTATGCTTTATTGTATTTTCCTTTATACTTCTCATTTATAATGCTTCCAGCTAGAGACCACATTTCTTGTTTTACCCCTGAGATTTACTTTATGACCTCTGTTTTAATTCTTTGGTTAGGTTTACTAGCGATTATGCTTACTCCAAAGTGTTCTTTCACTAGTATTTCTTTGGTTGTCAGGGTCAGTGAATCTTCTTGATATGGCTGACTACACATTTTACTGATGGTAGAATTTTAATAAAATTGCCAAAGATTTTATTTTTAAAAACATTTATTTGGCTGCTTCAGGTCTTAGTTATGGCATGCTCACAGCTCGTGGGGTCTTAGTTCCTTGACTAGTATCTTAGCCAAACCTGCATCCCCTGCATTGCAAAGCAGATTCTTAACCATTGGACCATCATCCCCATGATTTATTATATTAACATGACAAAACTGATTCTATTATTAGCTAAAATTTCAATAGCCTCAACATAATTTTTATTGTTTGAACTCAAATGCATGGGAAAAAAATGCTTTTATCATGAGGATAAACTAGATTATAGTTCAGAGTTCTTTGTGAGAATATCATTGCTGTATTTTTTTTTTAAGATTCTTTTTTAATGTGGACCATTTTTAAAGTTTTATTGAATTTGTTAAATATTGCTTCTGTTTTATGTCTTGGTATTTTGGCCCTGACGTATGTGGGATCTTAGCTCCCCAACGAGGGGTTGAACCTGCAACCCCTGCATTGGAAAGTGAAGTCTCTACCACCGGATCACCAGCTGCATTTTATTAATTAGCATCCCGACTTTGGGGGTGATGTTTAATATACATAGAAAACTTCTCTAGGTTATAGAAGTATCCCTTACTTTTTATAAAAAAGTTATGAGATCAGAGACAATGTGCTCATAGAAAGTCTTGAAAAAGACTAAAGAGCCTTTACTACTTTTCCCCCATTCTGTATTCTATCACTTTACAAGAGCTCTGACAAGAAAACAAGGAAACCCTCATCTACTAGACTATGCCTGCATCCCACTGGCAAGAAGGACTATCTCACATTTGTTACCTGCCTACATAAGGACTAATATTTCTATTTTGCTAATGAGAAAACTGATGCTCAGAGACTAGGTGACTACTTGAATGTTAACAGACCAAAAGGAAAAAAAACCTCAAAATTTTACCACTGATTAAATTCACCTATCTGCCCAGCCAGCCCATGAACCCTCTGTAGGTATCTCCTGGTTCAGTGGTCCTCGTGTCTGTGAGCATCCCTTGTGAGGTGGCCCACCCTGATCACCTGCTGCTTAAGCAAATTATTATCCTTTGCCAGTATGCCTTCCAGTAGCTTCTATCCTTGCTCTGCTCCACAGAGTTTCACAGAACTCACCTCCCATTGAGTAGTTCTTTAAATATCCTAAAACCATCCATTCCCTGCCCCTCTTCCCACTTTTGATTTTTTAAACCTCTGTTTACTGAGCACTTAAGACTGTTGTTTTTATTGTTCTTGTTCAACAAAATAAGTCGTGTCTGAATATTTTTAGCCCCATGGACGCAGCACACCAGGATTTCCTGTCCTTCACTATCTCCTGCATGCTCAAACTCATGTCCATTGAGTCAGTGGTGCTATCCAACCTCTGACATATCCTCTGTTGCCCCTTTCTTCTCCTGCCCTCGATCTTTCCCAGCATTGGGGTTCTTTCCCAATGAGTTGGCGCTTCACATCAGGTGACCAAAGTATTGGAGCTTCAGCCTCAGCATCAGTCCTTCCAATGAATATTCAGGACTGACTTATGATTGTGAGGCACTTTATCTTTTGTTCTATTATTATTATTTAGATTTTTTTATGTGGACCACTTTTAAAGTCTTTATTGAATTTGTTACAATACTGTTTCTGTTTCATGTTTGTTTGCTTTTTGGCTGAGAGGCACTTGGGATCTTAGATCCCTGACCAGGGATTGAACCCGTGCCTGCTGCATTGGAAGCACAGAGTCTTAACCACTGAACCACCAGTGAAGTCCCTATTTTATTACTTTAATCTGTTTGTCACTCTCAACTCTGAGGAATAAATATTGTTAGCCCCAAGCTCCTCTTGTCCAAAGAGTCATAATTCCCTCCATTATTTCTCATACATCATGATTTTGAGACTTTTCGCTATGCTGGTGTCTTTTCCTGGAGTGGGTTGCCATGCCCTCCTCCAGAGGATCCTTTGGACCCAGGGATCAAACCTGCATCTCTCATGTCTCCTGCAATGGCAGGAGGGCTCTTTACCACAGTGCCACCTGGGAAGCGCATTAAGACTTTTAGCACTATTTAATTTTTAAACTAAGCATGCATTACTTTAAAAAACAAATTGAATAAAGATGTATGCCTAGTCTGAAACACACAGAAAAGCAAAATGAAAATAAAATTGTGACCCACCACTTAAAGAATATTCACTGTCAAACTTTAATGTCTCTTTCTAGCCTATTAATTTGCTTTTTCTAAAGCTTATTGAGTGTTTAGTAGTATACACGCACACATACCTTATCTCCCTATTTGCGTTTGTTCAACATAAGAACATTTCCCATATTATTAAAATATTCTTAAAATATATGTGCAAGTTCCATGTGTTATATGTTACATACACGTTAATGGTATAAAAGCCATAGAACATCAGAAAAACAAAATGCTGTCAAACCCCCTCAAACATGTGATTGTTACAGAAGCAAGCCTGGAAAAATTTTCAACTTCCAGCTGAGGAACTGTGTCTCAGAAATGAGAAGGAACTTAGGGGTGATTAAGATCATAGGCTCAGGTACCACTTACTAGCTTCCAGACCTTAGGTGCAATAGTGGATCTAAGATTAGAAGGTTACATCATTTTAGAGGTACTCCTTAAGAAAAAGAATAAAAAAAAAAAACCTTACTCTTAAAAATTTTGCTAAGATCTGTGATCCTATAAATAAATTGCTAAGACCCCTCCCAGACTGTGGGCAAGAATCCCTTAGAAAAAATAGAGTAGCCCTCATAATCAACAAAAGAGTCCAAAATACAGTACTTGGTTTCAATTTCAAAAATAACAGAATGATCTCTGTTCATTTCCAAGGCAAACCACTCAATATCATGGTAATCCAAGTCTATTCTCCAACCAGTAACGCTGAAGAAGCCGAAGTTGAACAGTTCTATGAAGACCTACAAGACCTTCTAGATCTAACACCCAAAAAGATGTCCTTTTCATTATAGGGGACTGGAATGCAAAAGTAGGAAGTCAAGAAACACCTGGAGTAACAAGCAAATTTGGCCTTGGAGCACGGAATGAAGTAGGGCAAAGGCTAATAGAGTTTTGCTAAGAGATTGCACTGGTCATAGCAAACATCCTCTTCCAACAACACAAGAGAAGACTCTACACATGGACATCACCAAATGGCCAACACCAAAATCAGACTGATTATATTCTTTGCAATCAAAGATGGGAAGCTCTATACGGTCAGCAAAAACAAGACTGGGAGCTGACTGTGGCTCAGATCATGAACTTCTTATTGTCAAATTCAGACTATATTGAAGAAGTAGGGAAAAAAAAATAGACCACTCAGGTATGACCTAAATAAAATCCATTATGATTACACAGTGGAAGTGAGAAATAAAGGGACTAGATCTGATAGAGTGCCTGATGAACTATGAATGGAGGTTTGTGACATTGTATAGGAGACAGGAATCAAGACCATCCCCAAGAAAAAGAAATGCAAAAAAGCTAAATGGCTGTCTGAGGAGGTCTTACAAATAGCTGGGAAAAGAAGAGAAGTGAAAAGCAAAGGAGAAAAGGAAAGATATACCCATTTGAATGCATAGTTCCAAAGAATAGCAAGGAGAGATAAGAAAGCCTTCCTCAGTGATCAGTGCAAAGCAATAGAGGAAAAACAATAGAATGGGAAAGACTAGAGATCTCTTCAAGAAAATTAGAGATCCCAAGGGAACCTTTCATGCAAAGATGGGCTTAATAAAGGACAAATCTATGGACCTAATAGAAGCAGAAGATATTAAGAAGAGGTGGCAAGAATACACAGAAAGAAAGAAAGTGAAGTCACTCAGTCGTGTCCGACTCTTTGCGACCCCATGTACTGTAGCCCACCAGGCTCCTCCATACATGGAATTTTCTAGGCAAGCGTACTGGAGTGGGTTGCCATTTCTTTCTCCAGGGGATCTTCCCAACCTAAGAATCGAACCCGGGTCTCCCGCATTGCAGGCAGATGCTTTACCATCTGAGCCACCATGGAATCCCTGGTGGAATACACAGAAGAACTGTACAAGAAAGATCTTCATGAGCCAGATGATCACGATGGTGTGATCACTCACCTAGAGCCAGATATCCTGGAATTTGAAGTCAAGCGGGCCTTAGGAAGCATCACTACGAACAAAGCTTGTGGAGGTGATGGAATTCCAGTTGAGCTATTTCAAATCCTAAAAGATGATGCTGTGAAAGTGCTGCACTCAATATGCCAGCAAATTTGGAAAACTCAGCAGTGGCCTCAAGACTGGAAAAGGTAAGTTTTCATTCCAATCCCAAAGAAAGGCAACGCTAAATAATGCTCAAACTACTGCACAATTGCACTCATCTCACATGCTAGCAAAGTAATACTAAAAATTCTCCAAGCCAGGCTTCATCAATACATGAACTATGAACTTCCAGATGTTCAAGCTGGTTTTAGAAAAGGCAGAGGAACCAGAGATCAAATTCCCAACATCCACTGGATCATCAAAAAAGCAAGAGAGTTCTAGAAAAACATCTATTTCTGCTTTATTGACTATGCCAAAGTCTTTGACTGTGTGGATCACCACAAACTGTGAAAAATTCTTCAAGAGACAGGAATACCAGAACTCCTGACCTGCCTCTTGAGAAATCTGTATGCAGGTCAGGAAGCAACAGTTAGAACTGGACATGGAACAACAGATTGGTTCCAAATAGGAAAAGGAGTACGTCAAGGTTGTATATTGTCACCCTGCTTATTTAACTTATATGCAGAGTACATCATGAGAAACGCTGGGCTGGATGAAGCACAAGCTGGAATGAAGATTGCCGGGAGAAATATCAATAACCTCAGATATGCAGATGACACCACCCTTATGGCAGAAAGTGAAGAACTAAAGAGCCTCTTGATGAAAGTGAAAGAGAAGAGTGAAAAAGTTGGCTTAAAGCTCAACACACAGAAAACTAAGATCACGGCATCCGGTCCCATCACTTCATGGCAAATAGATGGGGATACAGTGGAAACAGTGACTGACTTTATTTTGGGGGGTTCCAAAATCACTGCAGATGGTGACTGCAGCCATGAAATTAAAACACACTTACTCCTTGGAAGGAAATTTATGACCAACCTAGACAGCATATTAAAAAGCAGAGACATTACTTTGCCAACAAAGGTCCGTCTCATCAAGGCTATGGTTTTCCAGTAGTCATATATGGATGTGAGAGTTGGACTATAAAGAAAACTGAGCATCGAAGAATTGATGCTTTCGAACTGTGGTGTTGGAGAAGACTCTTAAGAGTCCCTTGGACTGCAAGGAGATCCAACCAGTCAATCCTAAAGGAGGTCAGTCCCGAGTGTTCATTGGAAGGACTGATGTTGAAGCTGAAACTCCAATACTGTGGCCACCTGATGTGAAGAGCTGACTTATTTGTAAAGACCCTGATGCTGGGAAAGATTGAAGGCAGGAGGAGATGGGGACGACAGAGGATGAGATGGTTGGATGGCATCACCGACTCAATGGAGATGAGTTTGAGTAAGCTCCGGGAGTTGGTGATGGACAGGGAGGCCTGGTGTACTGTGGTCCATGTGGTCACGAAAAGTCGGACATGACTGAGCAACTGAACTGAACTGACCTCCTAGATTGAGGAACAGCCTGTGTAAGGGAAGGCTCCAGAGACTTAAGCTGCACCTGTATGTGTGTGTGTGTGTTTAGTCACTCAGTCATGTCCAACTGTTTGTGAACCCACAGACTGCAGCCCTCCAGGCTCCTCTGTCCATGGGATTTCCCAGGCAAGAATACTGAAGGTGGTGGTGGTTTAGTTGCTAAGTCGTGTCCAATTCTTGCCACCCCATGGACTGTAGCCTGCCAGGAATACTGGAGTGGGTTTCCATTTCCTTCTCCAAGGGCTCTTCGCAACTCAAAGAGCAACCCCACATGTCCTGCATTGACAGGTGGATTCTTTACCACTGAGCCACCTGGGAAGCCCATTAAGATATTGCATTATAAAGCATTTGGTAAAAGTGCCAGGCACATAATAAGTGCTTAATGATTATAACCTGTGAATATTATTATTCAGAATCATGTAGTTGCGGCTGAAGTCATCTGAGCCATTTCCCAGACACTGGTATTCATCCATATAATTAAGAAAATTATGCCTTAGGCCTTTTCATCCTGGTTCACTCATTCACTTAATAAACACTTATTGAGGTCCTATCATATGCTATGCTACCCACTAGTTTCAATTAATTCACCCACCTCATTCTTTGAAAGCGCAGCTCAAATGTCCACTGCGAAGTCTTCCTGGGACCTTAGGCAGATTCACTACCATTTGGACACTTACCTCTGCTGTGAACTGGATTTGGACCAGTGTCCAAGGGAGCGGTTCATAGGTGGCGCTAGTGGTAAAGAACCCACCTGCCAATGCAAGTAGACGTAAGACATGGGTTTGATCCCTGGGTTGGGAAGATCCCCTGGAGAAGGAAATGGCCATCCACTCCAGTATTCTTGCCTGGAGAATCCCATGGACAGAAAAGCCTGGCAGGCTGCAGTCCATAGGGTCGCCGAGAGTCAGACACAGCTGAAGCGACTTAGCACACATGTACCCATGTAGGCAGGGGGTCCAAGGGAAAGGATTCCTCTGCCTTGTTCATTTCTGTAGCTTCAGCACTTTACTCTGCACCTATAATAAAGTATGTAGCTGCTAGATAATGTTGAATGAATTGATTGAAAGTGCACTTGTGTTCCCATGAGGATCTTAGTTTCTTTTGCCAGCTAATTAGTTTGCCAAGGGGAAGCAAGATGTGTGCAAAACAGTTTGGAGCTTCTGGAGAACAGGGCGGTGTCTTGCTAATCTTGTTTTTGCATGACTTTTACCTTTTCTTATGACAACTGAATTTCCCTATTATCTTACCAGATCACATTCTGCAAGTTTCTCTCTTCTGCTAATGACAACAAAAAATAATACAGCCACATCAGGGATGTCCTTTGGGAACATGTCCTGTGTCAGGAAAAGTAGTTAAGCTCTGGGGTCCTGAAGGAGCCTGGGAAAGTCTAACCAGAAACTTTGGGGTTGGGTGTTATTATCTATTTAAAAACAGAACTAGACTTGCAAGCTCTAAGACATCTTAGCTTATAAAAGCTATTAATTGAGAATTAAAATTTCCAGATTGTTACTTTCATAATAGCATTCAAGTGTCAGAAGATACCCTGACTAGTCAGTATTATTAATAAATACAATAGGTAAGAAGTGGCTGTGGGGAAAACACCCATTTTCCAATACTTCTGCTTAGGACTTTGCAATGTACAAGGAATCATTTTTCACTGTCATTGTCTACCTGCTAAACCAACCCCCTCCTTCGGGAAGTAGATGGAAAGCTGGATACCAGCTTCTTTTTGTAGGCAAGAAACATTGGGGCAGAACTGGACTGAGAACCAGATCTGTCGGCCATCCCAGCTCTAGTTACCAGGATCATACCCCTCCTACTCTCCGGAGGCCCTTAGATTTCATGGGTATTTTCTGAAAATGTGCTATCTTTGCACACGTTTTAACTGAAGAATTCTGGTCCTTGGAGGGTGACCTGAGCTGAGTGGCAGGTCATGGGCACCTCGGGATTGGCAGTTTTCCATGAAGTCCTGTGGTCAGAGTTTTAGCTTATCCTTTATGGGGGCTGAGACTTCATGGAGCATTGCACTACGGGCAGGTGGAGTTCCTGGCTTCCTGATTTAGTAAGGAAGGAAGATATTACACGTGTCACTCCCACGTCCACAAAGTGTATTCACCTTTCTGGGGAGGACTCGGGGACTTGGAAGCATTCAGATCTCCAGTCCAGTTTCTGAACTGACCATCTGAAAGCTTCACACTGCTTTCAGTGTGAAGGGGAGGATGTATGACAGGACTGTTGCCTAGGAAACAGGTGTGGGGGGGGTCTTCATTTACCCGGGCACAGGCCTCATCAGCCATGGAAGTCCAGCAAAAATTTGACCTTCATCAAGTCTGTTATTTGAAAAAAGAAACCTCAGTTGGCCTGATGGGAGTGTATGAAACTCCTAGAAACTGAGTTGAGAGGCCAAAAGTAGATTGTGTTGGCAAGATGCAAATGCTGAGGCCTTTGACAGGAGGGCTTCTCCTGTCTGCTTTGGTGTTTACAGACCTTTAGTGAGGGGCTCCAGGCTGAGCCTTCTCTGTGCCACCCCCCTACCCCTAGCCAGGACCCTTTATTCCCAGCCCTCAGGAATCTTCAAGGACACTTCCTCCTGGTTCTCAAATTGGTAGGGCTTGAGTACAAAAACTAGGTTAAAAAATAGAAGAATTCTCTACTGGGGGTCCAGGTAGTGACTCTCTGGGAAGGCTCAGCACCCCCATCCCGATCCCCACCCCCTCACCAAGCTTCCCCTTTGAAGAAACACACACACCAGGAAGCTGATGTAAACATCCTGCGGAAATAACCACTGCAAGTGGCTTCCAAGTCTCATTTCCCTAAGGAAATAATCAGCACCTCTTCGCCAAGACAGCTCCAGGTGAGCGAGGCAGGAAAAACACCTTCGCGTTCTCAGAAATCTAGGCGTGTGCCTAACTGCCTACTAGGCGCGCTCCCGTCTATTGGCACATCTAATTTCCAGAACCCACGAGGTGGGGAAGGCTGTCTGATTTCCCCTATTTTATGAGTTAAAAAGATTCGAGGCCCACCCAGGGCGCTCCCTCACTCGTCCCTGGGTCACGCAGGGGGCACTTTGGGGAGCCTCTGCCTTCGAGCCCCGAGATCGCCCCGCGGCACCGCGAGGACTCCAGAGTAAACCCGTCTGTGGATTCGGGCACATGGCCTCATTGTCTTCATTGTCTTCTTCGGAGCCCCGCTTCGCGGACACTGGCCATCCTCGCGATTCGCGGCCCCAACGGCCGGGGTCAGGCGCAAGGGGCCCGGCGAGCCAGGCGGAGCCCAGAACAAAAGAGGGGAGCGCGCGCCAAGACCCGGGGGCATCCGCTAGGGCCGGCGGCGGAGGGGGAACTCGGGCGGAGAGGGACCGAGCAGCGGGGCGGCCGGGCATCGCGCCCCGTTCCGGCCCGCCCCTCAAAGCCTCCTTTCTTCTCCCTTGCGCTCTGAGGCGGCCCCCGGGAGATCCGGGAGGGGGCGCAACTCGCCGTCCCCGCCGGCCGGTCCCATCGCACCCTCCCTCCGCCGCCACCCCCACCCGGAGAAGCGCACAAAGAGCGGCCGAGCAGCGAGCACACACCTCCCGTTGGGGCGGGGCCGCGGGAGGGGCGGGCGAGCTCCGCCGCGCTCGCCTTAAAGGGCCCGCCCGCTCGTCGCGCGCACTGCGCATGCCCGACCGTGGGGCTGGGAGGGACCGGAGAGCGGTGGGCGCGCACACCCGCGCCCGCGCCCGCTGGAGGTATGACTGGCGTCCCCGCGGTGGCGGCGCGGCGCTCGTGCGCGTGTCAGCGCCCGCGGGGTCTCTGCCCGCGCGCCGGGCACGGGCAGGACATCTGCGCGGTGCATTCCAGAAGTCGCCGGAGGCCGGGAGGGCCAGGTCGGCACTGCAGCTTGTTTCTGGCTTTCTGATCTGCAGTTTCGGGGCCAGTTGGGCGATTTGCCGCCCAAGGGGACAGAATTGCGGGCGCGAGCGCGCACGAGTGGGCATGCGAGCGGGCGTATGCCTTTGTGTCTCCTGCGCTCGCGTGCAGGTGGGCAGCCCCGACCGGGAGCCACTTGGCCAGTGCACACAAGGATCTCGATACCTGTCTTTCGTGTCCGAGGGATCCGTCTGCCTTTTGGGGGGCAGACAATAGACCTTTCTCCCGGAGGCATCGTTGGCTCTAGGGGTGCTTTATTTGGGGGCGCTAACGGGACTTTCTAAGGACCGCTCTCTTGGAGCTGGGGCCCTGGCATCAGAGTTGGGCGCGTTTCCTTCTTTCAGTCTGGCGAGGGAGGAGACCTGGGGATAGTAACTGTCCTCGGCTGAGAGGTGCAGGCAAGTGTCCCGGGCCGGCCGGTCCCGCATTAGACAACAAAGAGAGGCGTTAGCGGCGGCGGGGGAGGGGCGCGGCCGGGAGGCGGACGGGGCGGGCTGCGGCGAGCGCGGGGGTGGGGGGCGCTAGCTCTCAGCTCGCTCAGCCTGCGGCCTCCGCCCGCCCCCGGGCTGGCGCGCGCCAATCGCCTCCCCCAGCGATAGTGTCAGTAGCATTGTAGTGTCAGCTCCCGCCGGTGACGTTGCGCCTCCCTCGTCCCCCTCCGGAGCCGTCTGGCTGCAGAGGCTCAGTCAAGAGGCGGGGAGGAGAGAAGGAAAAAGCGCTGAGTGAGGGCGGGCGGGCGGGCGGGAGGGAGGGAGTGGAGGAGCCGGGGAGGGGCTCCTTAAAGAAACGCTGCTGTCGCTCGCCTGCTCGCTTCTCGCTCGGCATTGTGGCCAGCCAGCCGGGCACTCGGGGGGCACGCGCGGCTGCCGCTCGAACTCTGCCCCCACCCCACCCGCCAGCAGATCTGGGGTGGGGACCCAGGCGGCGGCTCCCGCAGCCTCTGCCCGGCGCGGACTGCCAGGAGCGATCCACTCCTCCCGGAGCCGAGGAAAGAGCCACGGAGCTGTCTGCAGCCGGCCGGCCTCCCCGCCCCTGACCACTCGCTTCCCGGCTGCCTTTGTGGCCGAAGCTTCTCTCCGCCGAGCCCAGGGCCGGCGGGGGCGCGGCGCGCACGGCCGAGAGATGCCCAGCTCACTGTTTGCAGACCTGGAGCGCAACGGCAGCGGCGGCGGAGGGGGCGGCGGCGGCGGCGGCGGCGGAGGAGGAGGAGGAGGCGGTGGAGAGACCCTGGATGACCAAAGAGCCCTACAGCTCGCACTCGACCAGCTCTCCCTGCTGGGGCTAGACAGTGACGAGGGCGCGTCTCTGTACGACAGCGAGCCGCGAAAGAAGAGCGTGAACATGACCGAGTGCGTGCCGGTGCCCAGTTCCGAGCATGTCGCCGAGATCGTGGGGCGGCAAGGTGGGTCCGGCCGGGGATGGGCGGATGCAGGAGAGAGGGTCTCGGGCCACCGCCCCTCGGGGAGGGCGCGAGAGGGAGGCTGGGAGACCCGTGGTGCCGGGGAGCCTTGAGGAGGGAGGCAGAGCCGCGCGATGGGCCGGCGCCCCAGACAAAGAAAGTGCAGGCAAGCTGTCTCCCAGAGCTGCGCCGCGGCCACGGCGGGAGACACTCTCTCCTGAGAAAATCACCGCCTTCTCCCCTGGCACCCCCCACCCAGCCCACTCCGGGGAAACAGAATTTAAATAGCTGCTTGGGGGAGGGGGCCTCCGAGCGGTCCTTGGGGAGGGGGGAGGAGGAGGAGTGAGCATCGGATGGGAGGAGGGTTCTGGATTTCTGCAAAGCGGAATGGAGCCCCGAGGAGGAACAATGGGTCCCGGGACTGCTCCCCCACCCCCCCGACTTCCCACCAAGGCCCCCGCGCCGGAGGATCCCGGCTTTTGGTAGTCTTCCCCGAACCCCTCTGCCGCGTCTTCGGGGCGGACGGCGCGTCCCGCTGGGTCCCAGCGGCATCTCCCCAGCTGACTTTTTTCTGGGATTCTCGGATTTGACTGCAGTCACTGGGGGAGGGCTGGGCAGCCAGTGGGCTGGTCCTCTAGCGCCTCACGGGTGGAACCGGCTTCTGAGCCCGGTGGCGCGACCCGGGGGTCCCTGAGGGAGCCGCCCCCTTTCCGCCCATCGCGCGTTCTGTCTTCCAGCTGCCGGGTGCGGGCAGTCCCAGGTCTCCGCGGTTAATGGGCGTGTCTTCTATCTCTCCCACTCCCTCCCCTGCACCCGGACTCCCAGGTTGTAAAATCAAAGCGCTGCGGGCTAAGACCAACACTTATATCAAGACCCCAGTTCGCGGGGAGGAGCCTGTCTTTGTTGTGACGGGCAGGAAGGAGGATGTGGCCATGGCCCGGAGGGAGATCATCTCCGCCGCCGAGCACTTCTCCATGATCCGCGCCTCGCGCAATAAGAACACGGCGCTGAACGGCGCAGTGCCCGGGCCGCCTAACCTGCCAGGGCAGACCACCATCCAGGTGCGCGTGCCCTATCGCGTGGTGGGGCTCGTGGTGGGGCCCAAGGGCGCCACGATCAAGCGCATCCAGCAGCAGACGCACACGTACATCGTGACGCCCAGCCGCGACAAGGAGCCGGTGTTCGAGGTGACGGGCATGCCGGAGAACGTGGACCGCGCCCGCGAGGAGATCGAGGCCCACATCGCCCTGCGCACCGGCGGCATCATTGAGCTCACCGACGAGAACGATTTCCACGCCAACGGCACGGATGTGGGCTTCGATCTGCATCATGGGTCCGGCGGGTCCGGCCCAGGCAGCCTCTGGAGCAAGCCCACCCCCAGCATCACGCCCACTCCCGGCCGCAAGCCCTTCTCCAGCTACCGCAACGACAGCTCCAGCTCGCTCGGCAGCGCCTCCACAGACTCTTACTTCGGCGCGGGCACCAGCGGCAGCGCTGCCGCCACCCCGCGCCTGGCGGACTACAGCCCCCCCAGCCCCGCGCTCAGCTTTGCTCACAACGGAAACAACAACAACGGCAATGGATACACCTACGCGGCGGCGGCGGCGGCGGCGGCGGCGGGGGAGGCTTCAGTGCCTTCCCCCGACGGCTGCCCCGATCTTCCGCCCGCCTTTGACCCAGCTCCCGCTCCACCGCCCGGGGCGCCCCTTCTCTGGGCCCAGTTCGAGCGGTCTCCAGGAGGCGGACCTGCAGCTCCCGCGTCCTCTTCCTGCTCCTCCTCCGCATCTTCGTCCGCTGCTTCGTCCTCCTCCGTGGTCTTTCCTGGGGGCGGAGCCAGCGCGCCCTCCGGCGCCAACCTGGGGCTGCCGGTGCACCGCCGGCTGCACCCAGGCGCCAGCTGCCCGCGTCTGTCCCCGCCCTTGCACATGGCCCCGGGGGCGGGCGAGCACCACCTGGCTCGTCGTGTGCGCAGCGACCCAGGCGGAGGGGGCCTGGCCTACGCTGCCTATGCCAACGGGCTGGGGGCGCAGCTGCCGGCGGGCCTTCAGCCCTCGTCGTCGGACGCGTCCGGCTCATCGTCCTCGTCCAGCTCGTCCTCCAGCTCGTCGTCGTCGTCGTCGTCCTCCTCCTCCTCCGGGTTGCGGCGTAAGGGCAGCCGCGATTGCTCCGTGTGCTTTGAGAGCGAAGTCATCGCCGCCCTGGTGCCCTGCGGCCACAACCTCTTCTGCATGGAGTGCGCCAACCGCATCTGCGAGAAGAGCGAGCCCGAGTGCCCGGTCTGCCACACCGCGGTCACTCAGGCCATCCGCATCTTTTCCTGAAGGCAGCGCGCGCTTGCGCGCACCGCAGAAGGAGGACCCCCGCTTCCTTCTGTCCTCACTCCCTGGCCACGCCTCTCTGCCTAACTCGAGGTGTCCCACCTCCTCTCCGACCTCCTGCTCACACTCTTGAGATCCGAAGAGGAGCTTGGAAAGCTGTAGTATCCGCTCATTTTTTTTTTATTTTAATTTTTAAACAAAGGAACTTGCCAGGATATCAGCATCCAGAGTACTGTAGCCTGGGAAACTTCCGAACCACCTGAAATGCATGCTCTATAAATAATAGGAACGGCGACATTCTAGTAATGATAGTTTTTACACTGTACTTAATAGGAAGCTTCCAAAAGAAGAAAATCCCACAAGTTTTCCATTTTCTTAAAAGTAGGGAAAAAAGTGAACAATAATTATTATGATGAAGAGGATAATAATAGTGCTATGGGATGTGTGTGGACTGTTTCTGTGTGTTCCCCTTTGTGGCTGGGTTCCTACCATTCTTATTATAGAACACAGTGGATCCTTTTTGAATGTTCGTAGAAGGGCCAGGAGTTCCTGTAATACCAGGATACTGCAGCTTTATTAAAGTTAAAGAAACTGTAACATATCTCTTATATATTAAAAAAAAACGTTTAAAAGTTTTAAAGAGAAATTGCATTAATACAGATTGAAGTATTTTATTCTTTTCTGACTTGAAAAATTATATTTCATATTGCAAAGATGTTTACAAGTATTTTAATTTAAGTTCAGTGAACTTTTTTGTAGCTGGGTTAAATCTTTTTATTTTAGTATGGCCTTATGGCAAAGAACACTGTATTATTTTTTAATAATCACACAATTGTGACGGAATTACAAACCATAAAATGTGTAATGTTTTGAACAGTATTCTGTTGGGATGGAGATTTTATAGGTTCAGACAAATCTTCTAGAACTGCTTCACCCAGCATATTTTCTATTCAGTGATATAAAGCATATTTTATTCTATATTATTACAAAAAACGGAAATGTATAAACATGTCAAAAGGAACTGTTGATGCTTTCTAACATTTGTATAAATAGAATTCAGTGCAAGTTACAAAAATTCTGTTGCACCACTATAGTTTTAGTATTTCTATTTTAATACATTTGTTTACCACTTGTTTATGTATATGTAGGTGACGTTACTTGAGCTTAAATGTACTTTACTGAGCAAAGTTTAAAAAAACAAAGTATATTTTATTTTATGATAAAGGGCCTTTAACCTCATGGTCAAATACTAATATTATATTTGCTGAGACAAGATTTGAAATTGTATCAAGAGTTTTATTTTTCTGACATTTAAAGTTCTACATAATAAAGGTAAAACTTAAGTAATGGTGCTACTTCATTTTTTAAGTATTTCTATATAAATAAAATATTGAAGAAAATCTATCTTGTGTGGTGACTTGATTTTTTTTTTTAAGCTTCTCAGCATCTCCCTTTGTAAGGAATCATTCTTAAGTGATGAATTGAAACAACTTCCAGGTGTATTATGTCAGTATTTTATCAATAGAATGGACTTTAGAAAGGCTAAGGTTGTACCTAGTTAGATGGTTAGGCTGTGGGTAACGGTATTTATTTTTTAATTGCAAGTTACCTATTGAATCAGCGCTGGCTTCATTAGACATTGTGGGCACAGTGCCAAGGATCTGAGAAACTTTTAGGGGCCCAGGAAAATGTTTAATTTCTCTTTGAAGGAAAAAAAAGAAATGAAAATACTGCAAAATATTTTCAGGCCCTTGAAAATCTATTCAATTTTGCCTGAAACATTAAAAAACTAGGTATCAAAGTACTGAAAGTTGTATCACAAATACATTTTAATATTATTATGGAGGAAAGAACCAAAGTGCCTAGAGCCCAGGAAAGTCATAATTGCACCCAGCAAGACTCCCTAAAATTACAGGGGACCTGAGGGCTGTGCGGGTTGTGGTGGGTTTCCACTAAAGGTCACTTCCTTGAGGAAACCCCGGAGATGCCAGTTTCTGCTTGCAGGGGACCTTGGCTGGGCTGGAGTGCTGGTCTTAATAGGCTTCTGCTTGTCAGGCAGGCTAATTGGTGTTGACAGGCTGCGGGTGTTAACTGTGTGTTGTTGTTTGGGAGAAGTTTTTGTCTGTTTTTGGCAGGCTACACCTGCTCCCTGGCTGTGGGGCTTTGTCAAGGGCTGGAGCCAGCGTGCTTTCCCTTGACCTGCAACTCTGCCTTCTAGAGAGTACTTAGGAATGACCAGACCATGCCCCTGAACTGCCAGCAGACTTCCAGGCTGAGCTGCTCCTGGAGAACTGTGTCTGCCTGGAATGTGGCAGGCTTTTATTTTAATCTTTGCTGATGGGTACCATTTAGCAGGTGAGTCCAAAGAGCAGACTATAACCTCTGTTGACGGTTCCTCTTTTCCCCTTTGTATTCATCTGTATTTGTCCAGAAGTGTAGTCGCTGCCTACATCATAGCTCCTGATTTGTTTGGTTAGAATGATTCTGTGCAAAGGCAGGAGACAGCCTTTGGGGTGGGAGGAGAAAAAGGAGAGGCCCTGCTTGGGAATTTTCTGGCATCATCAGCTCTGGAAAGTTCCCAGGCGGTGTTTACCCCCGTTTTTTGCACCCTCAAGGACTGGAGGTTAGCTGAGGCCTGGCAAGGAGCAGCATGACAGTCCAATCCCCGCTTTCAGCTGTTCCGAAGTGCCTAGAACAGAACCAAGAGTCTTTTTTGCACTTACATCTTTAATAACGCATCTTTGCTTTGCTGTTTTAGCAGAATGATTCCACAGACGGCGAGGAAAAATCAAAGCCTCCACTGGTTGAATTTCTCATGGGATCTTGCTCACTGAGATTTTTTATGGTCCATAAAAATGAAAAAAAAATCAAATTTTGAAAAGCTTTAGCAAATGAAAAAGAAAAAAATATCAGATTTGGAGGCTACTGGCACACCCTTGGATGGCTTGTATTTCTTTGCGGTGAGGGGTCCCCTTGGCTGACATAAAACTTGGGGATGTGTTAGTAAAACCAGGATTCTTGAGAAGAGAGGGAGCTAGCTTTCCATCATTGGTTTCCTCTGCAGGGCAGGCCCTTGTCACGAGTGGAGGATGTGGACACATGAATCCCAACCCTGGGATTGAACCCAGGTCTCCTGCAGTGCAGGTGGATTCTTTATTGTCAGAGCCACCAGGGAAATCCTGCTAGTGAGGTTAGATAATATTGACTTCTGATCCAAGGGAGGCCTTTTGTTCCATTCCCCAGGTCCCCTCAAATGACAACGGTGGAGGTGGTCAGTGACCGTGGAGGTGACAGTTCACCTGGGAACATGATAGGAGCCATCAGATATCCTCTGTACTCCCTGCTCTCATGCTCAAGCTCACTGGCTCAGTTGAGTCAGACTCTGCAACCCTGTCAACTGTAGCCCACCAGACTCCTCTGTCCGTGGAATTCTCCAGGCAAGAATACTGGAGTGGGTTGCCATTTCCTTCTCCAGGGGATCTACCCACCTGAAATCTTTCTGCAGCAACAAAATATCAGCCAGCAGACATCTCTGCCCCAAATTACTAGTGCATGTGTCCTTTGTTTATGCAATCTGGTTCTCAACTAGGGGTGATCTTGTAACCCCCACTCCACCCCCACTCCCAATTTGGCAATCTCTGGAGACTCTTTAGGTTATGACCACATGGGGTAGTGAGTGCTACGGATGTCTAGTGGGTAGCAGCTGGGGATGCTGCTGAACAGCCTACAAAGCCCAACAAAGAATTATCCAGCCCAGGTTGAGAAACCCTGATGTAGACAAAGAATTAAATGGATCTTCCCTGCTGTCTTTTCACTGCCTTGAAATTGGTGACATTATCCTGACATTTAAAGGCATAAAGGTTGGGACTTCCCCGGTGGTCCAGTGGCTAAGACTCTGTGCTCCCAATGCAGGGGAGCCTGGGTTCCACCCCTGGTCAGGGAACTAGATGCAGCATGCCACAACTAAGACTCAGTACAACCAGATGAAAGTAAATAATTTAAAAGTTTAGAAAATGCATAAAGGTTGACCCTCAGTAGTGTTTTGGGATTGCCCATGACCCAGGGTGGAGAAGGAAATGGCAACCCACTTCAGTACTCTTGCCTGGAAAATCCCATGGATGGAGGAGCCTGGTAGGCTGCAGTCCATGGGGTCGCTAAAAGTCCAACACGACTGACACGATTTAGCAGCAGCAGCAGCAGCATGACCCAGGGTATCTCTAGTGATATGAGGAATACTTTGTGGTTTATGTGGTTTAGTCGCTCGGTTGTGTTCAATCCTTAGTGACACCATGGACTGTAGGCCGCCAGGCTCCTCTGTCCATGGGATTTCCCAGACAAGAATACTGGAGCCGATGGCCATTTCCTCCTCCAGGGAATCTTCCTGACCCAGGGATCGGACCCAGGTCTCCTATGTTGCAGGTGAATTCTTTACTAACTGAGCCACCAGGGATATTATCAGGGAATATTATAGGGAAAGTCAAAAGCAGATGTGTGAGTGCAGGGGGTCCAAATGAAGGAAATCACTTTTATTCACCAAACAGAGGTAGCTTGCACTCAGTGAATAATGATTTTTATTTTTTTAATAAAAATTAAAATGTTTGCGTGGAGTATTTAAAATGTTTTCTTTCCCATTCTCTCCAGTCGTCCTTCCTACAACCTAAGGGAAAAACCATTGTGATTCTCCGGTGCATGTTTGTAGTAAAACATGAATACTCAAACTATAGCCCTTGCAGACTCAAACCTGGGTTTTCTAGCCTCTGTTTGCACTCTTTCTGTCTTGTCAGGTTGCCTGAAGCTATGAGGCAGATTTATGGGTAAACTCTAGAAATGGGTCTGGGCCAGCCACTCTTCTTCCTGCTTCCCCTATTGCATGGGGCCCCCTTATCCTACCAGCACTGGCTCTGTTACTGTCAGTGAATGACAGGCATTAAGTGATGCAGAACTTTTTTCTCTTAAGCCTTATCTTTCCAAGAAATATAAACAAATTTGCTCCATGTCAGGGGGTTTTGAGCCTGCTAGCCAGTGCAATGCTTGTAGTAATTATCCTTAAAGCTTTATAGAGCCAAAGCAACTTGGGAGGAGATGGGTTTATAAGGAGACGCAGGTTCTAATCCCTGGATCAGTAAGATCCCCTGGAGAAGAAAGTGGCAACCCACTCCAGTATTCTTGCCTGGGAAATCCCATGGACAGAGGAGCCTGATGGGCTATATAGTCCATGGGGTCACAAAATAGTCAAACACAACTTATGCAGCTAAACAACAACAAACAAGTGAGTTCACTCACACCTTCTCACCTGAAGGGAATCCCTCCCTCCCTGGCTTAGGAGCAAGGGCCCTTCTAGGGCTGAATCCTGCCCCTCTTTTGCTTTCCTCTTTCCCCCCGACCCAGTCAAAACCTGACCAGTGATACTTAAAGAGCTAATGTCTCTTTCCTGCCTCTGTTAAGAACCATCTGTTTTCCAGGGAGCAGAATGTGAGAGAGAATTAAGCATTTCTTACACTGGTCTAGTGGACATCGGTGATGATTGCTATAGTTCAATAAACCCTCACTCTGAATCAGGCACTGTGCTAAGGGTTTTACATTAATCCAACCCAGTGGGGTAGGTGTGACTAAGCCCATTTCAAACATAAGGAAACTGAGTTGGAGGGAAAGTAATGACTTAACCTCGGGTCACACAATCCTAAGCATTGGACCTAGGATTCCTACTTGGGTACCTAAATCCAAAGCCTCTATTATTACCATTTGAGAAAAAAATTATATATATATTTATTTATTTTATTTGGCTGCTCCAGGTTTTAGTTGTGGTATGTGGAATTTAGTTCCCTGACCAGGAATGGAACCCGACCCCCTGCACTAGGAGAACGGAGTTTCTTAACCATTGGACCACCAGGAAATTCCTGAGAAAAGTGTTTTTTTAGTGAGATATTTTCAGAAAACCCAGTACTCATTTGTTACAAAATGGTCAACTATGGGAATGATGTCCCCTTCTTACTGATAAGTGCTGTTGTTCAGTCACTAAGTCAGATGTCTGATTATTTGCGACCCCATGGACTGTAGTCTGCCAGGCTCCCCTGTCCTTCACTGTCTCCCAGAGTTTGCTCAAACTCATGTCCGTTGAGTTGGTGCTGCCATCTAACCATCTCATTCTTGGCCGTCCCCTTCTCCTCCTGCCTTCAATCTTTCCCTGCATCAATGTCTTTTCCAATGAGTCAGCTCTTTGCATCAAGTGGTCAAAGTATAGGAGCTTCAGCATCAGTCCTTTCAATGAATATTCAGGATTGATTTCCTTTAGGATGGACTTTGATCTCCTTGCTGTCCAAAGGACTCTCAAGAGTCTTCTCCAGTACCACAGTTTGAAAGCATCGTTTCTTTGGTGCTCAGTCTTCTTTATGGTCCAATTCTCACATCTGTACATGACTACTGGAAAAACCATTGCTTTGACTCTACGAACCTTTAACTGATCTGAAAGATGGATCAGGGCCCAGTTGCTATAATGACTTCAGGACACACAGCAATGCTGCTGAGAACCCAAAGCATGATTAATACCTTACACACACAGGGGTATTTCTTCGACATGTATTCTCAAGTGACTTTTGTGACCAAATGAACAATGAACAATAAGCTAATTCTGTAGTATAGTCTTTCCAGGTAGACAAAATAAATTAGCATTTAATGAGGGTAAAGTGAATACGGAATTCTCTTTCTCTAAAAAAAAAAATCCATAAAAATGTCACATGAACTAATTTAGACAGTGACTAAAAGATGCCAAAACCATCCTGACTAAAAAGTGAAATATAGTCACTTGTTTGATTTCCAGAATGCCAAGTTCTGTGTTTTGTTTTTTTTCTCTTTCACACTGACATCATTTTTCTAGGGCATTTCTTAGACCTTATAGGATCTGGACATGGTCTAGACATGGCATTATGGAGGTCAATGCAGGAGATATAAGAGACACAGATTTGATCCCTGGGTCGGGAAAATCCCCTGGAGGAGGGCATGGGAACCCACTCTAGTATTCTTGCCTGGAGAATCCATGGACAGAGAAGCCTGGCGGCTACGGTCCATGGGGTCAGACACAACTGAAGTGACTTAGCACACACCCATGCATGCTGCTCACCCCAGGAGTCTGTAATGCTGTTTCCAACAAAAGCGTGTATTTTGAGGGAAGGTGTAGGTGAGAAAAATGGCAGGTTTGTGATTTACTTTGCTTATCTGTGGGAAGAGAAAGGGTTTACTTCCTCCTGGAATTATCAGACGTGCTTAGTCCCTCTTTGGGGCTTACAGGACACCTTGAACCTCCTGCCACAGTCATGTCTGCTGGGGCCTTCACAATCGTCCGTCTCTTTGTCCTTCTCCCCACTAGGCTGAGGATGCCTTGAGGTCAGGGGTCTTATCTTTCCATCTCTGTGTTCCCCACATCCAGCACAGAGCTTTGCCCACAGGGATGCTCAATACACACCAGGAAAACTAGTAAAAAGGGTATTTGACTTGAAAAAGCCTGCATGCCCATCAATCGTGGACTTAAGTTATGCAACTGCCAATTGGTGGAATTCTTTGTGTTATAATAAATGGGAGGATCCTCTTGATGTTTGTAAAGGCACACGCCAAGGATATTTTGGGAAAGAAGTTTTGTATGCATTGGGCTTCCCTGGTGACTCAAATGGTAGAGAATCTGCCTGCAATGCAGGAGACCCGGGTTCAATCCCTGGGTCAGGAAGATCCCCTGGAGAAGGAAATGGCAACCCACTCCAGTCCTCTTGCCTGGAGAATCCCATGGACAGAGGAGGCTGGTGGGCTATAGTACATGGGATCAAAAAGACTCAGACACGGCTGAAGGACTAACACTTTCACTTTGCATGCACAAACAATTTTTAGAAAGCTATCATGATAGGCAGTGTTTTTAAAAAATTTTTTTAAATTTATTTGGTTGTCTGTGTTGGGTCTTTGTTGTAGCACGCAGTATCTCCATTGCGTCATATGAGATCCTTCACTGCTGCGCACAGGCTCTCTCGTTGTGACTGGACCGAGTGCTCAGGCTTTAGTGGTTGTGGTGCACAGGCTTAGTTGCTCTGCAGCATGTGGGATCTGACCAGGGACTGAACTCACAGCCCCTGCACTGCAAGATGGACTCTTAACCACTGGACCACCAGGCAAGTCCCACAATAGACAGTCTTTAAGATGGCCATTAAAGATCCCCTACCCTCCTGGTGTTCACACTGTTGTGTAGCCTCCACCCCTCGAGAGCGGGTTGGCCTTTGTGACTTGCTTCTAGTGAACAGAATATGGCACAAGTGATGGGATATCACTTACAAAGTTAGGTTATAAAATGACCGGCTTCTTGGGTGTGATCTCAGCCAGCTGCCATGTCCTGAGGCAGTCCAGTGAGGAAGTCCATGTGCTGAGAAGTAGAGGGGAGTCCTTGGCCGTGAGAAACTGAGATGCTCAGTCCAATAGTCTGTGAGGCATTGAGACCCACCAACCACCATGTGAATAAACTTGGAGCCAGAACCTCTCTAAGTCCAGTGTTCGGTTGAGACTGCAGCCCTGGGCAACATCTTGACTGCCTCCTAAGAACCCCGAGCCAGAGAGACACCCAGCTAAGACAAACCCTGATTCTAGATCCACAGAAACAGTGAGATAATAAATGTTTGTTCTTTTAAGCCACTATGTTTTAGGGCTATTTGTTATGTAGAAACAGAAATGAATACAGACAGGTAATTAACTGTAAAACAGTGGTCACCCTTGAAGAAGAAGGCTGACATTTGGGGGTGAAGACAGAAAACTAGCACTGCCATTTCCTAGCTGTGTTATCTTGGGAAAGTTACTCGATTTCTCTGTGCCTCACTTTTTTAAAATTAATTTTTATTGGAGTGTAGTTGCTTCATAATGTTGTGTTATGTGCCTCACTTATGAAATGAAGATAACAATGGTAACGTACCTCCAAAGGCTACTCTGAAAAGCATCGAGGATAATGCATGGCTTATGATATGTACCTTCCATCTATCTTTCAGTCCTTATGCTATTATTATTTTTTCACTTAATATCCTCATGACCTTTGAATTTTTTTTACTATGTGATTTTATCACTTTCATAGGTTGAAAATAATTTGAAGAATTTAGACTTGGATGCATGAGTGATGTTAGTCAATTTTGTCTGGGCCTGATCTTCTACATCTGAACATTTTAGTAAAAGAAAGTGTTAGTCATACAGTTGTGTCCGACTCTTTTCAACCCCATGGACTGTAGCCCACCAGGCTCCTCTGTCCATGGGCTTTCCCAGGCATTCCCTTCTCTAGGGGATCTTCCCAACCCAGGGACTGAATCTGGGTCTCCTGCACTGCAGGCAGACTCTCTACCATCTGAGCCACCAGGGAAGCACAACGTATCTTTAAAGTGATACAATGCTATTATTTTATTTCATAGAGGATACATTACACTTTTCAAAATGCTTTCATATGAATCAACTCTTAGCCACCCCATGAAGTAGTGAATAATATAGCTTTCATTATTATCCTCACTTCATAGCCTGAGAAACTGAGCTTAAATGTGTTGCCCAACAGGGTGTCTTTGGTGAAGTGGAGACTAGAGATTTCTGGAAAGCTAGTTCTCTCTAAACATGCCCTGTGCAGATACACGGAAGACTCTTGCTTTTATAGAACAGCCCAGAGTGACTCCAATGAGTTACGAGTAAATTTAATAGACTGCTTGCTGAAAATATCCAAACCTACCACCCATGGATTTAGAGGCCAGTAAAACATACTTCTCATTAAAAATCATGATGACATTGCCTTAATATTCCTTCGATGACTCAGAAAGCACTTCAACATCAATGAATTGTACAGCAAGAAAATAATCACTTAAAATCTCTTGATAAAATGGACCATGATATTTGGGGTTACTTATCACAGTCACATTTTTATGGTGTACCTCCCAGATCCAATCAGTCATCCACACTTCCTATTCAGGAAATCCCATGGTTCTCTTACCTCTGCCTTTGCTCTGAGCCTTTGGGAAAATCACTATACATACTCCATTTCCAATTTTCTCAGCATATTAATCCCTATATGAGAGGAACCTGGAAAACATATATGAGACAGATATTTCAGAGTCTGCTGCTGCTGCTGCTGCTAAGTCGCTTCAGTCGTGTCCGACTCTGTGCGACCCAATAGACAGCAGCCCACCAGGCTCCCCCATCCCTGAGATTCTCCAGGCAAGAACACTGGAGTGGGTTGCCATTTCCTTCTCCAATATATGAAAATGAAAAGTGAAAGTGAAGTTGCTCAGCTGTGTCCTACTCTTAGTGACCCCATGGACTGCAGCCTACCAGGCTTCTCCGTCCATGGGATTCTCTATCCCTTTGGAATTCTTATTCAGTACAATTGGGATGAGATCTGGAAAACTGCAAGGAGATCCAACCAGTCCATTCTAAAGGAGATCAATCCTGGGTGTTCATTGGAGGGACTGATGCTAAAGCTGAAACTGCAATACTTTGGCCACCTCATGCGACGAGTTGACTCACTGGAAAAGACTCTGATGCTGGGAAAGGTTGGGGGCGGGAGGAGAAGGGGACGACGGAGAATGAGATGGCTGGATGGCATCACTGACTCTGTGGACATGAGTTTGAGTGAACTCCGGGAGTTGGTGATGGACAGGGAGGCCTGGCGTGCTGTGATTCATGGGGTTGTGGAGAGTCGGACACGACTGAGCGACTGAACTGAACTGAACTGGAAAACTGCAGTTTAAAAAGTTCCTTCTATTCCTTCTCTTCTCTGGTGGCTCAGTGATAAAGAATATGCTTACCGATGCAGGAGACGCAGGTTCGATCCCTGGGTCAGGAAGATCCCCTAGAGAAGGGAATGGCAACCCACTCCAGTGTTCTTGCCTGGGAAATTCCACAGACAGAGGAGCCTGGCAGGCTATAGTCCATGGGGGACACAAAAGAGTCGGACACGACTTAGCTACTAAACAACAATTCTTTCAATAGGGGATCGTTAGTTAAAGATAAAAATACTAGACCTTAGACAACCCTGCAGAGTGCTATTATAAAGAATTAAGCAGATTAACTTGTGTTGATACTGACAATATGTATTCTTCAGAGGAAATCTTTAAGGTACATTAGAATGTATATAGTATGCCATGCTATTCATTTGTATTAAAATTGTATATGGAGACTTACTACAAGTATAATTGTATATTCATAAAATAGACCTGTGGGGAGGGAGACTGGTAGTCAGGAGTCCGGGGCTGGAGAGAGACATGTATCTTTTTGTAGCATTTGGATCTTTTAGAAAAAATTGTGTGTTGCCTATTCAAAAACATTTTCTGTAGTTGTTAATGATGTGTCCGTGTTGGTTCATTGAGTGTAACATATGTATTGTGTTGATGGTGGAGGAGGCTGTGTGTGCGTGCCATGTGTGGCGGGGTGGGTGGGGGTGTGTGGGGAGGGATGGGAACTCTACTTTCTTCCCAATGTTGGTGTGAACATAACAGTTCTCTAAAAATAAGGTCTACTAATGAAAACAAATTTTTAAAAAGTGCTAGGCATGGTGGACCTATGTATGAATGAATGGAAGGCTAGCCTGATAAATTAGAAGCTCCCTTTGAGATTCTGATGTGTAGCTAGGTTTGGGAATCACTGGGCTGGCTGAGTATGAGGCCCCTTCCACCCATGGTTTCAGGTGAACCGGCAAGTAGAAGGTAAGTTTGCAAAAGCAGGTTGGATACAGGCTGTGGAGAGCCTGGAAAGCTCGGATGGGGGTTTGGTGTGTCTTGCAGGCATCAGGGGACATGGTTTCCCTTGAAGAGAACATAGTGGTCTCTTCCTTTTTGAAAGCATGCACTTATTTACTTACCTATTTACTTTGGCTATGACATAGTGACTTTCTCCAATCGCGGGAGCGGGAGCTGCTCTCTTGCTGTGGTGCGCAGTCTTCTCAGTGCAGTGGCTTCTCGTTGCAGGGCACGAGCTCTAGATCCTGTGGGTTTTAGTAGCTGTGGCACACGGGCTTTAGTTGCTCCGTGGCATATGGAATCTTTCCAGCCCAGGAATTGAACCGGTGTCCCCCTGTATTGGCAGGCAGATTTTTTACCACAGGACCAGCAAGGAAATCCCATAGTGTTTTCTGAGAACTGTGAGCCATACAGGCTGGGAAAACTCCAGGACAGGCTGGGGTGGGGAGCCCAGTGGAGCGCCAGGAGGTGGGTGGTTAGGCACTAAGTAGCAGAGCATCCGGGATGATGGGAGGAGAGAGCAGGGGAAAAGCGTTAGGTTGAGTCATGTGAAATTGCTGATATTGGACCATTATTTCATGCATTTAATCTAATAGAATCAACAGTGCGATGGGGCAGAGGGCATTTCTGGTGATGTTGGGCAGGGTGATTTGGGGATTTAAGCCTCAGTGGCTAGAAAACTGTTATTAAAATTAGAGGAATGAGGATGTTTGAGGTGATGACTAAATGGAGTGTCATGGAATTTTAGTGCAAGCTTAGAGTAAGCTTTGCTTACTATTTCCTGACTTTATCTTGTGCTTTAATGTATTTATGCCTTTGTCTGAACCATTCCCTCTGCCTAGGAAAGATGCTGATATATATATATATATATATATATATAATCCAAGCAGCAGTCTGCTAAAAAAGAAACATGAAAGATCTAAGATCTACCTGGAGCACAGTTTATGAACTCATCGGGGTGGAGGAAGATTATGGAAAATTTGGAAGGCAGAGAGAAGCATGTACATTTGACAGGGTTGGGAAGGAAACTTGGAATGAAGCAGCACCCGAAGGAACATGATATTTTAAGAAAATGAGGTTGCTGGTGGTAGGCAGGGTTGCTGCTGCTGCTGCTAAGTAACTTCAGTCGTGTCCGACTCTGTGCGACCCCATAGACGGCAGCCCACCAGGCTCCCCCATACCTGGGATTCTCCAGGCAAGAACACTGGAGTAGGTTGCCATTTCCTTTTCCAATGCATGAAAGTGAAAAGTGAAAGTGAAGTCGTTCAGTTGTGTCTGACTCTTAGCGACCCCATGGACTGCAACCTACCAGGCTCCTCCGCCCGTGGGATTTTCCAGGCAAGAGATCTGAAGTGGGTTGCCAGTGCCTTCTCCGAGGCAGGGTTGAGTACCCACAAAAAAAGATCAGTGACCTAAGATGAGATGGTGAGCTCCCCACCCCAGGGAGATAGCAGCTGGACTCAGAAGGAGGGAATGAAATGAGGTGATTAGAGAATCTTGGCACAAGTAGGGACTTTAAATCATGTATATACACTATTAATGGGCTTCCCAGGTGGCTCAGTGGTAAGGAGTCCACCTGCCAGTGCAGGAGACACAGGAGACTTGTATTCGATCCCTGGGTTGGGAAGATCTCTAGAGTAGGAAATGGCAACCCACTCCAGTATTCTTGCCTGGGAAATCCCAAGGACAGGGAAGCCTGGCAGGCTACAGTCCACAGGGTTGCAAAGAGTTGGATACGACTGAGTGACTAAACAATAGGATAGATAGCTAGTGAGAACCTCCTGTATCACACAGGGAGCTCTACTCAACGTTGGGTGGTGGCCAAAATGGGAAGGGGGTTCAGAAAGGAGGGGATATATGTGTATGTCCCATGGATGGAGGAGCCTGGTAGGCTGCAGTCCATGGGGTCGCTAAGGGTCGGACACGACTGAGCGAATTCACTTTCAGTCTTCACTTTCACACATTGGAGAAGGAAATGGCAACCCACACCAGTGTTCTTGCCTGGAGAATCCCAGGGACGGGGGAGCCTGGTGGGCTTCCATCTATGGGGTCACACAGAGTTGGACACGACTGAAGTGACTTCGCAGCAGCAGCAGCATAGCTGATCCACTTTGGTGTATGGCAGAAACTAGCACAACATTGTAAAGCAACTATACTCCAATAAGAAATTTTTTTAATTGAAAAAAGGAATTAAATAAGTTAATCAATTTCACAATTTTATGCTACATGATAGTGATATATATATATATTTTTTTTTTTTTTGCTAAAAATAAATAAATGTGATCTAATTCAAACAGCACCTCTACCAATGCTGGAGCCACCATTTTCTTGAAGAGTTTTGAGAAGTCATCATTTTTCTCCTCCTTCCAATTTTACTAAGATATAATTGGTCTATAGCACTGTATAAATTTAAGGTGTATGGCACAGTGATTTGACATCTATATCATGAAATGCTTATCACAATAGGTTTGTGAACATGCATCATCTCACAGAGATACAACCTTAAAGAAATACACATATTTTCCTTGTTATGCAAACTCATGATTTAGTCTCTTAACAACTTCTGTATATAGCATTGAGCAGTGTTAATTATCTCTACCATGTTGTATGTTATCTCCTTAGTACTTATTTATTTTATAACTACTTTATCCAATTTCCACTCCCCCCACCTGCCTCATCTGATAATCATAGGTATGATCTCTTTTTCTAGGAATTTGTTTTTGGAGTGTAATTGACCTACAAGACCATGTTAGCTCCTTGTATACATCATAGTGTTGCAGTATTTCTATATGTTTCAAAATGCTAAGTCTAGTTGTCACCTGTCACCACACAAAGATATTACACAATTATTGACTGCATTCCCCACACTGTACATTTCATACTGTAACTCATTTATTTTGTAACTGAAAGTTGATATCTTTTTTTTTGTTAATAATTTCACTTATTTATTTGTTTGGCTGTGCTGGGTCTTCACGGCTGTGTGGGCTTTTTCTCTACTTGCAGTGAGCAGGGGCTACTCTCTAGTTGTGGTGTGCAGGCTTCTCACTGTGGGGGCTTCTCTCTTGTTGCTGAGCATGGGCTCTAGATCTTGTGAGCTTCAGTAATTGTGGCCCACAGGGTTAGTTGCTCTGTGGCATGTGGGATCTTCCCGGACGAGGGATTGAACCCATGTTTCCTACGTTGGCATACGGATTCCTTATCACTGAGCCACCCGGAAGCCCTTAAAGTTTATACCTGTTAATCCCCTCCCCTATTTCTCTGCTCCCCCAACCCTGTCCCCTCTGGCAACTGCCTGTTTGTTCTCTGAATCTGTGACTCTGTTTTGTTATCTTCACTCTTTCTTTTAGATACCACATATAAGTAAAATCACACAGTATTTGTCATTCTCTGTCTGGAACCTCATCACCCTTTTGCCCTTGGGCTGGTCTAACTGTGAGAAAACTGGTCCTTGTCCAGAGTCTAAAGCTGAAGCCCCACCCAGCAGCCTTCGTGTTATGAACCAAGTTACGTTAACCTTTTTCCTGACGTCTCACCAGTGACTTGAAGACACTATGAGACTTGAACCTTTCCTCTTCCATGCTGTGTAGCTCCAGGGCTTTCACTTTTCTGTAAATGATGTGCTTTTGTCCACCCTGAGGTCTGGCAGCGCATGACTGGACACCCGTAATCAGGTATGCTCACACAGCAGCAGAGCCAGGGCACCTACCTCCATTCACATCACCATGGGGAGCATTCACCTTCTTGGTGGCTTAGTCATACTGGCCCATGCCGAGTGGTCCTGACACAGACCACGGAGGGTGCACCACACTTACTGCCAGGTGTGTGACAAGATTTGGTGAGTGACTGGATGTGGAGGTTAGTGAGGACCAGACCTGCTCTCCAAGCAGGGGCTCTGCCATGAACACTGGCTCTGGGCCAGCTGAAGAAGTCATCTATATGGTCCACATCTTTTTCCAGATTCCTAAGGGAACTCATTGGAGAGGAGTAGAAAAGGGTTTCCCAGGTGGTGCTAGTGGGAAAGAACCCGCCTCCCAATGCAGGAGACATAAGAGATGCAGGTTAAATTCCTGGGTCTGGGTCAGGAAGATCCCCTGGAGGAGGACATGGCAACCCACTCCAGTATTCTTGCCTGGAGAATCCATGGACAGAGGAGCCTGGTGGGTTACAGTCTATTGTGTCTCAAAGAGTCAGACATGATGAGTCTAGATGTTGTTTGACTAACGTGCCCTTCTTTGTTTATGTTTAACTTCAAAAAGATGGAGAAGGAAATGGCAACCCACTCCAGTATTCTTGCCTAGAGAATTCCATGGACAGAGGAATCTGATGGGCTATAGTCCAGGGAGTCACAAAGAGTCGGACACAACTGAGTGACTAACACAACTTTAAAAAGAAATGGTGGTTAAAATATACTTAACATGAACTTATCATTTTAATCACTTTTTTTTTAACAGCAGCATAGTCCCAAATTTGACAACCCCAAATATGTCCAAACATTGCTCAGTATCACTGGGGGAAATATGTGTTGGAGAAGCCCTGCCTTCACCTTATCCTTTAGATCATACTCTAAAGGTAGAGAAAATTAACTTCATCTGGGAGTTTAAGCTGACTGCCTTGGGCTTCTATTTACCTGATAGGGTCGTTCTCAAAGTTTACCGTGTGTAAGAATCACCTGGGGGAATGTCTAAAATACAGATGCTTGATTTTTTCTCCAGCAAATACTTGGTGCAATAGGTCTGGGTTAGAAGCTAAGAATCTTACTTTTAAAATGACAATATATTTTTGTATTGATAGCTTATTTATTTTATCTGTAGTAAATTGTACCTCAATCCCCTCCCCCATCTTGCCTCTCCCTACTCCTCCTCCCACTGGTAACCAGAGTTTGTTCTTAGTGTCTGTGAGTCTGTCTCTGCTTTGTTATGTGTATTTATCTGTTTTTATCTTTATTTTTTAATTCCAAATTTAAGTGATAACATCCTTGTCATTCTCTGTCTGACTTATTTCACTAAACATAATACCCCCTCGGTCCATCTATGTTGTTGCAAATGGCAAAATTTCATTCTTTTTTATGGAGGAATAATATTCCATTGTGTATGTATATAAACATACATACATCTTCTTTTGAAGTGTTCAATTCAGTAGCATTAAGTACATTTACCTTGTTGTGCTAGCTCCTCAGGCTCCTCTGTCCTTGGGATTCTCCAGGCAAGAGAACTGGAGTGGGGAGCCAATTCCTTCTCCAGGGGATCTTCCTGACCCAGAGATTGAACCCAGGTCTCCTGGTCAGCATGCAGATTCTTTACCATTGAGCCACTAGGGAAGCCCCCAGAACCTTTTCATCATCTCAAACTGAACTCTGTTTTCAAGAAACAATAAATAACTCCCCATTACTTCCTTCTCCCCAGGTCCTGGCAACCACCATTCTACCTTCTGCCTCTATGAATTTGACTGTGTATTCTAAGTCACAGCCCTCTTTTTATATTCCTGTTTGTCACAGACTTCCTTCCCACCAGGGAAGATGGACAGGAAAAAAGCTGGTCCAGGGAAAAGGAGGTTTCATACATGAGTCTAGTAATATTCTGACCATGTTAAAACGTCAGACCTTCCTCACCTCTACCCACAGGCTCACCTGAGAGCCAGGTAAGGACTTGGTGTGGTCTCCACCTGTTGAGGATGATTTCAAATAAAAAAACTGCTCTTCAACAGGAAGATTAGGGACCTGGGTTTGTATACAACTTGGAACAATTTGTGCTAGGTTTATCTTGATTATGTATATTAAAGAGTCTGTTTCCATATCCTTAGGCAAATGATGCATTTGGAAGCAAAGACATGACAGGCATATAAAGGAGAAGTGAATATCTAGAGAGAGCTCAGTGTGCTTGTTTATTTCAAAATGATGCGTGTGTGTGTGTGTATGTGTAGCTTAAGAAAGTTTTCCAGCCTTCTCATGGGTATTTTTTTTTTAATTTTATTTTTTAAAATATTTAATTTATTTTAAAAATATCTATTTTAGGTTCAAGAGGGAGGGGACATATGTATACTTATGGCTGATTCATGTTGTTGTAAGGCAGAAACCAACACAACAGTGTAAAGCAATTATCCTCCAATTAAAAATAAATTTAAAAATTTTAAAAATATTTATTTTAATGAGATTGTACTACACATGATAAAATTGAAATCTACCTTTTCCCTTAAAAATATGCCATAGACGTTATTCAATACCAATGAATGCAGATATACATCATCATTTTTGTGCCTTCATAACACTTTTGAAAGTTAAACTTTTTATTTTATGTTGAAGAATAGCTGATTAACAATGTGACAGTTTCAGGTGCACAGCAAAGTGACCCAGCCATCCATGCACCCATTCTCTCATGGCTGTGGTTTTTATGTAATTGTTTTAACCAATGAATATACCATTTTCATAGATTTCTGAAAATCTCCATTGCTGCTTTATACACACATTGATACTAATAGGTGACAGGAATATGATTTCTGTTTATAAGGTTGATTACATTTCTGAGAGTTCATTTATTTAATCTTTTTTGAAATTGTTTAGAGATTCTACAACAATTAAAGTTAAATATCTGTTATTGACTTTGAATTTACTGCAGTAACTAAAAGGGTTTTTAGAAGAATCTTGTGTTTCCAAGGCTTTATGACACAAAAGTTGAAGATTTTTAAGAACTAGAGAAATATAGCTTTTAAAACTTGGGCTCTGTCTGAGGCACTTTATTTTAAGAATCACAGTGTAATCTGTAAGCAGGTTTACAAACAATAGTACATATATGATAGCAAAGTAAGAAGTAAGGCACAGAAAGGGAATATATTTGACCCCCAGACTCACTAAATGTTCAATCTGAGAAGAAAAAAATGTTAACTGTATTTAAAATGACATGTCAAAATAAAGAATCACAATAGTTTAGCAGTCACCATTAGAATTTGCTGAACAGTGTGTCTTACACAGGATTCAGCTTGTGTGTAATTAAATATCTAAGACCAACATTTGTTCCTAGGAAGCTTTTAAGATCCATTTGTCATTAGTAGCAGTGTTTCAAATCTTTTGTTTGTATAAGCGTGTACATCAATGTGTTATTGTCATTAAAGTTTAATTTCAAGAGCTCAGTCTTCATTCATATACATTTAGAACTAAGTGCCAGCTAGATTCCAGCACTTTCATTCCAAAGAAGAGATCAAAATGAATGAAAACCTCCAATCTATATTTTCCATTTGGGGGAGGAAGAGCACCTCAAATTTCACTCAAGCATTTATGAAAAGTTTGGGACTGAGTACCTCGTGGATGGGGTGGGAATTTGAATTTACTAAGTATCTTGCCCTTTGCTTCATAAAGTTGGGGCTGCCAGGTAACTCACTATATGACAGTGAAGAATAATCCAGGCCTCCACGTTCTTGGTGGAACAGGCTATATATTAAATTTGGAAACCCGAATGAAGTCCTTTCTGGGGCAACCCATTTAATCCTCCCTTAATGGTTAGGACTGATGCCGAAGCTGAAGCTCTAAAACTTTGGCCACCTGATGCAAAGAGCTGACTTGTTAGAAAAGACCCTGATGCTGATGCTGGGAAAAATTGAGGGCAGGAGGAGAAGGGGACAACAGAGGATGAGATGGTTGGATGACATCACCGACTCAATGGACATAAGTTTGGGTGAACTCCGGGAGTTGGTGATAGACAGGGAGGCCTGGTGTGTTGCAGTTCATAGGGTCACAAAGAGTGGGGCACGACTTAGTAACTGAACAACAAATGGTTAGAATATTGAAACTCCTGCCTCCAAATGAATCTCCAAAATGAATCCATCAGTCTTAGAAAGCTTCTCAAGATAGAGACAGAGACAGGCAGGATGTAGAACCCAGGACAGTCAGAATGCAAAACCATGTTATTGCCTGGCCCTATCTTATTGACTCAAGACTGTGATAGGACTGTGGCCACAGGCAGTCTGTACACAAGTTGATGCTTTTCCAAACGCGATGGGCTCCCCCATGAGTGGGAGGAACTCAACTCTTGGCTTTTGTTAAGAGCTCTGAAAAATCTCTCTGGTGGTTCAGTTGTTCTTAATGGCTCATTAAGTTTAAATACAATTTACTGATGATCCCCACAGCTCACTGAACAGTCATCTTAAGTCAGAGAGGTTTTTTTTCCCCAAATGTTGGATTAGATCAGATGACGGTTGAGGTCCTAGGTAGGGTGAGTGTGGGGGAGGCAGCGGAGATGGGGGTTGTGTGGCCATATCATATAGGCAGGCATCTTGTTTCAAATAACAGAAAACCCTTCTGTAGTTGTTTGTGGGGGCTAACTAAACACCACACTGAGGGGCTGAAGCAACAGGAATTTATTGTCTTACAGTTCTGGGAGGTGTGAAGTCAGAGAGTAAAGTGTCAGAGGAGTCGGTTTCTTCTGAGGGCTCTGAGCAAAGCCTCTCTTGTTGGTCCCTTTGATTTGTAGACAGCAGGGAGAAATATCAACAACTTTAGAGATGCAGATGATGCCACCCTAACGGCAGAAAGCGAAGAGGAACTAAAGAACTTCTTGATGGAGGTGAAAGAGGAGAGTGAAAAGGCTGGCTTAAAACTCAACATTCAAAAAATTAAGATCATGGCATCCAGCCCCATCACTTCATGGCAAATTGTTGTTGTCAATCACTCAGTTGGTTCTAACTCTTTTCAACCCCATGGACTGCAACACGCCAGGCTTCCCTCTCCTTTACCATCTCCCGGACTTTGCTCAAACTCATGTCTATTAAGTCAGTGATGCCGTCCAACCATCTCATCTTCTTTTGCCCCCTTCTCCTCCTGCCCTTGATCCTTCCCAGCATCAGTGTCTTTCCCAATGAATCGGTTATTTGCATCAGGTGGCCAAAGTACTGGCGTTTCAGCTTCAGCATCAGTCCTTCCAATGAATAGTCAGGGTTGATTTCCTTTAGGATTGACTTGTTTGATGAAACCAGTATCTGTATGCACTCTCTGTATCTGTTATCTATTTTCAAATCTCGTTTGAAGATGAGGACTTCAGTCATGCTGGATTCAGGTCCACCTTCATGACCTCATTTTTACTTGATTACTTCTGTAAGGACCATATCTCCACATTAGGTCATATTCTGAGCTCCTGGAGACCAGGACCACAACATATTGTTTTCCAGAGGATATAAGTCAATCCATAACACTTTCTATAGTGGCTTAAGCAGGATTTGAGTGGATTTACATATAGGCAGTCCCAGAATAAGCAGTTCAGCACTCATTTGGTGGCTCAGAGCCACAACCAGAATCATAGCTCTTTCTATCTAGCTCTTTCTATCTTTTTGCTTTGTCATCTGTTATGTGCTTAATGCCTCAGGGTCAAAAAATGGCTGCTCCAGCCCCAGGCCTCTTATCTGTGATTCCAACATGAAAAAGCTGGGGTGAAAAGGCAAAGGAGACCATAAGGAGGCATGTATCTGCTACACCTTGGCTTTTTCATTCAGGGTCTACCTCTCACTGGCCAGAACTATTCATGTGGTTGGGAAATCAAATATTTTAACTGGACATAATGTTACCTTGAATGGAATTTACATTTTTCTGGTAAAGATAAAGGATAAAATTGAGGGTATGCATGCTCAGTTGTGTTCAACTGTTTGTGACCACGTGGACTCCTCTGTCCTCTTCTACCAGGCTCTATCTGTGGGACTCTCCAGGCCAGAATACTGGAATGGTTTACCATTTCCTCCTCCAGGAGATCTTCCCAACTCAGGGATCGAACTTGAGTCGCCTGCTTGGTAGGCAGATTCTTTACCACTGAGTCACCTGTGAAGCCCACATCTCAGGTTACCAGCTGTGAAATCTATAGCAATTAGGTAGCCACCTTGTGCCAGGGGATGAGGTCCAGTGGAGATGAGGTCCTCCTTGCTGATCTCACAGTGAGTCATCCAGTTCCAAGAGGAATTCCAGGATGAAGGAAGTCATCAGGGATGACTGAACTGCCTGGGGTTTAGTGGGGTTTAGGAATCTCTCCTTGGGCTTCACAGGTGGCACTAGTGGTTAAAAAAAACAAAACCATCTGCCAATGCAGGAGACATAGGAGACCCACATTCGATTCCTGGGTCAGGAAGATCCCCTGCAGGAAGGCATTCAGCCCACTCCAGAATTCTTGACTGGAGAATTCCATGGACAGAGGATCCTGGCAGGCTATGGTCCATGGGGTCACAAAGAGTTGGACACAACTGGAACAACTTAGCACACACCCAGGAACCTCTTCAGGGGGTTTACTCTGACATGAGTCCTGTGGCTTAGCAAGGAATCCTCAAAAGGTGATGTGCCAAGAAGAATCAGAAATTTACCAGTGAATAAAGGCCTTGTGGACCTTATTTTTCACCATTTTAAGAGGGAAAAGGAGCTCTTGATGGGCGGTGCTTAGGGAAGCAGAGATGGAGCATCTCAGAGAAAGTGACTGGATTAAGCAAAAGAAGAAGACGTGTTGAGAGTCAGTGTATACACCGAGGGGTGGGCAAGATGGCAGCATCGGATCTCTGTATTAAGAAGTGCTCAGGGAATGAATGGTCTTCCCAGGTAGCGCAGTGGTAAAGAATCCTTCTGCCAGTGCAGGAGACACAGGGAATACTGGATTGATCCCTGGGTCAGGATGATCCCCTGGAGGAGAGCATGGCAACCCACTCCAGTATTCTTGCCTGGGAAATCCCATGGACAGAGGAGCCTGGTGGGCTACAGTCTATGGGGTCGCAAAGAGTCAGACATGACTAAAGCAATTTCACCTGAATACATGTCAATCCCAATCTCCCAGTTCATCCCACCCCTCCTTCCCTTCTTGGTGTCCATACATTTGTTCTCTATTATCTGTTTTTCTATTCCTGTTTTGCAAAGATCATTTGTACTATTTTTCTAGATTCCACCTGTGTGCTAATGTACAACATTTTTTTCTGACTTATTTGACTCTGTATGACAATCTCTAGGTCCATCCTTGTCTGTGCAAATGACACAATTTCATTTCTTTTCTATGGTTGAGTAATATTGTATGTATGTACCACATCTTCTTTATCCAGTCACATTTTTCTTATTGAAAAAAGTTTGCCTAGTTTGAGAACATGGAGTTTGTTGTTCAACATTGGAATCCTGCCATGGTTCACTCTTTTGTCCATCTTTCCTGGCCCCACATCCCTGTTGCCCTGTGTTGTCCCATTTCCCTTTCTCCATCCTCTCCTTCTTCCGTGGCTTCTCCCAACGCTTCTCTTGAACTCTTGTTTTTCTCTTTTCCTTTCACTCTTCTGGTTGCTTCCCTTCCCTCTTCCTTTGCCCTTCCTGACAGATACCCCCCCACTTCCTGCTGCAGCCCTGCCATCTTAACACACCACAGTCACACACACAAACTTTCACAAACTCTTCTTCCCTTTGAGTTCCCTGAGCTCTGCTTTGGACTGAGGAATTGGCTTCTGACTTCAAAGATTTCAGACCAGCAGATGTCAATTATTTGACTCCCCTCTAGGGGTTAATCTGGATGCAAGAACTTTGACTTGAGAGGCAAATGTGTAGAGAAAGGCAATTTCATTACTTTCAAGTCTATAGATAACCTACTGGAACATGATCAAGAGGGAAAAGTGAAAACCTCTGTATCAGGAAATCTTGTGAAAGCCTTAACAGAAAGAAAAGATCCATCCTCCTTCCTTAAATATATTTGCTGATGTAAAATGTCTTACTTTCAAAGAGGTCAATATTTCTTCTACTTAAACTAGAAAGTGACTAAGGAAAATCACATTCTCCTCTATTGAGATAAAACTGCATTTTGAAAGTTTAGTACCAAAAAAAAAAATTTCCAGGTCCCAATGGACAGCTTCATCCAATGGTCAACAAACAAATATTGGGGTTGGGATGAACTGGGAGATTGGGATTGACATATATATACACTTTTTGATGTGTGGGTGTGTGTGTGTTAAGTCACTGAGTCGTGTCCGACTCTTTGTGACCCCATGGACTGTAGCCCGCCAGGCTGCTCTATTAATGGGATTTTCCAGACAAGGATATGGGAGTGGGTTGCCATTTCCTTCTCCTTGCCCCCTGGGAAGCCCATATACTATTGATACTATATATAGAACAGGTAACTAATGAGAACCTAATGTATAGTACAGGGAACTCTACCCCAAACTCTGTGGTGACCTAAATGGGAAGGAAACTCAAAAAAGAGGGGATATATGTAAATGTATAGTTGGCTCATTTTACTGTACAGCAGAAACTAACAGAACATTGTAAAGCAGCTATATGCCAATAGAAACTAATTTAAAAAAAGAAGGCAATGACAAATATTTGCACTTCTGCTTGATTAAAAAAGCCAAATGTTGGAATTAAAAACAAACTGATAAGTACTCTACAAACACAAAATGCACAAAATGGGCCACAACATCTACAAACAAGGTATGTTTTATTTAAGTTGAATACTATTTTGTTATTAGGTATTACTATTATTAGTCTGCTTGAAATCACACACTAATTGGATATTCCCCAAGTAATATGCCCTCAGAACTTGAAATGAGGGAAGAGTTACCCACTCCTGGGGTGGGAGTGGGACAAAGCCGTTGGGATTTCATAGACTCCCAGGCTGGAGAGAACCTCACAGATCCCTTGAGACCAAAACCCGTAGGGCAAAGTTTCTCAACCTCCCCACCACTGACATTTTAGTGCAGGTAACCTTTGTTGAGGGAGCAGTCCTGTGCTTCTTAGATGTTTACTGGAGTGCTTGACCTCTGCCCTTCACCACCTCTACCAGCAGTATCCCTCCACCCTCGTGTGACAATCAAGCATGTCTCCAGGGCTTCCCTGGTGGCTCAGTGGTAAAGAATCTGCCCGCCAATGAAGGAGACTCGGGTTCGATCTCTAGTCTGGGAAGATCCCACATGCCACAGAACAACTAAGTCCATGCATCACAACTGCCGACCCTGTGCTCTCGAGCTGGGGAACCACAACTACTGAGCCCATTTGCTGCAGCTGCTGAAACCTGTGCACCCTAGAGCATGTGCTCTGCAACAGTGAGAAACCCAGGCACCGCAACTGGCGAAGCCTGTGCAGCAACGAAGACCCAGCCCAGCCAAAAAGAAATAAATTGTAAAAAAGAGAATGTCTTCAGGTTATTACCAAATATTCCTTGGCAGGAGTGTCAAATTGCCTCTGCTTGAGAATTTGCCCTACGTTATAGACAAGCAGGGCGGTCCAGAGACCTCACGGGGATTTCCACTATGGAAGAGAAAATATCCTTGGCTGGATCGTCCAAATGAAGAATCTACCCAGGAAAAGGGCAGTGGGCAGTGAAGGAGGAGTCTTTCCCGAGACCAACAAACTGGACTGTGGGGCATCAGAGAATCAGTGGAGGACCCTAAGGGAGGGGAGCATTGAATGGGAGGCAGGGACCACGTCTTTAACCCCTTGAGGTTCCCCTTCCTCCATGCCGAGTCTTTGAGCTTACAGGAGAGGGCAGTGTTCTCCAATAGGCAAAACTAACTCCGGACCCCTGGACAGTTCCATGGGGACCCTTGGAGACAAGATAGAATCTGAACTAGCAGAGCTTGTTCCTGAGATAAAGGAGAAAGAAAGGCCCCAGGCAGTGACCTCAGCTGGAGTAGCTGGTTACTATTAGTGGCTTCTGCTGCTTGGCTCGCTGCCAAGAGATAAGAGACGGCAAAGAAAGAAACATGTCCAGTCCTGTAAGAGCAGTTGGGTGAGCACAGACAGCAGCTGCACAGGCTGGAAAAACAGCTGGACAGGCTGCAAAAAACAGGAGCCTTGGCAGAAGGACAAGGAACCCCCTGCTCCTAAGATGAGACTGAGGATAAAAAGACCTTCAACTTAGGAACAGAAATCAACCAAGTGGAATGTTTTGGCCTCTTTTTCCAAGGCTCCGCAGCAGGGACCTTTGAATTGGCCACACATCCCCCCTCCCACTCCGGGTAGCCCAGCAGGACCGGCCCCGGGAGCAGGTGTTCTGGGAAGAGTCTCAGAATAGCTGACCTTAGAGAGACACCCAAGCCCAAGAGAAGAGGGTGGAAGCAGGCCCTAATCAGGAAAGGGAGTTCAGCACCCGAGCAGCACCTCACTGTTAACGTGAGAGAGAGTTCTGTTGGTAATGGGTGGATGGAAGAGGTTCTAGGAATGTCAGCTGTTGAGTGTAGGGGGCTGAACTTTGACCCAGGGAAACAGTTCTTCGAAATGTGAAGAAACCAGAGCAGCTGCCAGGCTGTGAGGAAATCTCATGGGCAGGAGATATGAGTTTACATCTCTTCTTCTAAGGAAGACCATCATCCCCTTTCTCCCCGTCATTCCTCACCAGAGCAGGGAGAAAACGTGTATCCTGAGATCCTCGCAAAGACCTCGCAAAAACCTCGCAAAAAACTGAGGAGAGCCCGTGATTCAGGAAAGCATGCATATTCAGAATCCAAGGCTATTTGGCCTGAAGGGGACTGTTTTTTTTTTTTTTTTTTTTATTAAAATCCCTCACCCATACCTTCAGGGGGGGAAAATCCATTACCATTCTAATCTCTGACTGTTGCCCAATGTGCTGAGAAGGGGCCCTCCTTGACTCTTTTTGCAAGGGATTGTGCTAGAAGGGACCGAGTCGCTCCTGGGAGGAAAATCCCCCGGGATGAAGTCTGGACAGAGAGGCTGTGTGAGTCATCCTGTCCTCACGGTCCAGCAGCAGGCCTGGCAGAGAGAAGGCATCAGCATATGTCTGTAGACTGATCAGATGAATTAGATAATGAATGAGAGGAGGTGAATGCCTCTTGGCTCGGCTGCATCCACGTACTCTCTGCTGGCCTCCAGCGGCTGTGGACTCCTCTCCCACAGGGAAACCAGAGGCCGAGGGAGGCTGACCACCATAGTGCTTTGCTGCTAGCTCCAATTCTGATCCTTCTCTGGACACCAAGGCAAAGATACACCCAGGGTGTGCTGTGTGTTTAGTCGCTCATTTGTGTCCGACTCTGGGGAGGAGCATAAAGACAAATGCCAGAACCAGAGGTGTGGATGTTGGGCTCAGTCTGTCATTGGAAAAGTCAGGGGAAAGGGTGCTGAGCAGGAGCAAAGCGGGAGTCTCTTCACGTGGATGTTGGCTATATGACATCATCCTTTCTGGGTTCTGTTCTCAGGGGGTCTTCCTTGGACTGCCTCACTGGGAATCCCCAGGAGTTCTATGAACTGAGAGCACTTCTATTGGCTTTGGGCCTTGAATCAGTCATATTCAGCCTTCTGTTTTCATTTGGGATGGCTTGATCAGTTTTGAGATGTGATGTCTAGAACAAAACAAGCAGACTTGTTTCCAAGGTGGGGGGAAAGTCACTCAGTTGAGTCCTACTCTTAGTGACCACCGCGGATTATAGCCCACTAGGCTCCCCTTTTCATGGAATTCTCCAGGCAAGAATACTGGAGTGGGTTGCCATTCCCTTCTCTAACAGATCTTCCCAGAGATCAAACCTGGGTCTTCTGCATTGCAGGCAGATTCTTTACCATCTGAGCCACCAAGAAAGCCCAAGAAGGGGGTCGGGGAGGAGCATACATTAGGAATTTGGGAGTAACTATATATAAAGTAGATAAACAAGGACTTGCTGTATAGTTCAGGGAACAATACTCAATATTTTGGAATAACCTATATGGGAAAAGAATCTGAAAAAGAGTATAAATATATATGGCATGTGTGCTAAGTCACTTCAGTCGTGTCTGACTCTTTGCGATCCTATGGACTGTAGCCCACCAAGCTCCTCTGTCCAGATAGATGTATGTAACTGAATCAGTTATACTTTTCTGTATACCTGAAACTAACACACACTGTAAATCAACTATACTTCAATTTAAAAATATTTTTAAAAAGAGAGACTATGTGTTTGCAAAAAAAAACAAAAAGAAAAACCCCACCTCTCCCCTCACACCCCCGCCCCCGCAAAAACAAGCTGTCTGTGAAGGACCAGGGAGAGGGAGGTTGGTGGGTCCTGGGGCACAGGGACCTTCAGAGAACTTAGAGGAAGTAAGAAGGACATGTGTCCTTTTCAGGGAGCTCCAGCCTAAGGGCGTGGGCAAAGGATGCCCAGGTTACAGTTGGCAGATGTGCTAGGATGCTCTGGAGCTTGCAGTACCCATTGTCCATGACACAGGCCTGGGGAATTGAATCTGTAGAGGCTCAGGAAAACCATCTTGGATGATACAGGGTTTCTAATGAGGTTGGAAGGGGTGGGAGGAAGGAAATTGTAGTCTAGTCATCTGCCTGCAGCCGAGTCTGAACTTGGCATGACAGTGCTTGCTGTGTGAGAGAAGAGAGCTGGGAGATGCCTGGGTATCCCTGAGGATCAGGCAGGAGCATCCTGATACCCAGAAGTACGGGGAGGGTCCCTGGTGTTTCTAGGATGGGCAGAGGTTGGAAACCAGAACCCTCTGGTGAGCATTTAGCCAGAGCATCATTTTCCCCCAGTGAAAACTGGCCCCCATCAAAACGATTGCTTCCATCTTCCCTCCTAATAAAAGGCCGAGGACATAGCACGTGTTTCCTTCCTTCTTTTGGAAAGAAGGCAGTTAGCAAATAACATGATGGATATTACAGAAAAGCTTCTACTGACATCCATGGTTCCAAGCAGATTTCATATCCTGTCTAGTCCACTCATTTCCATACGCTCAGTATATATTTGAGGCAAAAGTACTTTAAACAGTCCATCATTATTTTGGCTCTTTCTATATCTGGAAACCAGAAGAGAATGCTAAATTAAAATTTGGGAACTTGGTGTATGTGGCAGGGGTAGCCGATAACCATATATTAATAGATTTTCTCTTCTTTCTGGGAATACAGTTAGATTACAATTCCCAGCCTCCTTCGCAATGAATGTGGTCATGTGTTTGAGTTCTAGCCAATGAAATGTGAGCTCAGGAGATTTGCCCAATACTCAGGCCTCCCACACATTCTTCTTGACTTTCTGCATCAACCTTGGAGATGGTAGCTGTTGATACAAGATGGAAGGATTCTGGGTTCCTGAATTTTCACTGAGAGAGCAGAACTTGCTAATCAGAAATGCCTATTCTGGATTAATATGATTCAGAAATAAGCTAATATTCTCTTATGCCCTGAGATTTTGTGGTTTATCTGCTGTGTTGCAGCTGGGTGACTTATTTAGTTCAGAAATTGGTACCCAGTATCTTGGAGTGAGGTGATGCTGTAACAAAAACCTAAAATATGTGTCCTTGGCTTACTTTTTTTTTTTGTAAAATATTTCTTTTTTTTTAATTGGAGTATATTAATAGTTCCTTTACACTGCAGTGTCAGTTTCTGCTCTACAGCAAACTGAATCAATTACACATATATCCCACCTTTTTTGGATTTCCTTCCCATTTAGATTACCACAGAGCACCAAGTAGAATCCCCTGTGCTATACAGTAGGTTCTCATTAGTTATGTTATTTACACATAGTATCATATCACTAGTGTGTATATGTCAATCCTAGTCCCCCCATTCATCCCACCCCTTCTGTCCCCCTTGGTGTTCATACGTTTGTTCTCAATGTCTGTGTCTCTGTTTCTGCTTTGCAAATAAGATCATCTATATCACTTTTCTTAGGTCTTCATCACATAGCAAGGAAATGGCTATTGGATGATGGAAAGACATAGGCCCACATGATGCAGCAACAAACATTCAGTAAAGCTGTTAACACTGTTAATTTTTGTGTGATTTATTTCTTTTAATTTTTAAAAATTTATTTATTTATTTTTGGCTGCACATGTGGAATCTTAGTTCCTCCACCAGGGATCAAACCTGTGCCCCCTGCATTGGAAGCTCAGACATGCAACCTCTGGACCACCAGGGAAGTCCCACTACTGATAATTTTAAAACCAAGGTCTCTGTCTGATGAAACTGTGGCTTTAGGGACAATGTGTTTCTCTGACTTTTTGCTTTGAAAGTACGTTAGGTCTTCTTGTTCAGGACAAGGACTTTTTAAACACACACAAATATCACTCAAGGTCCAACCATGAGAATTATTTGACTCCCTTCAGACTAATTTCCCTTACCCCTAACAGGAGGATAAACACTCTATCACAGGCTACTTATGAGGATTCAATGAAATAACAATATGCAATATGCCTGGGGGGAGGGCAAGACCCAAAACAGCTGCTCAATAAATACTAGTTTCAGAATCATCTGTCCTAGATAAGACATGCGTGGTGCCTGCTACATGGATGAAAATGAATATAACACAACCCCATCAAGAACACTCTGGAACAGGAAATAGAAAGTTGAGAGTTCATTTCACTTCCCACACACATCCTCCTCCATCTGTCCCTTTGTTCTGATCCAGGTATGGAGGGGAACCCTCACTGCAGTGTCCCTTTGGCCAGATCCATTCCCCACACACTTCTCACTCATGCTTTCTACTGCTTTCCCCTCTTGCTCTTATTTTCCTTTTCTCTTTCTCTGAGGTGCCACCTCTCCTTTCCCCCACGTGGTTCCCATCCTCTTTTGACACACTGTCTTCCTGCATTTGTCCCCTTCTGTACTTCCTGGCTGTGCTTCCCTGCCACCTTCCCATCTCCCAAGTGCTCTGTATGCTATGTGGAGCCCCTGCTGGCTTTTGTGACACAGCACTCCTTTGCCTTGATGGAACAAGTCAGTCTGAAACAAGGGCAGCCGACTATGTTTACAGATATGCAGTTTTCTTTTTCACACACATATATAAAGTTCTATAAAGCAGCTATAAAGCATCACTGACTCTATGGACTTGAGTTTAAGCAAACTCTGGGAGATAGTGAAAGACAGGGAAGCCTGGCATGCTGTAGTTCTTGGGATTTAGCGACTTAACAACAATAAAGTGCTGACTGTGCAGTTGACAGAAAAGGAGAAATTGGTTTTGAATAATTAACTTTTCTAAGAGTTTAACAAAAATCTGATTTGCAGCTTTTAGTTATCATCAATCCTGCTGTAGGAAGTCTCCTTTTATGAAGAGGTCTGTGGTCTTTTAGTTCACCCATAATGGAGCTTAGAAAAATCTTATAATCATCAATAAAAGTAAAATCTCATTTTGATCATTCTCCAAAGTGACTATTTCTAAATTCTGTTACGCATGATAATTAAGATAGCAGCTAGACAATAGTAATAATAACCAGCATGGACAGAAGAGGAAGGTGAAGGACACAGAGTCCTTGTCCTCCACAGCTCATGGCCCATTTTGTAAATCTGGTTCCAATTAAGTTTAATTAGCAGAGAATCTTAATGTCACACTTTATAGTCTGTATAGATAAAATACTGTTTTATCCTGTTTATTTTGTAATTCAGGGAGGACAAATAATAAGTAAAGCAGGCCATTCTCAGTTCCTTATTCTGCTATTAAGTAGCAATTAGCTTCCAGCTTTCTTCTTTCTTTCATCTCTCAGCTCATTCCAATTCTGGGTAAAATGGTAGCTTTATCATGTTTGTATCTTTATCTTGTCGTTCAGTGGCTCAGTCGTGTCTGACTCCTTGCGAACCCACCGTCTGCAGCATGCCAGGCTTCCCTGTCCTTCACTATCTCCCAGAGTTTGCTCAAACTCATGTCCATTGAGTTGATGATACGATTCAACCATCTCATCTGTCAACCCCTTCTCCTCCTGACCTCAATCTTTCCCAGCATCAGGGTCTTTTCCAATGAGTTGGCTCTTCTCATCAGGTAGCCAGAGTATTTATTGGAGCTTCAGCTTCAGCATCAGTCCTCCCAATAAATATTCAGTGGAATATTCATTGGACTGATTTCCTTTACGATTGACTGACTATAATAATTTATAGTAAGTTGGACACAACTGAGCGACTTCACATTCACTTTTCATTTCCATGCATTGGAGAAGGAAATGGCAACCCACTCCAGTGTTCTTGCCTGGAGAATCCCAGGGACGGGGGAGCCTGGTGGGCTGCTATCTATGGGGTCGCACAGAGTCGGACATGACTGAAGTGACTTAGCAGCAGCAGCAGCAGTACATATATATAAATTTAGTTCATATAGAATTACTTTATATATACTTTATCATGTATGAATAGTATATATACGAAATTACTTTATCCATTTTGCTCCATGTCCATTCCAATTGAAAATCAAAAAAAGATCTTAAACACGGGAAATTCTGTCTCAGAAAAGAGGCCTCCCACAGGCGATAGTCTGGAGAAATTTCTACCCAGTCCTGTCAAGAGCAGACCAGAAGGAAGGAAGGAACTAATCTCTCGCCTGTAGCTTCCTTTCCAGAGAATCCGTAGGGTGGTAAAGAATGCAAGGAAACACACCCTGGTTTGGAAAACAGAAGGACAGGGCAGAATGGGAGTACCACCCCTGGAATCCCTTTTCCTGCTGGATTGCCAGTGGTTGAGAGCAGCTGAGTCGTACACGGCTGCACCAATCAGAGAGCGAGCTGCCACTGGGGGGTGGAGCCAGAGAAGAGCTGCATCTGTGATACTCTGCCATGTCGCCTCTAAAGACAGGTGGGCCCCAGTGCAAGTTCACTGTGGGCTAGATCGCCAGCTCCTGAGAGCAGTGCCAGTGTTTCCCTCTCCGTGTCCTCTGTGCCTGCTGTTGTCATAGGTGGTTGTTCAGTCGCTCAGTCGTGTCCGACTCTTTGGGACTCCATGGACTGCAGCACGCCAGGCTTCCCTGTCCTTCACCGTCTCCCAGAGTTTGCTCAAACTCACGTCCATTGAGTCGGTGATGCCATCCAACCATCTCACCCTCTGTCGCCTCCTTCTCCTTCTAACCTCAATCTTTCCCAGCATCAGGGTCTCTTCCAATGAGTCAGCTCTTTGCATCAGGATGCCAAAGTATTTGGGTCAAAAGCCCCTAATTCAGAGAAGAGCGATGCAGAGGAGGAGTACGTTTGGGTAAGCTCTGTTTGCACTGAATTTGAGCAATCATGCAATGTGGAGGTGAACATATCTAGTGAGCAGCTGGGTGTAGAAATTTGAGCAGAATGTCAGACAGAATATGCTGATTTAGGAGATATCAGCACATAGATTTTTTTTTTTTTTTTTTTAATCTTGACAACATCCCCAGAGAAATGTAAAATTTGAAGGCCAGTTAGGCAAAGAGAGAGCCTAAGAAACACTAATATTAAGGGGTGGTGTATCAGTTTTAGGTGGCTGCCATACATATCACAAACTTAAAGCAGCACAACGTCAGTACATATACTGCAGAGATTAAAATGTAATAAGATACTATTATGGGCAACTCTATGTCCCATTTTTTTTTTTTCAATTTTTTTTTTTATAGAAGGATAATTGCTTTACAGGATTTTGTTATTTTCTGTCAAACCTCAACATGAATCAACCATAGGTACACATATATCCCCCCCCTTTGGAACCTCCCTCCCATCTCCTGCCCTATCCCATCCCTCTAGACTGATACAGAGCCCCTTTTTGAGTTTCCTGAGCCATACAGCAAATTCCTGTTGGCTATCTATTTTACATATGGTAATATAAGTTTCCTTGTTACTCTTTCCATGCATCTCACCCTCTCCTCCCCTTTCCCCATGTCCATAAGTCTATTTTCTATGTCTGTTTCTCCATTGCTGCTTTGTAAATAAATTTCTTCAGTACCATTTTTCTAGATTTTGTATATATGCATTACAATATGATATTTATCTTTCTCTTTCTTATTTCATTCTGTATAATAGGTTCTATTATACAGACCTGACTCAATGCATCCCTTTTTATGGCTGAGTAATATTCCATTGTGTATATGTACCACAACTTCTATATCATTCATCTGTTGATGGACATCTAGGTTGCTTCCATGTTCTAGCTATTGTAAATAGTGCTGCAAAGAACAATGGGATACATGTGTCTTTTTCAACCCTGATTTCCTCAAGGTACATTTTTTTTTTTTTTTTTGAGCTCTATGAGCTGTTTGTATTGTTGTTTGGTCTCTAAGTCATGTCAGACTTTATTGAGACCCTATGGACTGTAACCCATAAGGCTCTTCTGTCTGTGGTATTTTCTAGACAAGCATACTGGAGTGGGTTGCCATTTCCTTCTTCAGGATATCTTCCCGACCAAGGGATCAAACCCATGTCTCCTGCATCTTCTACATTGACAGGTAGATTCTTTACCACTGAACCACTTGGAACTCTGAGATGTTTGTATATCTTAGAGGTTTATCCCTTATTGGTGGCTCACTTGCAAATATTTTCTCCCATTCTGAGGGTTGTCTTTTTGTTTTGTTTATGGTTTCCTTGGCTATGTGAAAACATTTAAGTTTAATTAGGTCCCATTTATTTATTTTTGTTTTTATTTTCATTTCATTGACTCTGGGTGAGTTAAAAAGGATCTTGCTTTATGTCAAAGAACGTTCTACCTATATTTTCCTCTAAGAGTTTTATAGTGTCTGGTCTTACATTTAGGTCTTTAATCTATTTTGCATTTATTTTTATGTATGGTGTGAGTAAATATTCTAATTTCATTCTGTGCTCCATTTTAAAACATGGATAAAATTCACAATTTTCTAGAAAAATATAACTTATCAAATTGACCCAAGAAATATGGAAAATGTAAATTGTCCTAGAAACCATTAAAGAAAGAAATCAACAGTTAAAAACTTTTCCTAAACCGAGTACTTAAAGTCTAAAGACTTTAAAGTTGGGATCTAACAAACAGTTAAGTGTGCATTAAGGAACGTATTTTTCTAGTCTCACATAAATATTTCATAAAATAGGGAAAAAAGGGAATTTTTCTATTACTTGTTTCATAAAGCAAGCATAACATTGATATCAAAGTCAGATAAAGACAGTAAGAAAAAGGGAAACTTCTGGCCAGTTTCAAACATGGACTTCTGAACAAAAAATTAGCAAGCTGAATCCAGCCATGTGTAGAGGTAACAATACATCATAGCCAAACTGGATTTGTCCCAGGAATGTAAGAAGAGTTTAATTTAGAAAGTCTATTCATGCATTCTTTTATATTCATTGATTAAATCAGAAAACCATGTGATAATTACAATAGATGCAGGGCAAACATGTAAAAAAAATTAAGCATTCATTCGGGGTAAAAATTTTTTTTAAGCTTTAAAAAAGTTTTAGTCTTTTATTGAGTTTGTTACAATATTGCTTCTGTTTTATGTATTTTTTTTTTTTGTGGGATCTTAGCTCCCAGACCAGGGATTGAACCCACACCCTCTGCACTGGAAGGGGAGTCTTAACCACTGGACAACCACGGAAATTCCATTCATGGTAAATTTGTAATGAACTAGGAATAGAAGGGAACTTTCTTAACCTGTTAAAGTTTACCTACAAAAAATCTAGTGCAAAGATGAATAAGACATAACCTCTGCCCTCAAGGGGTTCAAAATGAGAAGGAGATGAACACAGAAACAGTATATGAATCACATAATCATCCTTGTAAGTCATCTTAACAGAGAAGAAAATAAGAGTCATATCAATTAAATCAGTCATTACATTCTAATTTCTTTTTATATAATAATATTGCTCAAACATTCCCTTTTCTATTACCTAACCATATAACCTTCCTGTTTCATTGCGCCATTTTGTCTGTAAATAAATACTACAAGAGAGTTTTAAATGCTTTGTTAAAAATCAAGCAACAGTGTGAGTAGGTAACTTACCTAGTGTACATGAAATTTTAACTCAGAGTAAAAGAAATTCTGGAGACATTTTGATATAATTTAAAAATAATATTTTAATTGGTAATCACTTTATTTTTATTTTTTAGACTTTTAATTTTATAGTGGAGTATAGCTGATTAACAGTGTTATGATAGTTTTAGGTGGACGGCAAAGGAACTCAGCCATACACATACATGTGTCCATTCTTCCCCAAACTCCCCTCCCATCCAGGCTGCCACATAACATTGAGCAGAGTTCCCTTGCTGTACAGTAGGTCCTTGTTGGTTATCCTTTTTAAAAAAATTATTTTTAATTAATTAATCAATTTTTTGGTTGTACTGGATCTTCGCTGCTGCAAGGGCTTTTCTCTAGTTATGGTGAGGAGGGGCTATCTCCGGATGCAGCGTTCAGGCTTCTTATTGTGGTGGCTTCTCTTGCTGTGGAGCAGGAGCTCTGGGTACACAGGCTTCCATAGTTGCAGTTCCCAGGCTCTAGAGTACAGGCTCAACAGCTGTGGTGCACAGCTCTGTTGCTCCAAGCCCTGTGGGATCTTCCTGGACCAGGGATTGAACCCATGTTTTTTGCATTGGCAGGTGGAGTCTTTACCACTGAGTCTCCAGGGAAGCCCAGTTATCCCTTTTGAACAGAGCAGTGTGTACGTGTCCATCCCAAACTCCCTAACTATCCCATCCCCCTGTTCTTCCCTCCCAGCAGCCCTGAGTTTGCTGTCTGTGAGTCTGTTTCTGTTCTGTAAATAAGTTCATTTGTATCATTTCTTTTTAGATTCCATATATAAGGGATGTGATATGATATTTCCCCTTCTCTGTCTGAATTACTTCATTCAGTATGACAATCTCTAGGTCCATCCATGTTGCTGCAAGTGGCGTTATTTCATTCTTTTTAATGGCTGAGTAATATTTGATTATATACGTGTGTGTGTGTACACCACAACTTCTTTATCCATTCCCCTGTAGATGATATTTATATTGTTTCTTTGTCCTGGCTGTTATAAACAGTGCTGCAAAGTGCTGCAATGAATACTGGGGTGCATGTATCCTTTCAGACCATGTTTTTCTCCAGGTATATGCCCAGGAATGGGATTGCAGGGTCATGTGGTTTCGTTGCTACGTATCATGTGTACACGTCCATGACTTTAACCATCCCTATGCTTCAGGGTGATTGGGTCATCAGTGGGGAGATAAATGGAGTGAAAGTCAAGAACGGGGTGAAAAGAAACTCAGGGGAATAAGGGAAGAGTATATTTTGTGACATTTTTCAGCAATAAAAAAACTTGGCAGTTGAATGTTCTTTTGCTTAAGGGTTAATTGATAAGTATTAAGCTCAAAATTTCCACTCTCTCCTGAATTTCACTTCATTCTGGGTACCATATTCTCAGAAAATTGGTTGAGACTTAGGGAGAAGGAGAGGGGTCTCCTGAATATACTGCTTGATAATAAAATGCTTAAAGTGTTTTGGATGCCTTTAAAATTTTTTCATGTTTATATTCAGTCACTTTACTGTAGTGGGTAGCCTTTCCCTATTCCAGGGGATCTTCCCAACCCAGAGATCAAACACAGGTCTCCCACATTGCAGGTGAATTCTTTACCAGCTGAGCCACAGAGAAGCCCAAGAATACTGGAGAGGGTAACCTATCCCTTCTCCAGTGGATCTTCCCAACCCAGGAATCGAACCAGAGTCTCCTGCATTGCAGGGGAATTATTTACCAAGTGAGCTATCAGGAAAGCCCTTTTAAAATTTTCATGTTTATATTCAGTCATTTTACTGTATTTTCAAAAATTTCAGTTCCCATTTGATTTGGGTGGGGGGGGGGGGTTGCGGAATAGAGCTTCGCCAAGATAGTCTGAGAAACACTGAAATAGACTCCGTGAAAATCAAGAAATGCTATTCACAAGAAGGTCCTGCAAAGATGAAGCAACATCCTGCACAATGGAAGAAAATGTTTGCCACGCATAGAACTGACAAAGACCTAGTCTCTAAAATGTATAAAGAACTCATTGAGGTCAATTAGAAAAATGGGCAAAAACTTGAAGAGGCACTTCATATAAAAGGAAATCCTAATGCCCAATAAACATATTAAAAGGCCTCCACCTCATTAGTCATCAGGGAAATGAAAATTAAAACCACAATGAGAAATCACCCATCGTCAACAGATTGGCAGACACTTAAAAGCTCCCTGAGCCTAAATGTTGGTGGAGATCCTGTGAGTTACAGGAAGTCTCAAATACTTTTTTCTCCTGAGAGTGTAAGTTAGTTCAACTACTTTGGGAAACTTGTTGGCAGGATCTACTTACTTTGAACATATATACACTCTATAACCCAATAATTCCCAGGGACCCAACAGAAATGTGTTACATATGTGAACAAATTTTGTGTACAAGGAAATTCACAGAGCTATTATTTATAATAGCTCCTAAATGATTAGAATCGAGATGTCCATCAACAGTAGAAAGTATAAGCACATTTCAGTGTCCTCACATAATGGAAAACTCTAGTGACTCTAGAGCATGGACCATGGACCAGCTGCCTCAGCATCACCTAGGAACTTGTCAGGGATGCAAATCCTTGGTCCCCTCTTCAGACCTGATTCTAGAATTAGAAATTCCGGAGGTGAGGCTCAATGCTGTTTCAACAAGTCCTTCGTATGATTCTGACACATGTTGAATTTTGGAAAACACTGGTTGACTGTGTTCAATATGAATAAATTATAGTTTGGGGCAACAACATGAAAGAGTTACACAAACATAAGTCAATTTTTCTTAAGTGGAGCCTAGAATGCCTTCTGGGTTTTCTCTGGTGATTCAGTAAAGTTAACAGGTGATTCTTTACTGAAGGCGGTAAAGAGGTGGTAAAGAACCCGCCTGTCAATTCAGAAGACACAGGTTCAGGCCCTGGGTTGGGAAGATCCCCTGGAGAAGGAAATGGCAACCCACTCCAATATTCTTGCTTGGAAAAGCCCATGAACAGAGCAGCCTAGAGGGCTACAGTCCATGGGGTTGCAAAAAAGTCAGACACAACTTAGCGACTAAACAGCAGCCACAGCAGCAGAATGCTTGTTTGGAGAGAAGAAACACATATGGATATTACAAGATCTGGATTGCTTTTCTCCGTGATGCTGGGGCTTTGAGGTACAGGCCAGGGGTACAGACAGAGGAGACTGATGAAAAGTTTCAGAGTTTCAAAGTTTCAGAGTGGCCAGTCAGAACTAGGTGGAGAAAACAGAGACCCACAGTTAGAACCAGAGGATGGGGGAAACAAGTGGTCCCCACACGCTTCCCACTCCTCTGGCACAGTGCATGTGACACCAGCCTCAAAGTTTACCCTTCTTGCTTTTAGTTATTGATTGCTTGACAGTGAGAAAAGCAGAAAAAGAGAAAATGAAGACTTTCCTGGTGATCCAGTGGATAAGAATCCGCCTGCCAATGCAGGAGACACGGGTTCGGTCCCTGATCTGGGAATATCCCGCATACCTCAGAGCAGCTAAGCCCATGCTCCACAACTACTGAGCCCAGACTCCTAGGGCCCGTGACCTGCAAGAGAAGCCACTGCAATGAGAAGCCCACACATCACAACTAGAGAAAAGCCCTCACAGCAAGGAAGACCCAGCACAGCCAAAAATAAATTTTAAAAAAGAGAGAAAATGATGTCATGCTAGGGATTGCTATGTGCAGTTTTATGATTCTTTGTTCTTTCCTACCAAGCATCCCAAAATTAGAAATGGGAGAGACTGAATTTATACATCAGGTGAGATGTTTTTATTAAAATCAAATTACATTTACATTAGCAATCCTGCTTCTGAGAATATGCTTCAAGGGAACAAACCTAACTTTGAAAAAAAATGCAATGAGATGTTTCTCTATTACAGAAAAATATCAGATATCTACAGTTTCAATGATAGAGGAATAATTAAATAATCATGGTATACTGACCTGATGGACTGTTACTTATCATTAAAATCATTATGAAAATTTTATAACATGAAAATACTCATATTAAGTGACACAAATTTACATAAAATATAATTTAAACTATATAAAGCAACCAAGAAATCTATATAAAGAAAAAAGATTAATAAATATATCAACATGCAGTTGTTATTTGGATGGTGGATAAAAGATAACTTTTGTCTACCTTTCAAATTCTCTAAAATGAAACTGAATTATGTATTTTTTAAAGAATTTTAAACCAGTTATTAATGAATGATTTTTGCCTGTTTTGGGTCTTTGTTAGTGCACAGTCTTTTCTCTGGTTGTGGGAAGTGGGGGCTATGCTCTAGTTGTGGTGCCTGGGCTTCTCATTGCCGTGACTTCTCTGGTTGCAGAGTATGGGCTCTAGGGCTCTCAGGCTTCTGTACCTGCAGCATGTGGGCTCGGTAGTTGTGGCTCTCAGGCTCTAGAGCAGAAGCTTCAGGAGTGGTGGTGCACAGGCTTAGTTGCTCTGAGGCATGTGGGATCTTCCTGGACCAGGGATTAAACCTGTGTCTCCTGAGTTGGAGATTCTTTACCACTGAGCCACCAGCAAAGCCCTTGAGTTATCTGAAAAAAGATACATACTTAACAGACTTCAAATTTATATAGTTTAAATGATTACTCAGACAACTTTGGTTTAATCAGGGCTCCCAAATGCAATTGAATTATTTGATACTATTACTTACATAATACTATACGTTTTCTTTTAATTTGTATTTAGATACAGGTGTAATTTTTAGAATGTACATGTATATTTTATAGCAGATTAATATTCTAAGAGCTAATTTTGCTGCTATAGCTAGAATCTGAATTTGACTAATTTACCTAATTTCTTGAGCCACATGTCATTTTGGTCAGATGAACAAATCCATTTCAACAGTGATCATGGATCTCAGGGCAATTATTTCTATTATAATGATTAGAACTGCTTCTAGACATTGCAACCTGGACCTTTACATTTAATATAAAAAATATTAATAAATTAAATGAAAAATCTCTCCCTTCTTTGCCATCCTCAGGACAATACCCAACCAAACCATGGTTGATGATATATGTCACCCTTTTGAAGCTGTGATCTAAATGCTTCAATTCTGGCGTGTGGCCTGCAGATTTAAACAGGGGAAAATTAGGGAAATTAGAGAAAAATAATTTTAATTGAATCGGATTCTTTGCTCTGTTATGCATTAAGGGATCAACATTGCACCCCCACTTTTGCATTCACTTTCTGTTCTAGTTCTCTTCTATTACATCCCCTGCTTTCTCTCTCTTCTAGATTTCCTGACAGTGTTTCCTCTAGCCCTGTCAAGTCTATTTCTCCTCTTTCTTTCCTCCCAAGTCTGATCACATAGACATGTGAACACATGTACAGGGGCGCAAACCCATACACACTCCTCCTTAGAAGGAAGCCAGTGGGTAAAAGCTCAATAGACAAAGCCTAAACCTTTCAGCGAGCACAGGGGGTCAGAGTATTGTTTGTCTTCATGTAATACCTAATACTTCGGCCACCTGATGCGAGGAGCTGATTCATTGGAAAAGACCCTGTTGTTGGGAAAGATGAAAGGAGGAGAAGAAGTGGGCAGCATAGGATAAGATGGTTGGATGGCATCACCACCTCAATGGATGTGAGTTTGAGCAAACTCTGGGACAGGGAAGCCTGGTGTGCTGCACTCTATGGAGTAGCAAAGAGTTGGACATGATTTAGCAACCAAACAACAATAACAAATACCCATCTGTGTTGTTGTGATGTACTTCCTTGCACTCACACTGGTGCAGAGGGATACCACGAGCTGCTGATTATCCCCCATACCTCTTCAGGGTATTTGCTTGCTCATCCTCATCCAGGTTGCATCTCCATTGCTTCTCACGGGTGGTTTCCACCAGCTCTAGATGTGACTCCTTCTCCTCCCTGTTAGCCTGCCTACAGTGGACAGTCCCCCAATTAAGCTTCTTATTATACTTGTTGATCTTCTGCCCAAAGTCTGCAGTCCTTTCCTTTTATTCTTGGAGTCAAGTCCAAGTGCCTCAGGACGGCTTTCAGCATCTTCTGGGGGCTGGTCCCAGTCTCTGCGTTACTGAGTCCAAACTCATTCTCCTCGCGCAACAACAGGCCAGTGAATCAGAGACGAGGTGCTGAGGTAAGGAATACGACTTTATTCGGAGAGCCAGCTGACCACCTTCTCTGGGTCTAGATGCCAGATTCTTTTACAGATCAGAGACTGTGGAGGTGAGGAAACGAAGAAAAAAAGGCCATTAATCTTGCAAATGTCTCCTAGAAGGGCAAGCCTCAGGCATGGGTGTGTTAATTTCTTCCTTCCTGCCATCTACAGGTGGACAGGGTTCTGAAAAAAGGCACTTTAGTTTAACAGTCAGCAGAGGGGCAGGGTCCTCTGAGGCAGGTCATTATGCGTGATTATAGTAACCAAAGCCAGTCAAAGAAACAGTTCCAACACGGAGTCAGAATTGATTTCTCCCTGCAATATTTGTGTTACCCTTCCATTCCCATCGAACAACTTCCTGAGTACGTTTCGCCTCTTCGCTTGGCACCCAAGCTTTCCCCTTGGCTCCCCACCTTGGCTCACACTGTGCCTCCTCCTTGATGTGCTCTTCCCCATTCAACTTGTTAGTCTTCCTCATCCTTCATTTCAGTCCAAAATATCTTTTTTTCCTCACAAAACCTCCCCTGGTCCTTTTAGGGAAGGACCTTTGCTTTTCCTGTGCTCCCATGTCTTTACTGCTTTTAGGGATTTCTGTTTTGTTTTGAAAAAATATTTTCGCTATTTGCTTATGACACACAGGATCGTCATTGCATCACAAGTTGCAGAGCGGACTTAGCGGCATGTGGGCTTGGTTGCCCCGAGGTACATGGGATCTTAGTTCCCCAACCTGGGATTGAACACGTGTTCCCTGCATTGCAAGGTAAACTTAACCTCTGGACCACCAGGCAAATCCCTGCTCTTAGTTTTAATTATTTTAACCTTTGTTGAGCTATTTGTACATTTATTTTGTCTCCTTGGAGGAAAGGGTGACGTCTGGTTCATCTTGGTACCCTCATAGGACCCACGAGATTGTCCTGCACATAGTAGGTGCTCAGCTATTCATCTTTACACAATTAAATGTAAAGGGTTGAGAAGTCTTGCTGTTTTCAAGGAGTGTTTATATGGCGGTTGTTTTCCTTCAACAAGAATCTTACTTGTTTGTCAGCATAAGCATACATTTCAATGCAACTATTTTAATTTAAAAGTGAGTTTTTGAGAATGAAAAAGAGGAAAGCCAGAGCACCACAATATGATTAAAGTCTTACATTTGCTGTTAAGTCTAGTTTTTACTTTTCATTCTAATTTATTTGTCCTCTAAGAGAAGATAATGTGAGGTTAAGACCAGTGTCCGAGCTTCTCAATGCCTGGCAAATGATTTAGTTCTCTTCAATGTGTCCATGTGTGCAATTCATTCTCTCTGAGAGACCCTGAAATTTAGACTACAGTTAATTATCATGCAAATGTTGAAACAATGACTATATATGTTCCCCATTACTATATAATTACATGTTATAATAGAAAAATATAATTCTTTTTTTAAAAAAGTATTCATTTATTTTTGGCTGTATCAGATCTTAGTTGTAGCACATGGGACTTCATCTCACTGGACCAGCTTCTCTCTAGTGATGGTGTACCGGCTGAATAGCTGAGGCACTCCAGCTTAGTTGCCCTGCAGCATGTGGGATCCTAGTCCCCTAACCAGGAATCGAACCCTTGTCCCCCCTGCATTGGAAGGTGGATTCTTAACCACTGGACCACCAGGGAAGTCCATATATCATTCTTTTTTTCTTCATCTCTAATAGATCTTGAACAATTTGAGTTCAATACAAATAAATTTGAATTTTTCAGCTCCACAGAAATGAAAAATTATTTTTATTCATCACAGTGTTGGAAAAACTTTAATTGAAAACAGATTAGCAAGTATGTCCTGCGTGCCCAGCATGTGTTGATCTTGAGTATTTTAGTATGTGATTTGAGGCTGTGGTACCAGACTTTTGAGAAGAATACATAATTCATTACCACCACCATTTTCACAGAACTGTATTAATGAAGCTTTTCTTTGGGCTTGAGGCCTTCTTGGCTGTTTCAGAATTTTGGTGAGCAGATTGAGTGATAATTTTAGGCTTCTAAAATCAGCCTGTGTCCCCTCAGTCACATGATGTCATAAGCAGCTGGTGTTGCCTTGGCAACTTTACAGAATAAAAGTGCTGCTTTTGGTAAAACTTTGGGTCACGTGACCTAGCTCTGTAGCTGGGGAAGACAACACGAAATTATTACTTACTTCTTCACCAAAACAAACCCAGATTTGCATAAGAGAAAAACAAAACCAGAACTCAAAGTCCCAAGTGAATTAATTACCCGCCTTGCCATCATCTGAAAGCCAAGTTTGTTTGACTTTGTAATTTCAACATGTTCCACTCCCTGTAATAACTCTCAGATCTGTGTGTTGCTTTCCCTTATCCTCCCCATGACCCAGGAGGGTATGTCTGTTTCTAAGGCATTAGCAAGGCCAGGAGAAGAGTGATAAAGCCAATCAACCCAGAGGAATTTTGATGGCCTAACCCTTAGTCCAGGGCCCTTTCTAATGTCTAATGCTGTGTTGAATTCAATCATTGCCATCAACTTGCCATGTGATTTTGAGATCTGTCCCAAAAATCTGTCTCCTGGTTAAGGCCTCCCTCCTGTATTGCAGATACAAGCCCTTACGGTCAAGAAATCATGGTGTCGGGCTTCCCTGGTGGGCCAGTGGTTAAAACTCTACCTGCCATTGCAGGGGACACGGGTTTGATCCCTGGTCCGGGAACATTCCTATGCTACAGAGCAACTAAGGCAGTGAACAGCAGCTACTAATCCATGCGCCCTAGACCCATGCTCTGCAACAAGAGAAGCCACTACAATGAGAAGCCTGCACACCACAACTAGAGGGAAGCCACCACTAGAGAAACCCTGAGAACATCAGCAAAGATCCACTGCAGCCAATAAATGAATAATAAGTTCTCAAAAACAAAGAAATCATGGTAAATTAGTCATCCATGAAATACAAATAGCCCGACAGTAATTGGGTCGCAAAAGAGTTGGAAACGACCGAGCAATTAAATAACAACAGTAAAATTATTTAGATGGCCACTTTGTGCCACTTAATGACAAATTTATAAACACAGGACAGTCATGAGTGTATATATCCTTTTGCAGATTTTAGTAACTTTCATTTTTCAGATATCTAAATAAATATATCTTCAGCCTCAGAACTTAATATATCATTTTCAAGCCACTAAATTGTTTTTTGTGAATCTAGATGATTGATGCATGCTATATGATTTCCTATCATATCAATTATGTAAGAGCTACATTATATACTATTATTTTAGTTCATTATATAATTTAAGACAAAATAAACTATATATAAGCAAAATTTAAGACATTTCTTTGTATTTAGCATTGGATGTTTATAAGTATCAGCCTTTAAAAGAATTTTTGAAAAACAGAAAAAATAGAGTAAAAATTACATAGTTTTCTATATTATATATAATATATATATTATATGTACTAATTTATAATTATTATGAGTATAATTACACAATATAATTATTAAAATTACATAATCCAGAGGCCATCACTATTAATATTTTAGAAAATTTCCTCCTGTTTTAGAAGATATTTCCCTATAAACAAATTATAGAATATATTTCAGTACAGACACACACAGATACAGTGTTATTATGCCTCATCCCTTAAAAACCATTGCTCTATGGTATCCATAAATTTATGTATCTATATATTTCCCCAGCCATCTTATACAAGAAATAATTTAAGATGGCTTAAACTTTAATGATTCTTACTCTTTGATTTAACCATTTCCATGTTGTTTGACTTTTCTAATATTGTGTATTGTAAATAATACAGCAAAATGTTTTGCATTTAAGATGTGAAAATACAACATAAAAGTCTGCATAAAAAGTTCTAAGGCTGTATACATATTGAAAATTTATTTTTCCAGAAAAATTTAATTGTATCAGTCACTCCATCCGTAATGGATGAAAGCGTCAATTTTACTATGACAGCACTGAATCATATGAGATTTATTTGAAAAGAGTTTAACACCTAGTACCTAGTTCTTAGGAGAAGGCAATGGCAACCTACTCCAGTACTCTAGCCTGGAAAATCCCACGGGCAGAGGAGCCTAGTAGGCTGCAGTCCATGGGGTCGCTAAGAGTTGGACACAACTGAGCAACTTCACTTTCACTTTTCACTATCATGCATTGCAGAAGGAAATGGCAACCCACTCCAGTGTTCTTGCCTGGAGAATCCCAGGGACGGGGGAGCCTGGTGGGCTGCCAACTGTGGGGTCGCACAGAGTTGGACACGACTGAAGTGACTTAGCAGCAGCAGCAGACAGCAGCACCTAGTTCTTGGCTTCTAATACCATTTTCCAACTAAGGCAACCAGGACTTCTTGGAAAAGAAACTGCTTCTAGGTGTGGGGTAGAAAATATACAAAATGAAACTCTAGAGTGTTCTGTGTTGCAAGGAAATAAGGAAGTGCTCATAAAAGAAAGTGATGAAGGCTGTACATCAAAATGTCAGAATTTCCTTGGTGATCCAGTGGTTAAGACTTTGCCTTCCAATGCAGGGGGTGTGGGTTCAATCCCTGGTTGGGGAGCTAAGATTCCACATGCCTCATGGCCAAAAAAACCAAGGCATAACACAGAAGCAATATTGTAATAAATTCAATGAAGACCTAAAAAACAACAAAATTGCGCAGCAACCAACTAAAGAGCTCCCAATGGCTGAAGCTAGGACAGTTTGAACAATGAAATAAAGTAGTATTTAGATTAAAAGCCAAGCATAAGATAAATATCCATGACTCCAAACTGATATAATGATTGAAGGATGAGATGGTTGGATGGCATCACTGACTAAATGGACATGAGTTTGAGCAAACTCTGGGGGATCATGAAGGACAGGGAAGCCTGACGTGCTGTAGTTCATGGAGATGCAAAGAGTTGAACATGACTGAGCGACTGAACAACAAATAAATAAAGGGAGGAAAGTGGACAAAACTCTCAAGGAGAAGAATTTCAAATAAGTGGTGTGGTAGTTCTGTCCTCAAGTAGGTGGAGCAGAACTTCCTCTTCCTAACCATGGCTGCACACAGAGGCATCCTTCTGAAGGGTGCAGTATGGAAGCAGGAAAGAGAGGTACTCAGAGTCATCATGGTAGGTTGTGCGAATGGCATGCCATCACTCAATATGATGTAATGCCATGGCACTTTACTTCTGTGGTCCTCTACAAAGGAAGTTATGCCAGTCTGTTCCTGAGAGGGGCATTGGACAAATTTAAATTGAGGGATGTTCTCCAAAATACTTAACCAGCATCCCTTAAAGCTATCTTTGTTGTTGTTCAGTTGCTAAGTTGTGACTGGCCCTCTTTGTGACTCTATGGACTGTAGCTCACCAGACTCCTCTGTCCATGGGGTTCTCCAGGCAAGAGTTCTGGAGTGGGTTGTCATGCCCACCTCCAGGGGATCTTCCGGACCCAAGGGATTGAACCCGAATGTCTTATGTCTTCTGCACTGGCAAATGGGTTCTTCACCACTAGCACCACCTGGGAAGCCACATCCTTGTCTTACATTACTTCAAAACCCTAACTATTCTCTGTGCTTCATCTGTGTTCTCCCTACAATCCATTCTTCACACAATAATTAGCCTAATATTTTAAAAGTATAAATTTGATCATGTAGTCTCAAGGATAACGTTTATCATCCTTATCAAAATAAAATATAATTCTTACCAAGATAAAGTATACATCTTACCAAAATAAAATCCAAAGTCTTTACTTTGACTTACAGTTTCTTCATGATCTAAGTCCTGTGTCCAGCTCTCCCATCCTCACCTCTCTGGCCAGCTTGTGCTACTCCTGTGACACAACCTCCTACTGAATCCAAAAAACCCTTCCCTATTTTCCCCACAGTTGACTTCTCACTCTTTAGTTCTTACTTCTATTGTCTCCCTTCCTTTTCTTTGACGATTTTGTCTTGGTGGGCTTATCCCTCTTCTGTTAGTTCTTCTTATGTTATCCTGTTTATTTTCTCCATAGGGTTGATTGCAATTCTCTTTCCTTCCTAGGGAACCAAAATCTGCCATCCTAAGTGTGCTCCAAGCATAAAGGTTATTTTGAGCTGAAGGCAAAGGAGAAGAAACAGACACAAGAAACTGCCCTCTTCTTATGCCTGAAAGCAGGACATAAGTTTGAAAAGGTGTCTCTTTCCTGTATCGGGAAGGAAAAAACTCATCAGGACTCCCAACACTTATCAGCCGAGAGCACAAAAAGAACATATAACAATCTTCACTAAAATAGCCCTTATCTTTTATTACTTTCCCACATGTGTTAAGCTTCTCATGGTCTGCTACCTCTAGAAGCCTAAATCCCTCTTCCTTTGTCTTGTCACTTCACAAATTTATTGCCCTTTGTTAAAATGGTGTGTAAAGCCCCAGTTCTAACCATGGCTGAGTTATTCATCCCTGAGTTCTCCCACATGTACACATGATGCATGTATTAGCAAATGCTGTTTTTCTCCTGTTCATTCATCTTTTAAAAATCTAATCTGCAGAGCTACAGCAAAACAACAAAAAACCCAAGACAGGTAAAGGAGAACAAGTTAAACTTTTTCTTGCCTATATACTCTCTCTCCTCCTTTTCCTCCACACTGACTTAATGCCCTGCCTCCCAGTGGTCCATGAGGGTAGGGACCTTGTTTGTCCATCACTGTATTTTTAGCACATCTCACATAGTATATGCTCAATACTTTTTACTGGATCAATGTTAAATGAATTGAACAATTGGCATGTCTTGCCAACATCCGCTGGATCATGGAGAAAGCAAGAGAGTTCCAGAAAAACATCTATTTCTGCTTCATTGACTATGCCAAAGCCTTTGACTGTGTGGATCACAATAAACTGTGGAAAATTCTGAAAGAGATGGGAATCCCAGACCACTTGACCTGCCTCTTGAGAAACCTGTATGCAGGTCAGGAAGCAACAGTCAGAACTCTACATGGAACAACAGACTGGTTCCAAATAGGAAAAGGAGTCCGTCAAGGCTGTATATTATCACCTTGCTTATTTAACTTCTATGCAGAGTACATCATGAAGAACGCTGGGCTGGAAGAAGCACAAGCTGGAATCAAGATTGCTGGGAGAAATATCAATAACCTCAGATATGCAGATGACACCACCCTTATGGCAGAAAGTGAAGAGGAACTCAAAAGCCTCTTGATGAAAGTGAAAGAGGAGAGTGAAAAGGTTGGCTTGAAGCTCAACATTCAGAAAACAAAGATCATGGTATCTGGTCCCATCACTTCATGGGAAATAGATGGAAAAACAGTGGAAACAGTGTCAGACTTTGTTTTTTTGGGCTCCAAAATCACTGCAGATGCTGATTGCAGCCATGAAATTAAAAGACGCTTACTCCTTGGAAGGAAAGTTATGACCAACCTTGATAGTATATTAAAAAGCAGAGACATTACTTTGCCAACCAAGGTCCGTCTAGTCAAGGCAATGGTTTTTCCCGTGGTCATGTATGGATGTGAGAGTTGAACTGTGAAGAAAGCTGATCGCCGAAGAATCGATGCTTTTGAACTGTGGTGTTGGAGAAGACTCTTGAGAGTCACTTGTACTGCAAGGAAATCCAACCAGTCCATTCTAAAGGAGATCAATCCTGGGTGTTCACTGGAAGGACTGATGCTAAAGCTGAAACTCCAATACTTTGGCCACCTCATGCGACGAGTTGACTCACTGGAAAAGACCCTGATGCTGGGAAAGGTTGGGGGCGGGAGGAGAAGGGGACAACAGAGAATGAGATGGCTGGATGGCATCGCTGACTCTGTGGACATGAGTTTGAGTGAACTCCGGGAGTTGGTGATGGACAGGGAAGCCTGGCGTGCTGTGATTCATGGGGTCGCGGAGAGTCGGACACAACTGAGCGACTGAACTGAACTGAACTGAACTGTTACTGGAATATATTTAATTTATTTATGTTTTTTTAAATTTTTTTCTCTCTTTGCCCGGAACGTGCAGCATGTGAGATCTTAGTTCCCCAACCAGGGATAGAACCCAAAACCCTTGCATTGGGAGCTCAGAATCTTAATCACTGAACCACCAGGGAAGTCTCTTGGAGAAGGCAATGGCACCCCACTCCAGTACTCTTGCCTGGAAAATCCCATGGATGCAGGAGCCTGGTGGGCTACAGTCCATGGAGTCACGATAAGTCGGACATGACTGAGCAACTTCACTTTCACTTTTCCCTTTCATGCATTGGAGAAGGAAATGGCAACCCACTCCAATGTTCTTGCCTGGAGAATCCCAGGGATGGAGGAGCCTGGTGGGCTGCCGTCTATGGGGTCGCACAGAGTCGGACATGACTGAAACGACTTAGCAGCAGCAGCAGCAGCAGGGAAGTCTCTAGGAATACATAGTAGATCATTAGAACTAATACATTAGAGCACATTTTTACTGAGTCATTTTAATTCATGTACTCTTTCAAATGAATTTGTAAATTTGTTTTTTCAAGTTAAGAATATCGAATTCTGATGAGAAATACATTATAGTTGTCTTTCTAGATTACTTTGGTGATAATTGATATGTTTACAATATCAAGCTCTTCCATTCAGGCACATGATATTTTTTTTCCTTGAATATTTTTGACCCAGGATTGGTTGAGTCCATGGATTGGAACCTGTGAATGTGGAAGGCTGACTGTATATGGCGTTTTGTTTACCCATTTGTCTGTTGATGGCCACTTATTGGCCATTGTGAAAAATTGATGTACAAGTACCAATTTGACTGCTTCTTTCAATTATTTTGGGTGTGTACCTAGGAGTGTAATTTTCTGATCATATAATCATTATATTTACTTTTACATACATTTTTGGCTAGTCGAATTGCAATCCCTTTGCGGAGGAATTCTTTGAGGCCTCACTTTCGTAGTGTTTCACCATCAATAGTGATAATTTTTCTTGCATCAAAGTAGGCATTAAAAATGTTAATAAACCACATTCCTTTTATTCATTTACTAAGTATATATATATTTCTTGATATAAGAATGCATTTTTAATTTTATCAAATTCCATTTCAGTGAGTATTTTAAAATAAAAGATTAATTTTCTTCATGAACTATTAACATTATAAATTATAATACTAGATTTTCTAATATATAAGCCATTCTTGACTTTTTATTTTAATGATACCTTGATATTAATTCTTTCTTTATGGCAGTAAATCAAATTTTCCCCTTTTTTGAAAATTAATTTTTAATTTCATGAATGCTTTATATGCAAATCTGGCTCATACAATTTCTGCTATTTGAAATGTATTAAACTTATGTTTCACTTCTAATCGTTTCTATGATCAATTTTATGTTTCATGAATTTTAGAGAAGATATAGCCTAAATTTCCAATTCTCTTGGTTTCTGTTGTATTCCTATTTTTATATCCTTATTAAGTTTTTACCTGCCTGATCTATCACACCTTGACACTTTTTATTCAGTTACATCTAATGCATTCATTTCTTTTAGTAACTGGATGGCATCACCGACTCTGTGGACATGAGTTTGAGTGAACGCCGGGAGTTGGTGATGGACAGGGAGGCCTGGCGTGCTGTGATTCATGGGGTCGCAGAGAGTCAGACACGACTGAGCGACTGAACTGAACTGAAAGGTAAGTGGATACACGGTTACTCAACACATAAAGATTCATTATAGTTACTTTTTCATTGTAAATTATATTTCAGTTCAGTTCAGTCGCTCAGTCGTGTCCGACTCTTTGCGACCCCATATTTATCAGGATAAAATTACCATATTTGTGCTCTTTAATGCTTTTTTATTTGCTTGAACTTTGTGTAAAGTAAATTGATATCTTGGCTTTATTTGCTATTGCTTGATATACTTTGCCTCTCGTTTCACTCTTAATCTTTTTCACCATATTTTAAAAATGCTTTTTATAGACAGCATGTTTAATATTCTATTAGAGAGTCCCTCCTGTTTGAAAAAAGATTTTGATTTAGTTTCAATCATCATCATAATTGATAGTATCTGATCTTTTTTTTTGCTCTCTGTTCTTAAACTTTTCTTTTGTTTCTTTATTAAATAGCTTTGTTTTTATCTTTTACATCATTTGAAATATACGTGTATATTTATAGACCTATCTATCTAAATATATCTCAATCAATTCTAAATAACAGAGCCCTTCAATCTTTTCCCTCATGTACTGGAATGCCGTGCTTGACACAGGGATCAAACCCACGTCTCTTACGTCTCTTGCATTGAAGGTCAGGTTCTTCACCACTAGCGCTACCTGGGAAGCCCTCATATAAAGCAGTTTTTATCAAGCATGTGGTCTTGGGCTCCACTGGTGGCTCAGACTGTAAAGAATCTTCCTGTAATGCAGCAGACCGGGGTTTGACCCCCTGGTTGGGAAGATCCCTGGAGAAGGAAATGGCAACCCACTCTAGTATTCCTGCATGAGTTTCGCTAGGTGGTCTTGGTTTTACAGATTTCTGAGAACATTCCCCGAAAACTTGTCTTTGTGTGAGATATATTTATCATTCTTTGCCATGTTAGAAATTAAAAGTGAAAATTTAAAGTATTTATTAACTCATTTAAAATAGAATAATAAACTCACTAAATCTTGCAAATAATGTATTTTTATGGAAACTACCTGTATTTTCTGGAAAATAAAATTCACTGAGGAGAGTTGCATTGCTTTATATTATTACAAATCTCTTTAGTAAATGTTAAATAAAAAGATAGCCAAATTCTCATACCTGCTTCTTTTAATTTACTTTGTGGCATTATGTTGTTTTGATTGAAGTGTGAAAAAAAATACAGCAGCACAGTTATGTAGTTGGAGAATAAAGGGATATTTTAAAAGTCTTTTTGGATAGTTATGAAAAACTTTCTTTGATATTATACCAAAACTTGGCAAATGTTAGTTTCTTAAAGATGAGTTACAATGTAAATGCTGAAACCATATCAATGAACTCTTTGTCCTCTGTTACATTAAAATCCACTGACTTACTTTGCACTTCAAATGGATCTTTTATAGCATCATGCATTGGTTATTTGGACTTCACAGGTGGCTCAGACTTGAAAGAATCCGCCTGCAATGCGGAAGACTTGGGTTTGATCCTTGAGTTGGGAAGATCTCCCCAAGAAGGGAATGGCAATCCACTCCAGTATCCTGCCCTGGAGAATCCCCGTGAACAGAGGAGCCTGGCAGGCCACAGTCCAAAGGGTCGCAAAGAGTTGGACATGACTGAGCCTCTTTTACTTCACTTTCTTTGGTCATTTTAGAAGATATACTAAGTCTCTGAGTTCTATAGACTTTCCAAATACCCACACATTTCATTAAACCATAGTTTAAAAATCACATTAGTTAATATCACCACTGTCTCATCAGAAAAAAACTTTATGTATTAGAAAATTGTAAAGACCCATGTGTGGCAGATACAAATTAAAAAAAAGTCTAATCTCCTTTTGAAAGCCTCAGTTTTGTCATTGGCAACACTTGCGGTCAGTTGTCCTTGAAGTGACAGGTTCACTTTGTTCATTTTTGAGAAAAAGCATGTCACGCATCCGCTTCTAAATAACTGTCATTTGCCAGTTGTTCTTTCAGTAAAGATGCAATCCCTTAAGAGAAGTGGCAGTTTCTGTTAAGAGCTCACCTGGAGCAACCGCTGAACTCTGCAGGTAGCGTAGGGCTTCATGTCTGTCTCCTGTGCCGTAATGAATTACCCCTAAATTTATCAGCTTAATGCAAAAATAAAGATTTATTTTATCTCGCAGAGTTTCTGTGGGGCAGGAATTTGGAATTAGCTTAGCTGGGTGATTCTGGCTGAGGGTTTCTCATGAAATCGTAACCACCATGTCGGCTGTTGGCTGAAGGCTTGAGCGGGGCTGAGATCCACTTTCAAGATGGCTCCTCACATGCTTAGCACATTCATACTTGTTGACATGACAGTGGATCGACCTTAGTTCCTCTCCATGGGGCCCTCGCCACTGAACCACCTGGGAAGATGCAAGATAAGATCCATTATCTTCTACATATTATTTTATCTTTTATCATTTTAGTCCATTCCTCCCATTCTTTTCAGTCTGAGGATGGCTCTCCAGCTTTTTCCCACTTTACTGTTTCCTTTTCCTGCACCATCAATTTTGTCATTTACTCTGTCCAATGAGGATTTTTACTCTTCTTATAGTTGTTTTTCCACTTCAGTTACTCCTTCTCTCTCCTCTTTACTTATCTCTTTTACTCTCCTTTGTGGAAACACAATGATCTCTGTTCTCTGATATGCTGAACTAATAAGGTATGCAAAGAACATGCATCCAATATATACTGCTGGCCCTTCTGTCTCTCCCCAGCAAGCTGTCCTTACAGGAACTCCCTTACACTGGAGCATGTGGCAGGTGCGGTCATTCTCTAAAGACACCGAGAAAATGTACCCGCAGCCTTGCCCACTTAGGAGTTTGGCAATGACCCATCTCTTTGAATAAGACAATGGGAGAAGTAAGACATCACATCCCCAAGTGGCTCAGTGGTAAAGAATCAGTCTGCTAATGCAGGAGACACAGGAGATGTGGGTTTGATCCCTGGACCAGGAAGAGTCCCTGGACCAGGAAGATGCCCTGGAGGAGGGCGTGGCAACCCACTCTAGTATTCTTGCCTGAGAATCCCACGGACAGAGGAGCCTGGCGGGCTGCAGTCTGTGGGGTCACAAACAGTTGGACACGACTGAAGTGACTTGCCACACATGCATAGAGGTGTTGTGAGATTTTATGTTTCTTTATAGAGGTTTCTTTGCATGAGTGCTTTCCAAGTCACTTCAGTCATGTCCCACTCTTCGCAACCCCATGGACTGTAACCTGCCAGGCTCCTCTGTCCATGAGATTTCCCAGGTACGAATACTGGAGTGGGTTGCCATGCCGTCCTCCAGGAAGATTTCTTTATATGTTTCTTTATCAAGAAAACCCTTGAACATGTCATGATAGAAATGTCCTGAGGATACTGGAAGAATGCATTCAAATATTAACTGCAGATATCACTAGGCAGTGGGATTTTAAGTAAATTTATTAACTCTTTTTTATGTGTTTTTATATTTTTCACAATTTTCATAAAGTTAGTGGATTAGTATTTTTTATTATACAAATAATACACATGAAAAATATTGGTTGTATAAAAATCCAAACAATTTAGAAGAAATAGAATCCTTTGTTTTCAACCCCTTCCCTAATACTTTTGCCCTTGGCCACCATTATCAGTTTGGTGTGAATCTTTCTTGTCCTTTTTCAGTATATTTATGTTCTTATATGAATAGATGTATGTTTGGAATAAACACCTTCTCATATATGTGTTTCTGAACCTTGACTTTTTTCTTCTTTGTTGATATGTCTTGGAAAGCTGTCCATATGAGTATATGTAAATCTCATTGTTTTTACAAGTTATCTTGTATGTCATAATACAGGTACATCATAATTTGGTTAACCACTTCCATATTAATGAATAGTTAGGTTTTTGCTTTATTATGAGCCAGTGCAATAGACATCTTTGTATATGAATTATTTTGCCAAGGTACATATATTTTTCTAAGATAGATATCTAAAATAGAAATGGTGGATCAAAGAACATTTTAACAGATGCAAATGGTACAGTCTTGAATTTGGGTATGCAATAACGAACCTCTAAACTCCCATTTCAGTTCTTGGCAGAAAACCTGAATGTTCCTAAGAGTGATAGTATGCACAATGGAAACAAAATCTGGAGGAATGCGTAGCAATTCCTATAATGGTTATGTCTTCTACACCTGCTGAAGGATGAAGGCAGCTGCTATGGATGAATTTGCTGTTTTCTCTCAGCACCTGGTGTCTTCAAAGAGAAAGACCAGCACTTATACCCTGATGGAGGGGTGTGGTGCTGAACTACGGGGTCTTCCCAACCACCGTGGCATTAGATATTTTGTTATTATTGGGCAATTGCCCCAGGTAGATTAAGAGTGTGGAAGTCAGAAAGATGGAGAAGAAGGAAGGAAGGGATCAGAAGAGAACCAGAGGGGTTCATACTTATAGTGTTTTTCCAAAATGGAACATAGGATAGAAAACATCAAACAACAATAATCGTTACTTTGGATATTCAGCATAATAGGTTTATCCATTAGAGACAAGACAATGCTTGGCAAAGAGTTTTGCTTCTTTTCCTTCTTCAAGTGAGTGATAGAACAGTTGATAAAAGTCACTGAATTTTTTTTGTAGTGAAGACTGTTAGGCTTAATAGTTTGCCTTCATCACCTATACTCCAGCCTGCCACAAATACAGCCCAGGGTCTGTTCGCCCCTTTGTGTTTTTAGTTCTTTCTGTCTTTTCAGAGTGTCCTTGACTCTATAATCAGATGAGGTCAGCAAATATTCTAGGCTTACACTGAATTTCTCTGTCACCTTGAATCTGCCCACGTTCATTCTTCTGTGGATGGCATTTTCTCTGTCTCTTTCCTGTGTTGTGATTACACTCTTTCGTAAAGTAAGTTATTACATTCTTATTTTTTTAAAATCTTTATTGGATTTGTTACAATATTACTTTTTTGTGTGAGATGTGGGATCTCAGTTCCCCAACCAGGGATCCAACCCACACCCTCTGCATTGGAAGGCGAAGTCTTAACCATTGAACCACCAGGGAAGTCCCTGAATTCTTATTTTTAATAGATATAATATCCACATGTCGTCCAAAACCCAAAAATCACGAAAAAGTGTCAAATGAAAAGTTTATTATCTTCTCACCACTTATCAAAAGCCTCTCTCTCTGTCTAGGTTTTACTCACATTGCACTGTGTATACTCTTCTTCACTTTAATTATTTCCTTTATTTTTATGTATTTATTTTATAGTATCCTAGTGTATTGATTTGGAGAAGGCAATGGCAAGCCACTCCAGTATTCTTGCCTAGAAAATCCCATGGACGGAGGAGTCTGGTAGGCTGCAGTCCGTGGGGTCGCTAAGGGTCGGACATGACTGAGCGACTTCACTTTCACTTTTCACTTTCACACATTGGAGAAGGAAATGGCAACCCACACCAGTGTTCTTGCCTGGAGAATCCCAGGGACGGGGGAGCCTGGTGGGCTTCCGTCTGTGGGGTCACACAGAGTCGGACACGACTGAAGTGACTTAGCAGCAGCAGCAGCAGCAGTGTATTGATTTCCTCACGGGCAGACACCAGGACATCCTGTTGAACCTCACGTTTAGCTGGCTTGAGGGAAGACCACCTCTCTAAGAGACATACTTGTAGGCTACTCAAAGTAGATTTTATTTTTTTTTTAACTTTCTACTTTATATTGGAGTATAGCTAATTAACAACATTGTGATAGTTTCAGGTGCACAGCACCTACATACATATACATGTATCCATTCTCCCCCAAACTCCCCTCCCAACCAGGCTGCCACATAACATTGAACAGAGTCCCCTGTGCTGTACAGTAGGACATTGTTGGTTATCCACTTTAAGTACAGCAGTGTGTTCCTGTCTATCCCAAACTCCCTAACTACGTCATCATTCCCCCTGGCAACCATAAGTTAATTCTCTAAGTCTGTGAGTCTGTTTCTGTTTTTCAAATAAGTTAATTTGTATCATTTCTTTTTAGAATCCACATAGAAGGGATGTCATGCAATTTTAGATGGGCCACGGACTCTATACTGTGCAGTTGTCTGTTCCCAGCATTCTTACTACATTTGTTGAAGTTCTGTTCAGTCTGGTGTTAAAAAGAAGGCATAGACAGATGTAAATTTTATTTTAGTTCTATAGATTAAATTAGAAACACCAATAGCATTAGAAAACAATGAAATAAAATAGTAGCTGCAGGGAGCATCTGCTACACAGGGAGGGTTTCCCTGGGGACCAATTTCAAGTGAAGGCATTCATTTCAGGGTTTGGTTTTTAGCCGGGTGGCTCCCTGACACTTTCTAAAAACAAGGTACAGGGCATTCAGCAAGTCTGCTGAGTTAATGATTGAAAGCCATAAAATAGATCAAGTTGTCTGGAATGACTCTCAACAACCAAACTTGAGATGTTCACATGCAAATTGAGCTTCCCAGGTGGTGCTAGAGGTAAAGAATCTGCCTACCAATGCAGGAGATGCAAGAGACATGGGTTGGATCCCTGGGTCAGGAAGATCTCTTGGAGGAGGAAATGGCAACCCACTCCAGTATTCTTGCCTGGGAAATCCCGTGGACAGAGGAGACTGGGGGGCTGCAGTCCATGGGGTCACAAAGAGTCAGGAAAGACTGAGCAACTGGAAGTGAAAGTAAAAGTCGCTCAGTCATGTCGGACTCTTTGTGACCATGGACTATACAGTCCGTGAAATTCTCCAGGCCAGAATACTGGAGTAGGAAGCCTTTCCCTTCTCCAGGGGATCTTCCCAACCCAGGGATCAAACCCTGGTTTTCCACATTTCAGGTGAATTCTTTACCAGCTGAGTCACCAGGGAAGTCCAAAATTACTGGAGTGGGTAACGTTTCCCTTCTCCAGGGGATCTTCCTGACCCAGGAATCAAACTGGGGTCTCCTGCACTGCAGACAGATTCTTTACCAACTGAGCTATCAGGGACTGATCTATCAGGAAGTGAGCGACTAAGCACACATGCAAGTCAGAAGGGAAATGTTCACTTATGAAAATTTGGAAGCAGGAAAAGTTCAACCTATGCTTCGATAAGATTTTGAATATAATCCTGGAATATACCAGCTTAAAAGACTTTGTGTTTTGTTGTTGTTGTTTTGTTTTTTAAAGTGAAATTTTCTTGTAATACATTTGAAGTAGATACCTTCCCTTTATTATTCCAAATTCTTTTTTTAAAAAAATATTTATGTATTTAGCTGTGTCAGGTCTTAGTTGCAGCTTGAAGGATCTTCGTTCGGGCACGTGGGTTCTTTCCTTGTGGCGGGCAGAGTCCCATGGCATGTGGGATCTTAGTTCACCAGGAATTGAACCCACATCCCACGCATTGCAAAGCAGAATTCTTAACCACTAGACCACCAGTGTGGTCCCAAGCTAATGAGACTTTGGAGGACTTCCATCTTAAAGTGTGTAGCCAGGAAAACTGAGTCCAGAATAGGAAAGGGATGTGCCCAGGGTCGCCTGCTGACGTATGTAAATCTGTTCTCCAATCTGCTTGGTTGCCTGAGCACTAAACAAAATGTGGTTACCACCTGCATCTCTTTTTTTCTTTCCTTTGGATAAAATCTCTTGTTTGGCTTTCTGGGATATAAACACTTTCAAACAGGTTTTAAAAATTGTACTTTTGGAGTTAACCCTTACAGGAAAGAAGATTTTTGTTGTTGTTCAGTTGATAAGTTGTGTCTGACTCTTAGTGACCCCATGGACTGTGGCATACCAGGCTTCCTTCCTTGTCCTTCACTATCTCCTGGAGTTTACTCAAATTCATGTCCATTGAGTCAGTGATGCTATCTAACCATCTCATTCTCTGTCACCTCCTTCTGTTGTCTTCAATCTTTTCTAGCATCTGTGTCTTTTCCAATGTGTTGGCTCTTCACATCAGGTGGTCAAAGTATTGGAGCTTCAGCATCAGTCCTTCCAATGCATATTCAAGGTTGATTTCCTTTAGGATTGACTGGTTTGATCTCCTTTCAGTCCAATGAATTCTCAAGAGTCTTCTCCAGAACCACAATTCGAAAGCATCAGTTCTTCAGTGCTCAGCTTTCTTTATGGTCCAACTTTCACATCTGTACATGACTACTGGAAAAACCATAATTTTGACTATAAAGATTCAGTTCAGTTCAGTTCAGTTGCTCAATCATGTCCGACTCCCCACAACCCCATGAATCACAGCACGCCAGGCCTCCCTGTCCATCACCAATTACCAGAGTTCACTCAAACTCATGTCCACAGAGTCGGTGATGCCATCCATCCATCTCATTCTCTGTCATCCCCTTCTCCTCCCACCCCCAACCTTTCCTAGCATCAGAGTCTTTTCCAGTGAGTCAACTTGACACATGAGGTGGCCAAAGTATTGCAGTTTCAGCTTTAGCATCAGTCCTTCCAATGAACACCCAGGACTGATCTCCTTTAGAATGGACTGGTTGGATGTCCTTGCAGTACAAGGGACTCTCAAGAGTATTCTCCAATACCACAGTTCAGAAGCATCAATTCTTCGGCGATCAGCTTTTTTCACAGTCCAACTCTCACATCCATACATGACCACGGGAAAAACCATAACCTTGACTAGATGGACCTTGGTTGGCAAAGTAATGTCTCTGCTTTTTAATATACTGTCAAGGTTGGTCATAACTTTCCTTCCAAGGAGTAAGAGTCTTTTAATTTCATGGGATTCAGTTCAGTTCAGTTCAGTCGCTCAGTCGTGTCCGACTCTCCGCGACCCCATGAATTACAGCACGCCAGGCCTCCCTGTCCATCACCAACTCCCGGAGTTCACTCAAACTCATGTCCACAGAGTCGGTGATGCCATCCAGCCATCTCACTCTCCGTCGTCCCCTTCTCCTCCCGCCCCCAACCTTTCCCAGCATCAGAGTCTTTTCCAGTGAGTCAACTCGTCGCATGAGGTGGCCAAAGTATTGCAGCTTCAGCTTTAGCATCAGTACCTCCAATGAACATCCAGGATTGACCTCCTCTAGAATGGACTGGTTGGATCTCCTTGCAGTATAAGGGACTCTCAAGAGTCTTCTCCAACACCACAGTTCAAAAGCATCGATTCTTCGGCGATCAGCTTTCTTCACAGTCCAACTCTCACATCCATACATGACCACGGGAAAAACCATAGCCTTGACCAATTGGACCTTGGTTGGCAAAGTAATGTCTCTGCTTTTTAATATGCTATCAAGGTTGGTCATAACTTTCCTTTCAAGGAGCAAGCGTCTTTTAATTTCATGGGATTACATTTCTTTAAATCTATAACTTGGCTTCTCTTCAACCACATTCACCCACCCCCTGACAAAGGAACATTGCATCTACCATTTATGAGCATTGCTTCTCTCCCACATTTAAAATACCAAATCTAAAATAAACCCCAAAGTCTTGGTTGAGGTTGAGTTTATGCAACTCACACATCTGAAACTCAGCATCACTGTGAAACTTACACATTCTTTCCTCACTGGTGGAAATTCACATGCTTTTGGACTGACAGATTCCAGGTCTGTGTCTCTTAACTGGGGCATTTTGTCATTAAATATTCATAACTGCATTTTTATTCATGTCAGCTAAGCTTTTTATTGCCCTGTCATTGCTTTTATTAACAGCAAAGTGGATGTGTTTATTTACACTTAGACAGGAAATGAACCAAAGTTGCCTGGTGGTATGGGTCTCACTCAAGTCATCCACTGTACTTATCTTAATTAGACTTAATGCAGATCTGAAGCTTGGTTTTCTTCCTTTACAGAAGTAATTTCTGGAAAGGGCACAAACAGAATTCAGTGATTATAGAAAGAAGATGAAGCTCAATTTGTGGTACTTATAGTTTATTAACTTTTTAAAAAAAAATGTGTTTTGATGACTGACACATATATGATATGCTGCAGTCATGAACTGCAGTTCATAAAATGACTTTACTCAGTAGTATTTATGATAAGGAGAAGGTAATCATTCTAATAATGAAATAACCATGACTTCCTCTATGTTAATTTAAAGTGTAGTTTTAGTTCAGTTCAGTCGCTCAGTTGTGTCCGACTCTTTGCAACCCCATGGACTGCAGCATGCCAGGCCTCCCTGTCCATCACCAATTCCTGGAGTTTACCCAAACTCATGTCCATTGAGTTGGTGATGCCATCCAACCATCTCATCTTCTGTCGGCCCCTTCTCCTCCCACCTTCAATCTTTCCTAGCATCAGGGTCTTTTCAAATGAGTCAGCTCTTTGCAACAGGTGGCCAAAGTATTAAAGTTTCCGCTTCAACATCAGTCCTTCCAATGAACACTCAGAACTGATCTCCTTGAGGATGGACTTGTTGGATCTCCTTGCAGTCCAAGGGACTCTCAAAAGTCTTCTCCAACATCACAGTTCAAAAGTGTCAATTCTTCGGCGCTCAGCTTTCCTTATAGTCCAATTCTCACATCCATAAATGACTACTGTTTGCAAAGTAATGTCTCTGCTTTTTAATATGCTGTCTAGGTTGGTCATAACTTTCCTTCCAAGGAGTTTATAGAACTGCAAATAAATGATGCCAGGCTCCTCTGTCCATGGAATTCTCAGGGCAAGAAAATGGGAGTGGGTAGCCATTCACTTCTCTAGGCAATGTTCCCAGCCCAGGGATCAAATCCGGATCTCCCACATGGCAGGCAGATTCTTCACCATCTGAGCCACCAGGGAGGCCCCAAATAAATGACTACAGTGGATAAAAGCAGGACATTAAAACTGATATTTTTAAATGCAGCAAAACACTAGTACCTGGTCTGGAAACCACACCAGATAGAAATTACAGGTGATACTTATTTCTTAAATGAATTTTCTGATTTTTAGCCTTCCTTTTGTACCCCATGTGAAATCATCTAAGAATTCAAATGCTGTAATCAAAATAAACTGAAACTCATTAATAAGCCAAGTAAGGATTCGAATCAAGATTGGCAGGAGAAATATCAATAACCTCAGAGATGCAGATGACACCACCCTGATGGCAGAAAGTGAAGAGGAACTAAAGAGCTTCTTGATGAAAGTGAAAGAGGACAGTGAAAAAGCTGGCTTAAAACTCAACATTTAAAAAATAAAGATCAAGACATCCGGTCCCATCACTTCACAGCAAATAGATGGGGAAACATGGAAACAGTGACAGACTTTCTTTTGTTGGGCTCCAAAATCACTGCAGATGGTGACTGCAGCCATGAAATTAAAAGATGCTTGCTCTTTGGAAGAAAAGTTATGACCAACCTAGACAGCATATTAAAAACCAGAGACATTACTATGTCAACAAAGGTCCATCTAGTCAAAGCTATGATTTTTTCAGTAGTCATGTATGGATGTGAGAGCTGGACCACAAGAAGGCTGAACGCTGAAGAACTGATGCTTTTGAACTGTGGTGTTGGAGAAGACTTGAGAGTCCCTTGGACTGCAAGGAGATCAAACCAGTCAATCCTAAAGGAAATCAGTCCTGGATATTCACTGGAAGAACTGATGCTGAAACTGAAGCTTCAATACTTTGGCTATCTGATGCAAAGAACTGACTTATTGGAAAAGACCCTGATGCTGGGAAGATTGAAGGTGGGAGGAGAAGGGGACCACAGAGGGTAAGGTGGTTGGATGGCATCATTGACTCAATGGACATGAGTTTGAGCAAGCTCCAGGAGTTGGTGATGGACAAGGAAGCCTAGTGTGCTGTAGTCCATGGGGTTACAAAGAGTCAGACACGACTGAGTTACTAAACTTAACTGAAGGATTCTGAGTTATGAAGACAGCATTGTTATCTTTAACTTTTTTTAAAAAATAGCACTGGAAAAACTAAGAAAGCAAGGAGATTTCCCCAGGGTCACGAATCACGTGCCACAAAGCTGTGACTGGAAGCGTGTTTCTAGACATCGGTTTAGTGCTCTTTCACTGTCGCCTGTGCTGTGATTAGAACTCTGTTTTCCTCTCCAGTTTTATTCATTGCTATCATGCGTCTGGCAGCTGGCCTCTTTTTAGGTTTACAGGAATCACTTGACTTCTGGTGCTTAACACCCACACAATATACTGAAGACATGGTTGAGTGTGCAAAGGACAAAAAAATATTATCTTTCAGATAAATGTGGAGGACAAAAACAGGGGCAAGTAGGTTCGGCTTCTGATCGTCCCTCTTTATTTAATCAGTCACCCATCCATTCATTCATCCATCCCTCTATCATCCATAATCCATCCATCCATCCATCCATCAGACATTGGCATCAGTGACATCTTCCTGGCTTCTGGTTTGACAACCATGTAGAAAGTGGAGCCACCATTTATTTATTTAATTTATCTGCTTCTTTTTGATTGTGGTAAATGCCACAGAAGATAACATTTACATAACATCATGGTTTTAAGTGCACAATTCACTAGTGCTGACTATATCTACTAGATCTCTAGAATGTTTTTATCTTGCAAAACCTAAACTTTGTCCCCACAGAACAATCATTCCCTTACTTGCCTCTCCCAGCCCCTAGCACCCACAGTCCTACTCTGGGTCTCTATGCATTTGACTGCATTAGATAGAAGCAGAATCATACAATATTTATCTCTTTGCTGTTGTTGTTCAGTTGATCAATCATGTCCAGCTCTGCGACCCCACGGACTGCAGCACACTAGGCTTTCCTGTCCTTCACCATCTCCCGGAGCTCACTCAAACTCATGTCCATTGAGTCAGTGATGCCATCTAACTATCTCATCCTCTGTCGCCCCCTTCTCCTCCTGCTCTCAATCTTTCCAGAGTCAGGGTCTTTTCTAATGAGTTGGCTCTTCGTATCAGGTGGCCAAAGTATTGGAGCTTCAGCTTCAGCATCAGTCCTTTCAATGAATATTCAGGATTGATTTCCTTTAGGATGTTCTAGTTTGATCTCCTTGCCGTCCAAGGGACTCTCAAGAGTCTTCTCCAGCGCCACAGTTCCATAGTATCAATTCTTCAATGCTCATCCTTCTTTATGATCCAACTTTCACATCTGTGCATGACTACAGAAAAACCATAGCTTTGACTATATGGAACTTTGTTGGCAAAGTGATTTATCTTTTGGACTAGTTTATTTCACTTAGCATGATGTCTTCAAGGTTCATCCATGTAGTGGCCTATGTCAGAATTTCTTTCTTTTTTAAGACTAAATAACGTTTTGTTGTGTGTATAGACCACACTTTCTTCTGCCATTCATCCATTAATGAATGTATTACTTCCACCTCTTAGAACCGCCACTTAAAAAAATTTTTTTTAAATTACTTTATTTATTTAGGATATTCTGGGTCTTTGCTGCTGCCTGGACTTTTCTCTAGTTGCAGGAAGCATGGCTACTCTCTAGTTGCAGTGTGTGTGCTTCTCATTGCGGTGGCTTCTCTTATGAAGCATGGGCTCTAGGGCAGGTGGGCTTTGACAGCTGCAGTGCATGGGCTCAGAAGTTGCTGTTCCCCAGTTCTAGAGCACAGGCTCAGTAGTCGTGAGCCACCACTTATTAAAGGATAGAAGTAATCTAACTTCTTTTTTCCTTTGTTTGTTTATTTGTAAAAGAAGTGATAATAAAGAACCACACTTTAGGATTCTGGTGCAAAGTGAGAGATTTATAGAAGTCACTTTTAATATGTGTAGCATGGTGTTGCAGATCTGGGAAGCAGAGTGTCTGTTTGCTCTCACTCTAATTATTTTTGATATTTACCGAGAGGTGGAATCTTGGAAAAGAACCAAGTCTGAAGGGAAGATAACACGTTCCATTTGGGACACACTGAATAGGAATGATCTTTGAGATATCCAAGTGGAGATGTAAACGCACAATCAGACAGGGCTCTTTGGAGCTCTGAAGAGCACTCTTACATTCTGGATGGTAGTGAAGCTGTGTGTGTTGATGAGGCTACTCAGGGAAGGGATGCACGGTGATACACCGAGACCCTAGCGTGGAGACCTTAGGAAAAATAAAATAGGGTGTAGGGGAATGCAAGTCTGCAGAGAAGTAGAGAAGGCACAGTCAGAGGACTGAAGGCAGTGTGACGTCATGGAAGGTGAAGGGAGGAGGGGCAAAGGTTTCCACCAGAGAGAGTCCCCGCCAGCACAGAAGCCTGTGTGAAGCCTTGTCAGAAGGGGGCTCAGGAATCATCATGGGGCTTGTTGATATTATTGCTGGGGTGATAGCCTCAATAAGAAATCTAGTGTGTTTGTGTGTAAGGGGAGAAGAGGAGATGCTATGAAGGGTAGAAGAGATAACTCACCCAGTCCCTCCCTGCTCCATGGAAGGCTGCATGGTTTCTGGCTCAGCTCCTCCCACTTATTTATTTACAAAATTTTTATTTTGTTTTTGGCTGCACCGAGTGATATCTTAGTTCCCTGACCAGGAATTGAACCTGTGCCCCCTGCATTGGTAACATGGAGTCTTAAACACTGGACCACTAGGGAATTCCCTTCAGCAACATTTCTTAAAATTTTTCTCTTTCAGTGTCTCCTCTAGTGTCCCCCACATGGACTGCAGCTACTCCCATGAAACAATGCTCAGCCCCAGATTCTCTTTGACCTCCTATCTGTTCTCTTGCTTTCTTCCCTCTGATTCACCTGAACCTAATTCTCCTGAACCTGTTCAATGCAGATCCACTTTCTACTCATAACCTCCAGCTTCCAGAAGCCCCTCATCTTCCATATGAGGGGCTTCCAGATTTTCTCTCCTTAATCTATACTTCTTACTTCACTCCCTAAGTTCTGATGAATGAAAAATTCATTTTTGGTTGCCTCTGAGAAGATCCATGAGGTGCGTTCCTGGGTATAAAGACCTTCAACCTGTGATCTCAAAGAGGAGAACTCCTATGCTACCCACAGTAGCCTGGGGATATATGTACAGCAGCCTCTCATTTGTAAGAGAAGAATATTTAGGCTGAAGAAGGAATGAAAGAGCTAATACTTTGTTCCTGCAAGGTTGCTGTCCATATGTGGGCCAGGGTGGACCAAGAACAAACACTGGCTTTAAGCTGTTGGGTTCTGATAGATTATTGGCAAGGTTGCTGTTGGGCTGGCAGAGAAGGAGGAAAAGAGGGTCATAACTGCGCCTGATTGGGACTGGCAGCTTGGAATTGTGCATGCAGCATGGTTACTTCTGCCCCTCATTGAATGTGGCTCTTGTTGCTGTGTGTTTGGTTGAGCTTTGCTACATTTTGTGAAGCTGTCTCCAAATACAGACAGAGACCACAGGGCAACTCTGCATCTTCCAACCTGGCTCGTTGGGGCAGCCCTAAGGCTCTTTGCCTCAGGTTGGTGGTTCTAAAGGCCCATCTGGACAAAGGCCATTCACAAAAGCACATCTTTTTTCTCTGCCCTAACTCATCAAGGATCCAATTCCCTGACCTAATTCTTCTGTCTAGAAGAGACCCAACCCAAGATCATGCAGATTTGTTATTTTTTCACCAAATTTATTATATACCAAACACTGTTCTAAGTACTTTGTACATATTAACTTATTTAATTCTTATTAACACGCCTATCAGAGAAGGCAATGGCAAGCCACTCCAGTACTCTTGCCTAGAAAATCCCATGGATGGAGGAGCCTGGTAGGCTGTAGTCCATGGGGTCGCTAAGGGTCAGACACGACTGAGCGACTTCACTTTCACTTTTCACTTGCACACATTGGAGAAGGAAATGGCAACCCACTCCAGTGTTCTTGCCTGGAGAATCCCAGGGACGGGGGACCCTGGTGGGCTTCTGTCTATCGGGTCACACAGAGTCGGACACGACTGAAGTGATGCAGCAGCAGCAGCAGTAGCAGCAACACACCTATAAGGTAGGTCCTATTATTACCCACATTTTGCTGCAGGGAAAAAAGAAGGCACAGAGAGGTTAAGTAGTTAGCCTGAGATCACACAGCTGGTAAATGACAGAAACTAGGCACTCTTTGTCTGAGTGTTGTTTATCATGACCCTCCATCGCCTCTCAGAGAAAAGTTTTCTTTGCCATCACACAAAGTTTAAACAAGCAAAAGGAAGGAGGCTTATAAAATGAGCATAATAATAGGTCTTGTCTCATTGGGATGTAGTTAGGATCAGGTTTCATCATCATCGTAAAGCAGTTTGTATATTTCTTGGCATATTGTTCCTGCTCAATAGCTATTGCTGCTATTATAGATAAAAAAATGAAACTAAGAGTTCACTGATTTGTTCAAGATCACAGAAATAGTTGGCACCCAACTGGGAGATTCCCAGGTGGCACTAATGGTAAATAACCTGCCTACCAGTGCAGGAGACGTAAGTGATCTGGGTTTGATCCCTGGGTTGGGAAGATCTCCTGGAAAAGGGCACGGCAACCCACTCCAGTATTCTTGGCTGGAGAATCCCATGGACAGAGGAGCCTAGTGGGCTACAGTCCATGGCATCTCAAAGAGTCAGACACAACTGAAGTGACCTAGCATGCACAGTAGAGAAAAAAAAAGTTCTCTGAGTTGGGGCAGTGGTTCCCAACCTTTTTGTCACTAGGCACCAGTTTCATGGAAGACAATTTTATCATGGATAGGGGTGCGGTGGGGGAATAATTTTGGGATGATATAAGTACATCACATTTATTGTGTGTTTTTTTTCTATTATTATTACATCAACTCCACCTCAGATCATCAGGCATCAGAAATCCTGGAGGTTGGGGACCTCTGCTCTAAGGGACACTTAGACTGTTACCTTTCCTCACAGGATGTTTACATACAGTCATTCAGCAATATGCCACAAAATCAGCTTGCTTCTCAAGTTGTAAGAACAAATTGCCACAGGCCCGGCAGTGCTTCTAATCATTGTGGTCACTGACTTGTAAACATACCATTTGGTTTTGTTGGTGCAAACAGCCAGCAAACAGCAAGCACACTTGGATACTTTTTAATATGTAAAGAATTTTCCAGGACCTAATGCTGCCAGAATGTCAGAAGAGTTAATGGCAGATGTGGTTGTGAAAACGTTCTGTATTTTTAGACAACCTTTAATTAAAACACTTTGTATGTCTCGGGGACCAAATCATATGCTGCCACTTGAAGGCTGTCAGAAGGGGAAAAAGTATACAAAGCTTCTAAAAGCAGCTTTGCTTATTTTTATCGGAGATGGAATGAGGGAGCCTTTGCAGGGACAAAACTCGATCTCTTGCTACAAAATTATATGAATTTAATTTGCGGCACAAATATGCAAAGGGTTCAACATACTGTGCTTAGTTTGCTACATTCAGGGCAGCCTTGAGGTCGGTCTGGGGGGCAGTGAGCTAAGCTTGGGTTCCCCCAAAGAGCCCATGACCTGCAAGACCTTCCTAATAAGTCGATACAATTGCTTATTGGTGTTGAGCAACCAAACGAAAGGGCTGTGCTAATGCAGAATCAGTTTCCTAGAGATACAAGTGATGCTACATTCGTGTCAAGGAGCCGCCATGTTGAAATCGCTGTCTGGAAGCAACTATGTGAGAAAGTAAACTACCTAACGACAGTTCTACTTAAAGGGCTGTTTTAACTGATTTAATTTTCCATGTTGAATTTCATTTTCAAACAAGTCCTTAAAGGGCCGGATAAGGCAGTGATAAATCTTAATTCTCTTTGTATATCTGAACATCTGTAACAGGTCCTTATATCCATTAGGTGGTCAACAAAATAGATGACTGGATCATTTAAGTCTGTATTTATTTATATATTTTGAAATTTAATTAAATTAATTTATTTATGTTTTTGGCCATGCTGTTCGTTTGTAGGATCTTAGGTCCCCACACCCCCTGCATTGGAAGCCTGGAATCTTAACCACTGGACCACCAGGGAAGTCCCTGTATTTATTTTTAATTTTAACAATAACATGAAAGTCACGCAGTCATGTCTGACTCTTTGTGACCCCATGGACTGTAGCCCACCTGGCACCTCTGTCCATGGGATTCTCCAGGCAAGAATCTGGAGTGGGTTCCCATTTCCTACTCCATGGGATTTTCCTGACCCAGAAATCAAACCCAAGTCTCCTGATTGCAGGCAGATTCTATACTGTCTGAGTCACAACATATGCAAGCCTATTTACATTCAGAATGTATAAACTGCTCTTCTTCAAACATCGCTAATAATGACAATGTCATTCTTATGTTTGGCAGCTCACTACTTTTAGCTGCCATTTACTTTTCACTACATTTTCTTAGGCATTTGCATTCTTAAATTCTTAGGAACATGAGTAATGTATGATGTCTATTTTGTTCAGAAGTTAAAAATGATAACCCATGAAAGACTTTCCTTCTTCCCTTTAATTCACATTTGAAGGATATCAGAAACTGATACAATATTGAAATACTAACTGGTACTAAGAAACTATAAGAATACTATTAATCGCAAGCCACTGTCTATGTATCTCTGTTGTTTAGTGGTTAATATAGCAAAACCATAAATAAATTGTGCACACACCAAAAAAAAGAAAAACAACAATAGTGTTTTTATTGCCAAGTAATGTGCACAACAGAATTCGCCGCCATCATTCCCTTCCTGAATCACCACCCAGTCTATGGTGGTTTTAAAATATGAACAAATGCTTTGATATATACTCTTTCCTTCTTCAGGTGGGGTCTTATTCCTCTCCTGGGAGTTTGGGCTGGACTCAGTGACTCATTTTTTGTGAAGAGAGTAAAGTGGAAATGATGGTGTCCATTTCCAAGACTTGGTCATGCAAGACTCAAAGGCTTCCTCCTTGCTTTCTCTTTCTGCTCTCTCCTTCTGAGAGCAGTCAGCTACCAGGTCCTAGAGACACTCCAAGAGCCCCACGGAGAGGCTAGGGGTCACCTGCTGACAGCACGTGAGTGAGTGTCAGAACCCAGCGGCTGACATCTCGGCTGCAGTCTCATCGGAAACCCCGACCCAGAACACCTGGCTACGCCACATCCGGATTCCTGACCAACAGAACTTGCTAGACAAAGGCTGTCAGCTGTTTGAAGTGTCTAAATTTGGGGTGACCCTCTCAGCAGTTGTAGGAAGCCAAACTGCGCCCCAACCCCATCCTCCATTCTCTTTGAATTGCTCTGTGCCCTGTGTTGCTGTTCAGTCATTTAGTCATGTCTGACTCTGTGTGACCCCATGGGCTGTAGCCCACCAGGCTCCTCTGTCCATGGGATTTCCCAGGTAAGAATACTGGAGTGGATTGTCATTTCCTTCTTCAAGGGATCTTCCCAACCCGGGGAAGTCTCCTGCATTGCGGGCAGATGCTTTACCATCTGAGCCACCAGCGGTGTCCTTTAGAAGCTGGAAAAGGCACGGAAGCAGATTGTGCCCTGAAGCATCTGGAGGAAACATAACCCTGCTGGCAAATGAATTTGAGCCCAGTGAGACTCATGTCAGACTTCTGTCCTCACAACTGCAAAGTTGTGCTTAAGTGCCACCACGTCTGTGGTGATTCGTTGGGCTGCTGTAAGGGATGGCACAGAAGATGTTGTCCAACCCCTTCATTATATGAACAACTCTGAAGCCCAGAGAGACAAAAGTGCCTTGGGAAGATGCTCAGGAAGAAATAAACCTCATGGGGCAAGGGTGTGCTGGACAGGTCTGTCCACTCTGGTGAAGACCTGGCTGTGTCTGCCAATTGGGTCCAACTGGTCCAGAGAGTTGTTGTTCTGACAGTCCCTTAGCACCTCCTTAAATGACAACTGCCTCTTTAAATGACAAGAGCATGAGTGAATTCATCCTATGGAAAAACGCTGCACAGTTCATTAACAGTATAATTATTTTAGCAGGCTTCCGTTCTTGCACTGGTGGGTCTGGTATTAACAGTTAAGAACTTCATTAGGGGACCTTGGACTGGTTTAGCTAGGTGTGGCCAGGGGAAATAACTCTCTCCCACTTTTGAATCATCGCGGCTTCAGTTCATTCACATGCTCCCTGTTAGATCTCACCCACCCCTCCGTGCTGCCATGACCTATTTCAGAACCTGCACTTGTACCTATGGATAGGACACAGCAATCCTACTCCTGGGCATATAGCCTGAGAAAACCATAATTCAAAAAGACATTTGTACCCCAGTGTTCATTACAGCAGTATTTACAACAGCCAGGACATGGAAGCAGCCTAAATGTCCATTGAGAGATGAATGGATAAAGAAGATATAGTACATATATATAATGGAATATTACTCAGCCATTAAAAAGGAAATTTTTGGGGGGTCATTTGTAGAGATGTGGATGAGCCTAGAGTCTGTCATACAGAGTGAAGTAAGTCAGAGAAAAACAAATATATTAACACATATATGCAAAATCTAGAAAAATGGTACGGAAAATCTAGAAAAAATAGGACGAACCTATTTGCTGGGCAGGAATAAAGGCACAGATGTAGAGAACAGACTTATGAACACAGGAGGGGAAAAGGGAGGGTGGAATGAATTGAGAGAGCAGCTTTGACATATATACTCTATCATATACAAAACAGGTAGCTAGTGGGCAGCTGCTGTGTAGGACAGGGAGCTCAGCTCAGTGTTCTGTGGTGACCTAGAGGGGTGGGGCGGGGGTGGGAGGGAGGCTCAAGAGGGAGGAGATACATGTACATGTATAGCTGATTCACTTTATTGTACATTGGAAGCTAACACAACATTGTAAACCAATTATACTCCAATAAAAAATCAATTTCCAGTCTTTTTATCTGTGACAACTCAAATTTAATCCCTTTGACAAAGTCTTTACTAGCTGTATTTTTATAACCACAGCTATTTAGTCTCTAATATGCTAACTCTAGGTCAGAGTAGGTCTGACATTCGGAGGAGGTAGAGATGCCTTTTTTCTCTTTCAGCCAGTTTTCTGCAAAATAATTTCCCTGCCTGTCCTTCCTAGAAGATGTTTACACCCTGGGCCTTTGTACCTCTTGGCTAGAGGTAAAGCCCTCTGTGATCAGGAGACCCTGGAACCTGAGCACCATCTGAACGCCTGATCAAGCAGTGAACTGAAATCTTTAGGCAGTGCTACAGCTTCCTAAGCTGTCCTCTATACTGTTCACCCTGATTTCCTTTACCTGGGCTTCTTTTGTGTGACAAACAGCTCAGTAGTGACTATGTCCTACAAAAGGATCCACTTAAGCTGTCACACACATTGATTTCTAAGGCTCCTTCAAGTCCTGAAATGCCTCATTTTATTTGACAGCCATCCTGTTATCTCACTTACCACCTGCCTTCTTACAAAGAGGATGACATTTTACTGCAGTGTTGAGGTGAAGAAGAGGGTTTCAAACTTTCGGAGGCCACGGATGCCGCGCCTGGCTTCTTGGTGGTAGAACTCCTGACCTGAGAATTGTTTTGACTGTGACATTATGAAAACATTGCTGCTTCCTAATGTTTTCAAAACCCGTGAATTCCAAGCAATGCAATTTTCTCCAACAATGTCATAACACCCTCCTGTCCAAAAAGCCCAGATAGTTTTTTTTAAACAAAAGACATAAAAAGCAAAAGAAGTGAAGAAATTTAATCAGATGTCAGAACAATGCAGAATTTTCATTATATATAGTTTCAGTAGCAAAAATGATACACTGTTAGACTATATTTTAAAACTTTTAAAGTGTCAAGCCAAAAAATCTAAAGAGTTTTTCATTCACTCTTTTTTTTTTAGAAAAAAAAATAGTGTATTTGTATCAATATTACATGGTCTTGATTTAAATTGTTTTTTTTTCTAAAGATGCTGTATCTTTCTTCCACCAATCATTTCAGTTTTGTCCCTTCGTCCATCTTTTTGGACAAACAGATACTTTCTCATTTTTCAGTAGCTTGATATAAGCAAAAGACAAAGAAGAATTTAGAGTACATGGTGATGTGAATTGGGGCTATAGTTCTGCATAAGGGTTAATGTCGGTTTACCGCCTCTCTCCCTGTTTTGTTTAGCACCAAAGCATCTCTCCCCTCATTGCTGAGTTGGTGGCAGGGAGTCCAATGTACTTCTGGCTTACTCTTACCCCAAGGGAGCGGCTGTTCATCATTGTGGCAGAATGTGGGATATGGAAGGGCCCATGTCAGACCTGTCACTATGGGTGACCCTTTGCTAACATCTGTGCTCTGTTTCTTGGCCTGGAAGGTGATGAAAAGACTAGCTTAGTTTCTCTGAGGGAACAAATGGCCAGACAGAGTTAGGTGACCTCACTGGGTCTTGGTCTTTTGCTTAGTTTTGACCTGTGAATTTCTGGGTGAAGACGTGTCTAAAGTCTAGTGGGGAAGTGCTTACATGTGGATCTGGAGCATTTTTATAAGTAATAATTGAATTGCCTTCCCCCTAAGAGATGTTGAAGACTTCCCAAGTGGCACTAGTGGTAAAGAATCTACCTGCCAATGCAGGAAACGCAGGAGATGTGGGTTTGATCTCTGGGTCAGGAAGAACCCCTGGAAGAGGAAAGGGCAACCCACGCCAGTATTCTTGCCTGGAGAATCCCATGGACAGAGGAGCCTGGAAGGCTGCAGTCTATGGGGCTGCAAAGAGTCAGACATGACAGAAGCATCTTAGCACACACACACTATTCTGAAAACAATGGAAGCAACTTAAGAATTTAAGTGGGAGGGGTGATTAATGCGATCACGATTATGTTGTATGTTAGAAAAGAGCACACTTGTAGGAGTTTTGTGGGGCTTTTCTCCATTTTATTCATTTTATTAAAATTTTAATTTTATATTAGAGTATAGCCGGTTAACAATGCTGTGATAGTTTCAGGTGGACAGCAAAGGGACTCAGACATACATATACATGTCCCCATTCTCCCCCAAACTCCTCTTCCATCAAGGCTGTCACATAACATTGAGCAGAGTTCCCTGTGCCATACAGTAGGTCCTTCTTGGTCATTCATCTTAAATATAGCAGTGTGTACATGTCCATCCCAGACTCCCTAACTATCCCATCTCTCCATACTCCACCCCGCCAGTCTCCTGGCAACCATAAGTTCCTTCTCTAAGTCTGAGTCTGTTCTGTTTTGTAAATAAGTTCATTTGCATTGTGTCTTTTTAGATTCTGTAAATATAGGATGTCATATGATGTTTCTGCTTCTCTGACTTACTTCACTCAGATGGAGTTTTGAGATTGGGCTAGAAGAAGATAGGAAGGGGAGACTGAGGACAGATACCACTCGGGAGGCTATCTTTGCAGTTGTCCAGGTAGGAAATGACAAAGTTAAATCCACCTACCAATGCAGGAGGCTTGGGTTCCATCCCTGGAGAAGGAAATAGCAACCCACTCCAGTATTCTTGTCTGGGAAATCCCATGGACAGAGGAGCCTGGTGAGCTACAGTCCATGGGGTTGCAAAAAGTTGAACACGACTGAGCATGCATGCACGCCTGTAGGGTCATGAAACTTCTAGCTTGGGATCCCGAGGGGAGAATGGTGCCATTCAGATAAGAAGGGAAATGACTTTGGAGGCCATGGAATGGGTGCTGAGTGTAGTTTGGACATGTTGAATTCAGGCGCCTTTGGACATTGGGAAGGAGATAGTCAATTATCAGGTAGAAGATTGGAATTCAAGAGAAAGACCTAGGTTGGACACAGAAAGACATCACTTAGGGGTGTCAAAGCCCAGAATGTGGATACATCACATTCAAAGAAAATATATGGTGTGAAAAGAGAGAGAGAGCTCAGTACGGAACCTTGGGGAATAACACAGTTTAAGAGATCGGGAAAGAGGACCCAGTAAAGGACCCCAAGAAGGGTCAGCCAGGGGGACGGGAAGAGCCCAGGAGAGAGTGTGGCAAGAGAGGCAGGATGCAGAGCGAGCCAAAGAAGCAAATGCAACAGAAGAGCAGTTTTAAAGTACAGTGGGCGAGGACAGAAACGAGTCTAGGGTGGTTTGGGGAGGAAGGGTCAAAGGAGAACACGGAGCTATCTCGGGTCAGCTCCTGTTTCATGAAATCCGACCACAAACGGAGAATAAATCAGATGACACCTGTGGGAGGCACCAGGAGGGAGGCCATGTGTAGGAAGAGAAAAGGAGGTTGGTGACCAGAGAGAAGCAGAATCTAGGAGCCTGGAGAGCAGGTACTCGAACTCCACACTGTCCTTCCCAGTTGTTCCAGTGGAAAAATCCCCTCCCCTCCCCTTTATCATTGCTCTGATGATGGTGATGCTTAAACACATTTAGATGTCCATCACAGAAAGTTTGTAAAAGGGGCTGGTGAGAGGCACTAGGATGAATGAGTTCCCCCTGAATCAGGACCCTCAAAGTTGAATTGAGAGAGTAGCACTGACGTATATACACTCCTTGTGACCCCGTGGGCTGTAGCCACCAGGCATCTCTGTCCATAGAATTTTCCAGGCAAGAATACTGGAGTGGGTTGCCATTTCCTTCTCTAGGGGATCTTCCTGACCTAGGGATCAAACCCGAGTATCCTGCATTGCAACTAGATTCTTTACCATCTGAGCCACCATGGAATCTCTCTATATACATTATCACGTGTAAACTAGGTAGCTAGTAAGAACCTGCTGTATAGCACAGGGAGCTCAGCTTGGCGCTCTGTGATGACTTAGAGGGGCAGGATGGCGGGTGGGAGGGAGGCTCAAGAAGGAGGGGATATATGTATACATGTAGATGATTCACTTTGTTGTACAGCAGAAACCAACCCAACTTTGTAAAGCAATTATCCTCCAATTAAAGAAAAAAATTTAAAAACGGTTCAGTGCATTGTCTTGTCTGACTTCTTTCGTCTGCTCAAGAGAAGACCCCAAATGGCAGGGAAAGGCTGCCACTGACATGGGGAAGAAAGAAGGGCCATTATGATCTGCAGGCATTTTATAGATAATTACAGAGCTATAATGTAGCTGTCAGGGATCTCGGGCTTGTAAGAGAATTGCATTGTTTTGGTAAAGCTTTGACTCCGTGGGGTTGTGGCACATTTATGTTGCTTGCACAGAACGCCATCCTGTTCTCTCCCCTCCAGATTGCAGGGTTTTATAGACTGAGGGCTGACCCCGCAACACAGAGGTTTCAAATTTAAAGCTTGACTTTTTCAAAGTCATCTGCTAACAAATTATTTAAATACCAGACTGTTAGTCTCAGAGTTTGATAGCATTAACCCTTTGATGAGGGGGGGGGGATTTTGTATTAACCATATCCTCTACATTTTAGTTTCCAATAGAAGAGGGAACCAAGATTTATTGAAGAATTAGAGTTGCTGCGTGGCCACATTGGGCTTCCCTGGTGGCTCAGTGGTAAAGAATCCTCCTGCCAAAGGAAATGGCAACCCACTCCAGTATTCTTGCCTGGAAAATCCCATGGACAAAAGAGTCGACAGGCTACAATCCATGGGATCGCAAGAGTCAGACATGATTTAGCAACTAAGCCACGGCCTGCACACTGATTAATTCTTGTTTAATGACTGGAAAATACCAGGAGCACCTCTGAAGAGGTAGAACAGGTAAGACAGGTCAAAGGAGCATATCTCTGGGGCATCTTTCTCATTGGTACTCCATGTCTCTGTTATTTTATTCACTTAAGATTAGCTATTGAAATAATGGAAAGAACCATACTCCCCAGTCCCTAACAGCCTGTCACAGATGTAAATTCTGAAATTGACATCACGGGATTGGAATTTGCCAGCATGCATGTGTCAAACATAGGATAGGTATGTGACACCTTAAAAACCCTTCAAGAAATTATATGACCCAGAATGTTACATGTTGTATTTGCATGAGCCAACATGCTTTTCTTTCTTTTTTTAAATAAGTGTGTTGAGCTGGAGGGTGCAAGCTTCCCTGTTTGAATGCCAGACCAGTTTCATGCATTATTCTTAAACGTTGTTAATCCTGTATATTTCATATCAGCAGATTTACCTAAATGTGATTCTGCTGAATGAATATACTAACTCAAGTTGTGTTTAAAGCCCCTTTATCTAACAATTGCACCTGTCAAGAAGTGTTCTTAATTTGTTTAATTGAAAATATTTTTCTGAGGTCATTTGTTTTTCTTTCTAGGGTTAAATGTCCTATACAATTTTCCTTTATAACTCACATCTGCAGAGGTTCTCAGAATGGTTGAAAATGAACACTACATGCTCTGTTTTAAAGTCTTAGGTGATTTCCCCCATGGGGCATATACATTTACTTCTTAAAGTCTTGTAATTCACTTGAAAATGTACATTTACTCACACTAATAAAATTTTCTTCCAGCTATATATTTTCCTGCCTTACATCATCTCATTAAGCACTAGAATCCCTCATGCCTGGATTTCCCCCAAAGATTGTGGGAAATCTGTGACTGGCTCCATGAAATGAGCTCTTATTCTGTGATGGTCTAAAAATAGTTGTACCGAACAGCAAAAACATATTGCAAGTGACTTAGATTAATACCTTTTTTTTTCTGTTCAGGAGTTATTAGGTGATGGGGTGGAAAGAAGTCTTAGAGATCATCTGGACTGAGCCTTTTAGTTTACAGATAAGAAAACCGAGTCCCTGAGATGAAAAGTGACCTGCTCATGGTCCAGAGTGAGCCCTTGGCATCTCTATCACTGAACTCACATCTCTGGATTCCCTACTGTGAGGAGAAAAGGTTCAACTTTTATAAGTGCTTGGAAACAGGACAGCAGGACATCTGTAATACTGTTGACCTAGATTAAAATCTCAACTTGATTACTTAGTATCTGTGTGGGCCATGGGAAATCTCTACATGTCTGTCTTGCTGTTTGGTTGCTCAGTAGTGTCTGACTCTTGCAAACCCATGCACTGTAGCCTGCCAGGCTCCACTGTCCATGGGATTTTCCAGGCTAGAATACTGGAGTGGGTAGCAATGCCCTTTTCCAGGGGATCTTCCCAACCCAGGGATCAAACCTGGGTCTCCTGCATTGTATGCGGATTCTTTACTATTTGAGCCCAGGGAACCCCCAGTGGGTCTCATGCTATGCATAAACTATAGCTAAAATGATAGATTATTCTTCAGTACATATTGACAGTTTTCTGAAATGATTGTATTTTGTTTACACTTCTCTTAGGTGCCTATGAGAGTTCCAATTGTCCTATGTCTTTAATAATGCTATAACTAGCATTATTACTAGCAGGCTTCCCTGGTAGCTCAGACGGTAAAGCATCTGCCTGCAATGCAGGGGACCTGGGTTCAATCCCCGGGTCGGGAAGATCCCCTGGAGAAGGAAATGGCAATCCACTCCAGTACTCTTGCCTAGAAAATTCCATGGATGGAGGAGCCTGGTAGGCTACGGTTCATGGGATCACAAAGAGTTGGACATGACTGAGCAACTCCACTGAACTTCACTGAGCATTATTTAATCAAAAAAATTTTTTTGATGTTCTAGCAGGTGCATGGTGAAGTCTCTTTGCGTTTTAATATGTATTCTCCTGGTGATTGATAATGTTGAGAACATTTTTTTTTTTCATAATTTATTAGCTATTTGGAGATTCTCTTCTGTGAATCTCCTGTTCAAGAGTGTTACCTAGGGTTGAACTGTTAACTCTTTTAAATTGATACGAGGACGTCTCTGGTGGTCCAGTGGTTAAGAATCTACCTTCCCCAATGCAGGGGAGGCAGGTTCAATTCCTAGTGGGGGAGCTAAGATGCCACATGGCCGTGGAACAACTAAGCTCGCATATGGCACCTACTGAGCCCCTGGGCTCTAGAGCCCAAACACCACAAGAGAAGCTCGCATGCCACTACTAGAAAAGCCAGCACAGCTAGAGAGAAACCAATGTGCCACAATTGGAGCACATCCAAACTAAAAGTTAGGAAAGTTTAAAAAATCGAAAAATCCTTATGTAAGGGTCCTTTATACATGCTAGGTAAATGTTCTCTTCTCCCACTCACTGGCTTGTCTTTCACGTTTTCACTCCTGACTTAGAATAAATAGGAATTCTTACCTAGGGTTGAACTGTTTTGGGGGAGAGGGCAGATAGTATCTTTATAAAGAAATATCAGCCTACCCCAAGATCATGAAGACTTTGTGTTCTCCCATGCTACTACCTATGAACTTTATTATTCTACCTATTATATATTTGGGTCTATGACCCAAGTGGAATTGATTTTTATGTTAAGAGTTAGGGATTCAGATATTCTAATTTTTCTGAAGAGCGAATTGACCCAGCAACATTTATGAAAAAGATCATCCTTTCCACATGCACTGCAATTTTCTCTTTGTTGAAATTTATGTGAACATATATATGGATTTCTGGACTCTCAGTTCAGCTCCATTAATTCTTTTGTCTAGTCTTGTGCCAGCACCACCCAGTCTTACTTACTGGAACTTGATAATAAGTTGTCATGTCTGGAAGCATAAATCATTCAAACGTGTTCTTTGTCTTGAAGTTCGTTTTCCAATGTAGTGCCCCTTTTGCATTTCCATATAAATTTTGCCATCAGCTTGTCAATTTCTACAGAAAGGTCTTCTAGAATCTGATTAAGATGACACTGAATCTATTGATAAATTTGGGTGAACTGACATCCTTACAGTATTGAATTTTCAAATCCATAGTCATGGTGTATTCTCTCAGTAACTTAGGTCTTTAAAAAGTTCTTCCCAGTAAGTTTTTATCATTTTCTGTATAGATGTCTTTTACTTCTTATCTCTAGATTCTTTGGATGTTACATCATGTGTGCAGAAGGGTACTTACTTCCAAAACTTTCCCTAACACTTTTTTTTTTTTGCTTGCTTTATTTATTTAATTAGCATTTCTGTGCTCAGTCGTGTCTGACTCTTTGTGGCCTCATGGACTGTAGCCCCACAGACCCCTCTGTCCATGGAATTTTCCAGGCAAGAATACTGGAGTGAAGTGTCATTTCCTCCTCCAGGGAACCTTTCAGACTCAGGGATTGAACCTGTCTCTTGGTCTCCTGCACTGGCAAGCAGATTCTTTACCATTAGCGCCACCTGGGAAGCTTATATAGAAATGGTGATAATGGCATGTGTTTCATTTCCAAACTTAGGTGAATCAGTTTCAAATTTCACCATTAATTAAGTTTATTGTATATTTATATTTTGCAGATTCCTTTTGTCAGATTTAAAAAGTTTCCTTTTATATCCCAATTTGCTAAAATTAAAAAAAAAATGAGTAAGTGGTTAATTTCCCAAATGTGTTTCCTTCTCACTTATTCGAGAAAAGTCTTCTCCATTTTTATGTTAATTTGGTGATTAAGTTTTAAATGTTAAACCAAGTTGCCTTCTTAGAATAAAGCCAACTTTTTTGATCCTTATTCATTTTCTTTTTCTTGTTTCACCAGATCATCTGATCTTCTAACATTTTGTTTTTGGTTTTTACATCAGTGTTCATTGGATTATACACTTTTATAGTATTTTTTTTAGGTTTTAAAATCAAAGAAATGTTGCATGAAGAATAAAAGAACTGGAAGGTGTTTCAACTTTTTCCTATTCTCTGGAAAAGATAAGAGTTATTTTTTAAATATGAAGAATTTACTCTAGAAGCCATTTGCGCTTGGAGCTTTCTTTATGGGAAGGTTTAAAATTAGGCATTCAACTTCTTTCATAGATACAGGAGTGTTTTCATTTTTTATTTCTCCTTAGTGTCAGTTTTGACAAGTTGCATTTTTTTCAAAGAACCTAAAACTTGTTATTGATACCTATGTTTTCTATACAATATTATCCTTTGTACCATCAAGACCAATTTGGTGACGCAGTAATTTAAAAAACGTACTCGTTGGCTAATTTAATGACTTTCTTCCAAGCTGTTATTCACTCCCCCTACCTTGCCAAAACTGCAAGTTTTTATGTTGCCACTTCTCTATTTGAGTTAATTCATGACTTAGTGTTTTCTTTAATTGAACCACATGCCACTAAAGTTAAGTACATTCTATTCAAAGTCTGCAGGAAGTTTCCAGTGCTCAACACCTTAACTACAGGCCTGCTTGATGTGTTAATTGGTAGTGCCAGTCTCTTGATGCTTTGAAGATTTGGCAACTTCTATTTTTTTATTTTCAGTTATGTTACTTGGCCACATAGTGCAAATAATGAACAGACTCAGTTGAAGCAAAGACAACACAAATAGTGATAACCAGGCTTGGACACATGCAAGTAATGACAATTACTTCAAAACAACTGTGTGTCTGAATATAATTTAACAATGTCATCGATCCCACTTTTAGAGCTGTTTAAAAATATCATAAAAGAGATGAAATATGACAATTCTATTAAATACAGTTACACTTCTCAGTCTTTTTTTCTCTTCTGAAATCTTTATTTTATTTTGTGTTTAAGGAAGAAGCTATCCATTATAAGACTGGAAAAATAGGATAAGCAACAAGGTCCTATATACAGCACAGGTAACTATATTCAATATCCTATAATAAACCATCATGGAAAAGAATATGAAAAAAAATATATGTATATATATGTGTGTATGTATATAACTGAATATAATGTATATGCATATAACTGAATAACTTTGAAGTATCACAGAAATTAACACAACATTGTAAATCAACTATACTTCAATAAAATAAATTTAAAACACAGTCAAACTAAAAAAATATAACTGGAAAAATAAATGAGTAAATTGTCTCCTCGTTGTTTGATTTCATTTATTGTAACATACTTAATATAATATAATGAAATTTGTAATTTGTTTTGAAGAATCCTTTGTGGTAAGGATCTTATTTTATGTTTTCCCACATAGTTATACTAGAATATATCATGAAATACTGAACTATGGATGTCAGTGTTCCATATGTTTAAGATATTCGTCTCTTTTAATATATTTTCCATTTGTTATTTTAATAAGAATCTAGTTGGGCAAGGTGAATGGAAATGGAAAGAGCTGTTCATTCAAATTTCCAACGTCACAAGGAAGTTTTTGAATGGTCAGTTCTTTGGATTGAAAATTAATTCCCTGTAAACCTTATTCACCTTGCCTGCTCCCAGAACCTAGAATGTGTTCTAACTTGTGTTGCCATTGAAACTTCCTCTTGTATCCACAACCCTGTATGGCTTCTTTGAAAATTCCTGTGTAATGGGAGAATGAGATATGTTACCATCCAAAATCACACAGTTCATCAACAGAAAGATATCTGTGAGCCAGGACTCTTGACCATGTGTTCCTTTCTGTGAACTATCCATAGGCCATCCTGGTTGCCTTTTCACCTGTATTGGTTACTTCTAACTGGATTGGCTATTTCTTGTTCCTTTGTTCTTACAACATCTCTGCAGTAAACCCTACCATTTGGAGACAATACTCTTACCTAAAAAATCCCATGGATGGAGGAGCCTCGTAGGCTGCAGTCCATGGGGTCGCTAAGGGTCAGACACGACTGAGCGACTTCACTTTCACTTTTCACTTTCACACATTGGAGAAGGAAATGGCAACCCACTCCAGTGTTCTTGCCTGGAGAATCCCAGGGACGGGGGAGCCTGGTGGGCTTCCGTCTATGGGGTCACACAGAGTCGGACCCGACTGAAGTGACTTAGCAGTAGCAGTAGCAGCAGCTTTGATTAGGTTAACAGTGAGCATTGTAAGAAGGGATATTTATATCCCTAGAGCAAATTCAGAGAGGTAGTGAGGGACAGGGAAGCCTGGTGGGCTACAGTCCACGGTGTCACCAAGAGTCAGACACAATGTAGCAACTGAACAACAACAACATGTCAAAGATCAGGCATTTTCCAGAAGGCTGGGTTTCCTGCGTCATCACTGACAAGACACTTGGGATGCAATCTGTGAATCAGGCCTTGGGTTTAGTGCTGGGGACATAGAAATGGGTCCCATAGACAGTAATCTGAGTCCAATCAGAGAAAATCTTCATTTACAGAGTCCGTCATCTCCTTTTCTATGAGAGGGCCTGCCAAGAATACCCTGGAGGGAAATGTCAAAGATATAGCAAGTACTCTTGCTGTGGGAGGGATTATGGTCTCAACTGATAATGCTGTGTGTGCCATAAAATAGAAACCAAGGTGATTGAATTGATTGGGAGGCTGTCCTCTGAGGACGGCAGTGGGCATGGTTCCATCCTGCAGAGATGAACAGTACTCTGGTGCTGACACTGTGGGTTTCTCTGGATCATTATGCTGTTCCTTCCTTGAAAGTGAATCTTTTGGAAACAGATGGAGTGAAACAGCTGATGTCATGCTTAAGGGAAGGGAAACAGAGGTGAACATGACCCCTCATCCCTGAGTTAGCTGGGACTTTCTGTTTGGAGATGAGGAAAAAAAAACAACTCAAAATGGCTTAAACAACAAAAGTCAAGGTCGATGTTTCATGAAACTGGAAATTCCAAAGATGGAGAGGCTTCAGGATGGGATTGATTTATTTACTTGACAGTTTCTCAAGGACCCAGCCACCTTTCCCATATCTGCTCAACTCTTTCCAGCATCAATTTCAACTTCAAGGTGACTTCCCTTCATATTTGCAAAACTGTCTTCACTGTTCTAGGTTTCACATAGATATACCATATACCTAAAGAAAAAGCATCTCTTTCAATATGTTCTCTCTTTTCCTTTCCCGGAATTTCTCAGAAACCCCTCCTGATATCTCATCAGGTTACCTGCTTGCTTATTTATTTGGTTTTGGCTGCACTGGGTCTTCATTGCTGCATGCAGACTTTCTCTAGTTGCGACCAGTGGGGGCTATTTTCTGACTAAGGTGTTTGGGCTTCTCGTTGAGGTAGCTTCTCTCATTGCAGAGCAGGCTCTAGGCACATGGGCTTCAGTAGTTGTGACTCTCAGGCTCCAGAGCACAGGCTCAGTAGTTGTGGCACATGGGCTTAGTTGCTGTGAGACATGTGGGATCTTCCCAGACCAGGGGTGGAACCCATGTCACCTGCATTGACAGGAGGATTCTTAACCACTTGACCACCAGGGAAGTCCTCACCTGCTAATTTTAGATTAGTCCCTAAGGCTGGGGAAAGCTAGACATTGATTGGCTTAGGTGAGTTACCTGAATAAACCCTGTGATAGGGGAGAGGGTCAGACCCCCATTGGATTAGATCCATCAGGATCCACCCAGGGCACTGAGGGTTGGGTCAACTTTCCCCAAACTGTAAGGGAACCGTTAATATAAAGGAATTGAAGAGCTGAAATAAAATTGGGTAGTGTGAGCATAGAAGAAGAGGTGAGTAGATGCTGAGTAACCACCAACAACCACCAGACAATGCCAGGCACCAAGTAGAATCGAGTCCAAAGGAGAGAGAAAATAACTGATCATTAATAGTCGCCGTATGGAACAACCCAGAGATTAGTAAACAGACTCCAATTTTAAATTCAGTGACCTTTCTTGTTTGTCCCTCCCTTGATTATTTTACCACCTCTGTATCATGTGTACATATGTCCATGTTCCACAAATAGGCACACACATATACATATGTAGACACACAAGATCTCCACTGACTCCCTAGCATTCAAGGGACAAATTCACTCTCAATGCTACCAGTCATTTCAGGGACTTCCCCTGTGGTCTAGTGGTTAAGAATATGCCTCCCAATACAGGGGACTCAGTTTGATCCCTGCTGGGGGAACTAAGATCCCACCTGCCATGGGCCTCCTAAGCCCATGTGGCATGACTCTAGAACCCGTGCACTGCAACGAAAGATCCCACATGCTACAACTAAGACCACACACAGCTAAATAAATAAATAATTTTAAAAAACCAACACTACCAGTCATTCCATATAATTTCAAGGACGATTGCAGTTTTGATCAGTGGCCTAATGCATTTGAGTAACTGTACTAATTTGTGGGTTCTGATGGCCGAAAACCAATGACTCTCAATCTACCCCTCTCCCACTTTCCCACTGACATAATTATAAAAATACAGAAGGAGATTCAAATTTTCAACAACTCCGAGAACCAGAAATCTGATTAAAAAACTTATGAGAAGCCAGGAGGAATTTCTACTTTACTGAGCTCAGAAGACACGCTAAGTAATGGAGTAACGCTATACAGGGAAAAGGCGGTCATAGGAAATTCTTTCCCCATTATAGAGGCTTTCAGTCTCTCCAACTGACTCCTGGGCTACAACTCCTAATATGCTAAAGGAGAAATGAGAATCTCATAACTGGAAAAACTGTGGTATTAGCGCAAACAGGAGACTCTGTTTTTCATTTAGTGTTTCAACACGGAAATAAATATACACTGTTTCAGATTTAGAAAGTTGACCAGGCAGCTCCTTCTTTAGCTTAAGTAGATTGCGAATCCCAGGCAAGTCGGCTTGGAATAGGTAGAGATGTGCAGTCCCATGGAAGACACATACATGTGGGAGGACGGGGGCGGGCGGGGGAGGACAAAGCAGAACTGCACACACCTTTTATGAGCAAATATCAAGGCTGAGATCTCTCTCTGATCAAAGGACTGAACATGTAAGAGAGAGAACAGGGGACTCAAGAGGCCTGGGAACAGTACACTTTGGGGGAAAAAAATTTATGGTAGGAAAGAGCAGAAAATGCTTAGAAAATATCTAACTTGAGCTCCATAAACTTCAGGAAGCCAAGAATGAGATAAAAACACAATAGACTTTGATGAAAAGAGAGATTGTTGTGATAACTAAAGCTTTTAAAGAAACTCAAATTTATTGACTTTTAAAAATGGATTATAACAGATCTGGATGCAAAGAAAAAATGTACAAATATGTACAGAATATTGCATTCCTTTTCAATTTATGTGGTTGTTGGAGTTGATTCCACATCCTGCACTCCTCCCGCCTTTGGACAGATGTTTTCAGTAGTTCAAAATTTATTTTTAAATACTAAAATTATAAATTAATTTCCTTCTTTACTATTTTGGCTTTTCAAAGAAACCTAACATCAATGAATGCCAAATATACCATTAAAACTGCTCCAAGTGTTAATAAATCTGACTTTTAAACCTCTTGGCCTGTGCTGCCAATTAAATGTAGAGTTTAAGCTTTGGAAAGCTACAGGTGTATAGTGGAATTATGTATACAACTTCACGAAGTTTAGAATGAGTCTAATAAACTAAATATAGTATTGGGCATTAAAAATGAAATCATCAAATCAAAATCAATAATAGAAATAGTAAAGGAGCAAATTGGACTTCCCAGGTAGCTCAGTGGTAAAGAATCGGCCTGCCAATGCAGGAGACATGGGTTTGATCCCTGGTCCTGGAAGATTTCACATGCCACAGAGCAACTAAAGTCCATGCACCACCACTACTGAGCCTGTGCTCTGGAGTCTGAGCTCTGCAACAAGAGAAGCCGCTGCAGTGAGACGCCTGAGCACCACAACCAGGGTAGGCCCTGCTCGCCGCAACTGGAGACAAGCCTGTACACCAGTGAAGACGCAGCGCAGCCACATATAAATAAAGATTAAAAAATCTATTTGTTTAATTCAGACTTCTCCAAGTCACTCTTTTGAAAGAAAAGATAAGAAAAATCTTCCCTCTTTTTGGTGTGGGAGAAGGAGGCTAAAAGTTTCCAGAAAGTAAAATATCCATGAACTCTCTTTAAAAAATATTATTCCACAAAACCATGGAAGTTGGCCCAGAGATGAATCAAAATAAGTGGAAATGTGGTTGTTACAGCACGGAAGTATTCACTTGCAGAATTAAATGAATTAAATAGAATTGTTTTATACCTCCTCTGTAAACTAAATGCAAAAACAGAACAAATAAAATGGATCAATTAACATTTCATTGTAATAGTGTTTCAAAAACTTCTAAGCATTATTAACTAAACTATGAAGAGAGTAGGTAAGAGTCACAGATAGGCTGGGACTTTCCTGGTGGTCCAGTGGTTAAGAATCCACCCCCAGTGCAGGGAGTGCCAGATTGATCCCGGGTCAGGAAGCTAAGATCCCACATACCACAGCCAAAAACCCAAACCACGAAACAGAATCAATACTGTAACAAATTCAATAAAGACTTAAAGAAACAGTCATAGGTGATTGTGAACCAAATGCGCCATCTTATAGAGGAGTAGTGAAAGAGATTTTATTATTTATTTGATATTATTTATTTGTCTAATTGATAGTGAATTAATTTCCCAACATTTTATTTCTGAACATTTTGAGATATACACTGAAGTTGAAAGAATTTTATAATGAACATCAATATCCTCACTACCTAGATTCTACCATTAACATTTTACTATATTGATGCTGGGAGGGATTGGGGGCGGGAGAAGGGGACAACAGAGAATGAGATGGCTGGATGGGCATCACCGACTCGATGGACATGAGTTTGAGTGAACTCCGGGAGTTGGTGATGGACAGGGAGGCCTGGCATGCTGTGATTCATGGGGTCGCAAAGAGTCGGACACGACTGAGCGACTGAACTGAGCTGATACTTGTTTCATTACCCACTCTAATAGTCTTGCCTGGAGAAAGGTGGCTGTCCATGCAAGAGATTTTAGTTTTGATTTGATCATTAAAGAAGTATATTTTCAAGTACAGTTTTACAAAATTTAGAAGTAATTACTGATATGAATTTTTAATATTACCAATTTTAATAACATCAGGGAAGACAAAATAAATAAGACATGATATAAAACTACGAAAAACAATAAAACGGTAAATAAAATTGCATGTTACTTGTAAAGTGAGGCGTACCTCCTTTTACTGTGCTTCGCAACTGAGTCTAACTAGCACCATTTTTCCAACAGCAGTTGCTGACTATGTGTCTCTGTGTCACATTTTGGTAATTCTCACATTATTTCAAACATTTAAAATGATTAGTTCTGGTTGTTATGGGGATCTCTCATTAGGGATCTTTGGTGTCACTACTACAACTTGCCAAAGGCTCAGATGATAGGATTTTTAGCAATAAAATATTTTGAAATTAAGGTATGTGCATTGCTTTTTTAGACATAATATACCCTGGGAAGCTCCAAAATGTATATAACTTGCTTATTGCTATGGTCTGGATTCAAACTCATGACATCCCTGAAGTATGTCTGTATCTATCCAAGAAAGGAAAGATGAAGAAAGAAAACCACAAGAGTAAAACCAAAATGTTTGGCTAATTGATGTTGTTACTGTTCAGTCACTAAGTCGTGTCCTACTCTTTGTGACCCCATGGACTACAGTATGCCAGGCTCCTCTGTCCTTCTCTATCTCCTGGAGTTGTGGGCTAATACACACAGGTAAATAAACAAAAAAGCAAACATCTCAAATAAAAGGCTGCTATAAAAGTACTATGTAATTAAGAATTAAACATATAAAAGCACTTAAATTGGTGGAGGTTATTTTATTTTGAGAAAAAGTACAAGGCTCCCTACAGACATAAGGATATATACATGCATGTCACTGACATATAGTGAAAAATACTTTGCATAAGGTACACAAGAAGAAAAATTTTGTAAGCTAGGAGAAAAGAAAGACTTGAGCACAGTTTTCTACATTTCTGAAAGATCAAATAGCCAAATAAGTGAGAATATAGAGAATCTGGATAATAACATGACTGAGCTTAATTAAGTAGACCAAATTGGAATTTGTACCTTGCAAGCAGTTGAATACCCTTTGGTAAGAGTTCATTGAACAACTATAAAATGTAATTAGATCACAATGAAAACCTTAACCCCTTTCAAATGGGAGAAATTTTATAGTCCATTTTCTGTGATCACAAATGTCAATCACACAGACCAAAAATTGAAATCACCTAAAAAAATAGTCAGCTTGAATCTGTGATTTCAAACATCTTAGAAAAGAATGAAAATTAGAATTCTCCATATCAGACGTAAAGATGTTGTGGAAGCAGTGATAAAAAGAAGGTTTTTGGCTCAAAAGTAAAAATAAACGATAGGAATGAGAAATGAATTCAGTTGATCAAAGATTAAATCCAAGTTTGAAAAGGAAAGATAAGCTAAATCTGATGAAAACAGGAGGAAAAAATAATACAGAAATACTTATTATACTTTCTGGATATTGCATTTTTATAAATGGCAGGTTTGTGGCAACTCTATGTAGAACAAGTCTGTTGGCACCGTTTGTTCACTTCTTGTCTGTCACATTTTGGAAAATCTCACAGTATTTCAAGCTTTTTCATTATTATTATATTTTTATAATAATCTGTCATCAGTAATCATTGGTTACTATTGTGATTATTTTGGGGGTACCATGAACTGTGCCCATATAAGGTGGCAAACTTGGTAAAAACTTGTATGTTCTGACTGCTCCTTCTTTCTGCTGTTCCCCATCACTCTCCCTCTCCTCAGCCTCCCCATTCTCTGAGACACAACAATATTGAAATTATGTAGATTACTAACCCTACAATAGCCTCTAAGTGTTCAGGCAAAAGGAAAATTGCATGTCTTTCACTTTAAATCAAAAGCTAGAAATGCTTAAGCTGAGTGAGGAAGGCATGCTAAAAGCCAGGATAGCTGAAAAGCTAGGGCTCTAGCATCAAATAGTAACCAAGTTGTGGATGCTAAGGAAAAGTTCTTACAGGAAATTAAAAGTGCTGCTCCAGTGAATACATGGCTAATAAGAAAGCAAAACAGCCTTATTGTCGATAGGGAGAATGCTGCAGTGGTATGGAGAGAAGATCAAACCAGTCGCAATGTTCCCGTAAACCAGAGCCTGATCCAGAGCAAGCCCCTAATGCTCTTCAATTCCATGAAGGCTGAGAGAGGTGAGGAAGCTGCAGAAGAAAAGTTAGAAGCCAGCAGAGGTTAGTTCATGAGGTTTAAGGAAGGAAGCCACTTCCATGACCTAGAAGTGCAAGGTGAGGCAGCAAGTTCTGATGTAGAAGATGTGGCAAGTCATCCAGTAGACCCGACTAAGATAATTAATGAAGGTGGGTATACCAAACAGGTTGTCAGTGTGGCTCTGCCACCAAAAGAGTATGACTCACTGAAGGTTCAGATGATGGTTAGCAATTTGTTTTATCAAATGTATTTTTTAAATTAAGGTATATAAATTGATTTTAGACATAATGGTATTGCGCACTTAATAGAATACAGTACAGTATAAACATAACTTTTTTATGAACTGAGAAACCAGAAAAACTGTGACTTGCTTTATATGTAATGTTTACTTTACTGTGGTGGTCTGGAACTGAACCTACGATATTTCCAAGGTCTGTCTGTATTAAGCCAAAAATCAACAATTAAAAGACAGTAAACTATGGAAATTATAAAGAAATTAATCTAAACTCTAATTCTTATTAGGTGAAGGAAGAAATAAAAGAATATAGAAAACTTTCCGTGTAATTAGAAAAATAAATCTGAGCAACTCAAAACAGTCTAATTTTAAGGAAAGTACACCCATAAAAATTTACATTAGAAGTGAAGTTCTGAAAGGTAAAATAACTAAAGACTGATTTCCAATGATGCCAACATTTACACTTAAATCAAGAACTCGTGGGCCTGGATGGATGGTTTTGTTGGTTTGTTTCACTAAATGTATAAGAAACAGAACAAGGAAGTATATGGAAAGTTTTCTTATTCATGTGTTAATAACCTTAGTAACAGAACTGAGATGATGCCTACCTCAATACAAAAAAATATATAGTTCAGTTTGGATTATGAAAATAAACAAAAACTCCTGATTATAACACTAGCAAATTGAGACTAGCATTCTTTTTTTTTTTTTGAGACTAGCATTCTTTTAAGTGAAGATGAATTCATGACCAAATTAACAACATTCCAGAAATACAATAATGATTCTAGAAATACAGAAATATTTTACTATAATATGTATTCATAAGTCAAAAAAAAACAACTCTCAATGGTAGCAAAAATGACATTTGTTAACATTTAAATTCAATTACTGTTGAATAATAATGAACTAGAAATAGAAAATTCTTCAGCATTATCAAGTTTCTATCTTAATTGCTCTCTCTCAAGCCAGGAGTCTTAACTTCAGGTCCCACACAGAGCCACTTAGTGACAATGGCAATGAATTCTGCTGGTGGAGAATATTAAGCTCTGTGTGAATACAGGGTAGGGGCTTCTGAATTTAGAGGAAGTTAATACTGGAACAAGCTAGAATCACACAGAGCATTTTACCAATACACACTGATCTATTCTTGATAGCCATGATGCCTACTTCCATAGTGATGAGAGGAGCAGAAAGATGGAGAGGCTGCTCTTTAAGGTCCCATTGAAAAGTAATGATTTGATTCCACTGAGTGACTTCCTTTCAGTGAAAACAGATGTGCCATTTCCTAGAAGAACTTTAAGAAATGCAGACTAGAACCGACGACTTCCACAGGAAGGAAAAGAGCTGTTATGTATTGAGCTTCAGCAAAGTGACTACACAAAGAAGGCTGACTGCCAAAGAATTGATGCTTTTGAATTGTGGTGTTGGAGAAGACTCTTGAGAGCCCCTTGGACAGCAAGGAGATCAAACCACTCTATCCTAAAGGAAATCAGCCCTGAATATTCACTGGAAGGACTAATGCTGAAGCTGAAGCTACAATATGTTAGGCACCTGCCTTGCAGTTGGAACAGAGCTTGCTTATTGTTGTTCTCTATCATGTTTAACTCTTTGTAACTTTATAGACTGTAGCTCACCAGGCTCCTCTGGTCTTGGGATTTTCCAGGCAAGAATACTGGAGTGGGTAGCCATTTCCTTCTCCAGGGGCTCTTCCCCACTGAGGGACTGAACCCGGGTCTCCTGAATTGCCGGCCGATTCTTTACCATCTGAGTCCCCAGGGAAGACCCTTTGAATGTTTGTAAAATCTCCCCAGGTGATTTCCTCATTTTGAACGTGAGGCTCTATCTGCACCCTTAATGAGACATTTACTGCACATTGACTGCGTTCTCTAAGTTTAATATAATTCCAAATTCTTTGAGAGCAGACGTCATGACTCACATCTCCTTGTCTGCTGGTGCACAGAGGTCCATTCACCCCAAATTGTCTATCTTGAGCCAGAACCCTGGTAGGAACTGGAAATGAGATGTGGAATAAACGTCAGTCCCACCAGATAGATATAACTGAGGTTCACTCAAATGTTAGGACCTCTGAGATCAGATGCCAAGGTGACCAGGAAATACCTCATGGAACAGAGGCTGCAAAACTGTGCCTCAAATGTGACTGATGCTTGCCAGGTGGACCAAGCATGAAAGGACTTTCCAGGAGGGGGAGCTGTGTGGACAAAGCACTGAGATGGAAAATTAAAAACTGCAGATTCAAGTAATTGCAAGCAGGTCAGTGCAATTGGAGTGTGGGTGAAATTCTGGAGAATAGTAAAAGACAGGAACCATACTATGGCCATGGTGGTTGAACAGTTTTCGACAGGAGAGGGACTTGCCAGATTTGTCTTTTAGAAAGATCTCCTTAGCCTGGAGGGGGATAATGGATTTTAGAAAGGGACAAAACTGAAGGAAGGGAGACCACTTAAAGACTGCAAAGCTAAGGTGGGTGCTCTGGGAAATAGAAGAATGTGGACTGTACGATTTTGTTTTTAAAATTGAAGTTTAGTTGCTTTACAATGTTATGTTAGTTTCTGCTGTACAACAAAGTGAATGTATATGTACATATACATATAGCCACTCTTTATCTCCACAGATCACTGAGTAGAGTTCCCTGTGCTATACAGTGGATTCTCATTCGTTATCTATCTGACTGAGGATTGTTTTTTTTTTTTTTTCCAGTGCTTGTTTTAGCGGAATGTTGGTAACATGAATCACTGAGCACCCAGTATGGACTGGAAATTATGATCAGCCTTATACATGCGATTTAACAGTTAACTCTGAGAAATACTCTGACAGAAAAGGACCATGATCATCTCCACTTTAAAAATAGGAAAACTGAGGGTATAGAGAGAATAAATAAATTGCCCAATGTCATCCAGCTACTCGGTTTCAGAGCTGGAATTCAAACCCAGGTGGTCGAGCTCAAGAGTCGGTCCTCTTAGCCTCTGAACAACATAGTCCATGGAGAATGAAACTTGGGGGATTCGGAGTTGGGGTGGTGTCCTTCAGCTGTAACATTTCCAGGTAATAATGAAAACCAGATGAAGGGCTTCCTGGGTAGCTCAGCTGGTAAAGAATCCAGCTGCAATGCAGGAGACCCCCATTCAGTTCCTGGGTCAGGAAGTTCCCCTGGAGAAGGCATGGCAGCCCACTCTAACAGTCTTGCCTGGAGAATCCCCATGGACAGAGGAGCCTGGTAGGCTGCAGTCCATGGGGTCACAAAGAGTCGTACACGGCCGAATGACTAAGCACAGGACAGCAATGAAAACCAGACTGAGATGAAACCAAGAGAATGGGGAAATGACATCGTGGGAGGATGTGGAATTGGGTTCATAAACTGTGAGCTTAGCCCAGCCAACACCAGGAAATCTGTTTTCTTTTTACATTTTTATTTTTATTGTGGTAAGATATATGTAACACAAAGTTTACCATCTTAACCATGTTTAAGTCTGCAATTCAGTGGAATTAAGTGCATTCATATTGTTGCCCAACCATCACCACCATTCATCTCCAGAACTCTTTTTTGTGTTGCAAAACTGGGACTTTGTATGCATGAGACAGTAACTTCCCCTTCTCCCTTTGCCCCAGCTTTTGGCGACCAACATCTTACTTTCCGTCTCCATGAATTTTCCTATTCTAGGTACCTCATATAAGTGGAGAGCTTTCCAGGTGTGACTAGTGGTAAAGAACCTACCTGCCAACGCAGGAGACATAAGAAATGGGGGTTCGATCCCTGGGTTGGGACAACCTGCTGGAGGAGGGCATGGTAATCCACTCCAATATTCTTGCCTGGAGAATCCCATGGACAGAAAAGCCTGATGGGCTAAGTCCAGGGGGTCACAACGACTCGGACATGACTGAAATGACTTAGTACAAGTATAAATGGAATCATACAATATCTGTCTCTTTGTGACTGACTTATTTCATTTAGTAAGATGTCCCTACAAGTGTGGGAATTTCCTTTCTCTTTAAAGTGGAAGATATTCCATTGCATGGAATAACCTTTTCCATGTTCACTTTCAACTTATTTGTGTCTTTGGACCTAAAATGAATATTTTCTAGACAATGTATAGTTGAATCATGTTTTTTTAATCCATTCTGCCAATTTCTGATTTTCAATTTCTCTGAGAGTATAATCCATTTATATTTAAAGTAATTACTGATAAGGAGAGGAGAAGGCAATGGCAAGCCACTCCAGTACTCTTGCCTAGAAAATCCCATGGATGGAGGAGCCTGGTGGGCTGCAGTCCGTGGGGTCGCTAAGGGTTAGACACGACTGAGCAACTTCACTTTCACTTTTCACTTTCACACATTGGAGAAGGAAATGGCAACCCACTCCAGTGTTCTTGCCTTTAGGATCCCAGGGAAGGGGGAACCTGGTGGGCTTCCGCCTATGGGGTCACACAGAATCGGACTGATAAGGAGAGAGTTCTGTCATTTTATGATTTGTTTCCTATATGTATAGCATTTTTGTCCTCTTTTTCTTGCATTTCTGTTTTCTTTTGTCTTAGTTGATTTTTGTAGTAAATCATTCTAATTCTCTACTTTCTTTTGTATATATTTTACAACTATTTCCTTGTGGTTATAATGGGGGTTACATTTAACATCCTAAAGTTATACAACTCTAATTTGAGTTTATATCAGCTGAAGTTCAAGAAAATATAAAACCTCCTTCAGAGTTCTGTTCCCATCTCTTTCAGTCATTTTTGTCATAAAGTTACATTTTTATACATTGTATTCCAAAAGGGTAAGCTATTAAGTGATTTCCATGGGGTCACAAAGAGTCAGATACAACTGTGCAACAGAATTGACTGAATGACTGAATAAGTGATTTTAGAAACACATTAGTCTTTTAAATAATGTAGAAAATAAAAAGCAGTGTTACAATTCATTGTTACAACAATTCTACCTTTTAAAATTGTCCATGTATTTACCTTTATAGAAATTTTTATTTCTTCATATGGCTTTGAGTTACTCTCTAGTGTCCTTTCATTTCAACCTGCAAGACTTCTTTTAGTACTTCTTACACAACAGATCTAGTGGTAACAAATTCCTTCATCTTTGGGAATTGTCTGATTTTTTTGTTGAAAACTGGACACTTGAAGCTAACAATGATATGGAAGTCAGAATTCTTCCCTTTTTCTAGGGCTTGCTGTTTTTATTTTGCCTTAAAAAGTTATTGTAGGCTCTCTTAATGTTGAGGTGTAAACTTAAAGGTCTCCTCAGTTATCTCCTGAGCCTAAACCTTTCCCTGGGCATACATAGTGACTGTAATTTCCACTGTATACAGCTGTTGCCTTTGAATGATCTAGTCTTTAATGCCTGGTTCCCTAAAGGAGAAAAAGAGAGAAATGGACTGGGGAGGGGAAAGCCAGCCTTTTAAATCCTCTGGAAGTTACTTCAGTAGGATTGAAAGGAGCTTACAACAATGATGGGGGTGAAACGATGGCTGCATGCTTCTGTTTGCCCCTCTGTGATCAGAATGGGCAATTGGTGACCAGAACATGGATACCTAATTTTGGGAGAACAGGGTTCTTATTGTCCACTCTGACTTCTGAAAACTTTATGCCAGCTACTCTAGGAATAGCTATACAGTGGCCTGCCATGGGACTGGAGTGGAGATGGTGGCTATTAAAAACTTACAAGCTGAAATTGACAAGACATAAGTGCAATTTAGTGCTTCCTAGGAGAAGGCCATCTGAGTTAAATTCACCCATTCCAGTCCATTTTAATTCACTGATTCCTAGAATCTACTACTGTGGGCAGGAATCCCTTAGAAGAAATGGAGTAGCCATCGTGGTCAACAAAAGAGTCCGAAATGCAGTACTTGGATGCAATCTTAAAAATGACAGGATGATTTCTGTTCGTTTCCAAGGCAAACCATTCAATATTACAGTAATCCAGGCCTATGCCCCAACCAGTAATGCTGAAGAAGCTGAAGTTAATCGGTTCTATGAAGACCTACAAGACCTTTTAGAACTAACACCCAAAAAAGATGTCCTTTTCATTATAGGGGACTGGAATGCAAAAGTAGGAAGTCAAGAAACACCTGGAGTAACGGGCAAATTTGGCCTTGGAGCACGGAATGAAGCAGGGCAAAGGCTAATAGAGTTCTGTCAAGAGAACGCACTGGTCATAGCAAACACCCTCTTTCAACAACACAAGAGAAGACTCTACACATGGACATCACCAGATGGTCAACACCGAAATCAGATTGATTATATTCTTTGCAGCCAAAGATGGAGAAGCTGTATACAGTTAGCAAAAACAAGACCAGGAGCTGACTGTGGCTCAGATCATGAACTCCTTATTGCGAAGTTCAGACTTAAATTGAAGAAAGTAGGGAAAACCACTAGACCATTCAGATATGACCTCAATCAAATCCCTTATGATTATACAGTGGAAGTGAGGAATAGATTTAAGGGACTAGATCTTACTGATAGAGTGCCTGATGAACTCTGGACGGAGGTTCGTGACATTGTACAGGAGACAGGGACCAAGACCATCCCCATGGAAAAGAAATGCAAAAGAGCGAAATGGCTGTCTGAGGAGGCCTTACAAATAGCTGTGAAAAGAAGAGAAGCGAAAAGCAAAGGAGAAAAGGAAAGATATAAGCATCTGAATGCAGAGTTCCAAAGAATAGCAAGGAGAGATAAGAAAGACTTCCTCAGTGATCAATGCAAAGAAATAGAGGAAAACAACAGAATGGGAAAAACAAGAGACCTCTTCAAGAAAATTAGAGATTCCAAGGGAACATTTCATGCAAAGATGGGCTCGATAAAGGACAGAAATGGTATGGACCTAACAGAAGCAGAAGATATTAAGAAGAGGTGGCAAGAATACACAGAAGAACTGTACAAAAAAGATCTTCCCGACCAAGATAGTCACGATAACGTGATCACTGACCTAGAGCCAGACATCTTGGAATGTGAAGTCAGGTGGGCCTTAGAAAGCATCACTACTAACAAAGCTAGTGGAGGTGATGGAATTCCAGTTGAGCTATTACAAGTCTTGAAAGATGATGCTGTGAAAGTGCTGCACTCAATATGCCAGCAGATTTGGAAAACTCAGCAGTGGCCACAGGACTGGAAGAGGTCAGTCTTCATTCCAATCCCAAAGAAAGGCAATGCCAAAGAATGCTCAAACTACCGGACAATTGCCCTCATCTCACACGCTAGCAAAGTCATGCTCAAAATTCTCCAAGCCAGGCTTCAGCAATATGTAAACCGTGAACTCCCAGATGTTCAAGCAGGTTTTAGAAAAGGCAGAGGCACCAGAGATCAAATTGCCAACATCCGCTGGATCATGGAGAAAGCAAGAGAGTTTCAGAAAAACATCTATTTCTGCTTCATTGACTATGCCAAAGCCTTTGACTGTGTAGATCACAATCAACTGTGGAACATTCTGAAAGAGATGGGAATCCCAGACCACCTGACCTGCCTCTTGAGAAACCTGTATGCAGGTCAGGAAGCAACAGTTAGAACTGGACATGGAACAACAGACTGGTTCCAAATAGGAAAAGGTGTACGTCAAGGTTGTATATTGTCACCTTGCTTATTTAACTTCTATGCAGAGTACATCATGAGGAACGCTGGGCTGGAAGAAGCACAAGCTGGAATCAAGATTGCTGGGAGAAATATCAATAACCTCAGATATGCAGATGACACTACCCTTATGGCAGAAAGTGAAGAGGAACTCAAAAGCCTCTTGATAAAAGTGAAAGAGGAGAGTGAAAAGGTTGGCTTGAAGCTCAACATTCAGAAAACAAAGATCATGGCATCTGGTCCCATCACTTCATGGGAAATAGATGGAAAAACAGTGGAAACAGTGTCAGGCTTTGTTTTTTTGGGCTCCAAAATCACTGGGGATGATGATTGCAGCCATGAAATTAAAAGACGCTTGCTCTTTGGAAGGAAAGTTATGACCAACTTTGATAGTATATTAAAAAGCAGAGACGTTACTTTGCCAACCAAGGTCCGTCTAGTCAAGGCAATGGTTTTTCCCGTGGTCATGTATGGATGTGAGAGTTGGACTGTGAAGAAGGCTGATCGCCGAAGAATCGATTCTTTTGAACTGTGGTGTTGGAGAAGACTCTTGCGAGTCCCTTATACTGCAAGGAGATCCAACCAGTCCATTCTAAAGGAGATCAATCCTGGATGTTCATTGGAGGGACTGATGCTAAAGCTGAAACTCCAATACTTTGGCCACCTCATGCAACGAGTTGACTCACTGGAAAAGACTCTGATGCTCGGAAAGGTTGGGGGCAGGAGGAGAAGGGGACGACGGAGAATGAGATGGCTGGATGGCATCACCGACTCTGTGGACATGAGTTTGAGTGTACTCCGGGAGTTGGTGATGGACAGGGAGGCCTGGCGTGCTGTGATTCATGGGGTCGCGGAGAGTCGGACACGACTGAGCGACTGAACTGAACTGAACTGAGGAGAAGGCACTGACAACCCACTCCAGTACTCTTGCCTGGAAAATCCCATGGACGGAGGGGTCTAGTAGGCTGCAGTCCAAGGGGTCGCTAAGAGTCAGACACGACTGAGCGACTTCACTTTCACTTTTCACTTTCATGAATCGGAGAAGGAAATGGCAACCCACTCCAGTGTTCTTACCTGGAGAATCCCAGGGACGGGGGAGCCTGGTGGGCTGCCGTCTATGGGGTCACACAGAGTCGGACACGACTGAAGTGACTTAGCAGCAGCAGCAGCAGCGACAGTGCTTCCTAGGTGGCTTAGCAGTAAACGATCCGCTTGCCAATGCAGGAGACCCAGTTTTGATCCCTGGGTTGGAAAGATCCCTGGGAGAAGAAAATGGTAACCCTCTCCAGTATTCTTGTCTGGAAAATCCCATCGACAGAGGATCATGGTGGGCTATAGTCCAAGGAGTTGCAAAGAGTTACAACTTGGTAACTAAACACCACCACCAACTGCAATACCCCTTGTAAGCCTTCTCCCATAGAAGTTCCAAGCTCTCAATAAACTCCAGAATTTCAAAATAGTTACAGTAGACAAATTCTTCCAGTGCAATTGTTGTCTAGATGGGAAGACAGATTCTTTGTGCTTCCTACTCTACCACCTTCCCAGGATCCAGCAAATCTGTCCTGATGCACTTGTGTCCATCAGCTCTTGAATACCCTCTGGAGGAAAGTGATGGAGCCACTAGCAGATGCCTGGGCTGTAATAAAGGCAGGTTCACATCTGAAAGTTTAGTTTTGTAAACTTATCCTGTTGGCACAATGGATGTTTTGTTCTTGCTTTTATTTGAATTTTGCACAGGTGATTGTTTGAGATGTAGAAATTCTGATTTGTTATGAAAGCAGAGATGGGACACATCATGATTAATTTCAGTGGATATTGTACAAGTCCTCTTCCCCCCACCAATGGATATATTTTTCCTAACAGAATATATTTCTGCATATTTCTCCCCCTGCTTTTACAGTTGTCCTGTTGGCATGATGTGGGTTCTATGGTGCCTAGGAAGTTCCTGAGAGCTCTGTATCTTGAGTTCAGTCAACTTGGCTCATGAGCAGCAGAGAGAAGGTTACTGAGCCCCAAGGTAGTTTTAAAAGCTTCATATCTTAAAAAATCCAATTACTACTTTGAGCGAATGGTACTGTTAAATATAGTTGCTCCTCAATAAAAGGTATAAAAGCATCCCTTAATTGGAATTGAAAGCAGACTCCAAAAAATTCATCTTGATTAGAGCTGGGGGTGTGGGTGGGGAATTAAATGAGACTAGTCTCCTTAGTTTCTTTAGCCTGATAAATGTTTGTATCTATAACTGTACAACATATTTATACACATAAAGATATTTATATCTATTGTTTAGGTGGATCAGAGAAGGGATGTTGCTGATGTTGTTGCAATCAGCTGCTTTCTGGCAATGTCTAATCAGGGGCAAGGTGCTAACATGGGAGGCTTTGCATTTTGTGCTGCTGTGAACATTAGGGGACTCCGACCCTAAATTTTAACAAGACTTGAGCCCTCTGGAAAAACCCCTGATGCTGGGAAAAATTGAGGGCAGGAGGAGAAGGGGGCGGCAGAGGATGAGATGGTTAGATAGCATCACTGGCTCAATGGACGTGAGTTTGAGCAAACTCTGGGAGATGGTAAAGGACAGGGAAGCCTGACGTGCTGCGGTCCATGGGTTCACAAAAAGCTGGACACGACTTAGCGATTGAACAACAACAAAGAGCTCTCGAACTGAGAGATGCTGCACCGTGTAACAAAAGTCCCAAATTCCCTTTCGGGGAAGCGTGGCACGCTGAACCTCTGATGTGGTTGATTTTCCAAGGTGATCTTTCCCTCTTTTTCATCTGAGTCAGGGGCTGTCTCCAAGAATGGTGGCTTGAGAGTTGGGGGCTGGATTTCTGGACAGATGGCTTTTCTTCCTGGTGATGTCATCGAATTTAAGGCAGCTGGAGATCAAAATGAAGCTCCGTAGTCAAACTCTGGCATCAGAGAACCTGCTTGTTTATGCTGTGAAATCTAGCTCAAAGTAACACTGAAAGGGCAGACACCCAGTCAGAGGGCATGCGGCACTCAGCAGAACTGACCTGGGGAACCCTCACCAGCCCAGGTATCCCTGGCTGCACTGAAGGAAGTGCCAGGACAGTCCTTCCTAAATCTCACGGAGCCAGGAAGTCAGTCAGTTAGTCAATAACAAATACTTTTGAGGGCATTCATATTACTGGGTAATCAAGAAGGAGGGCTTCCCAGGTGGCACTAGTGGTAAAGAACCTGCCTGCCGATGCAGGAGACATAAGAGACTTGGGTTCGATCCCTTCGTTGGGAAGATCCCCTGGAGGAGGGCATGAAAACCCACTCTAGTATTCTTGCCTGGAGAATCCCATGGACAGAGGAGCCTTGCAGGCTACAGTCTATGGGGTCCCAAAGAGTCAGATGTGACTGAAGCGGCTTAGCATGCATGCACAATGAATGGCTGAACTTGGTAGCCATCAACGTAGACATGGAAGGAGCCAAATGATGCCAGAGTTTGGAAGCTGATCCAGTGAGGACAATGGCTCTGAGAGGGAGCGGAGGAGTGTGAGGCTCCAGTTCTGAGAACGTGAACTCCAGGAGAGTGGTGTTAGTCATTCAGTCGTGTCTGACACCTTGTGACTCCATGCACTGTAGCCCATCAGGCTTCTCTGTCCACAGAACTCTCCAGGCAAACATACCGGAGTGAGTTGCCATTTCCTCCTCCAGGGGATCTTCCTGACCCAGTGCTTGAACCTGGGTCTCCTGGATTGTGGGCAGTGGTGCCAGGATAAAAATTCAAGTGTTGGGAGAAGTACTTCATTCAAATGTTGGGGGTGGGGTGGAGGGAAGCAATTCAGCTTCAGACAAGCAGAGTTAATGGCCCTCTGAAACCACTTGTAATGTCAGCCTTCTTAGCAGCATGTCTGGGTTGGTACTGAACAGGGCCTCCGATGAGGTGGTGCAGGGGAGCTGAGCAGGCAGCGCTTTTACTGTTGGAAAAGGGGGAACTCTGGGATCCTTTTGGGGCTGGGGTCATGAGCATATGCCTGGTGTGCCTGTCAGTCACGTCCCAGCCATGGCAACCCATGGGGTAACTCCAGGATGTAGAGTCTGCCTGTGAGTTGGTCAGCGAGGGTGTTGACAAAGTTTGAAGCCCATGAATTTGTATTTTTGACTTCTAAACATCCACAAGGTTGTAAAATTACATTTTAAGTAAGCTAGATTATTTTTTGATGGGTGGTGATGGTGGAGCAGGATGGGGAAGGAAGGAGAGGTGAACTGAGCCACCTGAGCCTTTGGAAATGGGATGGACTTGAATTTTGTAGAAAACTGGTCCCGTCCTCTCTGACACCAGCTAATGATTTGTCTCTGTGGCTATGTTCAGACCTCAGGCTGTCATCACCTCTGATGTGGCTCCCGCAGATCAGAGAGGGAGGCAGTGTCACTGCCTGGACTCGCCCGCACAGAGGCCCTCGGCGCCAGCTTCTAGGGTACCCGGCTGGGGCTGTGCACATCATTACCCAGATTAATGAGGACAGATGGGGGTTTGTATAATCAGCCTTACTCTGCTGCCAGTCTGATTTGGTCGCCAGGTGGAATATCCCCGTAATGAATTCTTACAAATATAGCATCCAATTCTGACTTGGGGGGTGGGAAATAACAACTTTGGGTGTTAACGCGGGAAATAAGAAGATCCTGAATTATTGTACATGGGGTTTCCCCTGAGGGTGCAGGGGCCATCAGGATGAGGAGGCTAGTTTCAGTTACCTTAATAACATAAACAAAAGGGAAAATGGGGAGCCGAAGTCTTCCCTTTTCTTCCTTTCTCCCTGTCCTTCTGCTGTTCTCAGCATCCCTGACTGTACCTATGGTTAAAATGCAGATGCTCCAGGGAACTTCTGGGCTCATTCATAAAGAAAATGGGAGAGGGTCCCATTAAAAAGAATGAAAGAATGCCATTTGTAGCAACATGGATGAACCTAGAGACTGTCATATACTGAGTGAAGTAAGTCAGACAGAGAAAGAAAAATATCATATGATAACGCTATAAGCGGAAACTAAAAAGAAATGATATAAATGAAATTACTTGCAAAACAGAAACAGACTCACAGACTTGGAGAATGAACTTATGGTTCCCGGGGAAGGCTGTGGGGGAGGGGTAGATTGAGAGTTGGGGATTGACATGTACACACTGCTATATTTAAAACAGATAACCAACAAGAACCTATTGGATGGCACATGGAACTCTGCTCAATATTAGGTAACAACCTAAATGGGAAAAGAATTTGAAAAATAATAGATACATGTAGATGCATAACTGAATCACTTTGCTGTACACTTAAAACTAATACAACTGTTGATCAACTGTCTTGTGGTGGCGCTATAGTCAGTCGTTCAGTTGTGTCTGATCCTTTTGTGACCCCATGGACTGTAGCCCACTAGGATCCTCTGTCCGTGGGATTTCCCAGGCAAGAATACTAGGGTGGGTTGCCATTTCCTTCTCCTGGGGATCTTCCTGACCCAGGGATTGTACCTGAGTCTCCTGGTTGGCAGACAGATCCTTTGACCACTGAGCCAACAGGAAAACCCAGTAAATGTACATTGCCTCTCAAAATAAGTTTCCTTGAGCTAAAGCTTTATTAAAAATTAAAGAAGATTCTATAGGAAACTTTTGGGGTTTTCATCATTGCCCAGAGCTTGGATTTACTAATTACAAAGTATGTCCCAGGCATTGTATAAAAACATGCTTCACATGTATCATCTGATATAATAGTACATCTGATGCACAGTAAATACAGTAAGTGCTCACCAGTGTGGCATCTTATGAACAAGAATCTGGAAGTTGATGGACCTAAGGTTGGCCCAGCAACTCAAATGCCCACTCAAGGACCCAGGTCCTTTCTGTCTCTCCATTGTGCCATCTTCAGTGATTCATTGGTGGATGGCCTCATGATTGCAAAGTGGCTGCTGCAGCTCCAGCTTTATATCTTCACAGGACATCAGCACAAGCAGGAAAGCAGTGAAAAAAAGTACAGGAAAAAAAGACTTTCCTTTGAGAAATTCTTGTCATTAATTAGGGGTGAATGTCTTTTCTAGAAGGCCCCAACAGACTTTCCCTTTGTAGAATTATCATGTGATCATCCCCTCAACAGTTTCTGGCAAAAAAGAATGTAACTGGCTTTGACTAATTATGATCCATACCTTGAGGTTGGGTATGAAACAAGTATTCTGTCCTGGGGGTTTAGAGGAAGGACCATCAGTCTGCACCTCAAATTTTATAAAGTAGGATATTGTTATCACACCCATTTCCCAAATGAGAAGGATGTAGTAAAAGAGCAATTTTTTTCAAGGTCACATGTATACATCTTTACAAGCAGCCAGGCTTCCCAAGGCTGACTAACAAACTCCAGCTGTCAGCTCTTTAATACCACATTGCAGTTTCTTCCTGGAAAAACCTATCCAGTCCAAACCCCATATTAGTCTTAGACTATAAAATCCTAAAAGCATAAAATATAAATATTTAAAATATAATTATGTAGAATATAGATAAAATATAAAACATTTGAACTGGAAAAGATATTTAAGATCCAGTAGTTCTCAGAGTATGGCCCAGACCAGCACTATCAGCATTGCTGGGGAATTAGAAATACAGATTCTCAAGAGAAACTCTGTGGGTAAGGCCCTGACATCCATGTTTTACAGCTGACACATGCTAAAGTGTGAGAACCACTGATTAATCCAAGTCCTTTGTTTTAGAGACCCGATCCAGGTCATTCAGCTTATTCGTGGCACAGATGGAATAGAAGGTGGATGGGGCAGTGAGGTCACCTGGAGCCTGTGATCAACATTTAAATGATAGATTCTTCCCCAGCGTGCACCCAGAAAGAGATTTTGCATTTTTGAATAGCCTCAGACACACACAGCTCATTAAAAATTTAATAATAATAAAAAACCCATTCTAAGATGCAGGCATTGTGTTATGCTCTTCTAATAGTTCATCAGATCCTCTCTACACATACACACAGCTATATTTAAACTGGATAACCAACAAGAACCTACCATACATCACAGGGAACTCTGCTCCAGTGTTATGTGACAGCCTGGATGGGAGGGGCATTTGGGGAAAATGGATACATGTGTATGTATGGCTGAGTCCCTTTGCTCTCTACCTGAAACTGTCACACCATTGTTAATCAGCTATACCCCAGTATTAAAAAAAAAAAGTTTAAAACAACAACAACAAAAACAGTTCATCGGATACTCGGCAACCCGGTCAGGTAGGCGTTAATACCTCCATTTTAGGGAATGGATGCACAGAGAGGGTAAATAAATTCTCACAGTCTTCTAATTGGTAAGGTGGAGACCCAGGATTCAAATGCACCTTTGTCCAAATGCAGGTCTGCTTGAGACCAGGCAGGTGAGGAGGCTAAATGTGATTCTGAGCCTTGGCCTCGCCCCTGTATGGGAAAGGGGTCATGGTCTGGTGTTCCCGTCCTCGGTCGGGCTTCCCACCTGAAACAGGTTGAGAAGGGGATGATGCTGGTCATGATAATGGCTTCCTGAGGTTGTGCAAGCTCACCTCGCCCTCCCTGGGGCTCACTGGCTACTCTGGCAACCCCCAGAAAGCCTCCAACTGAGTCTGTCTTTTCTAACTTTGCCGAGGCGCTCTTGGCCAAGGGGAAGCTGGCCTCAGTTTGGTGGCCTGGGTCGCTGAAAGCAGGAGGGGAGAAGTTGAGCCAGCAGCTCCATGAGATTGCTGCCAACATCTGGCCAGCTGTTGCCCATCAGCTGGAAAGCTAGCCAGAGTGTCTCCTAGGGCTGGTCCCTGGAGTGCTGGAGGGTGCAGTGACCGTGCCAGATCCTGGCTGGGGGCCAGAGAGAAATCAATCCAGGTCTGTGCCTGCAGGGCCCCCACACCTGGTGCCTGCAATTTCTGGCTCAAGAGGCTTGTCACAGAATGATGGGTGAACACAGCAGGAAGGGACTTGACTGACTATATGCCCGGGGCTTTTCAAACTTTTTAACAAGGTGGAGACCTTTCTTCAAGTGACATTGCAGGTAGTAATGACCAGTGCAGAGAACTTACAGGCGGGTCTCAGAGCCTAAGGAGATCCTGGGAGCCCCCAGTGCTCTGTGGAGCAGTGCAAGCTCCTTACAGCCGCCTTCCTGAAAGAGGACAAAACCTAACCTATTTTGAGATGGGTTAAAGATCCACGGGGCTGCAAAAGAGTCGGACACGACTGAGTGATTAACACTTGACAAAGAATCATGTACAGATGTGAGAGCTGGTTCACAAAGAAGGCTGAGCACTGAAGAATTGATGCTTTTGAACTGTGATGCTGGAGAAGAGTCTTGAGAGTCCCTGGGACAGCAAGGAGATCAAACCAGCCAATCCTAAAGGAAATCAACCCTGAATATTCACTGGAAAGATTGATGCTGAAGCTGAAGCTCCAATACTTTGGCCACCTGATGTGAAGAGCCAACACATTGGAGAAGAGCCAACACTTTGGAAAAGACCCTGATGCTGGGAAAGATTGAGGTCAGGGGGGAGAAGGGGGCAACAGAGAATGAGATGGTTGGACGGCATCACCGACTTGATGGACATGAGTTTGAGCAAACTCTGGGAGAGATTGGAGGACAGAGAAATCTGGTGTGCTTCAGCCCATGGGGTCGCATAGAGTTCACACGACTTAGCAAATGAACAAAAAAGAGTCCTGGGAGAAAGTTGACAGATGAGTGGCACCACATAGACACTGGGTCCACTTGTCACCTTCTGAAGAAGGTATCAGAGAGATTAGTTTGTTTCTGCCCCTGGGGTGGGGGATAGAATTTAGCTTAAGGCGATGCCACTGGCTAGGCAGTGAAGGGGAACAGTGGCGAACAGCTGTGCCGCACAGAGAAGAGCCCGGCGGTTCTCAAGTCTAAACTTCACCCAACACCATCAGTCATTAGGACTTATCCGGCTTCACGGGTCCCTGGCCTCCAGCCAGATTCTGGGCTTTCTGTGGACCCCAGGCTTAGGGCAGACACAGCCTGTCTCTCACTGCAGACGTCGTGACCGTGTCTGCTCTGTTTATTGGATTATTTCTATCCTCAAAGTTTATCCACATCTGGGTTTTACCCAGCCCACTGACCTCTATTCCATGCCCTGGACTTTATATAGCTGAGGATCTGTTTGTTTATTTACAGAGTCAAGACTTTATCCTGCTCCTTCTCAATCAGTCAGAGCTCAGAGGACGGAAACTGTCTACCTCTGTTCACTTGCACCAGGCGTCTGCTTAGCATGCTGCTTTGGCTGGGTCCTCTGAGGCTATACTGCACACAGTTCTGTGAGTAAGTCAGGCTTAGCACAATACATCCTCATTTAACTATTTAAATTACCCTATCCCTGGTGGCTCAGATGATAAAGAACCTGCCTGCAATGCAGGAGACCCAGGTTCAATCCCTGGATTGGGAAGATCCCCTGGAGAAGGAAATGGCTACCCACTCCAATATTCTTGCCTGGGAAATCCCATGAACAGAGGAGCCCAGCAAGCTGCAGTCCATGGGGTCACAAAGAGTCAGACACAACTGAGCATGCACTCATGTATGTCATGCACGTCCCAGGCCCCCAGCTCACTTTGTGTATTAAACACTCAGATGGAGGGCCAGTTACTTTACAAAACCCCAGGCTGGGATGACACGCAGCCGCGTCTCTTCCTTTTTGGCACCCGGGCCACACGTTTCTTTTATTTTTATAATGAGCCTCTGCCTCTTGTCTCTGCTGTGCAGTTAATTGCCTGTTACACTAGAAAGAATGCCGACTGCACTTTGCTAAAACCCAGCAAAACCATTCAATAACGATCTGCTAATTTCTTCCAAGCAATTATTTATTTATTTGCTTGCTTTTCTCTTGATGAGGGTGAAGGGGTTGAGAGGGGAAGGTGGGGGGGGGGATTTGTTCATTCCAGTGGATTTACCATTTCTGTGATGGTTTCCCCCAGAGAGGCCTTAATAATTCTTACAGAACATTATGCTTAACTTTCCGTCTCCCAGATGTTTAAAAACTAGATCCTTCTTTCAGGAATTTGCACCCAGCGTGGGGTCAGGGTAGGGACAAGCCGATCCTAGAAGGAGCTGATCATGGACAAGGGGCAGAGGCTGGTGGGGCTCTGGGGCTATTTCCCCATCAGGCAAAAGCAGGATCAGTGCTGGGGGCTCAGGATAATTTTAGAGGCCATTAAAATACGTTTGGGCTTCCCAGGTGGCACTGTTAGGAAAGAATCCTCCTGCCGATACAGGAAACACAAGAGACACTAGTTTGATCCCTGGGCCAGGAAGATCCTCTGGAGGAGGATAAGGCAACCCACACCAGTATGCTTGCCTGGAGAATCCCCATGGACAGAGAAGCCTGGTGGGCTACAGTCCAGGGGTCGCACATGACTGAAATGACTTAGCAGGCATGCATGCAGAACACCTTCATTTGTTTTAAAATCAGAAGTCAGAGAAAAGACCATGGACATAATCAAAGCTAGATTAAATGTGTCTTCATATCAGTGCAGCTGTAAAATAGAACTTTTAATATCGTTTTATGGGCTTCCAAGGTGGCTCAGTGGGAAAGAACCCACCTGCCAATTCAGGAGATGCACAGACGCAGGTTCGATCCCTGGGTCGGGAAGATCCCCTAGAGAAGGAAATGGAAACCCACTCCAATATTCTTGCCTGGAGAATCCCATGGACAGAAGAGCCTGGCGGGCTATAGTCCACTGGGTCGCAAAGAGTCAGACAAGACTTAGTGACTAAAAAACAACAACAACATCATTTTATGGAAGAAGAAGCCTAAGAAGTCAAAAGCACTGAGAGCCCCTGGAGGTGATAATACAATCCATGTTCTATCACCACCCCAGGCGGCAGGCTCTCTCCCCACTCCCTCCCTCTTTCCCTCCTCCCTGGGCCTTTCTCTCTATCTCCCACTTTCTATATTTCTCTCCTTTTTTCTTACAAGTCCTTGTTCAACACCCACACGGGAAGTGCTAACCTTTCTAAGGAGATGGAGAGAGACAGTCAGTGGAGTAGCCCAGGACTGACCGTGGCAGAGACCCCTGTGCTGCTCCCACATTGTGCTAGGTGTTTTTCCCACACTGGTATTGAATTACCCTGCTGTTGCTGCTGCACTGATTTTTAAAACAATCACCAAATGATAGAAGAGAAAAGGAATGCAAAAATCAAGGGTTATAGTTCTGGACCATTTTCCAGCTGTAAAGCATAAAAAAAATGACACGAAAGCATTTACAAAGTGTGAGAGAGATGCAAACAGACACACACACAGACACGCGTACACACAGGGAGAGATACACACACACAGACATACAGGTACTGAGCCAACCCATCAGGAGCTGCCCAAGTGGAGAAGTGATACCCCCACCCCATTTACCCCCTTCAGAGGTCTCTGCACTGACCCTGATGAGCATAATTCAGCTCAGCCGGCATCTATTTTTCTGGGGAACACAGGTCTGCAGGAGGTGGCATCTTATTAGTAGCAGAGCCCATCTTGCTCCCATGGGTGCCCTGCCCACAGTCATTTTCCTGGAGCACAGTTCAGAAGACTTTCATTTGGTTTGGCCCTAAAGGATCCTCTAATGAGACTTGAGGAACCACAGGTTAATACACAGTAAGCTGAATCTGGGAGCAGTGTAAATAGTAGATGTCCAGACTTAACGCTCTTGTAAGATCTTCAACACCTCACATGAATCAAGTCTTATTTAAGGAAGATTCACAAGGATCCAAACCTGGCTCATCCACGTACTTTGCTTCTTCTTTAAAGGAGATGCTCCAAGGGCTTCTCTGGTGGATCAGATGGTAAAGAATCTGCCTGCAAGGCAGGAGACCCAGGTTTGATTCCTGGGTTGGGAAGATCCCCTGGAGAGGGGAATGGCAACCCACTCCAGTATTGGTACCTGGAGAATCCCATGGACAGAGGAGCCTGGTGAGCTACAGTCCATGGGGCTGCAAAGAGTTGGACACGACTGAGCGACTAACACTTTTGCACCCTGCCCTCTGCCTCCCCACCCCCACCTTCCTCACCTCCCCCCCAACAACTTCCCTCCAGATCTGACAGGAAACCAGCTCTCCGTCTGCCCTTCAGTTCCCATGAAGCCTGGGCTGGCTCATCCTCAGCACAAACTCCGGAGCCAATAATGCTTTTAAAGCCCTTGAAGAATGTTTTCAATTATAATTCACAGAGCTCAGGCTCTGTTCGAAGTCTGCGCGAGCAGGCTGATGGCAGCTGCCAGAGCTGTAAGCCAGGCAGGAGCGGAGCGGGAGAGGGTGGCGGCGGGGGGCAGGGGGGTGGGGGAGGATGTAGGTTCTCCATAAACATGTGATCCTGAAAATACGTGTCATTATAAAAGCTATGCTACATACCTGTAAGCAAATAGACAAGAGATGTGACATTGAACCACACACTTTAGTGTGTGCCATGTGTCTTGGAATAACGTCTTTATTCGTGTCTGTAGGCTCAGTTACCTACACACATTCTTACATTATGATTTTGGGTTTTTAGAAGTGGGATATATTTAAATACTTTTTTGTCATCCTATTTTCACCTTTCCTGCCCCCCACTTACTGTTTTGTAAAACATTTTGCTGTTATTAAATCTTATGGCTGCCTGGGGCGGGGCGGGGGGAGCAGGAAAAGTGAAATGGGGGAGAGATTAGTTAGGGAGTTTGGGATGGACATCTACACACTGCTATATTTAAAATGAGTGAGCAACAAGGACCTACTCTACAGCACAGGGAACGCTTTCAATGTTAATATGGCAGCCTGGATGGGAGGGGAGTTTGAGGGAAAATGGATTCATGCATATGTGCGGCTGAGTCCCCTCACTGTCCACCTGAACCTATCACAACATTGTCAGTTGGCTATACTCCAATATAAAATTAAAAGTTTTTGAAAAAATCTTCTGTATCTTTTGTTTTACTTCTTTTGTACTATTTCTTGCACTAAATAAATGGTAATGAATTTAACATCCTCACTTTGTAAATCATAGAGTTTATTTCCAGTAGCTTTGATATCGCAAAGGTACAGACTCATTTACAAAGACCATTGGCGTTTTCTTTTCACCGTGGTAAGGAATAAGAAAGGACACGGGTTCTTTGTGTCCCTACTCCCCAGTTTTCACTCTTCCTCCTTTTAAGAAGGGAGCCCAAAGCCTCTGAGAGCCTTTGTGGCCCCGCATGAAGACAGTTCTCTCTCCTTGGCTTTTGTTGGGCAAGTCTCAGTTTATTGAGGGGATTATGCAAAGAGTACGGGCCAAGTGGCTTTGTGTGGGAGAGGAGTTCTGCAGTCATAAAAGGGAGAGGAGAGAGTGGAAGGATTGAGTCTGGGTCTGGCAGTGCCCCAGGGGTGGGGAGGGGGTGTAGGACATCCCTGGGAATAGCTGCTCAGGGCGGACATAGGGCTGGGGCTTGGGAGGGGCAGGAGGGAGGGGTTACTCCCAGTCTGGCAAGTATTCTTGTCTCCAAGCAAGGCACAGAATCAAGGGGGTGCCACCTACATGAGGCGGTGTAGAAAAGATCACCCGCGTCCACCAAGATTGGACTCAATGCAAACTTCCTGATTCCTTAGACTTGAGACCCCAAGAAGAGAGAAGCGTCTTCAAAAAAAGACAGGACAGGTTTTCCACCTTCCTGGTATGATCGGTAGGGGTACCATGTTTATTTCTATTCATTTACTCATTTATTTTTATTTTTTAACTTGCTATTTTATACTGGAGTACAGTTGGTTAGCAATGTAGTGCTGATTTCAGGTGTGCGGCAAAGTGATTCAGTTATACATGTACGTGTATCTACTCTTTTTAAATTCTTTTCCCATTTAGGTTGTTAAATAGCATTGAGCAGAGTTCCCTGTGCTATGTAGGTTGGTTAACCATTTTACGATCAATTTTTCTTTTTTATTGATGTGTAGCTTTGTTGTGGCAGGTTTTTTTTTTCTCTTTTTAAAAATTCTTTTGACCTTTTAATTTTGTACTGGGGTATATAGCCAATTAACAATGTTGTGTTAGTTTCAGGTGAAAAGCGAAGGCACTCAGCCCTTCCATGGATATACATGAATCCATTCTCGCCCGAACTCCGCTCTCATCCAGGCTGCCATATAACATTGAGCAGAGTTCCCTGTGTTAGACAGAAGGTCCTTGTTGCTTACTCATTTTAAATATAGCAGTGTGTACCTGTCCATCCCAGATCCCCTAACTATCCCTTCCCCACATCCTGATTTGTATTATAAAATGACAAAATGTATCGAAATTTCTCACATGTTCAAATCTGCACAGTTAAGAAACTTCAGTTCAGTTGCTCAGTCGTGTCAGACTCTCCGTGACCCCATGAATCACAGCACGCCAGGCCTCCCTGTCCATCACCAACTCCCGGAGTACACTCAAACTCATGTCCACAGAGTCGGTGATGCCATCCAGCCATCTCATTCTCCGTCGTCCCCTTCTCCTCCCGCCCCCAACCTTTCCCAGCATCAGTCTTTTCCAGTGAGTCAACTCGTTGCATGAGGTGGCCAAAGTATTGCAGTTTCAGCTTTAGCATCAGTCCCTCCAATGAACATCCAGGATTGATCTCCTTTAGAATGGACTGGTTGGATCTCCTTGCAGTACAAGGGACTCTCAAGAGTCTTCTCCAACACCACAGTTCAAAAGCATCAATTCTTCGGTGATCAGCTTTCTTCACAGTCCAACTCTCACATCCATACATGACCACGGAAAAAACCATTGCCTTGACTAGACGGACCTTGGTTGGCAAAGTAATGTCTCTGCTTTTTATATACTATCAAGGTTGGTCATAACTTTGCTTCCAAGGAGCAAGTGTCTTTTAATTTCATGGCTGCAATCAGCATCCCCAGTGATTTTGGAGCCCAAAAAATTAAAGTCTGACACTGTTTCCACTGTTTTTCCATCTATTTCCCATGAAGTGATGGGACCAGATGCCATGATCTTTGTTTTCTGAATGTTGAGCTTCAAGCCAACCTTTTCACTCTCCTCTTTCACTTTCATCAAGAGGCTTTTGAGTTCCTCTTCACTTTCTGCCATAAGGGTAGTGTCATCTGCATATCTGAGGTTATTTATATTTCTCCCAGCAATCTTGATTCCAGCTTGTGCTTCTTCCAGCCCAGCGTTCCTCATGATGTACTCTGCATAGAAGTTAAATAAGCAAGGTGACAATATACAACCTTGACGTACACCTTTTCCTGTTTGGAACCAGTCTGTTGTTCCATGACCAGTTCTAACTGTTGCTTCCTGACCTGCATACAGGTTTCTCAAGAGGCAGGTCAGGTGGTCTGGGATTCCCATCTCTTTCAGAATGTTCCACAGTTGATTGTGATCCACACAGTCAAAGGCTTTGGCATAGTCAATGAAGCAGAAATAGATGTTTTTCTGAAACTCTCTTGCTTTCTCCATGATCCAGCGGATGTTGGCAATTTGATTTCTGGTGCCTCTGCCTTTTCTAAAACCTGCTTGAACATCTGGGAGTTCACAGTTTACATACTGCTGAAGCCTGGCTTGGAGAATTTTGAGCATGACTTTACTAGCGTGTGAGATGAGTGCAATTGTGCAGTAGTTTGAGCATTCTTCGGCATTGCCTTTCTTTGGGATTGGAATGAAGACTGACTTTGTCCAGTCCTGTGGCCACTGCTGAGTTTTCCAAATTTGCTGGCATATTGAGTGCAGCACTTTCACAGCATCATCTTTCAAGACTTGCTCCAGCACTAACATTTCAGTGAATACCTTTGCACGTATCTATAATTATTTTCTTGAGATGCAACCCTAAGAATGTTTAAAAAGCTGTCTCTTTTTAAAGCCCTTTTGCATTACACTCAAATGATATTGACTTAGTTTTCACATCCATCAGTGTAATTTAGGAGTGTTCCTTTTCCACACAGAAATTTCTGGTCCCTGTCAATGTCAAAATCCTGAACTCTCCTGCCTTACTCGTGGAGATTTCCTTATTAAACCCTGGTTTGACTTTCTGGAAGGAACTCCCTGAAATCCTTTCTCAATTGGGGTTCCGTGAGAGAATAAAGCCATACAGAAAATGACCTGAGTGACTATTTCCAATTCTCCCATGGTTGGTACATGACTGGAACCAACGGACGGACGGAACGGAAGTCGTGTCCAACTCTTTACGACCCCATGGACTATAGCCCACTAGGCTCCTCTGTCCATGGGATTCTCCAGGCAAGAATCCTGGAGTGGGTTGTCATTTCCTTCTCCAGGGGATCTTCCCCACACAGGGATCAAACCCATGTCTTTTGCATTGGCAGGCGAGTTCTTTAGCATTGAGCCTCCTGGGAAGCCCCTTATAAGGGAAGCAATGCCTTGGGGCTTTAGGGCTTAATTCTGTCCTGGAAGGGAACCTGGGTGGGAAAGGAGAGAGAGGCAGGGACAGATATACAGAGAGCACGGTGTGCAAGGGATGCTCTCTGGGGCCCCTGACTGCACACTTTGGAAACCCTTTCCTTTTCTGTTGTCCTCCTTGGCCATATAGGAAGTGATGTAGAAGCGGTGACCTTTTTTGGGAGCTATGCAGCTTTACTACCTTCTTCATATTGCCTGCAACTTGAAAAACCAAGTTTTGTATCCTGACCAAATCTCTCTTTAAAAAAAAAAAACGCACTAATTTCTTCAGCAATTCATAACTCCCTTTAAAACTTAGAAGACTTTGTTTTCATTCAATACTAGGTGCTCGCCACACACAAATCTCGCCACACCACCCTGCCAATTTCTTTTTTGGTTTCTTTGCTTCCCTACCCATATACAGTCTTGATTCAGGCAGCCCCATCGAATCTATCTGGGCTTTCCTGGTGGCTCAGCTGTAAAGAATTTGCCTGCCAATGCACGAGACTCTGGCTTGATCCCTGGGTCAGGAGGATTCCCTGGAGGAGAAGAAAATGGCAACCCACTCTAGTATTCTTACCTGGGAAATCCCATGACCAGAGGAACCTGTCAGGCTACAGTCTGTGGGGTTGCAAAGATTCGGACACGACTGAGCAACTGAGCACTTGCATGCACTCACACACACACACACACACACATATTCCAGTCTATCTAAAACAGCATTCGAGAAAAAGGATACACCCTTACTGCAATCACTGCCTGGGGTCATTTGATTCCCCCACAACGTTTTACTGACCTTTTGCCACTAACAGCTTTTTTCAATCCCATCTTCTTCTTGTTTGGAGTCTAGAAGCAGTTGGCTTTATTGCCCCTCATTGTTGCAAATATTAATATTTGAAATCTTTCTGTTCTCTTTTGTTTTTCCCTATAAACCAACTACTTCTTTCCTGGGTCAGTCCTTTCCTATCAGGCCTTCCCAGATTCAGCAGGTAACAACCAACATGCACAGCTGATGTGTCTTCTATCTCTTCCGCTAGTATCAACAGGCTCCAGATCTACCTTTTGGATGAGGAAATGGCAATCCGCTCCAGTATCCTTGCCTGGAGAATCCCATGGACAGAGGAGCCTGGTGCGCTACAGTCCATGGGGTCAAATAGAGTCAGACATAACTGAGCATGCATGCATGATCTACCTTTTTTTTGATCTACCTTTTGAGTCACTTCAGATGACAGTCTTTTCTGAATATTTTACCTCTGTATAGCATGTATATCCAACCCCCCAGACTGCCATGGGCTTCCTCACTGCCTCTGCCTGCTCAGCCAATCCCAATATCAGTAATAATTGTTGTATTAGTCAGTTAAGACAAAGTGCTGTAACAAACAGCTTCAAGTCTCAATGGCTTAATATAAGAATGATTTCTTCTTTACTCATGCAAAGTTCCAAGGGGATGTTCGTGGACTGGCAGCTCCTTTTCCAGTGGTGACTGTGGGATCAAGTCTTTGTTTATCGTGTGACAGCATCCTCAACATGTGGCTTCCAAGACTGCTGCAAACAGGGGAGCGAGAGGAAGACCAAGAGGTTTGTTGTTGATTGTTCTTGAGTAGACCCAGGCAAATGAATTGGTTCACATCTCTTCCAGCCACGTATTATCGTCCAGACTAGTCATATGAGCTGTCCAGATGAGAAGCAGGTAGTAGAGTCTAGGTACTTAGGGTAAGCCTGGCAAAGTATTCAAGAGATGGCTGGTAAATTATATATTCAGTTTTACTTTATTTTATTGTTTATTTATTTTCTTTGGCCACACTGCACAGTATGTGGGATCCTCAGTTTCCAGATTTTGGAAAAAAAAACTATGACCAACCTAGACATTGTATTAAATTGCAGAGACATCACTTTGCCAACAAAGGTCCATCTAGTCAAAGCTATGGTTTTTCCCATAGTCACCTATGGGTGTGAGAGTTGAACCATAAAGAAGGCTGAGCACTGAAGAAATGAGGCTTTTGAACTGTGGTGTTGGAGGAGACTCTTGAGAGTCCCTTGGACTGCAAGGAAATCAAACCAGTCAATCCAAAGGAAATCAACCCTGAATATTCATTGGAAAGACTGATGCTGAAGCTGAAGTTCCAATATTTTGAACACCAGATGCGAAGAGCCAACTCACTGGAAAAGACCCTGATGCTGGGAAAAATTGAGGGCGAGGGAGAAGGGGGCGACAGAGGATGAGATAGTTGGATGGCATCACTGACTCAATGGACATGAGTTTGAGCAGACTTCAGGAGATAGTGAAGGACAGGGAAGGCTGGCGTGCTACAGTCCAAGGGGTCACAAAATGACTGAAGAACAACAGTTCCCAGACCAAGGATCAAACCCATGCCCCCTGCATTGGAAGCATGGAGTCTTAACTGCTAGACTGCGAGGGAAGTCCCTATATATTCAATTTCAAATCTGCATTATATTCATTTTTTCATTTATTATTTCTCTTTTTGTTATCCTGCTTTGAAATCCATTTTACCTGAAGTATATATAAACATTTTATTTTTTATATTTAAATCTTATTTTTGTTGAAAATTTATTTAAAAGGTATGAAAATATGGCAGGATTTACATTCCCTGTTTTCTAAATTATTGGGCAATAGCCCCAAGGCTATATTTAATTCAATATATTTGTTTGGTTTCTTTGTTTACTTGAATGAAATCTTTTGTTTGTACTAAATTCGTAAACTGTTTTCTGTATTTTTTTTTGCTTTGTTTCTAGTCTGTGTTTTCTGTCTAGTCCACCAGCAGTGTCACAGTATTTTAATTATTTCAGTTATTTTATTAAGATTTTAATATCTAGCAGGCTATCTCTTTTGTTTCAGTTCAGTTCAGTCGCTCAATCATGTCCAACTCTTTGCGACCAGATGGACTGCAGCATGCCAGGCCTCCCTGTCCATCACCAACTCCCGGAGTTTACTCAGACTCATGTCCATTGAGTCGGTGATGCCATCCAACCACCTCACCCTCTGTTGTCCCCTTCTCCTCCCATCTTCAAACTTCCCCAACGTCAGGGTCTTTTCAAGTGAGTCAGTTCTTCACATCAGGTGGCCAAAGTATTGGAGTTTCAGCTTTAGCATCAGTCCTTCCAGTGAATATTCAGGACTGATTTTCTTTAAGATGGGACTAGATGGTAAAGGTTAGGTCTCCTTGCAGTACAAAGTCTTCTCCAACAAGAGTCTTCTCCAACACCACAGTTCAAAAGCATCAGTTCTTCAGCGCTCGGCTTTCTTTAAGGTCCAACTCTCACATCCATACATGACTATTGGAAAAACCATAGCTTTGACTAGATGAACCCTTGTCTGCTTTTTAACACGCTGTCTAGGTTGGTTATAACTTTTCTTCCGAGGAGCAAGCATCTTTTAATTTCATGGCTGCAGTCACCATCTGCAGTGATTTTCAGTTCAGTTCAGTCGCTCAGTCGTTTCCGACTCTTTGCGACCCCATGAATGACAGCATGCCAGGCCTCCCTGTCCATCACCAACTCCCGGAGTTAACTCAAACTCATGTCCATCGAGTCGGTGATGCCATCCAGCCATCTCATTCTCTGTTGTCCCCTTCTCCTCCCACCCCCAGTTCTTCCCAGCATCAGAGTCTTTTCCAGTGAGTCAACTCGTCGCATGAGGTGGCCAAAGTATTGGAGTTTCAGCTTTAGCATCAGTCCTTCCAATGAACACCCAGGACTGATGTCCTTTAGAATGGACAGGTTGGATCTCCTTGCAGTCCACCCAGAATAAAGTCTGTCACTGTTTCCACTGTTTCCCCAACTATTTGCCATGAAGTGATAGGACCGGATGCCATGATCTTAGTTTTCTGAATGTTGAGTTTTAAGCCAACTTTTTCACTCTCCTCTTTCACTTTCATCAAGAGGCTCTTTAGTTCTTCTTCACTTTTTGCCATCAGGGTGGTGTCATCTGCATATCCGAGGTTAATGATATTTCTCCCAGCAATCTTGATTCCCGCTTGTGCTTCATCCAGCCTGGCATTTCGCATGATGTACTCTGCATATAAGTTAAATAAGCAGGGTGACAATATACAGTCTTGACATACTCCTTTCCCGATTTGGAACCAGTCTGTTGTTCCATATCCAGTTCTAACTGTTGCTTCCTGACCTGCATACATATTTCTTAAGAGGCAGGTTAAATGGTCTGGTATATTTTGGCCTTATTTACTCTTCAAGGTGAATATTAGAATTTTGGGGTGGGACAAAATTTTTGAAAACCCCTTACAAATTTAGACTGGAGGCATTTTGAATGAATGAGTTAACATGGGGAGCACTGATATCTTTATATTTAGACTCTTCCCCGGAGAAGGCAATGGCAAGCCACTCCAGTACTCTTGCCTAGAAAATCACATGGACAGGAGCCTGGTGGGCTGCAGTCCATGGGGTCACTACTAGTCGGACACGACTGAGCGACTTCACTTTCACTTTTCACTTTCACACACTGGAGAAGGAAAGGGCAACCCACTCCAGTGTTCTTGCCTGGAGAATCCCAGGGACAGGGGAGCCTGGTGGGCTGCCGTCTATGGGGTCGCACAGAGTCGGACACGACTGAAGTGACTTAGCAGCAGCAGCAGCAGACTCTTCCCACAGAGAAACCTGGTGTATTTTCTAATTGTTTTTCAGGTCTTCTGTGCTTTTTCAATAAAGGTCTGTAGCTTTTCTTTTTATTCATATGAATCTATTTTTGTGATAATTATTCTTATGTATATCACAAAAAATAGACTCATATGAATAAAAAGAAAAGCTACAGACCTTTACTGAAAAAGCACAGAAGACCTGAAAAGCAATCAGAAGATGTACCATATTCTTCCCATGGACAGAGGAGCCTGGTGAACTATAGTCCATAGGGTTGCAAAGAGTTGGACACGACTGAAATGACTTAGTGTACACACACAAACACACACACACACACACACACACATATATAGTTGTTGCTATTACAGTCTTTTAAAATTGTATGCCATTACTGATTACTGCTGGCTTATCAGGACACTATATGTAGCGTTCCTATATATACATACATATGCATATTAATTCTCTAATTGGCCATCTTCCTGAACTCTCTCATTAATTCTAATAAGTCTTGTTAGTTTTTCTAACTCATTCTCTGGATTTTCCAGATAGACACCCAGAAATTTGCTGCAGTCTTGTAGAGCAATTCTGTATCTGTCTTATCTCTATTCCTTGAATGTAAACTCCTGGAAAGGAGGAGCAGGAGTGCTAAGTTGCTCATTTGTGTCCAACTCTTTGTGACTGTATGGACTGTACCCCATCAGGCTCCTCTGTCCATGGGATTGTCGAGGCAAGAACACTGGAGTGGGTTGCCATTCCTTCCTCCAGGGGATCTTCTCCACCCAGAGATTGAACTTGAGTCTCCTGTGGCTCCTGCATTGCAGGCAGATTCTTTACTGCTCAGTCACAGAGGGAAGCCCAAGAGCAGGTACTAAGTGTAATTTGCATCCTCCCCAGACTCTGTAATCTGGAGACAGTCTGGGGAAATAATTGTTGAATGCACTGCAAGGAGGAAGCCTGACTGTGCTGGCCCTTGGCTTTTCTTACTTCTCTTCACTGAGTTGGAACATTTTTAAATTTTAATTAAAGAACAGTTGATTTACAACATTGTATTAGTTTCAAGTGTAGGACAAAGTGATTCAATCATACATATAAATTCTTTTTCAGATTCTTTTCTGTTAAAGGTTATTGTAAGATATTGATTATAGTTCCCTGTGCTATATAGTAGGACTTTGTTGTTTATCTGTTTAATATATACTAATGTGTATCTAGCAATAGTTAGAACTGGACATGGAACAACAGACTGGTTCCAAATAGGGAAAGGAGTACGTCAAGGCTGTATATTGTCACCCTGCTTATTTAACTTATATGCAGAGTACATCATGAGGAACCCTGGGCTGGAGGAAGCACAAGCTGGAATCAAGATTGCTGGGAGAAATATCAATAACCTCAGATATGCAGATGACACCACCCTGATGGCAAAAAGTGAAGAAGAACTAAAGAGCCTCTTGATGAAAGTGAAAGAGGAGAGTGAAAAAGTTGGCTTAAAGCTCAACATTCAGAAAACTAAGATCATGGCATCTGGTCCCATCACTTCATGGGAAATAGATGGGGAAACAGTGGACACAGGGTCAGACTTTATTTTTTTTAGGCTCCAAAATCACTGCAGATAGTGACTGCAGCCATGAAATTAAAAGACACTTCTTGGAAGGAAAGTTACGACCAAACTAGATAGCATATTAAAAAGCAGAGACATTTCTTTCCCAACAAAGTTCCGTCTAGTCAAGGCTATGGTTTTTCCGGTGGTCATGTATGGATGTGAGAGTTGGACTGTGAAGAAAGCTGAGCACCAAAGAATTGATGCTTTCGAACTGTGGTGTTGGAGAAGACTCTTGAGAGTCCCTTGTACTGCAAGGAGATCCAACCAGTCCATCCTGAAGGAGATCAGTCCTGGGTGTTCATTGGAAGGACTGATGCTAAAGCTAAAACTCCAATACTTTGGCCACCTCATGCAAAGAGTTGACTCATTGGAAAAGACCCTGATGCTGGGAGTGATTGGGAGCAGGAGGAGAAGGAGACGACAGAGAATGAGATGGTTGGATGGCATCAACGACTCGATGGGCATGAGTTTGAGTAAACTCCGGGAGTTGGTGATGGACAAGGAGGCCTGGCATGCAGCGATTCATGGGGTCGCAAACAGTTGGACACGACTGAGCGACTGAACTGAACTGAACTGAGTGTGTATCTATTAATCTCAATTTCCTAATTTTATCCCTTCCTCTGGCCATTTCCCCTTTGGTAATCATAAGTTTGTTCTCTAAGTCTGTAAGTCTGTTTCTGTTTTGTAAATAAGTTCATTGGTATCTTTTTTTTTAAGATTTCACATATAAGTGATGATATTTGTCTTTGTCTGAATCAGCATTTTTGACTCCTTTCAGCTACTTACCAATAGGCCTGGTTTGCCTAGACTGTGCTCCAATATTCTTGCCTGGAAAATCCCATGCACAGAGGACCTGGCAGGCTGTACAGTCCAAGGGTCCCAAAGTGATGGACACAACTGAACCACTAAACACACACAAAGATACAACAGGAACCAGGACCAGAAAGAGAACCAGGTTTTCTCACTACTTCTCTGTCCTCATCAGTCCCTGGAAACCACAATGTCCAGACTGCACTTGTAATTTAATTTCAGCCTGTGTTATTCAGCTTTAGATTTGAAAAATGTTCTATTTCCTCAAGATGATGACAGAAGCCTGTAAAAGCCAGCTGGCCAAATTATAAAATTACATTTGTGTTTCATTACTAATAGTTAGATTTTGGGGGTTATTTAATCTATAGGAATTATGCATACAATGTATTTCATCTGGCTGACCATCAGATGCTTCTAGAGTGGGCATTTTCAGAATTTGTCTGTTTTTTTCACCCCTAAATTCCTTAGATCAGAGATAGAGAAACCTCCATATTTAGTTCAATCTCATTTAGTTATAAACAAGTTTAAAAAACAAATGTTCTACCACTCATGTTCCATCACAATTATCATCAACAAACATAATTATAGCTGCATCTGAAAGAAACTTCCCTGGCTCAGAAAAGGCACAAGCATTCAAGTTGTTGGAACTGGAGGGACTTGGGAGACTATATGTCTCAGCGGGCTCATTTTACAGTTGGGACATGGTGGTCCAGAGAGGGGGCGTGACTTTTGCATGGATGCAAAGATATAAGAACCCAGAATTTCTGACTCCCATTTCTTTGCTGTTTCTATAACAAAATACTGTGGAGTCTGCTGAGATCTTAAGCAGGAGATAGGTAAGGTGACCCTCCTGGTAAAGAACCCAACTGCCAGTGCAGGAGACGTAAGAGATGTGGGTTCCATCCCTGGGTCAGGAAGATCCCTTGGAGAAGTGCATGGCAAACCACTTCAGTATTCTTGCCTGAGAAATCCCCTGGACAGAAGAACTTGACTTTCATTTATGAACTTAGCACATGCCATGTGCTGTTTTGCATCCTTTACACATTTCTACTCACTTAACCCTCCTCATGGACTGTAGCCCACCAGGCTCTTCTGGCCATGGAATTCTCCAGGCAAACATACCGGAGTGGGTAGCCATTTCCTTCTCCAGGGGATCTTCCTGACCCAGGGATCAAACCCAGGTCTTCCACATTGCAGGCAGATTCTTTACTCTCTGAGCCACCAAGGAAGCCCTCCAAAATGTTTATATTATTATAATTGTTATTTTAGAGAAGGTGAAATAGAACTGCACAGTAATTTCGTAACTTATCCAGCATCATGATGCTCTTAACTGTGGCGGAGGCATGTGAATCCATGTTTTTAGCTCTGTCTCCTCTCTACCACGTGGAGTTATTGAATCCATCAAAAAGGAACTTGCATGTCATATTGTTTTGTCACCTGCAAAGGAAATATCATGCAAATGTGCTTTAATATCATTCTTCACCATGTAGTATCTCAACTTTATCTTAGTTCGTCTTCATAACACACTTTCTTAAAAATAATTACAAAAACGATAGGTGTGCTAGAAAAGAGCTCCAGAAAGGGAGAGACTGAGGTCCAAGGAGCTTAGCCATGGAGATGGTTTTCTACAATATGAGTTTCCAGCCCCCAAACATGTGTTCTCTATTGCATCACACATTTAAAAAGGATCACAGAGACTCCAGAAAGAAAATACAACAGTCACAGACCTTTTATCCTCATCCCCTTCCTTCTGAGGCTGTGTGTGTATAGGCCACTCTGTGTCACAGCTGGATGAAGGTTTCCTTTGGTGAAGTTAGGCTCAGAAATAGTAATTCTGAAAGCTGAATTGTTTGGTAAAGACAGGGAAGAAATGGACAGGCATTTCAGTTTTTAGAGATCAATGCTATGACGAAGCCCACATAAAAGAGTCACAGTTTGTGGAAATATTAACAAAAGCTTTGGGGGCACAAATTATACACTCTGCAATAATATAGTGGAGTTTTAAAATTGAATACTGTCATTGTTATGAGAATAGAGTTCCGGCACACAAGTTCAGATATAGTGGGGTATTTCCAATTAATAGGAGGACTAAAGAATATAGTTTGGGTGCAATGAGTTTAAAAAAGGTGCCAAATAAATAACATTTCACAGTAATAATTGATATAAGAACTAAAACATTAAATATATAGTTTAAAGCATCAAGGTGACATGTAATAATTTTCAGCCTTTTTATTTTAAAATGGTTTTAATTTTGACTCTGTCTTTAAAAGCTTCAACTTTAAACTATATAATACATTACCATGCCTGGGATTGAAATCTAAAATATGCTCAGTGACTCATGGGCTGTAGCCATGGCCAAATTGTAAGGAATTAACATGAGAGTTTAACCAATTACAGATTTTTTTTCTCCTGCCACTGTGGCATAAAATACTTGCTGAAACCAGTTTCTGTGATTATGTGCTCAGTAGTGTCTGACTTTGCGACCCCATGGACTATAGCCCACCAGGCTCCTCTGTCCATGGGATTCTCCAGGCAAGAATACTGAAATAGTTTGCCATGCCCTTCTCCAGGGGATCTTCCCGACCCAGGGATGGAACCTGTGTCTCCTGCATTGGCAGGAGGATTCTTTACCACTGAGCCACCTGGGAAGCCCGTAGAATCTTTACACAATACCTATTATCTCTTCATGGGCTGGAATCTGGAAATCTCTATACTTTTACCTCCATCAGAGGTTTTAAAAGCATTGTTGTGTTTATTATGTATTGAGCAAAAAAATATCTTACATAGAACACAATGGCTCAGGGCCAAACCTGTGAGGTCAACAGGGAAAGCTGTGATGGAATTACCCTTGGGTTTATGATTTTCTCTGTGACTTGTTAATTCTCTGATCAGTTCTCTGATTCCCACTTCCTCATCTGTTTACTCTTGTGTGATCCTAAGAAAATCTCTTTATTTCTTTGAAACTCACATTCATCATCGGTTTAATAGGGATAAATATTAGAACTTACCTTACTGGTTTGTCTTAAGGACAGAAGAGGTGGTGCCTACAAAGTTCAAGGCACGTTGCCTGGTATGTGAGCTCAGAGTAAGACCACTGACCACCTCTTTCCTCCTTTTTCCCAGAGTCTATCATCCCCTATTTGATGGATTTTCATTTCTAATCCCATTGACTGAAAAAGTTGTGATTTTGCTTTTCTCAGGATTACTTCATGCCTTTGAGATTTCTGGCTAGTGTCCTGGCCTTCTGTGGTTTTCGCCTGTTTGGCATGTTGCTTTTATTTAGTCACTCCGTCGTGTCTGACCCTTTGTGACCCCATGGACTGCAGCACGCCAGGCCTCCTTTTCCATCACCTACTCCTGGAGCTTGCTCAACTCATGTCCACTGAGTGGGTGATGCCGTCCAACCATCTCATCCTCTGTCGGCCCCTTCTCTTCCTGCTTTCAATCTTTACCAGCATCAGGGTCTTTTCCAAGGAGTCAGTTCTTCTCATCAGGTGGCCAAAGAATTGGAGTTTCAACTTTAGCATCAGTCCTTTCAGTGAATATTCAGGACTGATTTCCTTTAGGATGGACTGGTTGGATCTCCTTGTAGTCCAAGGGACTCTTAAGAGTCTTCTCCAACACCACAGTTCAAAAGCATCAATTCTTTGGTGTTCAGCTTTCTTTATAGCCCAACTCTGACATCCATACATGATCACTGGAAAAACCATAGCTTTGACTAGACAGACCTTTGTCAGCAAAGAAATATCTCTGCTTTTTAATATGCTGTCTAGTTTGGTCATAGCTTTTCTTCCAAGGAGTAAGCATCTTTTAATTTCATGGATGCAGTCACCATCTGCAGTGATTTTAGAGCCCCCCAAAATAAAGTCTGTCACTGTTTCCTTTGTTTCCCCATCTATTTCCCATGAAGTGATGGGACCAGATCTCATGATCTTCATTTTTTCAATGTTGAGTTTCAAGCCAACCTTTTCACTCTCCTCTTTCATTTTCATCAAGAGGCTCTTTAGTTCTTCACTTTCTGCCATAAGGGTGGTATCATCTGCATATCTGAGATTATTGATATTTCTCCCAACAATCTTGATTCCGGCTTGTGCTTCATCCAGCCTGGCATTTCGCATGATGTACTCTACATATAAGTTAAATAAGCAGGGTGACGATATACAGCTTTTATGTACTCCTTTCCCGATTTGGAACCAATCTGCTGTTCCATGTCCAGTTCTAACTGTTGCTTCTTGTCCTGCATACAGATTTCTCAGGAGGCAGATAAAGTGGTCTACTATTCCCATCTCTTGAAGAATTTTCCACAATTTGTTGTGATCTACGCAGTCAAAGACTCTGGCATAATCAATAAAGCAGAAGTTTTCCTGGAATTCTCTTGTTTTTTCAATGATCCAATGGATGTTGGCAATTTGACCTCTGGTTCCTGTCTTTTCTAAATCCAGTTGAACATCTGGAAGTTCACGGTTCACGTACTGTTGAAGCCTGGCTTGGAGAATTTTGAGTATTACCTTGCTAGTGTGTGAGATGAGTACATTCTTTGGCATTGCCTTTCTTTGGGATTGTCATGAAAAAACAGACCTTTTCCAGTCCTGAAGCCACTGCTGAGTTTTCCAAATTTGCTGGCATATTGAGTGCAGCACTTTCACAGCATCATCTTTTAGGGTTTGAAATAGCTCAACTGGAATTTCATCACTTCCACTAGCTTTGTTCGTAGTGATGTTTCCTAAGGCCCACTTGACTTCACATTCCAGGATGTCTGGCTCTAGGTGAGTGATCACACCGTTGTGGTTATCTGGGTCATGAAGATCTTTTTTGTACAGTTCTGTGTATTCTTGCCACCTCTTCTTAATATCTTCTGCTTCTGTCAGGTCCATACCATTTCTCTCCTTTACTGAGCCCATCTTTGCATGAAATGGTCCCTTGGTGTCTCTAATGTTCTTGAAGAGATCTCTAGTCTTTCCCATTCTATTGTTTCCCACTATTTCTTTGCATTGATCACTGAGGAAGACTTCTTATCTCTCCTTGCTATTCTTTGGAAGTCTGCATTCAAATGGGTATATCTTTCCTTTCCTCCTTTGCCTTTAGCTTCTCTTCTTTTCTCAGCTATTTGTAAGGCCTCGTCAGACAACCATTTTGTCTTTTTGCCTTTCTTTTACTTGGGGATGGTCTTGATCACTGCCTCCGGTACAATGTCACGAACCTCAGTCCATAGTTCTTCAGGCATTCTGTCTATCAGATCTAATCCCTTGAATCTATTTGTCACTTTTACTGAATAATCGTAAGGGATTTGATTTAGGTCATACCTGAATGGTCAAGTGGTTTTCCCTACTTTCTTCAATTTAAGTCTGAGTTTGGCAATAAAGGCTTCATGATCTGAGGAACAGTCAGCTCTCAGTCTTGTTTTTGCTCCCTGTATACAGCTTCTCCAACTTTGGCTGCAAAGAATATAATCATTCTGGTTTCATTATTGACCATATGATGATTTCCATGTGTACGGTCTTCTCGTGTTGTTGGAAGAGGGTGTTTGCTATGACTAGTGTGTTCCCTTGGCGAAACTCTATTAGCCTTCGCCCTGCTTCATTTTTGTACTCCAAGGCCAAATTTGCCTGTTATTCCAGGTATCTCATGACTTCCTACTTTTGCATTCCAGTTCTCTATGATGAAAAGGATATCTCTTTTGGGTGTTAGTTCCGGAAGGTCTTATAGATCTTCATAGAACTGTTCAACTTCAGCTTCTTCAGCATTACTGTTGGAGCATAGACTTGGATTACTGTGATATTGAATGGTTTGCCTTGGAAATGAATAGAGATAATTCTCTCAACCTGGGGAGTTTATCAGTCAGTGTCATATCTTTTTGCCCTTTCATACTGTTCGTGGGGTTCTCAAGGCAAGAATACCGAAGTGGTTTGCCATTCCTGTCTCCAGTGAATGAATATTCAGGGTTGATTTCTTTTAGGGATTGACTGGCTTAATCTCTTTGCAGTCCAAGGGACTCTCAAGAGTCTTCTCCACCACCACAGTTCAAAAGCATCCAGTTCTTTGGCACTCAGCCTCCATTATGCCTTATAATGACCCCATTTCTGGCCATCACTGTTTCAAAAAATTTTTTTTCAGTCTTAATGGGATTGCCAAAGCTGGAGTTCTTGGTGAGCAGGTGAGCATAGGACCCACAGGAGGCTAATTAGATGCTCCCCTGGAGCATTTGCATCTTCAAGGAAGACAATTGAAGCTAATATATTCAGATGAGTTTCCCTTCCACTAAATTCCAGTAGTCTTTCCATAGCTGGAAGTTGTTTATATTACATGCACTCCAAGTGACATGACTGGACTCAGACCTCCAGGTCTCCTTGGAACTAAGGATGAGCCTCTATGCATGTGTGACAAGTCGCTTCAGTAATGTCCAACTCTTTGAGACCCCATGGACTGTACCGCCAGGATCCTCTGTCCATGAGATTCTCCAGGCCAGAATACTGGAGTGGGTTGCCATGCCCCTCTCCAGGTGATCTTCCTGACCCAGGGATCGAACAGGGGTCGCCTGTGGCTCCTGCAGAACAGGCAGATTCTTTACCACCAGTGCCACCTAGGAAGCCAAGCCTCTAAGAGGAGGTCCGATTGTTGGTCCTGGCCTTTCCCACCCACCTGGCAAAGCCAAAGATGCTGGAAGACCAGAGGGAGGTGGGAATGCCTCTGACTGCAGACCCTGATCACCGTCACCTAGGAGCTGGTTCCCCTTCTAGAAATCTCTCTGCACCTACTCATCCTTCTAGTTTTATTTTATTTCCCACAGAAATTTCTTCTTCCCATTCCCTTCTTTACTATCCTCTCCCTCTGCAGCCCCTCCCTGCTTCCACTTGTACCTCAAGCATCATACATGAGGAATACATATTTCTCAAAAGAAAATGTTGAAGGCATATGAACAGAGATGTAGATGATAAGAAATGTAATCAGTGAACTCTTTTATTGCATCCTTTGTTATTTTTAATTTTTCCTTAATGAGCAGCCATCTTGCTCTGAGCTCACCTCACTCTGCTCCTGGAACAGCATGTCTCTCCACGAAACCAGGGCTTCAATCTGGAATCACTGGGCTCCTTCTGTTCTTGGAAATATTCCACAATGTTCTCACTTACCACCCAGCCCCAGCTCCTTTGGTTAAATATTAGTTATGCAGAATACTTTTCTTTTTTTTAATGAAATGTCATTGCACATATCTTCTATCGTGGGAAAGGGTGCCACCCCCTCCTTATATATTCAAATTGGCTTGTGATGTCATTCCTAGCACAGCTTCCCTTGTGGCTCAGGTGGTAAAGAATCTGCCTGCAATGCAGGAGATGCAGGTTCAATCTCTGCGTCAGGAAGATCCCCTGGGAAAGGGAATGGCAAGCCACTCCTTTATTATTGCTTGAAGAATCCCATGGACAGAGAAGTCTGGTGGGCTACAGTCCATGGAGTCACAGTCAGACAGGACTGAGAATGTACATGCATTTTGATAGGCAAGGGGAAATCTAAAATGCAAAAACAGAGCCAGAGTCTTGAAAATATGCTTAATAAATCAGTCTTGAGAAATCAGCTGCTGGGGGGTTGGCAAACATTTTTTGTAAAGGGTCAGATAGCAAATATTTTAGTCTTTGCGGGTCATAATGTTTCTTACATTTTCTGTTTTTTTTTTTTCCTCCCAGTCCTTACAGAAACTGAAGTCATAAACCTGATTTAAGATGTAATGTAAAAATCATCTTAGCTCACAGACCCCATGAAAACAGGCTGCTGGATGCATTTGGTTCCTGGCCTGCTAGCTGTTGTTGTTGTTCAGCTGATAAGTGGTGTCGGACTCTTTGCAACCCCATGGACTGAAGCTTACCAGGCTCCTCTGTACATGGGATTTCCAAGGCAAGAATACTGGAGTGGGTTGTCATTCCCTTCTCCAGGGGATCTTCCCAATCCAGGGATCAAACCTGAGTCTACCACTTTGCAGGCAGATTCTTTACCATCTGAGCCACCGGGGAAGCCTATGGCTGCTTGTGAATTACTTTCAAACATTAGTTCAAGTTAGGGTGAGATCATCACTTGTCATACAGAGTAAAGAAGGTCAGAAAGAGAAAACAACAAATCGTATATTAACACATGTACATGAAATCTAGAAAAATGGTACAGATGAACCTATTTGCAAAGCAGAAATAGAGACACAAACAAAGAGAATAAACATACAGACACCAAGGTGGGCGCAAAAGAGGGATGAATTGAGAGATTGGGATTGACACATATATGCTATTAATATTATGTATAAAATAGATGGGGCTTCCCAGGTGGCGCTAGTGGTAAAGAACCTGCTTGCCAATACAGGAGATGTGGGTTCCATCCCTGGGTTGGGAAGATCCCCTAGAGGAGGTCATGGCAACCCACTCCAGTATTCTTGCCTGGAGAATCCCATGGGCGGGTGGAGGAGCCTGGTGGGCTACAGTCCATAGGGTCGTACAGAGTTGAACATGACTGAAGCTACTTCACACGAATGCACATAAAATAGATAACTAATGAGAACCTGCTATACAGCACAGGGAACTCTGCTCACTGCTCTGTGGTGACCTAAATGGGAAGGAAACCCAAAAAAGAGGGGATATGTATACATATGGCTGATTCACTTTGTTGTACAGCAGAAAAAATCACAACATTGTAAAACAACTGTACTCCAATATTTTTTTTAAAAAATCATGAAAATTAATATTAGCAAAACCGAACTGTGGTGCTGGAGAAGACTCTTGAGAGTCCCTTGGACTGCAAGGAGATCCAACCAGTCCATTCTAGAGGAGATCAATCCTGGGTGTTCATTGGAAGGACTGATGCTAAAGCTGAAACTCCAATACTTTGGCCACCTCATGCGAAGAGTTGACTCACTGGAAAAGACTCTGATGCTGGGAGGGATTGGGGGCAGGAGGAGACGGGGACGACAGAGAATGAGATGGCTGGATGGCATCACCGACTCGATGGACATGAGTTTGAGTGAACTCCGGGAGTTGGTGATGGACAGGGAGGCCTGGTGTGCTGTGATTCATGGGGTCGCAGAGAGTCGGACACGACTGAGCGACTGAACTGAACTGAACTGAACTGAAGGAGGTGTGAGTGAACTCCTCCGAGTTCAATGAGATGCCTTTGGTTCCAAGACTGGACCAACAGCTCAGGGATTGCTGGGCCCTCATGGCACAATCCCAGTGCCCCCAACCCTCCAAATAGTTTCCTCTGGCTCTTCTCCAAAGAGCAACAGCATTCTGCTCCCAAGAAGAGATTGGGTGACTGACGCCATGGCCACAGCAGGAACAAAGTGCTCTTTGTAAATCTCTTGGCCTTCAAGGATCATTTGGGAGAGGACAGGTTCCAGCTTTAACACTTTAACCAAGCGCCTCCCAGTCCTCCTTCATCTCTTTATTCTTCCCTTTCTCGTCTGCATGTGGATGTAATAAAAGTATGTTGGGTTGTGGTCAGGCTCTGGGAGGAGAGGAAGCGCCCTAGCAGTGTAATTGAACTGTTATTGCCTGCCTCTACTGCACACATTAGTTGAATAAAACATGGAGTCAATAAAACACAGCAGAACAATAAAACTAAGCCCTTTGGTGCCCTCTTATTGGGTGTTATGCAACCCAGAAACCTGTGGCCATAAAAAGGGGAATGAGGGAAACTTTACACTTGTAGGAACAAAGACACTCAGGCACTAGGTTGAAAATAGCGCTTGCTGAGTTCAAGTCATATTCTTCCATGCACCTGGAGGCAGTTAGCTTTGAAAGCTGTGCACGCTTTGGCTGCTCCATCCTTCACAGGCCCTCCATGAGATCTTGTTAAGAATAGGTCTAGAAATGTGCTTTTCATTAGGGGAATCATAGATCTGACCAACAAAGATACATTTCTCTTAGATGATAAATTTATTAGCTATGGGCAGAGAGATCACTTACAGCCCTTCCCCTTTGGGGGGGCGGGGAGGGAAGCCACAGAGCCCAGGATCTCATAGGTGCCGATACCTCTAGGCTGTCATTTAAGAGAGTGGTCTTTTTGACTAGCGGAAAATTGCAAACCAAGCCTCAATACTCTCCTAGTCTGGTGAAGAACAAAAGAAAATGGCAAGTTTTATTGTCGGTGACTTGTTGGGATTTGGTGAAAAGTAGGCCAGTGTAATTTGTCTATTTTAGGTTTTAAAAATCTTCCCACAAGAGGTTTTTTTAATTTCATTGGAGTGTAGTTGTGCTAGTTTCAGGCGTACAGCAAAGGGGATCAGTTATGCATATACACATATCCGCTCTTTTAAGATTCTTTTCTCATACAGGCCATTACAGGGTATTGAGTAGAGGTTCCTGTACAACAGGTCCTTATTAGTTATCTATTTTATATATATATATAGTAGTGTGTACCTATCAATCCTAATCTCCCAATTCATCTCTTCCCCCATCCCCTGGTAACCATAAGTTTGTTTTCCACATCTGTGACTCTATTTCTGTTTGTAAATAAGTTAATTTATACCATTATTTTATTTATTCTTTATCATTATTTTAGACTCCACATGTAAGTGATACCATATGATAGTTGTCTTTCTCTGACTGACTTCACTCAATCTGACAATCTCTAGGTCCATCCATGTTGATGCAAATGGCATTATTTCACTCTTTTTTATGGCTGAGTAATATTCCATTGTGTATAATATGTACCACATCTTTATCCATTCCTCTGTCAATGGACATTTAGATTGTTTCCATATCCTGGCTACTGTAAATAGATACTTCAAATACCTTCAGGACTAAGATTGTGACCTCAAACAAGTCATTAATAAAACTGAGGCAGGAACTAATTTTAAAATAAGTGCCCATCCCTGGGTTTCAGACCCTGGGTTTCAGCCCCTGTCCATTTAGAGAACCACAAGGTAGCCCTGCCAGGAACCAGTGTGCCTGAGAGATGTAGAAGCTCCTTGGCACAGAACGCACCCTAGTGGACGAGCATCCGCTTTAAAGAAACAGAATAATCTCGGCCAAGTAAGAAAAACTTATCAGTGAGGAAGGGCCATTCTGAGTCAAGCCTGCTCTATTTTCACTTAGACTTGGCTCCCAGTTAATTCAGCTGAGTGCTAGTGAGGAAGCAGAGGGCCAGTCTTAAAATCTGAGAGTGCTGGCTCATACAAAGCTCTGCAAGACGTTTGGGGGCATAAACAGATAAGGAAAGTGAAAGTGAAGTCGCTCAGTCGTGTCCGACCCTTAGCGACCCCACGGACTGCAGCCTACCAGGCTCCTCCATCCATGGGATTTTCTAGGCAAGAGTACTGGAGTGGCTTGCCATTGCACAACGTAATTAGAGATAGGATTCTCCCTCGTAGGTACTGGGTTTGTCTGGACATACTCAAGGGGGAAGACAGGTACAGGACAAGAGGGCTGAAACCGCAGCTGCCACGCGATAACACATGGAATTTGCAAATATGTTCGAGAATCTTCCCGGGTTCTTCCAAAATGAATGGGCATGTTGGGTGTGTAAATGTGTTTGTTTACTTATTTTTAAATATTTGTTTATTTGCCTGTGTTGGGTCTTAGTTGTGGCTCACCACCTCCAGAGCCTGGACTCCGTAGTTGTGGTTCACGGGCTTAGCTGCCCTGTAGCACGTGGGATCTTAGTTCCCAGGCCAGGGATCAAACTCGCATTCCTTACATTGTGAGGCAGACTTTTAACCACTGGACCACCAGGGGAATCCCTGTGCAAATGTGTTTATGATGTCTGTGGGGGTAGATGGATAGACTTCACCATGGACTATGATCCTACATGAGTTGGGGGTAGATGGGAAGATGAGAGACTCAAGAGCTACATTTTTTTTTCTTTAACACAAATCTGGTTAAGAATTGTAAGCCCTTTGAAAAGAAACATGAATATTTCACAAACGTGTCCAAATAATTTGAGCCTGACAGATAAAAGTCTGTGGTCATTGTCAAGCCTGTTCTGATAGATTTATCACAATGGTAAACTTCATGTTTTATAATATTGCTTGCATATGAGCACCTGTTGTGCTAAACGATTTTAGAGGAACAGGCTCTCCATGTTTCTGTGCTGTAGCATGTGTGGAAATGTCTGCAGTGTTGACACAAGAATGACCACAGTATTCGTGTTGTTTCCTGGAACAGAGGGGTGACTGGTGCCACATGTTGAATTCCATTCATTCTCACAGAAGTCATGAATTATGCTTCCTACATGGTACTTGATCATGTAATTTCAGTTTTTACTTTGTAATACTTTCTGAAGTCATTTCTCCTTATTTCCTCCTGCCCAGTTCATTCTGAATAAAAGAAAACACTGTTGTTCTTCTTGTACTTATCAATGAAGTATTTCCAGAGGTTATTTTTCATTAGTGCTTGAAGAAACTATTATTAAACCAACAAACTGCTCAGCAAAAATGGTTCTCAGGTACCGACAAGCAATGATGGTGTAACCTGTGGTTGAATCTTCATTTCTCAAGATTCTAAACTCTTGGATCCTCAGTCTATAGTACATGCTTTGTAAGCTTCCTTCTGTACAGTCCTCAGAGAATCATTTTATGAATGGAAATTTTTTGTTTTATCTGTAACTGTTTTTTATCTATCCATCCATCCACCCATCCATCTACCCATTCATATGTGCTTCTCACCTTTTATTAGATTCCCATCTCTACTGATTTTTCCACCCCTAAGTTTATTTAGATATAGTGGATAGAAAACATTGTGTAAACTTGAGGTGTCAGTGACATGTGTATATTGTGAATGATTACCACAGTAAAGTTCGTTAACACCTTCATCATCTTGCATAATTATTTTCATTTTTTTGTGGTAAGAACATTGAATATCTGCTCACTTAGCAACTTTCAAGTATACAATAGAGTGTTTTGAACCAGGGTCTCCCTGCTGCCCCCTACCATTTTATTCCCCTACACAAATGAGAATCCAAATCTGTGAAATGCAACTGATATTGACTTTAAATCTTTGTCTCTTGACTGGACTATTCAATCAAATTATTATACTTTTTGTTGTTACTCTAGATGCACAGCATGGAATCCTGACTTATTAAATTATAATAGAACTCAATGCTTTCTTTAACCACTTTCCTGACACCAATGGAGTGCAGTGTCAAATTCAGACAGAGCTTACTCTTAGCCTCTGCCTTGGGAAGTCTCTGATGTATTTAGATTTTAAAATAAATATTGTTCAGCAGACGAGTTAGTCAACATGAAATAACATGGTTCATAATTGCTGAAAGCAGAATGGTTACAGTTTTGGTAGACTTTTTATGGACGCATAATGTGCATACAGTGTATTGGGCAAATCCTCAGTACACAACAAATTAATTTTTATGAAGTGAGCATTTCTGTGTAACCACCACCCAGGAGGCTTCCCTGATGGCTCAGCAGATAAAGAATCTGCCAACAGTGCAGTTGACATAGGAGAAGTGGGTTCGATCCCTGGGTTGGGAAGATCCCCTGGAGAAGGAAGTGGCAACCCACACCAGTATTCTTGCCTGGAGAATCCCATGGACAGAGGAGCCTGGTGGGCTACAGTCCATGGGGTTGTAAAGAGTCAGACACGACTGAGCAACTAAGCACTATAGAACTTTAATAGCATTCAAGAAATCATTCTTATGCCTCCTAACAGCCACTGTCTTCTCCACTTCTCTCCAAGGTAACCATTATTCTAGGGCTTCCTAGGTAGCACAGTGGTAAAGAATCTGCCTGCAATGAAGGAGATTTGGATTCAGTCCCTGGGTCGGGAAGATCCCCTGGAGAAGGGAAAGGCAACCCACTCCAGTATTCTTGTCTGGGGAATCCCATGGTAGAAGAGCCTGGAAGGCAACAGTCTATGGGGTCACAAAAGAGTTGGGCATGACTTAACCACTAAATGACAGTAGCAGACCATGATCCTGATTTCCACAGATAGGTCTTGCCTGCTTTTGAACTTCATTTTATACTGGATTATTACCATTCATATACTTTTTTGTCTGACTTCTTTCACATATCATTATATTTTTAAGACCTGTCCATGTTGATGCACATATTCATTCATTTCTAAAAAATATTTATTTGTTTGTTTGGCAGCGTTGGGTCCTCACTGCTGCATGCCGGATCATAGTTATGGTGAACAGACTGTCTAGGTGCAGAGTGTGGGCTGTTGCCCCAAAGCTTATGGGGTCTTAGTTCCCTCACCAGGGATTGAACTCCCACATCCTGCACTAGAAGGTGGATTCTTAACTGCTGGATCACCAGAGAAGTCCCATATATTCATTCATTTTTACTGCTATCGTCTCTTGGATCTGAAGCCCAACAGCTCCTCCACTTCATTTCTGTTCAGTATCTTAGGCTTCTGTTCCACTTTTAATCCATAGAGACTTTTGTTTCATTGTGAGTTGAGTAATGTCATTTGACTTACCTACTTCTATACTTTATCACCAGTAAGTATTCTGATCCAAGCAAGTGTGTGGAAGTACTTCTCTAGCACTGAGCACTATGTTACCCTGATCTCAAGTCCTTATGTTGGTTTCTATTCATACTTGACCTTTAATTGATTTTAAAAATGTATCCCCACTCCACACTTAAAGAATAATTATTTCTGGGAAATGGGCCAACTATTTGGATGGTGACAGCTGAACAGTTTGCATCATAGGATTGCCACGGATGTTTGAGTTGGGAAAGTGAGGTTAGCTTTTAAAGTCTCTCTTGAGGGCAAAGCTAGATGTGCACACGGGGGTCATGCAGTATCAGTTATGGGCAGAAAAAAGTAAGTATTCACATCTGACTTCTGTCATCTGTTCTCTTGGAGGAGAAGTCAGAGTACCTGTGGTTTGTCTGACAAAAGTAGCAATGGAATCAGACCTACCTTTGTTCTTGCCTTCTGGATCCTTCTTTTCATTCCTCATTGTTTCTGAACGTTTTAAAACCTGAAGGCCCGTGGATTGTTGTTCAGAAATATATGTTCCTCTCATTGCTGTCCCCTTTCTCCATGCTCCATGGATGGAGTGTACTTCTCTACCCTCCGACACTGGGTGTATCAATCACTTTCCTTGGCCTTTGGAATGATAGTGGGGCAGCTAGACCAAAAGTTTAAAATGTCCAACGCACTTGGGATTGCATTCTGGCATTTGTCCTTTCACTCTGGAAAGAACGTGCCTGGGCGGGCCTGGTGGTCCCAGGCGGAGGACAGCAGACATGTGGAACACTGTGACACCAGCCTGACACCCCCAGCCAAGCCCACATCAGCCAGTCCCCAGCTGATCCGCAGTTGTGTGCAGGAGCTTCCCTAGACTGGGAGATTCACCCATCTGAGCTCGACCTTCAACAGCTGACTTCCTGTTGATCCACAGATGTGTGAGTTAAATAAATGCACTTTTTTCTGCTGCTGAGATTTTTGCGGCTGCTTGTTACACAAAAATAACTCAAATTTCCGAGGCAAATGAAAGGTAGCAGATACGTCACCAAAAGGACTTCCCATGTGGTGCAATGGTAAAAGACCCTGCCTGCCAATGCAGGAGACGAAAGAGATGCGGGTGCGATCCCTGGGTCAGGAAGATCCGCTGGAGAAGGAAACGGCAATCCACTCCAGTATTCTTGCCTGGAGAATTCCAAGGAGAGAGGAGTCTGGTGGGCTATAGTCCAGCCCATGGGGTCGTAAAGAGTCAGACAATGCTGAGCAACTAACCCTTTCACTTTTCTTTCTCAGCTTTTAGGTTGTGAATACTTTTCAGTCCACAGAGTGAAAAATGAAAGCCGTTAACTTCTCACAGCGATGAAACAGAGAAGAAAAAAGGATGAGACTGGGCACTCTGGCTGCCTGGACGTGCACCAGGAATGGAATACATTACTTGGCTAGGGTTTCTGTAACTGGACTCTCATCTACTGGTTTACCAACCCAGAGCTAGGACTGGTGCTCTTGGACTCACCCACACCCTGATCTTTGGGTCCCCTTGCCTTAGCGCTCTCTAATCTCCTCTTTGTTTGCAGTGTTCCTATAGGTGGGACACATCACCAGCCTCCCTTGCTATCAATCACTCCCCCAGCCCTGCATCCTTGGCATCACCCTTCATGATCACTGTTTGAACTTGAGTTTCCCTAGATCTCCTCCATGCCACCTTCCAGACTGCCTCTTGCAGTGAATCGCTTCTTTTTGAGACTAAATATAAAGCACGATGAGTCAGTTCTTCTAACTTTGGCTATCAGGCTTCACCTTCTTTCCAGGTTCTGTGGGCATCTCCTATGACTCTCTGTGTGTTGTCCACAAACCCCCAAGACTTGATTTATGTGTTCACTTTCTCTCAGGGTTGTCTAACATTCACCACCAGCCAGGTATTTGACTTGGCAAAACCCTGAGAAGGAGCGTGTGGCTATTCTCAGAACATGATAAATGCTGTCCTCTCAATGGAAAATATAAATTGGTGATGGATTACCTGATGCTTCTTGCTTACTTTCAATGGAAACATTCTATTGAACTTACCCTAATGGCAGAATTCTTATAAACAAGACTTCCTGGATTTTATGAGTATGGGCTCCCTGCCAAGTGCAAACATTCCTAGCGTGTGGCATGAAAAGCCGGTGAAATAGAACAGAAAAGAGAGAGTGATGGCCGGAGAGGGTGGGAAGAGAGAGGTGATGAAGCTCCTTCTTGAAAGCAAGCAAGACTGTGGTTGATCTTGCAAAGTCCTGGGTATTCAGGGGAGTCAGGGGAGCCCTCCATCAAGCCGGAAGCCAGTTTGCCAAGAGCTCTGGAAACTCCTGAAGGTTCTGAGGGAGTGAGATCTGTGCCTCCGCACAGCTGTGGTTGCTGTCACTCACCCTTCTCCCTGCCACTCTGAAAGAATAGTGACTTTCTATTTTGAATATCAATGTGTGAAGTCAACTGTCCCCTAATCTACACCCTCTGCTGGGACAGTTCCAGTGTTTAGGATTAAATACTCCAGCGCAAATCTCTTCAAACCTTTCCTAAATAAGAAATTATGTGAGGCTCTGTCCTGAAAGGCTCCCAGGGAGTTAAAACCTTGGGCTCCATTTGCTGTGGCAAGAATGAAGTGGCTCGAGATCCTTCTTCCTAACTGGCTGATGTCCTCCCATCCGGCTGAGAAGCGGCAGCATGTGGTCTCCCACCCTCTCTGCAGGGTCTGGTAGCCACAGCATCTGCCCTGGGCTCACGGCTTATTTTTCTCTGCTTCCATTACTCAAGGGGTAGGGAGCGACTGTACTGTACTCAAAGAAGCACAAATGAGACCTTCCCTGCATGTCAGTCACTTCAGTCGTGTCTGACTCTTTGAGACCCCATGTAACTGGCCAGGCTCCTCCGTCCATGGGATTCTCTAGGCAAGAATACTGGAGTGGGTTGCCATTTCCTCCTCCAGGGGGTCTACACAGGGATCCAACTCCCCATCTCCTGCTTTGGCAGGTGGATTCTTTACCACTAGCACCATCTGGGAAGTCCCAATACAAAATAATAAGTTTAAAAAACAAAGCAGCTGTACCGTGTTGCAGTCCTACATGCCATGAATGAGGGTTCCAGTTGCCTCTCATCCTCATGAGCATGAGTGTTGCATCCCTTTTTTTGAACTTAGCAATTTCTACCTTTTATTATAATGACTTGGTACAAAGTCCTTGAACACAGAGTCTATGATAGACTCATGTTTTTATCATCTAAAACACACAGACGTCATCTCTAAATGGTTGAATGTAAGTAAGAATGCGTGAATTCCGATTCAGAATTCAGCCAACTAGTCACTCTGGTTGTGTGGAAGCTTGGTGTGTAAACCCTGAAGGCTGAGTCAAGAAAGTTGAATTTAGTAATTAGGATCTAGCTTTTCTGATTATGTGCAGGGATACGTCTGCTCCAAACCTCAGGTTTCCTATCATTTATTTTTGCTTACTTATTTTTTGACTGTGCAGTGTGGCATGCAGGATCTTGGGATCTTAGTTTCCCGACCAGGGATTGAACCCATGCCTCCTGCAATAGAAGTGCAAATTCTTAACCACTGGACCACCAGGGAAGTCCCAGGTTTCCTATATTTAAAATGAAAATATGAAGTTGCAAGGTATCTCAGCTCCTGTCAACCTCCAGCAATCAATGGTTTGGGGTTCTCTTTGCCTGGAACAGCCTTCCCAGGTGGCTCAGTGGTAAAGAACCTGTTTATCAATGCAGGAGCTGCAGGAGATGCAGGTTCGATCCCTGGGTTGGGAAGATATTCTGGATGAGTGAATGGAAACCCCTCCAGTATTCTTGCCTGGAAAATTCCATGGACAGAGTAGCTTGGTGGGCTTATAGTCCATGGGGTCAGAAAAGTCGGACATGACTGAATACACAGGCTCTGCCTGGAACACTTTAACTTCTCCTGATCACTGAGCTGTGATAGTAGGAGTCACTCTCACTTGAAGCTTCAACCACAAGATCACTACCTCCATTGACTCTTCCTGTCCTTCCTACTTCCCCAGGACAAGATAAATACCTCTTATGCACACATTGCATACATTTTACACATCATAATAATTGTTCTATTCAGTAGTGCTTCTTATTTCTCTATTTACGTACCTTGGAAGTCCTGTCTGAATTGCTTCTATTATCTCACGTGTCCCAGTCTGGCCCAAAGTAGCAGCTTAATAAATATTTTTATAATGAATAATAAATAAATGGGTGGATAGGGAATAAATGTGTCAAGGACTTATTTTTTCTATTGAATAGAAACACTCTTTCAATGACTACCTATTTATTTTCTTAGTTTCCTGGACCTCAGCTGCAGCTTCTTTATAATTTTGTGGGGTAATTTGCATAGCCATGGAAAAAAATACAGTATGTGTATACCAGGGTGACCTGCTTTTTATCTGACTGAGTTTTCGTCTCCAGTACCTAGTGGGCTAGCTTAGCCTCACTATTGAGTTACAATAGTATGCCACATGCCTCTAAGAAATCGATGAAAAGATAGAACAAACTAATAATCATTAAAATGATCGCAGGACTAGTTAGATTTATTCTTGAATCCAGGCTTCAGGGATTTGCTTGTCTGAAAGGTTGAATTCGGTGGGTAGAACACAGAAGTGTTTTGAAGAAAGAATCTTGACTTTGGAGTCAGAGGTAATAATTGGCCTTGCATACCAGACGAACTGTGTGACCTTGAGTAAACCAGACACCCTCTCTGAGCCTCCTTCCTCTCCAGAAAATAAACACAGACTATTCTGTCATTTCCAAGACCTTTTTCTTTTTCGCATTTCAACATTTCTGATGCTGGAATGTCTCTTAGAATTGAAGGCAAGTCATAGGTCAATTCGAAGTGATTTTGTTTCTTAAACTGATACACAAAATAATGATATTTATCTCACCCACTAACACCTACATTCTATGAAATATAGTTATAATACTCAGCTATAAACTATAGAAAATTCTTAAAGAGATAGGAATACCAGACCACCTGATCTGTCTCTTGAGAAACCTGTATGCAGGACAGGAAGCAACTGACCTGAACATGGAACAACAGACAGGTTCCAAATAGGAAAAGGAGTACGTCAAGGCTGTATATTGTCACCCTGATTATTTAACTTATATGCAGAGTACATCATGAGAAATGTTGGGCTGGAAGAAGCACAGGCTGGAATCAAGATTGTCGGGAGAAATATCAATAACCACAAATATGCAGACGACATCACCCTTATGGCAGAAAGTGAAGAATAACTAAAAAGCCTCTTGATGAAAGTGAAAGAGGAGAGTGAAAAAGTTGGCTTAAAGCTCAGCATTCAGAAAACTAAGATCATAGCATCTGGTCCCATCATTTCATGGGAAATAGATGAGGAAACAGTGGAAACAGTGTCAGACTTTATTTTTGGGGGCTCCAAAATCACTGCATATGGTGATTGCAGGCATGAAATTAAAAGATGCTTGCTTCTTGGAAGGAAAGTTATGACCAACCTAGACAACATATTAAAAAGCAGAGACAGTACTTTGCCAACAAAGGTCCGTCTAGTCAAGGCTATGGTTTTTCCAGTGGTCATGTATGGATGTGAGAGTTGGACTGTGAAGAAAGCTGATCCCTGAAGAATTGATGCTTTTGAACTGTGGTGTTGGAGAAGACTCTTGAGAGTCCCTTGGACTGCAAGGAGATCCAACCAGTCCATCCTAAAGGAGATCAGTCCTGGGTGTTCATTGGAAGGACTGATGTTGAAGCTAAAACTCCAATACTTTGGCCACCTCATGTGAAGAGTTAACTCATTGGAAAAGACCCTGATGCTGGGAAGGATTGAGGGCAGGAGGAGAAGGGGATGACAAAGGATGAGATGGTTGGATGGCATCACCGACTCGATGGGCATGAGTTTGGGTAAACTCTGGGAGTTGGTGATGGACAGGGAGGCCTGGCATGCTGTGATTCATGTGGTGGCAAAGAGTCAGACTCGACTGAGCGACTGAACTGAACTGATGGGCAGCTGTCAATCAAAAGTTTGGCTAACTAAAGGCTTTCCAGCTTGGTGGAAACAGACGGAAAAACAACATCTGTCCAGGCTTCTTTAAAATTGATTCACTCCTCCCATTCCAAGTTCAACCTTCATCCTGGGGTAAAAAATGAGGTCCTAGTTTTTTGTCTTAGATGATCTTTCAGATATTCCAGCCCCACTTCTTTGAAGTGTGTGTGTGTGTATGTGTGTATGCACAGGTCCTCAGCAGGGTGACACTTGGAATGCCACATCCAAGGAAAGAGCAAATTTCCCAAACTCTCTACTGGGTTGTGCTGAAGCAGTGGGTGGGTAGAATGTTTTTAACACCTGGAACAGAGCTAGGCAGGGGGTGACAACAGCCACCAGCCAGGATAGAGCCCCAGCTCTGTATGTGCCCCTGACAGATGCTGCCCTGGAAGGCCATTTTCTAGTTTAGTCTGAGAAAAGGTCAAGGATAGATCAAATGCTGGTTGATAATCATGGAAAATTAATATGGAAATGATTAAACCGCACACTGCTGTTTTTCCTCTGCATTTTGCTTCCATTTCTGGACATAGCAATCGAAGTTAATAATAGCCACTCTCTGCTCTTAAAATAGAGTTGTTTACAGTGAATCTGAATGGAATCATGTGCTTCAGGAAACCTGTACTGTGGGCTGCCGGCTGGCATTGCGTGGTTATCCTCCAGGAGGCCCAGTGCACCTGGCGGCTGCACCCACACTGCAGGCAGCAGCCGGCCTGGGGAGCCAGGAAGAGCTCTTCATAGGATGCAAGCACTTAGTCAAGCCATACCTTAGTAAATTCATCTTTGCCTCAGGACACTGGAATATCGTGTTTAACATGGGCAGAACCTACTCAACACTGGATGGAAACCATAAACATACAAGAGAATCTACCCAATGCTTTTGGGATTTGACACAGAAGGAAGTCCAGCCTCTTCTTAATCCAGACTTTTATCAGTCTCTACGCTACCCTGGGCAATTTCTTTACCTTTTCTGAGCCTCAGAGAGTGTATAGTGGGTCAATGACTGTATCTTGTGAGGATCAAATAAAATAAGGTGGATAAAAGTGCTTTGCATAAATAAAAGTATTTAATACAGTGCAAAATTCTTCCTTCTAGTATGTGAAACATTAGGAATTCTATAAACAGGGGAGAGAATAAAAGAGAGCATTCATAGTAAGTGCAATGAAATGAGAAAAGGCTTTTATAAAAAAAATCTTCAAATCAAATTAGGAACTGACTTATTTTATTAGTTTCCATATAGGGACAATTAAAAGATAACAAAAAATTTCAGTGATGATTTTGCAAAGAATCAAGAAATCAGAATCCTCCAAATTGCTACTTCTTTTCTTGAGTGAGCCTCAATAAAACAAAGAACATTAACAATTAAACCTCACTCATGGTTTTAATTCAGTGTAACAAGACTTGAGTATTAGGAATAAAATAAACTTGTTCAAAAATCTGTCTCCATTAATGACTATCTGAATGAGATTGTAGAAATTTCCTTAACTTTTCAGAGTCTGTTGCACCATTTGTAAAATAAGATATACTATCTACAATGTGAAGATAATTCTGTGTTTAATAATTAAGAAAATCCTATTTGTTATTTATCTTTGTTTATAAAGACCTAGATTTTTTCTGTGTTCCTTCTATTTTGGCCCCAAATCTCCATACATAACCCTCCATTAACGAACAAACATGTGTGACTTCCCTGGTGGTCCAGAGGTTAAGAATCAGCCTGCCAGTGCTGGGGACTCGGGTTCCATCCCTGGTCCGGGAAGATCCCACATGCCATGGGACAACTAAGCCCATGTGCCACAACTACTGAGCTCAGGCACCGTAGAGCCCATGCTCTGCAGCAAGAGAAGCCACAGCAAGGAAAGGCCCATGCACTGCAACTAGAGAACTGCCCCCACTCGACACAACTAGAGAAAAGCCCGAGCAGCAACAAAGACCCACCACAGCCAAAAATGCATAAATAATAATTTTTAAAAAATAATAAAGCACTATTTAAAAAAAAGGAATGAGCATGTGACCAAATTATTCACCTGGTTAGATCTCACAGAGCTAGGCAACATGGTGATTTTTTACAAAGAACAGTGAGTGGAAACTCCTGCTTGTTTGTAGCATGTTCTCAGCAGGCACTCCTGTCCGCAAACAAATACCCTTGACCTTAGAAGAACTCTAAGAGAACAGTCCCTTGAGCTCACTCAGGGTTTAGAAAAGGCTTGGAATTTCAGCCACAGCTCCTTACTCTCTGCCCCTTATCTGATGGGGGTTTCTTCCAGCGAACGCTGAGAAAACTCCAGGACGTGGGGAGGTAACATGATATTTCATAGGAAATCATAAAAAAATTTCTGGCTCAATGCTTTTTTTTTTTTTTTTCATGTTTCATGACTGCAGGTTTGTGGCTCAGACGAGGAAGTCAGCTGTTGCTGATTTATTTCAGACTTAGATTTTTAAAAATCAACATGATTTTTACTTTGACTCTTACCAAGATTGAGGAAAAATGATCCATTGGGTCTGCTGGCTGATGGGTGAGCCCCAGAAATTGCAGTTTCTCTACTGTGAGCCTGATGCTTTGTGTGCTTGGTTCAGACCAATGGAAACTCAGAGGTGGGCATTGTGGGTGACTTTCCTGTGAAACTGTCTGGATCCAAGCCTGGGGTCTCGTAATTGGATAGGAGGGGGCTAATGTAAGAAGGGGGCATCCCAGGTGGTGCTAGTGGTAAAGAATCCGCCTGTCAGTGTGGGAGATGTAATAGACTTGGGTTTGATCCCTGGGTTGGGAAGATTCCCTGGAGGAGAGCATGGTAACCCACTCCAACATTCTTGACTGGGAAATCCCATGGACAGAGGAGCCTGGCGGGCTACAGTCTATAGGGCTGCAAAGAATCAGACACACTGAAGTGACTTAGCAGAGCACCTAGGTCTGTGTGCCACAACTAACGAGCTTGTGCTCTACAGCCCAGGAACCGCAATTACTGAGCCCACGTGCCACAGCTACCGAAATACATGTGCCCTAGAGTCCGCGCTCCACAACAAGAGAAGCCATCACAATGAGAAACCCTCACACTGCAACTAGACAGTAGCCTCCGCCTGCACAGCAACGAAGAACCAGCACAGCCAAAAAAATAAAATTTGTTTTAAATTGTAGAATGTAGCACTATGTTGCTACAAATGAATGTGTTGATCATGTTGAGTCTCTTCGAAATTGACTTAGTCACAGTATATAATAGTACATTGTTGCTCCAGGTAGAATGGTAGGGATGATTGGAGCTCATCTAGTCCAAGTTTTGTAATTTACAGACCCCAGAAAGGAGGTTTCCACACTAGGCTGCATATTATCACCTGGAAACTTTTTTGAAAAGTTTCTGGAAGACTTTTACTCATTAGTTCTTAGGTAGGGCCCATGCACATTGTAAGGGGCACCCCAGGTAAGTGTGATGCAAGGAACCACTGGTCAAGACTTTCTGAGGATATAAATTTATAAAGGGTGAAATAGTTTGAAAACTATCCAGTAACTCTTGGGATTAATTTTATGAAATAAATTGTTAAACTACTGCTTTTAATATAAAGTCAGATTTAAGACTGAAATAAATAGGCAGGAAATAGGTATAGAATTCTGGTAAATCAAACTTTTGTGACCTGTTTTCAAACAAATCATGTTTATTGAATGAATGACAAGGCACGTGTATTTTTTAAAATGTATTGTTGATATTTTTAATATTTCTTAAAATGTGAAGAATGTGTATTAGCATCCACTACTTTGGGGGGCTTCCCCAGGCCCCCCAAGTGGCACAGTGGTAAAGAATCTGCCTGCCAATGTAGGAGACTTGTCGTAAAAGACTTGGGTTGGGAAGATCCCCTGGAGAAGGAAATGGTAACCCATTCTAGTATTCTTGCCTGGAGAGTCTTACGGACAGAGGAGCCTGGTGGGCTACAGTCCATGGGGTCACAGAGAGTCAGACTTTACTGAGTGACTGAGCACAGAAAGGAGAGGAATTACCCTAGGCTAGACAGCTCATGTCCACAGATCAAGGAAATAAGAGAAAGGCCTCTATGGGGTCATTTCCAATATGCTCCTCTCAGTCCTTTGCTGAGAGTTTGATAGAAGTTCTGCCATGGGACTCCTGCAGGGTCTGGAGGCAGACGGATCTCAGCTGGTTCTTTGGAGCCTCCCCAGCCCATGATCAGCTGACCATGCCTGATCCCGCTGATTAAGCCCATCACGGCACACATTTGCTGGCTGGAGGGAACCTCAATGGTAAACACAGTTGAGGGGAATGACCTCTATAGTGAGAGTGGTCCAGAGCTCCAACCCTTGTTCAGAGGAGTCACATCACATGGGCTAATTTAATTATAAACATGAGAGTGGGGCAGGGAGAGAAAGGGAGCCATCTAAGTGGTGGAGGGATCATTGCTCATCCTCTTCATCAATGAGCTCATCCTGAGTCACATAGGATGGGAAACGTGACCCATCTACCTGCTCAGCCCAGCCAGTCTCCAGGGCCTCAGAGTGTATGCTTCTGTACTTTTGGGACAATATGGGCTGAAACACCAGCTAACTACTTCAACGGGTTCCCACTAAGAAGACCCCACCCTGTTCCAACCCTAAAAAAGAAACTGGATAGTTAAGACCTACTGAGTTGGGACTTTGGAGATAAAAGTCAACGCTGTGTGATTTTTTGCCTTTTGTGATGCTTTTTAAATCGAGTGAGCTGTGTTCCCTCTGTGTGTCTGGTGTCTGGAGGTTGATGACATGCCCTGAAGCTGGCTGTGGAGGCTCTGCATCATCTGAGAATACTGCCCCAGCCTGCCTACGCATCCATCCGGGCTCCCAGGTCCTTTGTGTCCCTTCTGGGGAAGGGTTTGATGTCTGGATCTCCGGAGTCTCTTGGATTCCAAGCGGCAAGCACAAATGACCACAAAGCCCTAGGCGATGCCTCCCACACTCATTTGGAAGACCTCCCCCATTGGGCTGTTAATCATGAGAGTCACACTGTCAACACCACACAATGCACTTCACACTTTACAGTCAATGAGCGCTTCCCCCTTCTTCATCTGGCTTGATCCGCACTGGGCTCTGTGAGCCAGGCTAGGCTTGTTCATCTTGACAAGAAAACCAAGTCTCCCTGAACAAAGGGCAGGGAAGTCTGAGCTAGTATCCTGGCCTTCTGATCCTGCATCCTGAAAGTCTTCCCACCCCTACATCCCCCATGACTCCTGAGGGGAAATTTTCTCCCGGGCTTGTTTTAAGGAGTGGCAAAAAGCTGGAGTCCAAGTTACAGTAAAAACAACTTTGGGCTTCCCTAGTGGCTCGGCCGGAGAAGGCAATGGCAAGCCACTCCAGTACTCTTGCCTAGAAAATCCCATGGATGGAGGAGCCTGGTGGGCTGCAGTCCGTGGGGTCGCTAGGGGTCGGACGCGACTGGGCGACTTCACTTTCACTTTTCACTTTCACTTTTCACTTTCACACATTGGAGAAGGAAATGGCAACCCACTCCAGTGTTCTTGCCTGGAGAATCCCAGGGATGGGGGAGCCTGGTGGGCTTCTGTCTATGGAGTCACACAGAGTCGGACACGACTGAAGTGACTTAGCAGCAGCAGCAGCAGTGGCTCAGCAGTACAGAAGAAGTACAGCAGAATGGAGAAGGCAATGGCAAGCCACTCCAGTACTATTGCCTAGAAAACCCCATGGATGGAGGAGCCTGGTGGGCTGCAGTCTGTGGGGTCACTAAGGGTTGGACACGACTGAGCGACTTCGCTTTCACTTTTTACTTTCACACATTGGAGAAGGAAATGGCAACCCACTCCAGTGTTCTTGCCTAGAGAATCCCAGGGACGGGGGAGCCTGGTGGGCTTCCGTCTATGGGGTCACACAGAGTTGGACATGACTGAAGTGACTTAGCAGCAGTGGCTCAGCAGTACAGAATCTGCCTGCCAAGGTAAGAGACACGGGTTCAATCCCTAGGTCAGGAAGAGTCCCTGGAGAAGGAAATAGCAAACCACTCTAGGATTCTTTTTTTTTGTGGGGAAGGGTACAAAATTACTTTATTTGAAGGAATGGTAGTAAGGAGAGAACTTAAGTAGAAGCTTTGGTGGGCTTCCCAGGTGACTCTAGTAGTGAAGAACCTGTGTGTCAAAGCAGGAGATCTAAGAGATGTGGGTTCAACCCCTGAGTGGGGAAGATCCCCTGGAGGAGGGCATGGCAACCCACTCCAGTGTTCTTGCCTGGTGAATCCCATGGACAGAGGAGTCTGGTGGGCAATAATCCACAGTGTCAACAGAGAATGGGACATGACTGAGCAACTAAATAACAAATATGACTTAGGCAGACCACGCTGGCTTGTACTTCTGAAACACACAGCTCCGAGGACTCGAGTGAAGGTAAACAGCTTGCCGCTAGGAACTGAAGACTGGAAGACACATTTCCTCATCCTTATTCTGGCAAAACTTGCTAGAGAGATGCAGTCAAATTACCTCCCATCCCTGGGCCTCAGTTTCTTCCAGAACGAAGTGTCTGTGACTCTGGGGACCCATTTGTGAACCAGCCCACACGGAAGGTATTCATGCTTCTCCCTTCCTCTGGCTCCCGGCTGTCTCCTAACCTCACTTCTGAGAAATACACCCAGGAATCAAAATTCCTGAGATGGATTCCATTGCCTTATAGCTCTGTCTCTTTCTCTGCCTCTCTTTCCCTCTTTTCTATCAATAGAACTCTTGACTTTGATCACTGTTATCTACTCCTAAAAATAATTACCAAGTTTATATATCCTCCAAGGAAGCAACTCCTAATTTATGTGGGCTGTCTGCTGCAGCCCTCTTGGGGAAATTATAGGTCTTTTTCATCTTGATTTACTCCTAAAGGGATAGAGAATGTGCATACTGCCATCACACACAGAGCCAGAAGAGAATTGGCCATTTCCCCTCACATATTAGAATCATAATGAATACTTGGAATATGACATCATGGCCCTTCCCATGCCAAGACCCTGTGGGATCACATTGAAAACACTGCATTAGCTTAGAAAATGGATTAAAACAAAAAGGAACTGCAGTGGCTAATGCAGATGTTTATGTTTCTGTGTGAGGACCTAGAGGAAGGAGCCCTTGCTCAGAGTCAAGTGCAAAGTGAGGCCCTCATGCTAGCCTCCCAACCTCTGGGGGCTGCCCCTGGGTCCAATTGGGCCTGGGGTTGAAAAGATGCTTTCCTGATGAGGGAACACCTGATCAGAGAATTTTAGATTTCATGTTCATTCCCACAGGAAGGCCAAAAGATATGCTGAATTTATTCTGAAGTCCCTCAAGTTTTACCTCCTTTGAATCTGTCTCAGAAAATCTCGTCCCTTTCTTCCAATCTGGTCTCAAGAAAATGAAAAGAACCAAGAAAAGAGGTGACTTCATAGCTTCCCCATCACCCCCCTGAACAGCTCTTTAAAACCAAAGAGAGAGACCCTAACTTCTATAATTTGTCTTCTGTCCAGTTGACCATGAACTCATGGCTGACTTTGTCATCCTAAATGTTACAAGGTGAGGACTGTGCTGACTGCTTGCTGGATGGGCTCTTGACAGGACCAGGAGTCAGATTTCCTGTAGGCTCTGTGACTCAGTATGAGGCAATGCCAGCAGCAGAAACCTTCCTGTGAAGGAAGCTACCTTTGCTTGTAACAGTCTGTGATGCGCCCCTGGGCTGAGAATGAGACCCCATGTGCCACAGAAGCTGGCAGGGGCTTGAGCCATGAAAGGGAGCAGAGGTAAAAAAGGGGAATGGAAGTACTGGGTCCTGGTTCTGGGTGGCAGGAGGCTGGGTGCACAGTGGAGAATGTTGTTGCAGTTAGACATGGCTTTTGTGCATGCGAGGGCTTGACTGGCTGCAGAAAAACAGAGCCTCTCAGAGGAGGAGGTGATGGCGAGGAAGCTCCCCGTGGGACCTGGGTGGTTTCTGTCGCTGTCATATGACCAGTTCATCTGTCTCCCTCCTGGATCCTGAGCAAGTTTGGTCACGTTGACGTGAGCCTTGCGTGAGGCATCTGTAGTCGTGTGGATGGAGGAGGGATGTGTTTGTAGAGAATGGAGAAGGATCTGGCCTCGTCTCTGGGTCCTCACAGTGATTAACATTCAAAGTGCATGTGAAGCTGAGACCCCGAGGAGGAGGTAGTCCTGAAGACCAAAACTTCCTGAGCTGTTGTAAGAATGCTTCATAGTTTCATAAGCTGTAGAATTGGAGGATCCGTAACAATTTTCCTGCATTTTAGAGAAAAAGGAGACCCTGGATGCATCTTGGTTAAACCTACCCCACGATGTTGGTCATGCCAAAGAGAGGAGAGGAGAGCCCCGCTTCTGCTCTCAGATTGCCTCCTGTAGACTCTGGGTGTGTGCTCTGCTTACCTGCATCTCTTCCACAAAACCCACTCTTTCTTCTTTCAGCTCGAGAAATGGAGCTTCCTCTGAACTCTTCATTTCTCAAGGATGCTGGGCACCCAGCCCAGACCTCGTGTGTTCTGCATTCCTATCCTGACAATATATCTGTTTGCAAAGAGTGTGACAGGTCCTAAATGAAACATTGTGGATACAAAAGGAAAATGGTACTTTCTTGCCCTCGGTGAGCTCACAGCCTATTGAGAACAGTAGACGCTGAAAGAAAGAGTTATAATAAGGTGTAATAAGGTCTGAAAGTGTTTTGTGCAACATGCTACAAGTAGGTAAAAGAGAGAGGCGTTTCTTCTGCTTGGGTTGGGACATGATGGGAGCAGGAGACAGGGAAGTTTTTGAAAAGGAGGAGACAGGCAAGTTACACTTAAAGGAGGAAATTTCTCTGGTATTTGTGTCCATTAGAGCTTGGGTGGAGGTCTATGCTTGTGTTGCTTGGCCAGTGACAAGCATGTGCCCTGTTGACAGTAGTTGCTTCAGGCAGATTTGTTACTGATGGTGACAAGAGCTGTGCATCACGTGACGAAATGAACTGTAAACAAGTCTGTGAAGGTGGCATCTTCTCACTAGTGTGGACTTGATAGTCTCCTGGATTAGAAGTGGCCAACTGTTGTCCTACAGAAAGAATTCAGGCTGTCGACATTTGTGTCTGTCTGTATCATGTTAAGGGGCTTCCCTGGTGGCTCAGATGGTAAAGAGTCTGCCTGCAGTGCGGGAGACCTGGGTTCGATTCCTGAGTCGGGAAGATCCCCTGGAGAAGGAAATGGCAACCCACTACAGTATCCTTGCCTGGAAAACCCCATGGATGGAGGTACCATGTTAAAATATGGAATTAATAGTCAACATTTAATAATTGGGAGATTTCATATAAAACCCCACATTCCTAGCATCCCTGGAGAAAAAAATCAGATACAGCACTGGATTTAGGGGCCGAAGCTGAGTCACAGCTGCTCTTGAAGATGAGGTATGAACCCTTCCATTTTGTCCCATTACCCACCTGGCCAATTCATTCACTGTGTTACCTGCTTGGCTTTTTTTTTTTTATAAGAACCATTCATTTTATTTATTTATTTAATTTTTGGCCACACCCCATGGCATGTGGGACCTTACTTCCGCTATCAAGGATTGAACCCATACCCCCTACATTGGAAGTGAATTCTTAACCTCTCGGCCACCAGGGAAGTCCCTGCTTGTTTCTTGAAAGCATCAGTTTGGTTCAATTCAGTCACTCAGTCATGTCCGACTCTTTGCGACCCCATGAATCACAGCATGCCAGGCCTCCCTGTCCATCACCAACTCCCGGAGTTCACTCAAACTCATGCCCATCGAGTTGGTGATGCCATCCAGCCATCTCATTCTCTGTCGTCCTCTTCTCCTCCCTCCCCCAATCCTTCCCAGCATCAGAGTCTTTTCCAGTGAGTCAACTCGTCGCATGAGGTGGCCAAAGTATTGGAGTTTCAGCTTCAGCATCTGTCCTTCCAATGAACACCCAGGACTGATCTCCTTTAGAATGGACTGGTTGGATCTCCTTGCAGTCCAAGGGACTCTCAAGAGTCTTCTCCAGCACCACAGTTCAAAAGCATCAATTCTTCAGCGATCAGCTTTCTTCACAGTCCAACTCTCACTTCCATACATGACCATGGGAAAAACCATAGCCTTGACTAGATGGACCTTGGTTGGCAAAGTAATGTCTCTGCTTTTTAATATACTATCAAGGTTGGTCATAACTTTCCTTCCAAGGAGCAAGCGTCTTTTAATTTCATGGCTGCAATCAGCATCCGCAGTGATTTTGAAGCCCAGAAAAATAAAGTCTGACACTGTTTCCACTGTTTTCCCATTTATTTCCCATGAAGTGATGGGACCAGATGCCATGATCTTTATTTTCTGAATGTTGAGCTTCAAGTCAACCTTTTCACTCTCCTCTTTCACTTTCATCAAGAGGCTTTTCAGTTCTAGATCTGATACAGTGCCTGATGAACTCTGGACGGAGGTTCGTGACATTGTACAGGAGACAGGGACCAAGACCATCCCCATGGATAAGAAATGCAAAAAAGCAAAATGGCTGTCTGGGGAGGCCTTACAAATAGCTGTGAAAAGAAGAGAAGCGAAAAGCAAAGGAGAAAAGGAACAATATAAGCATCTGAATGCTGAGTTCCAAAGAATAGCAGGGAGAGATAAGAAAGCCTTCCTCAGCGATCAATGCAAAGAAATAGAGGAAAACAACAGAATAGGAAAAACAAGAGATCTCTTCAAGAAAATTAGAGATTCCAAGGGAACATTTCATGCAAAGATGGGCTCGATAAAGGACAGAAATGGTATGGACCTAACAGAAGCAGAAGATATTAAGAAGAGGTGGCAAGAATACACAAAAGAACTGTACAAAAAAGATCTTCACGACTAAGATAATCACGGTAACATGATCACTGACTTAGAGCCAGACATCTTGGAATGTGAAGTCAAGTGGGCCTTAGAAAGCATCACTACGAACAAAGCTAGTGGAGGTGATGGAATTCCAATTGAGCTATTTCAAATCTTGAAAGATGATGCTGTGAAAGTGCTGCACTCAATATGCCAGCAAATTTGGAAAACTCAGCAGTGGCCATAGGACTGGACAAAGTCAGTCTTCATTCGAATCCCAAAGAAAGGCAATGCCAAAAAATGCTCAAACTACCGCACAATTGCACTCATCTCACACGCTAGGAAAGTCATGCTCAAAATTCTCCAAGCCAGGCTTCAGCAATATGTGAACTGAGAACCCCCAGATGTTCAAGCAGGTTTTAGAAAAGGCAGAGGAACCAGAGATCAAATTGCCAACATCCGCTGGATCATGGAGAAAGCAAGACAGTTCCAGAAAAACATCTATTTCTGCTTCATTGACTATGCCGAAGCCTTTGATGTGTGGATCACAATAAACATTGGAACATTCTGAAAGAGATGGGAATCCCAGACCACCTGACCTGCCTCTTGAGAAACCTGTATGCAGGTCAGGAAGCAACAGTCAGAACTGGACATGGAACAACAGACTGGGTCCAAATAGGAAAAGGAGTCCGTCAAGGCTGTATTTTGTCCCCCTGCTTATTTAACTTCTATGCAGAGTACATCATGAAGAACGCTGGGCTGGAAGAAGCACAAGCTGGAATCAAGATTGCTGGGAGAAATATCAATAACCTCAGATATGCAGATGACACCACCCTTATGGCAGAAAGTGAAGAGGAACTCAAAAGCCTCTTGAAAGCATCCCCAGCTTGCAATTCCTGGAAGAAGTTTTCTCTCCCTCCATTTCCTTTTTGTGCAATACTTTGGCCACATCCTGCGAGAGTTGACTCACTGGAAAAGACCCTGATACTGGGAGGGACTGGGGGCGGGAGGAGTAGGGGATGACAGAGGATGAGACGGCTGGATGGCATTACCGACTCGATGCACATGAGTTTCGGTGAACTCCGGGAGTTGGTGATGGACAGGGAGGCCTGGCATGCTGCGATTCATGGGGTTGCAAAGAGTCGGACACGACTGAGCGATGAACTGAACTCAACTGAACAGATGAGAACGTTGAGATCTTGCGTGGGAAGTGACTTGACGGGCTGGAGCCAGGTTTCCTGACTCCCAGTTCCCCACACCTAGTTAGCCAGCCTGGAGAAAATTACATCTCCATGGCCGGAAATCCAGTGCCATTTACCTTGCACTTACAAATTGAAAGGAAAATTATCTATTCATTGTAGAATGCTGAGATCCTAGAAACTGAAAACTGAAACTTGAGCTAAGAAGTAAGGACATGAAGGGGAAAGAAAGCAAAAGGATGAAAGAGAAAGAATCAAAGTATGCTTCGCATTTGGGAGGCTTTAATTAAAAGTCTAGAAATGTTTATTCTTAGGAAATGAAAAAAAAATCATTTTGAAGGGAAAAGATGGCTGCACAGTTCCCTAAATTAACATACCATGTGCATAGGAAAGTTGTAACAATTAGATGTTGACTGAATTAAGATAGGGTTTCCCAGGTGGCGCTAGTGGTAAGGAGCTAGCCTGCCAATGCAGGAGACATTAGACATGCAGTTTAGATCCCTGGGTTGGGAAGATTCTCTGGAGGAGGAAATGGCAACCCACTCCAGTATTCTTGCCTGGAGAATCCCACAGACAGAGGAGCCTGGCAGGCTACAATTCATAGGGTTGCAAAGAGTCGGACATGACTGAAGTGACTTAGCACACACGCACAAATTAAGATAACCTGAAAGTTGAAGGATGAAGCAAATATGATTAAAACTATGATGTGAAATAAACAGAACTCATGTTTGATCTTGGCTTTATCTGCAAAATAAAATTTCTGAAACAGTAGGTGGTTTTATGGATTTACATTCTTTGCTTTCTGCCTTTGCCATAAGATGAAAATTGATTTGTGTATATTGATTATTAATATACCTTAGCTTTAGGATAATCATGTCAGAGCCTTTGAGTTATCTTTATAATAGTGATTTGAATTAAATAGGCATTCACAAAATATAAGTACTTATATCTGAATTTACAGTAGGTACCTAAAATGACTTTATCATTTTGAAGGCATAGAATAAAAGAATCATGGTATTTAAGACCTGGAGAGGCTACTTTAAGTTATCCCTCTCAGATGAACAGACAGATCCAGAGGGGAAGATAAATTTTTCCAAGTCATGTAGCTAAACAGAGTTAGAACCAGGAGCTCGTTCTCCTAGTATCAAAGATAACTATATTTGGAAATCTCTGAATCTTATTCATGGCGATTTTGTTTTTGAAAGTAGCCAAGGCATTCTACAAAATTGGGGCTCTATACACTGTGTTTATAAGCTGCTTTCCCACTTGCCAGTAATTAAATCCTCAGCATGAATTTATAATAAATGCTGCTGAGGATGTTACTATATGACTGATCCAGAAATTAGTCATTGCTCTTCCAATGCTGCACATTCAAAGTTTTGTAATAATTCTTTTGAAAATCCTTTTAGGTAAGTATTTGAACATCTCTAGGATTGTTTTTTTAGAATATTTACCCAGAAGCCAAAGTGTCAGTTAAATTCTTTGTCTTTAGATACATATTGACACATTTATCTTCATAAAATTATCCAATTTATACTTTATCCCACCATAAGATGATCTCAATATTGTGCTAGTAGAGCTGTACAAAATTAAACAGTCTCTTGTTTAAAGGTAAACATTTACACAACTTCAACATGCTAATGTACATTGGTGATTTTTAAAATAATTTTATTTATTTATTTTATGTTTGGCTGTGCTGGGTCTTTGCTGCTGTGTGGGCTTTCCTCTAGTTGCCGTGAGTGGGGGCTGTTCTCTAGTTACGGTGTGCAGACTTCTCACTGCAGTGGCTTCTCCTGTCGCAGAGCACAGGCTCCAGGGTGCTTGGGCTCAGTAGTTGTGGTATATGGGCTTAGTTACTCTGAGATGTGTAGGATCTTCCTGGACGAGGGGTCAAACCTGTGTCTCCTGCCTTGGCAGGTGGATTCTTTGCCACTGGACCACCAGGACAGCCCTATATTGGTGTTTAACTGAGAGGGTATACAAGTAAAAGTTTCACAAACTATGTAAGGATGGAAGGTTCTGATTCCTCTTTAATGTGTGTGTGTGTGTGTGGTGTGTTACATCTGAACCTAGGGGATTCACTCATATTCAATAACAAACAACTTGATAAATGTTGCCTTAGATTTAATTTTCTTGCTTTCATTTAACTTTTTGAGTTTGATCTAAATTTATTCATTTTTGTTATTATTTCTTCCTTTTAAATAATGAAAACATTTAAGGCTATTGATATTCTGAATACAATTTTAGTCATACCCCATTGCGTTTTTTTATGTAATGTTTTCACTGTGTCACTGCTGTTATTTTTCTAAACAACATGTAATTGCAATTTAAATGTTCTTTCAGAGATGGATTTTTAATTTCCTAGTGATTGCTTTCCAAATATTAATTGATGATTTTTCTGCATTATGGGAAGGGAATGGATTCTATATAATTTTTACTTTGGTGAAAGTTCCTTGTTTATTTGAAAGGGATGGATAGACTGTAGATTACAAAGTTCATTATTTTTTGTAAATAATACTTTAAATTTTATTATTCAATTTCATTTATGTGGTTTTATTCTGTATCTGTTCAAAGGAGGTAATTTATAACTGCCCTTGTGATTTTAGTTTTTTTCAATTTATCTTCATATTTTCAAGATTTAAAATTTCATGTGCTTTAGACTATGATGTTTGGTAAACTTTCAAGATAATTATATATTAATTCTGCATGGTATCTTTCTTCAGCACAAAATAACCTGTTTTGTCCTGTTAAAAGTTTTTGGCAGGAATTCTAATTTGTTTGATATTATCTCTTCTTTGTCTTTTATTTACTTTCTTGGCATTATAGCCTCCATTCTTTCAGGAAGGTATACACTTCACATCTAGTTATGTATTTATTTGAAATTCAATGTCAATAAATAGGCAATTCATACACATATTAAAACATTCAAGTAGCACAACACTGTACCATGAAAAGCAAGTCTTTCTCCCACTGGTGTCTCCAGTACACCTGCTCGTGATAGTCACAGTCAGTCATTTCTTTTATATTCTTCTGTTTTTATGCTTACATAAGTGAACAAGTACATACACACGTTAATAAAAAATGGTACCGCACTCTACCCTGTTGTCTGTACTTTGCCTTTTTTTCACTTAACTGAAGACCATCTCTTATCTTTTCTTATAGCTCCTCCTTTGTACATGCTGCAGAGTATTCCATTGTAACAACTGTCAGAATATATTAATCTGTTACCATCTTGATGGGCACTGAGGTTTTTAATGCATTGAGTCCAAAGTTGTCCTTCCTGTCCTCTTCTTTTAAAGGACCAAACTTGCTTTTCTTCAAGTGTTCCCTCAGTTTGGAAGTGGCATTACTCTGTTTGGTTGTTTCAAACAGGAACCTTAAAGGCATCCTTATTCCACTTTCCCCACAGCTTTCCACATGTAAATGTCACACAGGTCTGTTGGTTATGTCATTTCAAGATCACTCAGATGTGTCTGCCTGTCTCCCTCCCTACTGCCGTCGCTGTTACTTAAATCAGCCTCCGTTGTCACACTTTGGATGGCTTACCCGCTTCCTCTCCCACCCTTTTCAGTTTATCCTTAACCACGGTGTCAAACTGACCACTTCAGAATGCAGATCTGTTAATAATACTCTCCTGTTTAAAACCCTCCACTGATTTTCCACTGCCCTTAGAATAAATTCTCATCATGATTAATTTGATCTAGAAAGCTATGTAAAAGCCGGCCCCCACTGACTGTCAGCCATACTGACTGTCAGCTTTTAGTTCCTCGAATTTGCCCACACTTTTTCAAAAACTGGGCCTTTCCACATGCTGTCTCCTCTGTCTTTAATAGTTTTCTGTGCAGCTCTCCTCTTTGCCTAGTATATTTCTCTTTATCTTTTAAGTCTCAGTTTAAACAGAATTTCCTCTAGCATGGTGGTCTCCAACCATTTTAGATACCAGGGTCTGGTTTCACAGAAGACAATTTTTTCCACAGATTGGGGGTGGGGTGGGCATGGTTTCAGGGTGATTCAAGGGTATTACATTTATTGTGCACTTTATTTCTAATCTAAAGCCACTGCTGATCTGACAGGAGGTATCACTGGTCTGTGACCTGGAGGCTGGGGACCCCTGTGCTCTAGAACTATTCTTCCCTACATCACACCAACCTCTGCTCCCATTGTCATGTCATCTCCTTGTCAAGTCGTCTCCTTACTTTGACACTCCTGTCTCCCTCTTATGAGCACCCTTGTGATTACATCTAGGGCCCACCCAGATAATGCAGAATAATCTCCCATCTCAAAATCCTTCACTTGGTCCCATCTGCAAACCTTTTCGTCATGTAAAGGCGCCATTGACCTTAGGACATAGACATCTTTGTGGGGGCAGTATCCTGAACTGTATTCAATATTCTCTGTTTTAGAAGGTGGTGTGGGTGAGCCACTACACCTTCCTGAGGGTCAGTCACTCCATTTGTAAAGAGCTGAGCTAAGAGAAATGAGGCCACTTTAAGCGCTGAGGTTCTATAATTTCATATTCAACCACTTTCCCTTCCCATACTCTTTGTTCTGAAAAGACTAAATAATTACCTTTCTGTGAATTAATCAACAATTGGAATTTCATAACAGCTCTACCCCATTAGAACGGTAGAGGCTTCATCAAGGCTTTTTAGAAAAATTGCTTCACCCCGTTCCAATTCATCCCAAAGTACAATTCTAGGAGCAGAAATGAATCATGCCACCAAGAGTGGCCACGGCGCTTCATTATCCACAGCAAGTACAAGTTCAGGCTGCCTCTCTTTGTTTCTTCCGTACTAATGGCATCTCGTTTCACGTTTAAGTTAGCTTTTATAAATCACTCCATCAGCTGATTTTTTTAAAACCTGGAAGCTTTTTAATGACTATTTTTATGCTATAGAATGGTGATTTATAACTGGCAAATTATAACAATTGCCTGAACTGGAAATCCAGTTAGCCATGCCTATTCTTTTTTGGCAGCATTAAAGACCATTTCAGAGACTTAGTATTGACCAGGTTTCTTATTTGATATAAACAGTTTTCATGATTTAGAGATGTGTCCACTGTATTTTCTCCTTGTCTTTAGCAATTAGCTGATGATCTGCGGGCGTGGTTCAATACTGTGAAGACATAGCACAGAACACAGGGTCCCCTAACTGCAATTGTATCAGAGCATCCGCATTTGCTACATTTAACATTTTGCTTATGGCAATGGCTGGATCAAGCTCATTTCTAAATAATTGAAAATGAATTTGTAAGACATAATACACCTAATTTTTAAAAGTCTGCCATAGAAGGCAATTTGCATGGCATGACAATTACCCACTCTTCTGCTTTTATCTTTTTATTGGGGTAGAGATGCCTGGGAGAGGGTGTCCATTCCTCCTCCCGGGCCCTTAAGCATGTGGGAGAAAAATTATGTTGAGGCCCTGAACCAAATCCTTCAGTAGTGGTGTTCGGGCCTCTGCCAGGCCTTTCCTTCTGTTTGGTTGATTTGCTGCAGGTTTCTCTTCATGCTCCGTTGTGTTCTCCACTTGAGTCACAAACTGTAGAATGTGCTGGAATACGCCGGTAGTGTGTGTTAGTTGCTCAGTCGTGTCTAACTCTTTGCGACCCCATGTACTATAGCCCACTAAGTTCCTCTGTCCATGGAATTCTCCAGGCAAGAATACTGGAGTGGATAGTCATTTCCTCCTCCAGGGGATCTTCCCAACCCAGGGATTGAACCTGTGTCTCCTGCACTGCAGGCGAATTATTTATTGTCTGAGGCACCAGGGAAGCCTAATGTTGCTCCACTGAAGGGGGCTAAATATTGTTTAATAAAGTAAAGGATAAAGTAACTACCCTGCTTTGTTTGCAATGGGTGTATGTTTGTCTATCTGTTGTTCATTTTTTGTGGTGCCTGTCTTTGTTCTCTTGAAAGAGGAAGAATCTTCTCTTTCCAAGGTCATTCAAAAGAGTCAGAAAACATTCTCCAAAATTGAAAGAGGAAGTCCAAGATGTTTCATTCACTATTTTCTGAGCACCGGACAAAATTACACTTGCTGCTGTGTTGACTGTAAGAAAATCATGGTGAATAAGACAGTCCCTGCGCCATGGGCTTCTTATATTGAGGAGCTTAGAGATATCCATGCACATGGACGTGGTCAGCCTCTCTCTGGGGGTCAGTTAACCTTCAGCCAAGGCTGTGCATGAGGAATTCCTGCTGTCATTCTCCCGGGAATTCTTCCTCTGTCCCCGCCTTTATTATCAATGGGAAGCCTAGACTTTGCCCTTCAAAGTTACCCAGTGTCCTGGGAACAGTCTAAAAGCCAAAATGACTGTATTTTGAGAAGGTAAATATTATTTGATATAACTTGTATGTGGAGCGCTTCCCCAGTGGCTCAGTGGTAAAAGAATCTGCCTGCAACGCAGGAGCTGCAGGAGATGAGGGTTCAATCCCTGGGTCAGGAAGATGCCCTGGAGGAGAAGACGGCACTCCACTCCAGTATTCTTGCCTGGAGAATTCCATGGACAGAGGAGCCTGGTGGGCTGCAGTCCGTGGGTTCACAAAGAGTCGGACACAACTGAAGTGACTTAGCACAGCACAGCACATATGTGGAAACTAAAAAATAATACAGATGAGCTTATTTGCAAAGCACACACACACACACACATATATACACACATGTATGTGTAATGTGTAACTAAATCACTCCTATTGCTAACCCGTGTAGCTAGCATGGTATAAATAATTAATTCTCTGCCTCTAGGCTTTTACCAACATTTTCCCCCTTCTAGTTCCTGGCCTTCATGACATGTCCCTCCTGAGGCAATTTGGGATACTCTTCTTTCTTTCTAGGAAGAGAACTAATGTTATTAAGTACCTACCATGTTCTAAACACTCATTTATGTGTATTAACTATATGACCTTATGAAATGCTGAAGAGTCTGTTGTTATTCTCATTTAATAGACCAAGAAACTGAGGTTCAGAGAGGTGAAGTTACTTGCCCAGCCTGCACAGGTGGTAAGTGAGTCTGTCTGACATCAGTGCCTGCATTTCCCACATCATAGCATGTTTCCAGTTTATCAAAATTTTTCTCCTCAGTCTTGAATCTCTGAAAAATTGGAGTCTTTTTTCCCTCTGATTCTTAGGCACACTCCAGCAACTTAAGAGTAGCTCACATGTGCCTGGATTCCTGGCTCTGCTTGCAGAATTCCTGCATGCCTTTCCCTTGGCACCAAGCTTAAGCTTCTCAGAGGGGTGCCTCTCATTTTAACTCTCACTTCCCAGCTTGACATCCCTCCTTTTTCCTACTGGCCTTTTCTTCCTTGATATACTTTTTAAAAGATTTTTATTTTTCTACCTAAAGCTTCATTCCCCTTCCCCCTTCTCTACTCTACCGACCTCCAGGGGCCCGAGCTTCCTGTTTCCATATGGAGTCTGCAGCTATTCGAGAAATGATGTAACTCATGGAGCCCCAAGGAGCTGAGCCTTTACCAGAGGAGAGTCTTGTTGAAGTCTTAATATGATGAAAATGCAGAGGCTCTGGACCTTCTGCCTGGATAGCTCTGTGTTCTTGGATGAGTTTCTTAACCTCTTTGGCCTTCTCTCTATTTCTATAAAATGAAAAGCATAGTGTCTACCTCTTGAAGTTGTCATGAGGGTTAAAAAAGACAAGGTGTGCGAAAAGCTTAGTGTAGCAACCAGCATATAAGCCCTTAATTATTATACATATTTTTGTTATTAATGTCTCCCTGTAGTCCATGTATTGAGGCATACTGTGAATACCGCTGGGTGGGAACATTACTGAAAGAATTCAAGAATCCATTTTAAAGTGCTTTCTAACCCCAAGACCTTGAATGTTTATGATTCCAGGGATCAAATCTGAACTTCCAGGCCTTTTTCTCAGGCAAACAAACACACACACACACATACACATTAATTCATTTATCTTTCATTATCCATCTTACCCTCTCACTTCATTAAGGCTGCTACTACTGCTAAGTCACTTCAGTCGTGTTCGACTCTGTGCGACCCCATAGACGGAAGCCCACCAGGCTCCCCCATCCCTGGGATTCTCCAGGCAAGAACACTGGAGTGGGTTGCCATTTCCTTCTCCAATGTGTGAAAGTGAAAAGTGAAACTGAAGTCGCTCAGTCGTGTCCGACCCTTAGCGACCCCACAGACTACAGCCAACCAGGCTCTTCCATCCATGGGATTTTCTAGGCAATAGTACTGGAGTGGCTTGCCATTTTCATTGCCTTCTCCGTCATTAAGGCTAAAGGTACTTAAAAACTAAGGTCATTTTATATCACTTTTGGAGAAGGGTTACTTCAACATGAACCTTTGAAATATGAGAACAAGACTGAAAGACATGAAATGCTAAAAATCAGAGGTAAATCCTAAAATGTTGGAAGAGTTCAAAGGATGGAGAAAGTCTTATTTAGATGAAGGTTCTAGACAGATATGAACTGGAGCCAGGGTTGACGGAGGGTCCATGACTTATCCAAGTCCAGTGGATGTTTAGTTGTAGAGTTGGATTGTGTCTGGAAGATTCCAATCCCTGCTCTGTCCCATGACTGGACAGTGAGCTTGTGTGGACAATATCTATAGTTCTATGAAACCTATTTAATAGAGCTTACTTTTATAATTTAGAAAAGTTATAAAGGGGGACCTCCCTGGTGGTCCAGTGGTTGAGACTTCACCTTCTGATTCAGGGGCTGTGTGTTTGATCCCTGTGGGATCGAAGATCCCACATGCCTTGTGGCCAAAAATCCAAAACATAAAACAAAAACAAAATTGTAACAAATTCAATAAAAGACTTTAAAAATGGTCCACATCAAAAAAATCTTTAAAAATCAAGTCTTAGCCTTCTTTTGTTTTTTACTTCTTAAATTGAAGATAGGTATTTGATGTCAAATCTTCATGCAGAAATACACTGAAAGACGGTGATAAGGTTTCTGTGGGAAAATGAGGTCTGCTGTAGAGCAATCCACTTCCGGCAAGGTGTTCAAGAAGGCTTCTTAAGCCATGTGGGCCTTGTGAAAAAGCACGATTTTTCTCAGTTTATGCTGAGACTGTAAGGATGATCTTCGTCTTATTTATCTCTACATTATCTTGCTTTGTTCAAAGGACCTTGCAGAGTGTTTAGCACATAGTAAATGCTCATTAAATATTTATTTTAAAAATTCTTTATTTCGTTTATTATTTATTTGGCTGCTTCTGGTCTTAGTTGCTGCATGTGGGACCTTATTTGCATCATGAGGTTCACAGACTCACTAATTGCAGCACGCAGGCTCAATAGTCATGGCATGCAGGTTTAGTTGCCCTGTAGCATGTGGGATCTTAGTTCCCCGACCAGGGATCAAACCCACATCCCCTGTGCTGCAAGGTGGATTCTTAAACACTAGACCAGCAGGGAAGTCCCTGAATATATCTTAAATAAATATAACATATCTTTAATAAATATAATTAAGCCTACAGAGGTTGTTTCTGGGCTCTTGCTGTTTCTCCCTCTTTGTCTGGGGATTTTCCTCCTATGGAGCTTCTGTCATACAGAATGCCTAATAGAACTCCCCTTAGAATGTTTCAGCCCACTGCTTTGTTTCAGGTGTCACTCTAGCAAATAGCCACATTCAATGTAGCTGACAACACCTCTCCTGAGCAGCTCTGCACAACAGCCCACACATTCTGCCCTTACCATTATAGGATCCCTGCAAGAGTCTGCCCAGGGCTCTGATGCAAGCTCAAGACTATGGGAATGAGAGAGTTAACTCCTCCAGAATAATCCTTGATCAGTGTGGGATGGATGCCCATAATTAAAACCTCCCTTTCCCACATCTCGAGTGGATTTTGAGGGACATCCTATGCAGGTTCCCAGAAGGCCCCTCCAGGACTGGACTATGGCCCATTTGCCCTCAGCAGCTGCCAGCTCGATAAGTACCTTTGACTGGCATTTCTTTACCACTGACATCGCCTCAGTTTCTCACTCTTATTCCCCATCATTTTCAAAATACACCACCCAGACTCAGTCCTTTGAACTGGACTCTACTTCAGACTGGGCCATGTTCCAGTTCTAGTGAAATTCAATCTGATTTACCCTGTAGTCACCTAGAACTGTTTTGGATTGCATTTGCACTGCCTCCCTCACTGTATGAGGACTTACATGTCGGTATGATGTGATGTGTAGTGTGCTCAGTTGCAGTCCCATGGACTGCAGACCACCAGGATCCTCTGTCTATGGGATTTTCCAGGCAAGAATACTGGAGTGGGTTGCCATTTCCTCCTCCAGGATCTTCCCAACCCAGGGATTGAAACTGTGTCTCTCACATCTCCTACATTGGCAGGTGAATTCTTTACCACTGTGCCACCTGGGAAACCCAAAAGCAACTATAATCTAACAAAATTTTTTTTTTTTAAAAAAACAAAGTTCTAACAGAGCTGAGTGGTAATATTAAATTTTGCCAATAGATGTCGCTGTGATTACAAAAGTTCAGTTCAGTTCAGTCGCTCAGTCGTGTCCGATTCTCCGCGACCCCATGAATCTCAGCACGCCAGGCCTCCCTGTCCATCACCAACTCCCGGAGTACACTCAAACTCATGTCCACAGAGTCGGTGATTCCATCCAGCCATCTCATTCTCCGTCGTCCCCTTCTCCTCCCGCCCCCAACCTTTCCCAGCATCAGAGTCTTTTCCAGTGAGTCAACTCGTCGCATGAGGTGGCCAAAGTATTGCAGTTTCAGCTTTAGCATCAGTCCCTCCAATGAACATCCAGGATTGATCTCCTTTAGAATGGACTGGTTGGATCTCCTTGCAGTATAAGGGACTCTCAAGAGTCTTCTCCAGCACCACAGTTCAAAAGCATCGATTCTTTGGCAATCAGCCTTCTTCACAGTCCAACTCTCACATCCATACATGACCACGGGAAAAACCATTGCCTTGACTAGACGGACCTTGGTTGGCAAAGTAATGTCTCTGCTTTTTAATATACTATCAAGGTTGGTCATAACTTTCCTTCCAAGGAGCAAGCGTCTTTTAATTTCATGGCTGCAATCAGCATCCCCAGTGATTTTGGAGCCCAAAAAAACAAAGTCTGACACTGTTTCCACTGTTTTTCCATCTATTTCCCATGAAGTGATGGGACCAGATGCCATGATCTTTGTTTTCTGAATGTTGAGCTTCAAACCAACCTTTTCACTCTCCTCTTTCACTTTCATCAAGAGGCTTTTGAGTTCCTCTTCACTTTCTGCCATAAGGGTAGTGTCATCTGCATATCTGAGGTTATTTATATTTCTCCCAGCAATCTTGATTCCAGCTTGTGCTTCTTCCAGCCCAGCGTTCCTCATGATGTACTCTGCATATAAGTTAAATAAGCAAGGTGACAATATACAACCTTGATGTACACCTTTTCCTATTTGAAACCAGTCTGTTGTTCCATGACCAGTTCTAACTGTTGCTTCCTGACCTGCATACAGGTTTCTCAAGAGGCAGGTCAGGTGGTCTGGGATTCCCATCTCTTTCAGAATGTTCCACAGTTGATTGTGATCCACACAGTCAAAGGCTTTGGCATAGTCAATGAAGCAGAAATAGATGTTTTTCTGGAACTCTCTTGCTTTCTCCATGATCCAGCGGATGTTGGCAATTTGATCTCTGGTGCCTCTGCCTTTTCTAAAACCTGCTTGAACATCTGGGAGTTCACGGTTTACATACTGCTGAAGCCTGGCTTGGAGAATTTTGAGCATGACTTTACTAGCGTGTGAGATGAGTGCAATTGTGCGGTAGTTTGAGCATTCTTTGGCATTGCCTTTCTTTGGGATTGGAATGAAGACTGACCTCTTCCAGTCCTGTGGCCACTGCTGAGTTTTCCAAATCTGCTGGCATATTGAGTGCAGCACTTTCACAGCATCATCTTTCAAGACTTCAAATAGCTCAACTGGAATTCCATCACCACCACTAGCTTTGTTCGTAGTGATGCTTTCTAAGGCCCACTTGACTTCACATTCCAAGATGTCTGGCTCTAGGTCAGTGATCACGTTATCGTGACTATCTTGGTCGTGAAGATCTTTTTTGTACAGTTCTTCTGTGTATTCCTGCCACCTCTTCTTAATATCTTCTGCTTCTGTTAGGTCCATACCATTTCTGTCCTTTATCGAGCCCATCTTTGCATGAAATGTTCCCTTGGAATCTCTAATTTTCTTGAAGAGGTCTCTTGTTTTTCCTATTCTGTTGTTTTCCTCTATTTCTTTGCATTGATCACTGAGGAAGGCTTTCTTATCTCTCCTTGCTATTCTTTGGAACTCAGCATTCAGATGCTTATATTGTTCCTTTTCTCCTTTGCTTTTCGCCTCTCTTCTTTTCACAGCTATTTGTAAGGCCTCCTCAGACAGCCATTTCGCTCTTTTGCATTTCTTTTCCATGAGGATGGTCTTGGTCCCTGTCTCCTGAACAATGTCATGAACCTCCGTCCAGAGTTCATCAGGCACTCTATCAATAAGATCTAGTCCCTTAAATCTATTTCTCACTTCCACTGTATAATCATAAGGGATTTGATTGAGGTCATATCTGAATGGTCTAGTGGTTTTCCCTACTTTCTTCAATTTAAGTCTGAATTTCGCAATAAGGAGTTCATGATCTGAGCCACAGTCAGCGCCTGGTCTTGTTTTCGCTAACTGTATACAGCTTCTCCATCTTTGGTTGCAAAGAATATAATCAATCTGATTTCGGTGTTGACCATCTGGTGATGTCCATGTGTAGAGTCTTCTCTTGTGTTGTTGGAAGAGGGTGTTTGCTATGACCAGTGCATTCTCTTGACAAAACTCTATTAGCCTTTGCCCTGCTTCATTCCATGCTCCAAGGCCAAATTTGCCTGTTACTCCAGGTGTTTCTTGACTTCCTACTTTTGCATTCCAGTCCCCTATAATGAAAAGGACATCTTTTTTGGGTGTTAGTTCTAAAAGGTCTTGTAGGTCTTCATAGAACCGATTAACTTCGGCTTCTTCAGCATTACTGGTTGGGGCATAGGCCTGGATTACTCTAATATTGAATGGTTTGCCTTGGAAACGAACAGAAATCATCCTGTCATTTTTAAGATTGCATCCAAGTACTGCATTTCGGACTCTTTTGTTGACCATGATGGCTATTCCATTTCTTCTAAGGGATTCCTGCCCACAGTAGTAGATATAATGGTCATCCGAGTTAAATTCACCCATTCCAGTCCATTTTAATTCACTGATTCCTAGAATGTGGACGTTCACTCTTGCCATCTCCTGTTTGACCACTTCCAATTTGCCTTGATTCATGGACCTAACATTCCAGGTTCCTATGCAATATTGCTCTTTACAGCACCGGACCTTGCTTCTATCATCGGTCACATCCACAACTGGGTATAGGTTTTGCTTTTGCGCCATCCCTTTATTCCTTCTAGAGTTATGTCTCCACTGAGCTCCAGTAGCATACTGGGCACCTACCGACCTGGGGAATTCCTCATTCAGTATCCTATCATTTTGCCCTTTGATACTGTTCATGGGGTTCTCAAGGCAAGTATACTGAAGTGGTTTGCCATTCCCTTCTCCAGTGGACCACATTCGGCTGTGGTCCATGTGATCAGATCGGCTAGTTTCCTGTGATTATGATTTCAGTTTGTCTGCCCTCTGGTGCCCCCTAGCAATACCTACCGTCTTATTTGGGTTTCTCTTACCTTGGTCGTGGAAAATCTCTTCACAGCCGCTCCAGCAAAGTGCAGCCGCTGTACCTTACCTTGGACCAGGGGTATCTCCTCAAGGCCGCCCCTCCTGACCCTGAACGCGGAGTAGCTCCTCTCCGCCCTCCTGCGCCCCCGCAGCCACCGCCTGTTGGACGTGGAGTAGCTCCTCTCGGCCGCCGGCCCTGGCCTCAGGCGTGGGGTAGCTCCTCACGGCCGCACCTCTTTGCGTGGTTCATTGCGCCGGGGCCGGGGCCGGCCTCTCTCGCGTCGCGTCGTGGAACACCCACTTAGCTAAGTACCTGTCATCACGTTTAACCTTCCCAACAACACTTTATGAGAGGTGAAGAAATGGAAGCTCAGAGAGGTAATGCTGCCTGCCTAAGATCACTCAGCTAGTAGGTTGAGGAAGCAGGATTCAAAGCCAAGTTCATCTTCCTCATAGGTCTACTCTTAATCTTTTTCAATATGCCTGAAAATTCTTGACTTCCAGACATCGTGTGCCATTAATATATGTAAATCCTTAACATACAGCTTCAATACTTTGGCCACATGACGTAAAGAGCTGACTCACTGAAAAAGACTCTGATGCTGGGAAATATTGAGGGCAGAAGGAAAAAGGGATGACAGAGGATGAGGTGGTTGGATGGCATCACCTACTCAATGGACATGAGTTTGAGCGAACTTGGAGAGATAGTGAGAAGCAGGGAAGCCTGGCGTGCTGCAGTCCATGGGGTGCCAAAGAGTCGGACATGATTTAGTGACTAAACAGCAACAAATCATTAACATGATATACTAAATGACTTGCCTAAATTTTAGCTTTGTGTCTTAGATTTATGATATAATAGCGGTTCAGAAGTGAGAGCCAGTTTGCCCCCAGGCGATATTTGACAGTATCTGGAAACATTTTTAGTTGTCGCAGCTTGGGGTGGGATGTTCTCTGGCATCAAGTTGATAAAAGCCAGGGCTGCTGCTCCACAATAGAGAATTATCCAGCCCCAAACCTCGCTCTTTTAGAACAGAATGACAACTTGAACTTTAAAACACTTTAACATCTTGGCAAACATATTTCCCCTTTTTGATGCAGAAGAGGAGTATGATTATCCTTGTGTATAAAAGGAGAAGACAGAAAGCATAGAGGTGGTGCTCTGTTTAGGACAGAACGGAGCCTGCGATGGAGTCTTGTTGGACCAGCATGGCCGACACCTGCTCCCTTGGCTTTCCTATCTCAGTTATGGAAGTTTGGCTTCTTTTGAATAGAGATAGTTGTTAATTAGTTTGAAATCAAATATAGGAAACAAACAAAAAAGTGAGGAAAGTAGTTTGTCAATGATTCAGAAGAGAGTGGCTTACGGAGAGGGCGTCTCACTTTCTGCACATGGGCAGTAGCTCTAAGAATAATAGAATCACAGAAGAGTTAAAACTGAGAGAGGCTGCAGAGACCATTACTCCCATCCCCTAACCCTGCCCTGACTGCACAGTGAGAAGGACTGAGGTGCTGGGGACTTCCCAGGTGGTCCAGCGGTTAAGACTTCGCCTTCCAGGGCAGGGGCTGTGGGTTCCATCTCTGGTCAGGGAGCTAAGATCCTTGTGGTTAAAAAAAAAAAAACCAAAGCATAAAAAAGAAGCAATGTTGTAACAAATTCAATAATGACTAAAAATGATCCACATCAAAAATCTTAAAACAAACAAACAAAAGCTCTGAAGTCTTCAAAAGGAAATGTGCTCAGTGTCACCCGGTGAGAGGTATCTGGATAGAGTTAAGTCTCCTGACTTTGAGCTTAGAATTTTCCTCTACCCTGTGTTGTTCTCCCAGACCAATGGCAGTGGGAGATTTTATACAATTTCAAGGAAATTCTCAGGTCTTCCTTCTGCAAACCTGGGATGACACTCCTAGGGTAAAATGGAGAAAAATTGTCTCAAAACAAGAAGGCTGGGATTTAGGTATCAAGAGTATTGAGGCACTCAGTCAGAAAGGGATAGCCCCTGGGGCTCTGACTCACTTAAAAACAGAAGTCGGCATTTCAACAGAAATCCCGAGGCTTCCTTCCTACATTAGAAGCTGACAGAAAGAAAAGTTCCTGGTCCTAGTGGATAGATATATGGGAAGATTAATGGAAGGGGACTCAGTTGCTGCTAAGGTGTTGGTACAGCTCCTGATCTTAGTCCCATCCTGTCTTATGGAGGAAGCTAGAGTGACAGACTCAAAAAGGGCTCTGGATTTGGCCAAGATTTATGATCTAATTGAAAGTGCTAGTAGGAGTGGATGGATAAGAATACAACCAACCTGGAGACCAACTGCCCCTGGGAAGTGGGTTGTAGAAACAGACTTCCCTGGGGGAAAGGAATTGGCTTTTTCAAAATCAGGCAATCTGGACACCAGTTAAGTCTCAAAAACCCAATGAGCCAAAATTCAATTCCTCAAATGACCAACTCATTATCCATATCATATGTGTCAGTGGTAGTTTCATGTGACTGTTTCAGGAGCTTTGGCATAAGTGTTCATGTTTGGCTACTGATTATGTAATATCTTCTAGTTATGAGCTAATCTAAAATTGTTCTGCCACCTGAGAAGCTGGCTAGCAAATTCTGAAATTCCAAAAGTTTGGCTAAAAAGAGAAATCACAATAAATGAATATTTTTTCCATGTAAAGTGCTATTTTTCTGTCACTCAATCTTCTACTTGTAAATGTGATAAGATCTTTGTTATTTCTGATTTCTTTCTGGAGGTTTTGAATGTATTTTTCTACTCTAAAAAGCTTTCCATCATTAGTACTATCTTGCTGCTAAGTCACTTCAGTCGTGTCCGACTCTGTGCGACCCCATAGACGGCAGCCCAGCAGGCTCCTCCATCCCTGGGATTCTCCAGGCAAGAACACTGGAGTGGGTTGCCACTTCCTTCTCCAATGCATGAAAGTGAAAGTGAAGTCGCTCAGTCGTGTCCCACTCCTAGCGATCCCATGGACTGCAGCCTACCAGGCTCCTCCGTCCATGGGATTTTCCAGGCAAGAGTACTGGAGTGGGGTGCCATTTCCTTCTCCAACTATCTTGCTAATACCTCAAATTAGCCTTGTATATATTTCTAACAGGTTTTTAAACATAAAGTAAATGAAAAAATGTAAAAGACATCAGAATTAACCAACCATACGTTGCTAAAGAAATGTTTGTATCTAATCAGGAACAGTTTGGATGTGTTGTTACTGTGTGTAGAAAATTTAGACATAAAATGTTAAATCCATTTAAATCAAGAGGAAAAGAATGAGAGTTCTCAAAGAAATGACTGTTGTCGGCTGTAGGCTTGCACCTCAGATTTCATAGCTATTAATTATAAGTGTGAAATTGTGAACGATTAAAAATCCTTAAAATGCTTAAAGATTTGTAAAGACAACAACAAGAAGACACTAAAAAAGAAATGAACCCATGTGTATATGGGGAATTAATCTACAGTAAAGGAGGCAAAAACATACAACAGGGAAAGACAGCCTCTTTAATGAATGGTGTTAGAAAAACTGGACAGCTACGTGCAAGAAAATCAAACTGGATTACTCTCTCACGCCATGCACATAAATAAACTCAAAGCAGATTAAAGACTTAAATGTAAGACCTGAAACCATAAAACTTCTAGAAGAAAACACAAGCAGTATACTCTTTGACATCAGTCTTAATAGTACTTTGTTTGGATATGTCTCCTCAGGCAAGGGAAACAAAAACAAAAATAAACAAATGGAACTACATCAAACTATAGAGATTTTACACAGTGAAGGAAATTATCAACAAAATGAAAAAGCTGTTTACTGAATGGGAGAAGAAAACTGTAAATGATATATCCAATAAGCAGTCAATATCCAAAATATACAAAGAACTCATAGGACTCAACATAAGAAAAACAAACAACTCAATTAAAAAATGGGCAGAAGACCTGAATAAACATTTTTCCAAAGAAGACATACAAATGGCAAAAAGGCAAGTGAAAAAATCCTCAACACCACAAATCGTCAGGGAAACGCAAAACAAAACCACAATGACATATCACCTCACACCTGTCAGAATGACTATTATCAAAAAGACAACAAATAACAATGTTTGTGAGGATGCGGAAAAAAGGGAACTTGTGTACTGTTGGTGGGAATGTAAATTGGTGCAGTCACTATGGAGAATAGTGTGAAGATTCCTCAAAAATTTTAAAACAGAACTACCACGCTATCCAGCAATTACACTCCTGGGTATTTGTCGGCAGAAAATTGATAATTTTCTGAATTGATAATTATCTGAATAATTGATAATTCAGAAAGATATATGTACCCCTATGTTCATTGATGCATTATTTATAATAGCCAAGATACAGAGTCAACCTAATGCCCATGAATAGAAATAGGTGAATGGATAAAGACAATGCACACAGAATATAACTCAGCCAGAAGAAGAATGCTATCTTACTATTTACAACATGGATGCATCGAAAGTGTGTTATGCTAAGTAAGATAATTCAGAAAGAGACAGATACCATATGATTTTTACTTATATGTAGAATCTAACAAACAAAACAAATGAACATATATAACCAAACAGAACAGTCATAAATAGAACAGGTGGTTACCAAAGGAGTGGGGAGAGGGGCAGTGCAGGAGAGAAACAGGTGAGGGGGAATTAAGAAGCACAAACATTCAGTTGCAAAATAAATGAGTCACAGGTATGAAATGCACATTATGGGGAATATAGTCAATAATTACGTCATATTTTTGTATGGTGACAGATGGTAACTTGATTTATCGTGATGATCATTTTGAAATGCACAGAGACAGCGAATCATTATGTTGTATAACAGAAACTAACATGATGTTGGAGGTCAATTATACTTCAAAAAAACACAAACGAACTCATCGAAAAACAGATCAGATTTGTGACTACAGTGGTGAGGGGGAATTGGATGAAGATAGTCAAAAAGATATTTTATCTCTTCCAGTTAGAAGATAAATAAGTACTGGGGATGTGATGTACAATATGATAAATATAATTATCATGGTTGCACATTATATATGAAAGTTAAGAGAGTAAGTTCCAAGTTCTAATCACAAAGAAAAAACCATTTTTTCTATTTTTCAATGTTGGAGCTATAGGAGATGGTGGATGTTCAATAAACCTATTGTGATAATCAATGAGTCAGAACTGATTCATTGGAAAAGACCCTGATGCCAGGAAAGATTAAGGCAGGAGGAGAAGGGATGACAGAGGATGAGATGGTTGGATGGCATCACCAACTCAATGAGTTTGAACAAGCTCCAGGAGTTGGTGATGGACAGGGAAGCCCGGCATGCTGCAATCCATGGGGTCGCAAAGAGTTGGACATGACTGAGTGGCTGAACTGAACTGATAATCGTTTCATGATATATTAATATATAAGTCAAGCCATTATGCTGTACACCTTAAACTTAGGCAGTGCTCTGATCTATTGTGTGTGCTTAGTTGCTCAGTCGTGTCCCACTCTTTGCAACCCTTTGGACTGTAGCCCACCAGGCTCCTCTGCCCATTGGATTCTCCAGGCAAGAATACTGGATTGGGTTGCCATGTCCTGCTCCAGGGGATCTTCCCAACCCAAGGATAGAACCCATGTCTCTTATGTTTCCTTCACTGGCAGGCAGGTTCTTTACCACTAATGCCAGCTGGGAAGCCCGAGGTAAGGCCTAAAGTCTTCCTAAAGGTTAGCAGGCTGCCGTGATCCCTTTTTCTCTTCTCCCAGGAAAGGGCAACGATAAAAACCAGACTGAAGACAGACAAGCAACTGCATCAGGCGCTCAACTTCCTTCAGAGTCCATTAGAACAACGTATCCATTAAGGGGACAGGCAGGGACATTTGTCTGATTTACCCTCCCCTTTGTTGGATGGCAGGAGAAGGAAGAATGAAAGCAAATGCAAAAGCGATTCTTGTTGCATCCTCAGTAGCTTAGTAGACGAATATAGAATTTCTAAATACAGAATTGGAAACATCATCCTGTGTCCTTCCTCGACTTTCGTCGCTTCTCATTTTGAGAACTCAGATTCCAGGACTTTCTGGGTATACAGCCCCTCTAATTCTTTTCTTGGGCATCACCTTCGGAGAGCAGATGCTTCTGTGAAAATGCGTGGAAATAATTACAGGAAAAAAAATGTCTCCAAGAGGCATTGGCCAAATGATAAATGACAAGATGTCTTTGAGCATAAATCTAGAAAGGCACATGTGAATTATAAATGACACCACAATCTTTTTTTTCCCCTGAATACAGTTTAGGCTGTTCGACGCTTTGGGAGCTTAGGTGGTCATCTCTGTAATTTCCATCAGCTTGAAGACACTTTGAAATGGAACCAACATTATCAGCACAGCTTGGTAACCACTCTCTAATTTTTCCCACTCGAATATCAGCCTCACCAAAGTGAGTTTCAATTTTAGATGTGTTCCCTCCCTGAGCAGAAACCCTATGGAAAATGATTCTTGGGAGGACATGCAAATGTGCCAGTGACCTACATACAGAGCTATAAGCCCATCAGATTGCTTCTGCCGCTTGAAACCTGGGGAGAAAAAATGGAAAAATAAAATTGCATTTAGTATGCTGTGCTCCAAAAAGCACTAAGATTTTTCCAGGGCTGTTTTACCAAAGATTATTCATTAGGAGCATTTTCCTTTGCCTTTGTGGCTCTGCCAAATGACACATTTAAATTGGATGTGGTTATTCACGGAATAATTAAGGTGTGAAATTATTGTATTTGATGTTTTATTTTAGGGTTTTAAAACTGCATGATCCTTTTATGACCTATGGAATCAGAAACTTAAAAAAATAAAAGGAGGTTGTGGGACTTCCTTGGTGGTCCAGTGGTTAAGACTCCACGCTCCCACTGCATGGGGCAGGGGTTCAATCCCTGGTAGGGGAACTAAGATCCCACATGCTGCATGTGGCAGTCAAAAAATAAAAACAAAAAACTTTAGCAGAAACTGACACAACACTGTAAAGTAATTATACTCCAGTTTAAAAATTAACTAATCAAATAATTGTTTAAAGCACAAAGGGAAAAAATGGAGGTTGTAGGACTCTGTAACTGGAATGAACAACACACACACATAATATATCCTGGTCACTTTCCTTAGGCTGAGTGGACAGGTTAGTTCATCTAAGCATTTCCACTTGGGATTAATTTACATTTATGTGAGATGAATAGAGTTGATTAACCTAAGGGAATTAGGGGAGGGAGCCTTTGTTTTCTGGAGGTCTATGGTGAGTCAAGGCAAGCGTTGTAAATGTGGGTTTTACCTCTCTCTGGCATCATTGGGGTTTCCCTTTCTTGGCTGGTATGCCCACATACCTGGACACTGTTCCTCCAAATTCAGTTCAGTTCAGTTCAGTCACTCAGTCGTGTCCGACTCTTTGCGACCCCCATGAATCACAGCACGCCAGGCCTCCCTGTCCATCACCAACTCCCGGAGTTCACTCAGATTCACGTCCATCGAGTCGGTGATGCCATCCAGCCATCTCATTCTCTGTGGTCCCCTTCTCCTCCCGCCCTCAATCCCTCCCAGCATCAGAGGCTTTTCCAGTGAGTCAACTCTTCGCATGAGGTGGCCAAAGTATTGGAGTTTCAGCTTTAGCATCAGTCCTTCCAATGAACACCCAGGATTGATCTCCTTTAGAATGGACTGGTTGAATCTCCTTGCAATCCAAGGGACTCTCAAGAGTCTTCTCCAACACTACAATTCAAAAGCATCAATTCTTCAGCAATCAGCTTTCTTCACAGCCTCCAAATTAAGAGAGCACAATTGAATACGACTCCTGGGTTGTGTTTCTTGGGAGTGTGAGTGTGTTTGTCACAAGGGCTGAGTGCCCCAGAATTGATGCTTTCAAATTGTGGTGCTGAAGAAGACTCTTGAGAGTCCCAAGGACTGCAAGGAGATCAAACCAATCAATTCTAAGGAAAATCAACCCTGAACACTCATTGGAAGGACTGATGCTGAAGCTGAAGCTCCAATACTTTGACCACCTGATGTGAAGAGCTGACTCATTGGAAAATACTCTGATCCTGGAAAAGATTGAAGGAAAAAGGAGAAAAGAGTGGCAGAGGATGAGATGGTTAGAAAGCATCCCCGACTCAATGGACATGAATCTGAGCAAACTCCACAAGTTAGTGGTGGACAGAGGAACATAGCATACAGCAGTTCAGGAGGTCGCAAAGAGTCAGACACAACTTAGTGATTGAACAACAACAGCAATAACAAGGGCTTAAAGATACTTAAAAGACTTGGAAGGACCACAGGGACATCAGGCTGGCAGAAAGTCCATGCCATGGCAGCTTTGTGCCATGAAGGGAATCAAGGCACTGAAATGTGATGGGAGCTGGGTTTCAGGCACAGAGAGATCAAGAGTGAGCAGGAAGTCAACACACTTTCAGATTCAAATACAATAAAGACTTTCAAACTGACTTTGCCCTCCCCCACCCACAAGGGTGCTGGTGGTGGGAAGAGGGTTTATTGGGAAATTATCTAAGAAAACAAAGAGAGATGATCAAGAATCATTTTCCATCTCCTTTCTGCTTGCTTTTGTCTGAGCAGAGCCTCATTTTCACTCATCTTTGTCTATGTGACTGAGAAAAATGATCATCAACAGTAGTGTGTCTATCATCCTTAGAATTCTCAATCCACAGGTAAAAAGAAAGAACCGTTAATAGCTAATTATCTCCTATTCATAAATGTCCCAAAGTGGTTCATTTTGGGTCACATTGTGGAGGGACCCAGTGCCTGCTTAGCTTATTCATGTCCTTCCCTATGGGCTGGGGAGGGGACGGTAGGGCACTTGGTGGGGAGGAAGTTAGGGAGAAAATTGCCCAAGTTAAAAAGCTCTGTGATCAGAATACAGGAATGAAAACCTACTGGGCAAAAAGCAACAACTGTCATTCCAAGTCACTCACTTGTGTCTCTTCGTTCCTCAGTTACTTTGTAGGTAAGGCCACTGATCTCCACCACGGTGGTAAGACTGTCTTTTCTTTTTTTAATTAATTGCTATTGAAGTATAGTGTTTTACAATGTTGTGCTAGTTTCTACTGTATAGCAAAATGAACCAGTTATATATACACACATACTCCCTCTTTTTTGGATTTCCTTCCCATTCAGGTCACCACAGCGCATTAAATTGAGTTTGCTGTGCTATACCACAGGTTCTCAATAGTTATCTATTTTATGTGTGGATGTGCTCAGTCATGTCCAACTCTTTGTGACACCATGGAGTGTAGCCTGCAAGACTCTTCTGTCCATGGAAATTTCCGGGCAAGAATATCGGAGTGGGTTGTCATTTCCTAGTCCAAGGGATCTGTTTTACACATTGTATCAAGAGTGTTCACCTGTCAATCCCAGTCTCCCAACTCAACCTACCCCTCCTTCCCCGCCTTGGTATCCACACATTTGTTCTCCACGTCTGTGTCTGTATTTCTGCTTTGCAAATAAGATCGTCTGTCTGTTCCATTTTTCTCGATTCCACATATTGCTTGAGGGGCTAAAGAAAGGCACTCCTAAGGTTCTGGAACAGCCTCGGAGAGTGGAGAATTGCAGAGACAGGCACAGAAGTCATTGTGTCCATGTCACTGCAGAGGAAGCACACCAAGAAAGTGACATTTCTGAGGTTATCAAGTTAGTAAGACACAGAGTGGGAAGCAGAACCCCTAAGGATTTTAAAGCAACAGGTGATAGAAGAAAGCTGTTGCCACGAGAGTTTAGCAGGCTGTCTCCGTGAGGCTTCATAGCATGGTATCCATGGCGACAAGGTCTGGTCTCAGTGTCTTTCTTAGACTGGGACCAGCAGGAACTGTGAGGGGATCCTGCCTCTGAATGGTCTGGACTGACTCCTGTTTGACAAGGGAGCACGTCTGGAAGCAGGCTGAATCCTACCCAAGCCCATAAGGGATCCCAGAGGAAAGTTTCAGTTTGATTAATTCCCAGAACTGGGAGTCATTCAAGAGATCCTGGGATCTGGGCTGGATCAGATCCAATGTGTGACTGTCAGACCGGAGTCTCATTGGCTCAGGGGCTGGGTAGGACTGAGAGTCCACACTGGACCTTTGAGACAGACAATAGCATCAAAATAGGAAAATAGGAAGAACTGATGTTGAAGCTGAAGCGCCACTACTTTGGCCACCTGTTGCAAAGAGACAACTCATTGAAAAAGACCCTAATGCTGGGAAATATTGAAAGCAGGAGGAGACGGGGGCAGCAGGGGATGAGATGGTTGGATGGCATCACCAACTCAATGGACATGAGTCTGAGCAAACTCCAGGAGATAGTGAAGGACAGGGAAGCCTGGCGTGCTGCAGTCCATGGGGTCCCAAAGAGTCAGACATGACTGAGCGACTGAACAGCAATAATAGGAACAGGGGAGAAGGTAGGGAGGAAAAAGCGTCTAAGAGTCTCACTTCTCTGGGAACTGTGCTTGTCTTGGGTCCAGTGGCATACCAAGTCACCTGCTCATGGTCCTCTGAAGCAGGTGGTGTTCAGGTTGCTGTTCAGTCACTAAGTCATGTCTGACTCTTTGCAGTCCCATGGACTGCAGCATGCCAGGCTCCTTTGTCCTCCACTTTCTCCTGGAGTTTGCTCAAATTCATGTCCACTGAGTTGGTGATGCTATCTAACCACCTCATCCTCTGTCGCCTTCTTCCCACCCTGCCCTCAATCTTTCCCAGAATCAGGGTCTTCTCCAGCAAGTCAGCTCTTCACATCAGGTGGTCAAAGTATTGGAGCTTCAGCATCAGTCCCTCCAGTGAATATTCAGGATTGATTTCTCTAGGATTGATTGGTTTGATCTCCTTGCTGTCCAAGGGACTCAAAAGAGAGTCTTCTCCAGCACTACAGTTTGAAAGTATCAGTTCTTCAGTGCTCAGCCTCAAGTGGTGACTAGCACCTTCATTTCTCAAGGGCCAGAATTGAATGACTGGACTGGCTTCCCAAGCCCCACAGAAACATCCCTTTCTGACAGCTGTGTTCATAAGACTTCAATTACAAGTTAAGTAGATTCAGCTATTGAAAACTCCCGTGACTGCTGTAGGCATGTATCCTATGCTTCAATTTCCTCTTGGAAGCTTTGTGCTTCTGGAATCTAAGTTCCCTGCCTCGTTTGCACATTATTTTCAGTCAACCACATTTCATTGTCCTTAATTAACCTGGAGGCATTAATGCACAGTACACAGATTAAGAAAGCTTTGTTTCTGAAATTGAATTTTATTCCCCCCACCCCCCTCCGCTTCTAGGAAAGATTGGGGCGGCCAGGAATATATAGGTCATGTTTCCAATTATAAAACACCAATGATGCTATTTTTTTCTCCTGCACTGATAAAAATAGGAATGAAAAAGTGAAACTGAGCTGTCTGTGTGAGGTCAGTAATCACCAGCACCAGCTTTTAACCACCAACAGGACTCCTCAGGTGACCAGATGATGCCTGACAGCCAGGGAGGATTTTTGCCCAGCAGGGTCACTAGGTGGCGCTATCAATAAGAAAGGATTAAAAAGCGCTCCCTTGCTAACCAGACCTGTGAGCAACAAAGCAATTAAGCACTTCGGAGGACCCTGCTCCCTCAGCTGTTTGTGAAAACTCTTGCAGCATTCGCTCCCCTCATCTGTCTGCAGCTACTGGTGACAGCCACACAGTAAGGAAGTGTCGCAGAAGGGCTCACATTCACACATATTGTCTATGTCATTTCTGTAAGATATTGTTAGGAGAAGCTGAGGTTTGCGCGGGGTGCGTGATGGGACGGTCATGGAGAAGGATGCCTGGTTTCTCAGGTGGACACTAATTATTTGCCCTCCCTCTGGCTCTTTAAAAAAGCTGAGGCATTGCAGGCTTAAGAAGAGAAGCTGAACACAGCCTCAGGCGTTTGCAACTATGATTCCACCATCTTCCTGAATTCTATGCCAACTTTCATCCATCCTGATACTGTTACTGCCAAGCTCAAGAGCCCTGATTCTGCTTCATCCCTAACTTTCTATGTTTAATTTTTTTTAATATTTATTTCTTTGTTTGTTTTTTATAGCACACCCACTCTCTAATTGTGGTGCCTGGGCTCCGGAGTGTGCAGACTTCAGAGCACGTGGGATCAGTAGTTGCTGCCAGCAGGCTTAGTTTCTTTGCAGCATGTGGGATCTTAGTTCCCTGACCAGGGATTGAACCTGTGTCCCCTGCATTGCAAGGTGGATTCTTAACTGCAGGACCACCAGGGAAGTCCCTTTCTTTCTCTGTTGATGGACCTTTGTTTTACTTCAGCAGATGTGAAATCTTTCCATACGCCACTCCCCCGGCTGATGATGACTTCCGTTGTGTCTGGTGTGAATTTCTACCCCATCTTTAACCCTGGTGAATACCCGCTTGGTCCTATCTCCCTCTGACTCTCCCATCCCATTTATCCTAGCGATTCAGACAACATTTACTAACCAGGACGTGAGGCAATGCCCTCAGCAAAGTGGGATTGTAGTGGGACATATGACAGATGGTGCTAAGCTTGGCAGGCAGCACTTTTTTTTCCGGGAAAAAAGAGTCCCATTTGTTCCAATCATGGTGCAAGGGGACAGGAAGCAAGAAACGTGGATATAGGAAACCGATGCTGCCATTTTCCCACCAATATATCACTGGATGGTTTCTAGAAAGGGTTCCTATCTGTTGTTGTTGCTCAGTTGCTAAGCTGTGTCTGACTCTGGAACTCCATGGACTGCCAGGCTCCTCTGTCCACTGTCTCCTGGAGTTTGCTCAAACTCATGTCCATTGAGTCAGTGATGCTATCCAACCATCTCCTCCTCTGCCGTCCCCTTCTCTTATTGCCTTCAATATTTCCCAGCATCAGGGTCTTTTACAACCCTTTGTGGGATGCGTTTCTATCTGTACTCAGCCATGATCAAGGACTACCTCCATCCCCTTTGCTTCAGCCTGAACGCACCAACACCTTTTGAGATATTCCTTATATGACATGCCCTCAGATGCTCTCTGCAATCTACTCATCTTCTCTGGCATCTATCATGTATCAGTATATGCCCTTAAAATAAGGTTTCTAGAATGGGGCAAGGTACTCTCTTCTGATACAGAAGATGGTCTTAGGGAAACAAGCAAAAGAGGGTGCAAAGCCTGGAGGCTGAAAAGTTGGAGGAAATGTAGTCAATGAAGTTCGTGTAAGTCAAAAAGAATAAGAAAATTTCCTGATTGCTTTACTCACCCTCTCATTCTCTCAGTTCTTATCTAACTTTAAATGTGGTCACATAGTTTTATCCTTCTTAATTACAAAGGAAGAAAAAAATATGTGGGTTAGAAAATACTTACTGCCTACTTAGGCTTCCCTGGTGGCTCAGTGGGTAAAGAATCTGCCTGCAGGTTTGATCCAGGTTTGATCCCTGGGTTGGAAAGATTCCCTGGAGAAGGAAATGGCAACCCACTCCAGTATTCTTGCCTGGAAAATTCCATGAACAGAGGAGCCTGACGGGCTATAGGCTGTGAGGTTGTAAGAGTTGGCCGTGACTTGGTGACTAAACTACAACCATCACTACGTACTTAAAGTAACTTTGACCATCTTTCCTTCTTATCACAATTATATGCCACTTCCCCTTGGAATCATCCCGAGGCAAGAATGAAGCATCTCCCTCCTCTTGACCTCTTGCTTTCATTGCTCTATTTATCTTTATTTATTTATTGCAACTGTGATTTTCCATTTCTGGATTTCTTTTTAGCTGCTCAGTTCAGTTCAGTTCAGTCGCTCAGTCATGTCCGACTCTCCACGACCCCATGAATCACAGCACGCCAGGCCTCCCTGTCCATCACCAACTCCCGGAGTTCACTCAAACTCATGTCCACAGAGTAGGTGATGCCATCCAGCCATCTCATTCTCCGTCGTCCCCTTCTCCTCCCGCCCCCAACCTTTCCCAGCATCAGAGTCTTTTCCAGTGAGTCAACTCATTGCATGAGGTGGCCAAAGTATTGCAGTTTCAGCTTTAGCATCAGTCCTTCCAATGAACACCCAGGATAGATCTCCTTTAGAATGGACTGGTTGGATCTCCTTGCAGTATAAGGGACTCTCAAGAGTCTTCTCCAACACCACAGTTCAAAAGCATCGATTCTTTGGCGATCAGCTTTCTTCACAGTCCAACTCTCACTTCCATACATGACCACGGGAAAAACCATTGCCTTGACTAGACGGACCTTGGTTGGCAAAGTAATGTCTCTGCTTTTTAATATACTATCAAGGTTGGTCATAACTTTCCTTCCAAGGAGCAAGCGTCTTTTAATTTCATGGCTGCAATCAGCATCCCCAGTGATTTTGGAGCCCAAAAAAATAAAGTCTGACACTGTTTCCACTGTTTTTCCATCTATTTCCCATGAAGTGATGGGACCAGATACCATGATCTTTGTTTTCTGAATGTTGAGCTTCAAGCCAACCTTTTCACTGTCCTCTTTCACTTTCATCAAGAGGCTTTTGAGTTCCTCTTCACTTTCTGCCATAAGGGTAGTGTCATCTGCATATCTGAGGTTATTGATATTTCTCCCAGCAATCTTGATTCCAGCTTGTGCTTCTTCCAGCCCAGCGTTCCTCATGATGTACTCTGCATATAAGTTAAATAAGCAAGGTGACAATATACAACCTTGATGTACACCTTTTCCTATTTGGAACCAGTCTGTTGTTCCATGACCAGTTCTAACTGTTGCTTCCTGACCTGCATACAGGTTTCTCAAGAGGCAGGTCAGGTGGTCTGGGATTCCCATCTCTTTCAGAATGTTCCACAGTTGATTGTGATCCACACAGTCAAAGGCTTTGGCATAGTCAATGAAGCAGAAATAGATGTTTTTCTGGAACTCTCTTGCTTTCTCCATGATCCAGCGGATGTTGGCAATTTGATCTCTGGTGCCTCTGCCTTTTCTAAAACCTGCTTGAACATCTGCTAGACACCAGGAATTGTGTTTTAACACTAGTGCCTAGGACAGTGCTTGGCAGAGAGGAATAGTTTAATCAAAGTTTTAAATGAAATAACATTTTTAGAATTATACCTCTATCTCCAATTATTTCATGTTCCTTTCCTTTTTAAAATAAGTGTGATTTTATTTCTGGGACTGCTACTCTGTTTTATTGATCTTTTTTTTAAAAAAAGAAATATCAGTACCATACTGTTTTGATATTTTGATTACCATTATTTTGAAGTATAGCTTGAAATTAGAAATTGCGATGCCTCCAGTTTTGTTTTGTTTTTTGTCCTCAAAAATCTCTTTGTGTATTTGAGGTATTTTTGTGGTTTTATACAAATTTTAGGATTGTTTGTTCCATTTCTGTGAAAAATGCCATTGACATTTTGACAAGGATTGCACTGAATTTTCAGATTGCTCTGAATAGTATGGACATTTTAACAATATTACTTCTTATGTTTCTATTTATATGTCTTCTTCGATTTCTTTCAGGAATGTTTTTATAGTTTTCAGTGTACAGGTCTTTCACCTCTTTGGTTAAATTTATTCCTAGGTATTTTGTTATTTTTTATATAATTGTAAACAGGATTATTTTCTTAATTTCTCTTTCTGATAGTTTGTTATTAGTGTATAAGGATACACCAAATTTTTTATGTTGATTTTGTATCCTGCAAATTTACTGAATTCATTGGTTAGTTCTAACACATTGCTTTCCTTTCATTTTCATGCCTAAGAGGAGATTTTCTTAACCATTTGACCTATGTGAACTTCATTGATTCCATTCTCTCCGGCTTTTCAGCCTCCAGGCTCTGCACTCTCTTTTGCACATTTCCCTAAGACCATCAGCCTTTCCCTCTTCATTTACCATTGCTGCTGTTGTTCAGTTGCTAAGGCTTGTCCGACTCTTTGCGACCCCATGTACTGCAGCACAGGCCTCCCTGTCCTTCACTATCTTCTGGAGCTTGCTCAGATTCATGTCCACTGAGTCCATGATGCCATCCATCCATCTCACGCTCTGTCACCCCTTTCTCCTCCTGCCCTCAATCTTTCCCAGCATCAGGGTCTTTTCCAATAAATTGGCTGTTAACGTCAGAAGCCCATGGATATCAGCTACAGGGAGTGGGAGGTTAGAAGGATCTGGTTTGACTTCCTCTATGCCTTGAGTGAATGCCCAGTGCCCTTGCTTCCATTCATAGCCAAGCCTCACAAAAAATAAAGGACTTCAGATGCTCCTCATCTACCTTTAGTCTAGATCTCAGTCTTTTTTTTAAGTGGTAACAAACCCTGCCAGTGAGATCTGTGTTTCCAAAGTATTGCATCAGGATGGGTGGGTGCTTGTCAAAGACATGTGGGAGTGTGGCAGAGACAACTTTCAAGACTTTTTAATCCTCATCTCTAGGATTCTATTGCTCATTGCCTTATGGTTCAGCCAAATGGAAGATCCCCAGACTGAAATATACATTGATCTTAGACATTTATCAGCTTCCCTGGTGGCTCAGTGATAAAGAATCCACCTGCCAATGCAGGAGACATGGGTTTTATCCCTGGATCAGCAAGATGCCCTGGAGAAGAAAATGGCAACTCACTCCAGTATTCTCACCTGGGAAATCCAGTGGACAGAGGAGCTGGCCAGCTACAGTCCATGGGGTTACAAAACATTTGGACACTTCTTAGTGACTAAACAACAAAGAAAACAACAACAGAGATATTTATCACAGGGGCCTGTGTGACTCTTTGTGAAATGATCCAATAGATTTTCTACCAAAATAACGCCCTTTCATTGCTGATAAAGCAGCCTGTCCAGGTTTAAAATGAGGAAGTCCAACTCATATCATTGAACCTGGTCCAATAATACTTTCATACCACCTGCTCTGCCCATCAAGGTACACTGTTTTTCACTTCTTTTTTCTTTACCTGACTTTTCTTCCACTCACCTCTACCTCTGAATAGATCAGTCAAAACACTGAGCAGAGAGGAAAGTAAAAGGAAGGCGTCCTTAAAAAGACAGTGGGAAAAATGACATAAAATTATTCTTATAAATAAGGAATGGGTAATTATTAGAATGTAGACATGTACACTGAATGGATGGCAAAGTACTGAAATATATTATAATGTGCCTGTTTAATATCTGTATCCTGGTGGTTGCTAGGTTACACTGGTACTTTTAACAACACTAAAGGCAGCGAGAAATACTTGTAGATACTTTCCCCATTGAAAATATTACTGGCAAGGAAAGGACATATTGCTGGCTAGAGCCGTGGGATATTATAAGCTTTCTGTTGCTCATTAAAATGCATTTTAGTTGTTCATAGCATTTAGTGGTTCACTTTAGAGTTTTTCCTTCAAAATAGTTAAACGTCATAATGTGCCTTGGGTTGAGAGATCTGGGTGGTTGATGTCTCTGTGTCCCCAAAACATGTGAAAGAAAGTGAAAGTGTTAGTCCCTCAGCTGTGTCCGGCTCTCTGCGACTGCATGGACTGTAGCCTGCCAGGCTACTCTCTCTATGGAATTCTCCAGGCAAGAATACCAGAGTGGGTAGCCATTCCCTCCTCCAGGGGATCTTCCTGACCCACGGATTAAACCCGAGTCTCCTGTATTGGCAGGCAGATTCTTTACCACTGAGTTACCAGGAAAGCCCCAAGATTCTTTTTTTAACTAGGTAAGAGGATATTCTAAAAGCCCAGATGGGAAAATTCAGCTTAACAAATACTTTCTGAGCACCTGAACAGTGACTCACAACAGCTCAGTTCCTTCCCAAATAAAATTTGAATCATTAGTCTTTTCATACCAGGAGGCTTGCTAATTGCATGCTTTCCTGGCACCATTCAACATGTGAGCCTCTCAGCTCATCTTTTCCCTACTGTTTCTCCTGCTTCACCATGCTTCCTTCCTTGGCTTTTCGCTACGGAGCCTTCCAATCCTATTCATCGTCTCCTCTAGAACTCCAGCCATTGTGAGGATACACGCTCATAAAATTTCAGCTCCCTTGCCAAATGCTTACTTCACCCTTGGCCTTAACCAAAGCTTGGATTCACACTCAGGATGGAAGAGCAGCTCCCACTCTAGGATTAGCATCCTTTGTCCACTTCTCCTCACCTCCCCCGGTTATCACATCCCTCCTGGCCTCATGTCCTTCCCATCCAGCCCGAACCCGAGAAAACGTCCTCGCCCAAACCCTCACTGTCCTATGTTCTTCTACAAAATCCATTCTGTCTTATTCAAGCTTTTTAAAAATTAGGCTAAAGTTCCTTTACGGGCTTCCCCAATGACTCAGCAGGTAAAGAATCAGCCCACAATGCAGGAGCCATAGGAGATGTGGGTTCAATCCCTGGGTCAGGAAGATCCCATGGAGAAGGAAATGGCAACTCACTCCAATAGTCTTGCATAGGAAATTCCATGGAGAGAGGAGTCTGGTGCGCCAATGCATGGGGTTGCAAAGAGTTGAACACGACTGAGCACAGTCCAGTGAAGTGAATCAACTATTTGTTTACACATATCCCCCACCCCTTTTTTAAATTCCCTTCCCATTTAGATCACCACAAAGCATTATGAGAGTTCCTGGCTATACAGCAGGTTCTCATTAGTTATCATCCTGTCTTGCTCAGTCTTGAATTATTTTAATCATCCACTTTCTGACCCTACACAGGAGTAGTCAAGCAGCAGTGGAGAAAAATCACTGAAAACTGCGAATATCTTTGTAAGACATTTGTAAGACATTTATGCAAACCTGGTCACCTCCTCGCTCCCATCACCATCAGGAGCTACTACAGACCCTCCCCTCCCAGCTCTGAATTTCCTCCTTGTATGTGCACTATCAGCCGATGGCTTCATCTTCCACTTGGGAGGCCATCGGCAGGATCCCACTTCAACCCACCTCCTGTCTTCTTTTCTCCTTTATATTCACCCTTCCTTTCTAGCTCAGCTATGGTTGATATTTCCCCTTCCATCCCTGACTTTCATCCCCACTGCTTCTCTGTTTCCAGGAGCTCCATGCTGTCCCATGTTTCTAACCTTTAATCTCTTCCTGTCTCCTGTCATATCTGTGGTCCACAATGGTGTGCGAGTCTCTCGTACCTGAAAACAAATAACAAGGAAGCTGCAGTCACCTCCGGATGACCTTGGCTCTCCCACAGCAGCACAGAGTTGTGCTTCATGAATTTTACCTGCTTCAAAGCGTGAATCCCCGCCCCATCTTCACTTTTTCATTTCCAAACATCCCTCTAATTTCTGAGTCCACTTAAATGCATCTTCTGCTCCAACCACTGGCTAAAGCCATGACTGCCAAAGTCGTCAATGTCATCGTTCTCACTAAAGCCACAATTTTCAGCCCTCTTGGTCATGTTTGGCATGTATGATCACTCCCTGAACTTAAAATTCTATTTTTCTCTGGATGTGACACCACCCAAAGACGGTTATGAGATGAAGATTATGGTATAATTTTTTCCACCAAGTCTGCCCTTGTTCAAATGAAAGCATGTGTACGAAATGGCACTGCTTACTGTGGGACAGAAATAACGGGTGATCATTACTGGTTAAATCCTGTTGCAATGTATTCTATTTTTAAATATTTTTTTATTACTTTTTACATTGGATAATTGCTTTACAATGTGTTCGTTTCTTCTATACAACAATGCAGATCGGCCATAAGTGTACATACATCCCCTCCTTTTTGAGCTTCCATCCCACCCTCACATCCTACCCACCCCCCAGGTCATCACAGAGCACTGAGCTGGGCTCCCTGTGTTATATAGTAACTTCCCACCAGCTGTCTGTTTTGCATATGTTAGTGTATATATGTCAGTGTTACTCTGCCAGTTTATTCTAAAACCTTCCCCCACAACCTGTAAAGCCCACCTGCCACCCTATCTGCTTTGTAGGAGGAGGAGAAATGGGGCTCCAGATGGGTTAAGGTCACACAAGGACCAAGACTAGGGCCACAGCCCATGCACTGACTCTAAGCACATTGCTTTCTGCATTCTCCAATGGCTTTTTAAAAAGTTTATTGGTAACTTCCCTAGCAGTCCAGTGGTTAAGACTTCACCTTCCAATGCCGGGATTTTGGGTTTGGTCCCTGGTCGAGGAGCTAACATTTCTACATGCCTTGTGGCCAAAAAAACCGAAGCATAAAATGGAAGTAGTATTGTAACAAATTCAATAATGACTTTAAAAAATGGTCCAGATAAAAAATAAATCTAAAAAAAAATAAAGCATGATTTTTCTTCTCATTTCCATATCTACCCCTCCTTTTTCTTCTTTTCTTCCTTCCCTCCTCCATTCCTTTTCCTTCCCTTTAATTTCCTTCATTGTTTTGCAAATTTCTTCTTATGAAGTGCTCAAATATTTATCTTTTCTTTGTTTACCCCTCACCTTGAGTGAAAACCATGAGTTTTGTTTGTATTATTATTGGAGGTTTTGAGGTGCATGCCTTGATGTAATTAACAATTAGAGTAAGATAGACTTTCTAAATGTTCAATACAACCAGAGTATTCTATTCTCCACCCCATGAACAGCAACAACCTTCATGCAAAACCGTTCATGGCCACCAACCCGAGACTGATTGATGCCTGCCATATGGCAAACATACCAAATGGGGTACCTTTCTCACTCACTCCAACTCCTCCCTCAAAATGGAACACTCTCCTAAATCTATTACTCCTGAATCTGCTAGAATTTTTCAGCTACTCTTGTTCAAAGCAAGGTGGTGCAAATCAAGTTCATACTTGGAACTTGGGTGGTTTCAGGCCAATGTTTTCTGAAATAACGTTTGTTTATTTTTTGATTCTTAAATAGTAGAGTTAGAAAGAAGGAAAACTGGGAAATAGATAATAGCATAAACAATAAAATAAAAAGACATTTTCAATCCCACCTTCCAAAAGTAATCATTATAATGTTAGGTTTATCATGTATTCCCTTTATTATGCTAACATCTGTTCTTTCTATACTCATTTGTTGAGAGTTTTTATTGTGAAAAGATGAAAAATTTTGGCAAATGCTTTTTCTGCACCTATTTAGGTGATAACATGATCTTTTGTCTTTCAGTTTATTAATGTGGCCTATCACATTTATTGATTCATGTATGTTGAACTATCCTTGTAGCTCAAGGATAAATCCCTCTTAAACATGGTGTACGATCAGTTTAATGTCATTTAACACATTTGGTTTGCTCTCATTTTGTTGAGAATTTTTATTTATATTTATATTCACATTTATATTCACCAGAGATACTGAACTGTACTTTTTTTTTTTTTTGTAATATCCTTATCTGGCTTTGGTACCAGGGTAATTCTGGCCTCATAAAATGAGTTTGAAAGTATATCCTCCTCTTCAATATTGTGGAAGAATTTGAGAAGGATTGGTGTTTAAATGTGTGGTCCAATTCACCAGTGAAGCCATCTGGTTCTGAAATTTTCTTTGTTGGAAAGTTTTTGATTACTGTTTCTATCTTTTCAGTCTTTATTGATCCATTTCAATTTTCTGTTTTTTCATGATTCAGTCTTGGTAGGTTGTACGTTTCTAAGAATGTATCCATTTTTCTAGAATATTCAATTTGTTGGTATATAATTTTTCATAATAGTCTTTATGGGTCTTTGAATTTCTGTTATATCAGTTATAATGTTACCTCTTTCATTTCTGATTTTATATGTCTGAGTGTTCTCTCTTTTTTCCCTCAGTTTTTCTACCTAAAGGGTTTATTAGTTTTGTCTTTTTAAAAAACCAGCTCTTGTAGTTTTGTTGATTTTTTCTCTTGTTATTCTGGTCTCTATTTCATTTATTTCTGCTCTTATATTTGTTATTTCCTTCCTTCTACTTACTTTGGGATTAGTTTTTTTCCTTTTATGGTTCCTTCAGAAATAAAGTTAGGTTGTATATTTGTGAAGTTTTTTCTTTCTAAATGTAAGCATTCATCACTTTCAACTTCCCTGTTAGAACTGCTTTTGCTGCATCCTGTAAGTTTTGATATACTGTGTTTCCATTTTGTTTGTTTCAAGATATTTTAAATTGTTTTCTTTGACCCACTGGTTGTTCAAGTGCATAGTGTTTAATTTCCACGAACATGTGATCAGTTTTGTTTTCTGCTGTACTTCCAGGGCTTACCACAGTAGCTGGGTTAGGGCAGGCATCCTGCGTAATTTGGCCACATCACCGAGCGGGGACACGCACCTGCAGTTTCTGTTCCCACTACGCCGGGTATACATTCCTCAGCTGCCTAATCTCTTTCTGTTCTCTTTTGATGGAAAGAAGGTTATTTTTCATACTTTTCTGGGGTGCACGTGGTAACTTACAGATTGGGTCCAGGCTCAATAGACTCACAAATTCTAAAGGACCTATTACATCTCGGTGGTGTTTAACTATTTCACTTCTCTTTTTTTTAAAGTTTTTGTTTATTTTATTAGATTTTGGAGGCAGAAGATTCTGTCTGTAATGCAATTTAAAAGTACCTTTGTTATGCCCTGAGTCCGGTTCCCCCATACTGGTAGAATAAGACACTTGCAGCAATGCAAAAGCAAGAATGGGGTTTATTTCTAGCTCGAGCTAGGGCTCATGCCTCCTCCAGCACAGAGGAGTGGGACAAGAGCCCCGAGCCCAGGTCACAGCGGTTTTTATAGTCTCAGGTTACATAAGCACCTATTTCTGTTCAAAAGATCAAGTTGGCAGAAGCTCATTGGCCAGTTTATACGCGCGCGGGGTTTTCTCTGGGGGATTTCCCTTTTTCTTCTGATTGGCCCAATTTTGGCGCCGCGGGATTTTTCTAGGGAGGAGTTTCTTAATTTTGGCGCTGGCGGGATCTTCTTAGGGAGGAGTTTCTGTGAACTTAGCCTCCACCCTGTCTCCAAGAAATTGAAACTTAGCCCTAAGCAAGGTCTCAGGCCTATTCTGGCTACTCAGATGTTAGGGCTCCTAACACCTTCTTTTAAAAATATTATTTAATTAATTTATTTTTTTGTCTGGCCGTATCAGGTCTTTAGCTGCATCATGTGGGATCTTGCGCTGCAGGACAAAGGCTCTTTGGTTGCTGCACGTAGGCCCAATAGTGGTGGTGAGGGTTTAGTTGCTTTTGAGGTATGTGAGATCTTGGTTCCCTGCATTAGAAAGCAAAGTCTCTAACCTTAATAGCACCACCAGGGAAGTCTCAAATGATTTCACTTCTAATCACATGAGGTTTTGATTCTACTTAGGATGCTATTTCCTTTTGATTTGCAGGTTCACCTTTCATATCTTCAGGGCAGCAAGGATAAGCCAGCTTCTGCAGCCCCAGCTTACTACCTCTATGGTCCCCTGGCCGGCCTGTTTATTCCCTGTCCTGATCTCTGACAGTCTTCACCACTTACTGACAAAAGTTCATATAAAACAAAGCACGCTGGGGAAGAAAATCTCCGGCAAGGCACCTGGGAAACAGCGGAAAAACAAACAAACCAAACCACACCAGTTAAATTGGAAAATAATCCATTTAGGCTGACTTTCAGAACTAGCCCCCACCCCCGCACCAGTGGCAAAGGAGGAGATGTTCTATGCAGTTCATCATTTGTCTTCCCTGGGAAGGAAAGGAAGCAGGCAGCACTGTGTGAGAAGTGGTCCCCCGAGGAGTGGGCTCTATCTCTTCCAGTGATATTAATCTTTGTTAAACAACAACAACAACAAGAATCCTCACGGAGTTGCCACACTGACAGCCTCAGGAGCTGTTTCAGAGGGGAGGTGCTTGTTGAGAATTCGTCCTGGAAAACAATTTTCTTCTCAAGATGCATGGAAGTGAGTTATGGAAACTTGGAGGAAATATGGAAAATCATCTGAAATGAAGCAATTTGGCTTACTTCTTTTGGGGGAGAGATTTTTGTTTAAAAATATCTATGGTAGCCATCCATATTAATGTGCGCTTTCCTAGAGCTATGGGTTTCCCAGGTGGCTCAGATGGTAAGGAATCCTCCTGCAGTGCAGGAGACCTGGGTTCGACCCCTGGGTCAGGAAGATCCCCTGGAGAAGGAAATGGTAACCCCCTCCAGTATTCTTGCCTGGAGAATTCCATGAACAGAGGAGCCTGGTGGGCTATACAGTCCATTGGGTTGCACAGAGTTGGACACAACTGAGTGACTGTCACTTCACTTTCAAAGATGACAGAAATATTTGGAGAGCCTCTTATGAAGGGAAAAAACATGTCTTAGAGCACTTTTCCCCAACCTTTTTGGCACCAAGGACCAGTTTCGTGTAAGACAATTTTTCCATGGATTGGGGGGTAGAGAAATGGTTTCAGGATGATTTAAGCCCATTACATTTATTGTGCACTTTATTTCTATTTTTATTACATCAGCTCCACCTCAGATCATCAGGCCTTAGGTCCCAGAGGCTGGGAACCCCTGTCTTCCAGGAAGTCAGAGATGTGCCAGGACAGAAGGTGACACCTTTGTCATGGTCCATATTTTTGTGCCTGCATCTGTTTCATGCCCTCTCAGCCAGGGGCCTGGAAGGCTTGATGTGGATGAAATGGCGGTGGGACGTGGAAGATGGTGGCCAGGACATGCCTGGTGCGGGAAGGGGTCTGTGTTGCAGGCTTCTCTCTCCAGAGGTTGCATGGGAGCTGCTAATTCCTGTCGCTGCTCCTTTATGACTCCACTTGGGAAATTAAGGTGCAGATAATTAACTTCTGCTGCTTCTTAAACCTGTCAGACAAAAGCCACGTGAGCACACAGAGGCTGCTTTTTCTGGCCCAGCATGCGCACAAAACCTCTCTTGCTGGCCAACTTGGCAGGTGTTCTAGAACAGAAGCCCTGGCTGCTAAGTCACCAATAATAAAACCTCAGTAGGTAACTATTGCCAACTGGCTCCTGTCCCAGTGGGTTCTCTATGAGATGACATCCGGGGCAAGGGGTGCAGGGAGGACTCTGGCCATAACAATATTCCTCGGACAGGACTAGAATGCTAGTGAGGTTCTTCTAAGCATCGCCTCCACCTATACCTGCTCTAGTCGTTCCTCCTGTCTCCTTCCTTCCGTTTGCTACTTACCTTGACTCCACCTGGGCTTCCCTGGTGGCTCAGATGGTAAAGAATCTGCCTGCAATGAGTGAGAACCAAGTTTGATCCCTGGATTGGGGAGATCCCCTGGAGGAGGGCATGGCTACCCATTCTTGCCCGGGAAATCCCATGGACAGAGGGGTCACAAAGAGTCGGGCTCCACTGAGCGACAAACACGTTCACTTTTTGGCTGCCCTAGGGCTCAGGGCTAAAGATGGACTTTCCCAGCACAATGGGTCATGGAAACTTCTTACCTTGTTGCTCACCATCCTTGTTGCTATGCTCCATCCTGAGCCCACTCTCCACATTCCACCTCTCTGTCACCTTTGCTGAAGCCCAAGATGACACCTGGGTGATGTGACTGCCACCTCACCCAACGGAGTCAGCACACGCACTCTCAGCAGGTGACCTACCTCTACTTCTGAAGGTCACAGGGATTGGTGTGCACAAGCCTCTCTCCTGGCTCCTGTGGGAGACAGAGTAACGGCCCCCAAAGTTGTCCACATCCCCATTCCCGGAACCTGTGAACACCGTTTTCTTGTGTCACACAGAAGACTGTGTATGTGATTAGGGAAATGAATCCAGAGATGCGGAGATTAACCTGGATTCCCTGGGGAGGGCCCTTGTAAGTGAATCAGAGAAGAAGGGGAGTCTGAAGATGTGAGGACGAAGCAAAGGTCAGAGTGGTGTGAGCCGTGAGCCATGGAATCGGGGCACCCTCTGCAAGCTGGAAAAGACTTCGGGTGAGTGGTTGGGGGGGTGGATTTGGAGTTGAGACGTGATCAGTGAGTTCCTGTCACTCCAGCCCTTCCTCCTACAAAGTCCCTTTGATACTTATTGGATTGCTTATACCCGCAATGAACATTTGGGGAGATTGGGGTCACGGAGAGTCGGACACGACTGAGCGACTGAACTGAACTGAACTGAACTGAAAGATTCCAGAAATCTGAACCGCCGCCCCCACCCCACAGCCCATGGGGGCGGGTCATCGGAAAATACTGCCTCCTCTCTCAGACTCCATCTCCGGGCCTCAGAACACCTCCTGGGCCCTTGTTCTACCGGGACTCTACTTCCTCACTTCGTCCCTCCTTGCCCTTGATGAGCTGTGAGCTCTCAGCAGTGGTGGAGGACACAGAACGAGCAGGGGGAGCCCAGAGCCCGTGAGGATGTGGAGTCCGATCACGAAATGACATCAAAGTCTGTGCCTTTACTTCCCCGCACCCCGCAATGGAAAGAGTGAAACATTTATTGATGTATCGGTTTCATTCTTTTTTTAAATTTGCTTTTAGTTTTAACTGGAGGATAATTGCCTTACAGTGTGGTGTTGGTTTCTGCCATACAGCAGCGTGGACCAGCCGTAAGTATACACATGCCGTCTCCCTCTCGAGCCTCTCTCCCACCCCTCTGGATCATCACGGAGCACCGAGCTGAGCTCCACGTGCTCACAGCAGCTTCCCACTAGCTAGCTGTTTTCACATGGTAGTGTGTGTGTCTCAGTGCCGCTCTGTCGATTTGTCCCACCCTCTCCTTCCCCTGCTGTGTCCACAAGTCCATTCTCTACTTCTGCGTCTCGATTGCTGCTGCTGCTGCTAAGTCACTTCAGTCGTGTCCGACTCTGTGTGACCCCATAGACGGAAGCCCACCAGGCTCCCCCGTCCCTGGGATTCTCCAGGCAAGAACACTGGAGTGGGTTGCCATTTCCTTCTCCAATGTGTGAAAGTGAAAAGTGAAAGTGAAGTCGCTCAGTCGTGTCCAACCCCTAGCGACCCCAGGGACTGCAGCCTACCAGGCTCCTCCATCCATGGGATTTTCTAGGCAAGAGTACTGGAGTGGCTTGCCATTGCCTTCTCCAGCGTCTCGATTACTACCCTGCAAATAGGTCCATCAGTACCATTTTTCTAGATTCCATATATATATGCTTTGCGTGTGTGCGTGTCAAGTCGCTTCGGTTATGTCTGACTCCTTGCGACCCTGTGGACTGTATCCCCCCCAGGCTCCTCTGTTCATGGGATTCTCCAGGCAAGAACACTGTAGTAGGTTGCCATGCCCTCCCCCAGGGGATCTTCCCAGCCCAGGGACTGAACCCACATCTCCTGCTTTGATTTTACTTTTTATCCTGAGAAAAATTATGATTTTAAAAAACTTGTTCACAGGATGAATAACAATCTGTGACCAAAGTTGAACAAACAGAACCCTAACTTATGTGGCTGATTTCACAGTTTCTGACAGGTTTCTGGCTTTTCCAACAGCCACTCAAGCTCCCCTGGGACCTCACTGGAGTGGAGTCGGGACAACATGTTGAGTCCCGTGGCTCCATCGTTTCATTTATTCTCTACTCCTTTCTCCCCTTCTAGGTGCTTCTTTGTAAACTGATGTTCAAGGGTCCTCTCAGCTGACATCCACCCACTCTGGCATTTCCATTCTGAACCCTCCCAGTACTGGTCCTGAAGGAAAACATGCTCTTACCCAAACATGATATGCTTGTTTATTGAGAAAGGCATCCTTAAAGGATTATTGCCTTCCCCTAGTAATAGCTGAATGTGAGCATACATAAACTCTCACATGACCAGGATAATCCTCTCTGAGATAGTATCAATGTGTTTTTTATTTGTCAAAGTGAAAACAGCTTCAATGTTTCTGATTGTGAAAGTAATACCTGTTTATTGTAGAAAGTTCAGGGGGAAAAAGTATAGATTGAATTACAATGATGGAAATACATCACCCAGAGAAAGTCATAATTTAAACTTTGGAATATAAATTTCCAAATATTTCACTAAACACACACACATTCACACGCATCTTTTGTGGTGATTTTATTTTAAAAATAGCATATTACTCATGTTAGCTAAGTTTTATTGTTGCTGTTTAGTCGCTCAGTCGTGTCTGACTCTTTGGTGACCCCATGGACTGCAGCCCGTCAGGCTCCTCTGTCCATGAAATTCTCCAGGCAAGAATACTGGAGTGAGTTGTCATTTCCTCCTCCAGGGGATCTTCCTGACCCAGGGATCCAACCTGAGTCTCCTGCATTAGCAGGTGGATTCTTTACCACTGAGCCATCTGGGAAGCCCAGGTAGGTTTTACTGTAGCAATAAATGAACTCCGGATTCTCAGCGACTTGATAAAACAAAGGTTATTCCTCGTTCATACCTTTGTAGCACAAGTTGGCAGGGACTCTGTTATACTCAGCCGTTCAGGGAGCTGAGCTAATGGAGACACAGCACTTTGTCTGGACCACGAGGTAGTCTTAGTGGCTGCAGGAGGGAAGCAAGACTGGAGAATCAGGCTTTGGGTTTCTACTTCCTTGGGCCCAAAATGACACAAGTCACTCCTACACACATCTCATTGGCCAGAACCAGTTGGATGATCCTACTCAGCTTCAGTGAAACTCTAGTTCTTATATTTAACCTGTGAAATAACCGGGAGGCAGGAGGCATCTATTATGCCTGCACAGCACATCCTAGTTTGCAGACTGTGTCCATCTATTCCTTCCTGCTTGCCCTCATCAACTCCATGATTGCCATCCACAATTGCCTGTTATGGAGACTGAGGTTTGCACAGGAATGTCACTTGCAAAAATCTGATCATTAGCAAGGGTGGTGGTAGAGATGGGCCATCTGTGCCCTCCTTTGGGGCTCATAGAGACCTGAATGGCAGTCAAGAGATTTTTAATTGCATGCATTTCAGACAGAAGCAACATCAGGCTCAGAGACGTTAAGACACTTGCCCCGGGTGGCACAGCCAAGACTCCACTCCAGGCCTAGTGTCCGTCCTGCTATGTGGAGCTGTCATTCAGGCAGCGATTCTGTATGGATCAGTGGTAACAAGTTAGCAATGATCCGAGGTGGGGGTCTGAGAATTTGGAGAAAAAGAGAAGTCAATGAAGAATGGATTCAGCACAGTGACTGACTTCATCTCCTAATGTTTATTTTCCATTCATACGCCACTCAGCACGTCTCATATATTCTTAATGAGAACATTCTATTAATGCCAGTGGGACTGATCTTGAGGGAAGCATTAGGGGCGGTAGAACGTGATCGCTGTGTAGTATTGACTTGGAATCATTATCTGACCACATTTGCTCTGACCTTATCATTAGCTGGCAAAGAGAACCAGGACATCAGTGTGTTTCTACAAATCTGTGTCCATGGCTGGGGGAGGGCCTGAGCCCACTGCGGAGATGAACACTCGTCCTTTCTGAACCGTCTCGTGTGAAGAGCTGGCCCCGGGATGGACAGAGCAAAGAACTGGAGGGGCTGCCGGGCTCCCACACGCGCCTCCCCCTGCCTCCTGGGCTCAGGGTCCTGCCAGCGTCTGTGACATCGGAGGCGCACGTGACCCACAGCGGGGCTACGAGGAGCTTTCACGCCCACACGCTCTTTGCGCCTCAGTCTCCTCACCTGCAGACTGGGCACAGTTATTAGACGTCACTCTTCCACTTCTTGTGAGGATTAAGTGAGTTAATAAACGGGAACCCTGGGACTTCCCTGGCCACACAGTGGTTAAGACTTCGCCTTCCCACTATGGGGTGTGGGTTCAACCCCTTGTCCGGGAGCTAAGTACCTCATAGACGAAAAACCAAAACATAAAACTGAAGCAATATTGTAACAATTCAATAAAGACTTCAAAAAAAAAAAAAGAGGAAAGAACCCCTCAGCCCACCTGGAAGAAGCTCCTGCACCTCACCCCTCAGAATGGAGGCACTGCAGAGGGACTGATTCTCCCTACCCAGGTCCGCGGAGAAAACCCCAAAGGGTAGACCCTAATTAGCTTCGTAAGTCATGTGCCCACCCTGACGGTGGTCAGCTGTGACCATGGAGCTGGAAACTATGATAACCTGCCCCCTCCCTTCAGAACAGCAATAACCAAACTCACAGCACTTACTCCGTGGTAGTTCATGTTCCAAACACTTATTCATGTCGACTGCTTTCATCCTCTTTACAGCACCAGGAGATGATCCATGAAGTGGATACATTTAAGATCATCCCTATTGTAGGGCTTCCCTAGGACTCAGACAGTAAAGAATCTCCCTGCAATGCAGGAGACCCGGGTTCAATCCCTGGGTGGGGAAGGTCCCCTGGAGAAGGGAATGGCTATCCACTCCACCCACTCCAGTATTCTTGCCTGGAGAATTCTGTGGACTGAAGTGACTTAGCACATAACCACTTAACAATGTTGAAGTAGTTTCAGATGAATAGCAAAGGGACTCAGTCATAAATGTACATGTATCCATTGAGTAGAGTTTCATGTGCTATACAGTAGTAGGTCCTTGTTGGTTACCCGTTGAAAGATATTTTTGATTCTAGCTATGGAAAGGAAGAGGATGAGGAGTTTATATTTCTGCCGGGATTTTTCCGTAAGATAAAATTTATGCATTTTTTTAATGGAGAGAGTTGAGCTGACTCCACCTAAACAAATCATAAAATGGTTGTGTTAATTGCTGTTGAAAAGAGGAATGGTGATTTGCTTTGATGTGGAGTTCAGGTATTCCTGTTTAGAGTTCCTTTCTATAGATCAAACAGTGCCACCAACCTTAGCATCTTCTGACATTTGCAAGTTTTAAGCATTGTTCTTTTTAGGCAGGAAAACTCAGAATCAGATATTCATTCCCTCAGGCTACTTCAGGTAGGGATTAAAGAGATATTAGAGGAACTTGCTCTTTTTTTATCCTTAAGTGTGTCGTTAATGATTGAAGAAAAATACTTCCTTTGTTCGCCTATTCTGAGCAGCCATTTAGAAGGTGATGATTTCTGGAGAGGAAATTGGAAAGATGTTGGTAGATCATCTAACCTTTGATTACATTAACCCCTGCCACCCTCCTCTCTTTGCAAGCTTAAGTACGCTGGCTTCCACCGCCAGGTTCAGGTGAGAAACGGCATGGTTCTACCCACTGAAAAGCAAGGCTTTGATTTTGTGATAGGCTTTCATTGATTTAATCATGTGGACTGTAAACATTGATGAAGGAGCTAATTACCCCGTGCCAAGAGCTGCCTTTGGCACAGTGCGAGTGGGGATGAGTCAGATTCAAGTCCCAGCCCTTGAAGACAGTCTCGGGAACAAAAAGCTAGCCCATTAATTACGTGGCTTTACAGATGCTTCATCATGTGGATGGAAGGGTCTTGGGGAGCACTGATTCTGACTTGAAGATCAGAGAAGCTGTGTCTTGCAGGATGAGTAGAGTTCTAAGATCAAGGACATTAGAAAGGACTCCTGAGGGGCATGGAGACCATCAGGCAAGAGGTCTGAGCATCAGGGGAGCAGAGAATAGTTTCATGAGGCTGGGAGAAGGAAAGGGGCTTGGTGGGGGTGGGGATTGTGGAGGAGCAGCTGATGAGATTACGGAATTAGAAAAGGTGATACCAACCAGCCTTCCCCAGTCTTCTGAGCCTGCCCCAGTCAATAGAAATTGACTGGGGGACAGACAAGAAATTCAGGCAAGGCTTTACTGGGTCTGTGCTTCAGCAGGTGGTATGGCGAGGTAAAAACAAGCAACAGGTTCCCTTGCTCTCTCCCCAAGGCGGGAGGTGAGCTTGTTCCTTATATGGGTGTGAGGGTAGGGGTGTGTCCAGGGGTTGGGTATTGTGTGCAGGGGACATGTGTAGTACCCTGCTTTCCCTCCCAACACCCAGTGTTTGCTCCCAGCTCTTTAGAAATGGCAGTTGAGTTGATTTTTTGTTGTTGCTGTCTTTTTGTATCTTTTGGTCCAGAATTTATTAACTGCACTGCATACAGTGATTTTTAGTCACGTACAATTTCTTTATATCTTGTTGCTCTAGAAGAGCTGTGTCTAGGTGCAAGCAGTGCAGTGAAGGGTCTCAGGTCCCAGCCTGTCTCAAAGAGGAAAGCATGGATCCTGGAGGTCTTACAGGTCATGTTGAGGAGTGAAGTTTTATAAGAGCTGAGACCCATCAAAGCAGGGCTGTGCGTGATCATTTGTCCTTGGTGTGATGTTCTTTACTTTGTTAATCTCCTTTTCCTATTCCCTTTAAGGCTTGGTGGTCCCCAAGTTTTGTCAGTGACCCCTTCTTTCTTAATCTGTTTTTAAGAAACAGTGACAACTTCTAAAAGTACAACTCACCCTAAAGTGCCCATCTGAGTTCCAGACCCAAAGCATTCCAGTCTCCTCCTGAAGCTTCCCAACTCCCCACTCCGTGTCCCAGCATGTCTGGACCAGAATTGATGGGGTTGCTTTCTGGGTTTCCTGTCCAGTAAATGTCGCCACCACACACCCACTGGGTTTCACCATTGACTCCTCCCTCCCTCTCAGTGCCCAAATCTAATTTGTCTAAATTGCCATGCAAGTTATCGCTTATGGATCATTTAAATCCCCACCATTACAACCCATCTCCACCACTTCCATTAAGATCCTTGCCACTACTCACCTGGACCACACAAAAGCCTCTGACTGTCTTCATGTCTCCCTTAGCTCCTTTTTTCCAAAACATCCTTTATCGCGGCTAAAATGGCAATCTGATATTACTTCTCAGCTTAAAATTCTTCAGGGTCTCGGCATTGCCTCCTCCACAGCATGATCACAAAATTCTGCAGATCCCCACTCTCTCCTACAAGTCTCTCCTTACAGGCCTCATTGCCCTTCCTTCTGGTCCAACGGGGCTCGGCCCTGGCTATATATTGGGATTACCTGAGGTTGATGCTCAAGCATCCCTGACCAGAGATTTTTGGATGGGGCCCCAGATCCTAGTGCTTTGTTTAAGTTCTCAGATGTTGCTAATGCATGGCCAGAGGTGAGCACAACTGAATCAACCCTACTTACGAGGGGTGTCAAAACTCCTGGTCTCCAAGATATGGAGTAGAAGGAACAAAGGTAAGCAGCCACACCCCTTCATCTGCCACCCTGTCATGATGTTTTTAAGAGTTTGCCAACCATGTAGCAGATATCCCTGGAAACCTTGAATGGGCCAATTAAAAAATGAGGCTCTTCATAGAGCAGATAGCTTCCTTCTTTTTACTTGTTAGAAAGAGGATGGAGTGTCTTCTCTGGTGACTCAGATGGTAAAGAATCTGCCTGCATTGTAGGAGACCCAGGTTTGATCCCTGGATTGGGAAGATCCCCTGGAGAAGGGAATGGCAACCGACTCCATTGTTCTTGCCTGGGGAATCCCATGGACAGAGGAGCCTGGCGGGCTACAGTCCATGGGATCACAGCGTGGGACAAAGCAACTTAGCACACACACAATGGGATAGGGTGGCAGCTTTGGCTGCCCAAGTGGAGCAGAGAGTTGCATGCTCTTTAGGAATAACCATGTGGGGCTGGGAGGTAGGTAGAGGATGACTCCGGTAAGAAAGATTATCTGGCTTCATTTCCTAGCTACCTGACTGTACTAGTTTGCTAGGGTTTAAGTAAGGCAAGTAAGGCTGAATGCTTCAGTAGCAACTAGAAGCCTAAGATCCAGGTGTTGGCAGAGTTGGTTCCTTCTGATGGCAGTGAGGAAGAATTGAATTTCCACATCTTTCTTCCAGCTTCTGGTGGCTTGCTGTCAATCTTTGGCAATCTTCTCTGGCGGTTTTGCTGGTGTTCCTCAGCTAGTAGACGCATCACCCAGAGTTCTGCTTTCGTCTTCACATGGTCTTCTCCCTGAGTTCATGTCTGTGTTCAAGTTTTCTCTTTTTATAAGGACACCAGTCAAGTTGGATGAGGAACCCAACCAACTTCTGCATGACCTTGTCTTAACTAACTGAATCTGTCATGACCTATATCCAAAGAAGATCACACTCTGAGGTCTAGGGATTAGGACTTCTTATATGAATGGCGGGGGCGGTGGGGGGGATGCGGGGAGGGCACAATTCAGCCTATCTTCTTGACAGAGGGCAGGCGGATCAGAGGTTTACCCCTAAAAGGGGCAGCTACACCCTTAAAACTGGGTGTGGGTTCTCTCTCTTCTCCTGGCAGTCCAAAGCAACTAAAAAACCAAGAGGAGAAATGAGAAAGAAACCATCTGTAGCTGAATCTCAAACCCTCAAACCCATAGATTCTGAAATCACCTCATTTCCTTTTAACCCCCTAAATCCTTGGATTCGATTGACAATTTTAAGGCTGGCTTCTATTCCTCTTTTTCCAGGCCCAGTGTTGGGTAGATGTATATTCTCATCAGATAATGAGAACCTAAAGTAAAAAGCCTTTCATGGAGGTGAGACTTCATTATTTAAATCTGATGTGCAAGAATGCTGGAAGGAAGTGGGAGAATCAGCAGCGTAAAAGGTTGTGTGAACGTGTGCTCAATCACTCAGTCAAGTCTGACTCTTTGTGACCCCATGGACTATGGGAGTCCACCAGGCTCCTCTGTCTGTGGAATTCTCCAGGCAAGAATACTGGAGTATTTCCTCCTCCAGGTGATCTTCCCCACCCAGGGATTGAACCAGGGTCTCTTATATCTCCTGCCTTGGCAGGCAGGCTCTTTACCACTAGCATCACCTGGGCTAACAGCTCATGGGGTTGCAAAAGAGTTGGACGGGACTTGGCAGCTAAACAACAACAACCTACAGGAAAGGGCATTGTCCCCAGGTCACCCCTGGGGACCTCTCTGAGGGTTCCCTGTGCTATTTATTCTGGGGCTTAAATATGACAGAGAGCCCACATCATCGAGTTTTCATCTAGAGCTGCTGGCTCCAGGCTCAGGACATGCACACATTTCTTATAAGACAAGCTGGCAAGCACATATGCTTATAAAGCAGAGAAGCAGCGCCTTCCTAGCGAGTGTTTATTTCAGGTCAAGTTCTCTTCACAGAGGGACACATAGCCACTAAGGATCAGATCCTTGTGTTTAAATGGCATAAAATGCAGTGTGTGAATATGGCACCCTTCCCCCTCCGCATCTCTTGCATGGTCACCAGGGATAATCTTATTTGGCCTTCCGATTGTGGGCGGCTCAGTTAATCTCATTAAACGAAGCCAGTGCCTCCTGAATTCTCGGTCTGTCCTGCTCTCTCTCCTCCTTCCAGGAATGATTTTAATGGCCCCACAAAGGGCTCAGCCCAGTGCACCACGAATTTGTGATAACATCCCGTGTTGGGTGAACTGAACCTTCCTGCCAGCGGAGCTGATGCCATCTGCCCATTTATTGACAGCCTTGTCAGCAAAAATCTGGATTCTGAGGGTTGGCAGGCAGCCAGGCTGCTTTCCACTGTCTTTCCAGCGTCTCAGTAACAGATGTGGCGCTCATGCCTGGGGCTGCAGTTGGCTAATCGCTGTATGCGCGTGCTATTTATCGGGGGTGGAGGGACGGCATGAAGGGATATGTGTTTTCCAGGAAGGAATTTGTATTCCTTTCCAGGTTCTCTTTTTCAGATTAAAAAAAAAAAAGCAACTGACTTTTCAAAATGTGAAATAACCAGCTTATTGTTCAACATTGGGGAAAAAAAAAAATCATTCCACACCATATGAACATTTGTTCAATGCTTTTGTTCAAATCACAAGTTACACAAGGTCTGCGGACTTGAGTATTGGCTCTACAAGTCATTTTCCGTACTGTCCCGCTGTCTTCGAAAGATGGTTTTTAATTGTACTGTAAGACAGAAGCAAGATCCGGGAGGTTTTTGTTTTTTTACAAATAATGCCTCAGTCTGTGTATCCTTATCCCCAATCAGTGGAAATCAATCAGAGTGTTTACTGAATGAATCAAGAATAAATGCGTGACTCAGAGAAGAGGTAATTTGTGTGTCCTTGAGAAAAGAAATGTTTCTGGCAGTACCTTTACTTTGAAAGCAAGAGAAAAGGAAGACTTGGAAAGAAACAAATTGCAGCTTCTCTGCAGAGCTGTGACACACATCCTGACCAGCCATTCCAAGACAGACATCACATTCCAATTTGGAGCATCTTATAAAAGCAGTTTTGTTGGAAGATTTGTTTTCCCCTTAAATGTAAGGCTTTTAGCCACTGATTCCTGCAGGTTCTATGTTTTTTCATTCAGCCATAACAAAAGGAGTCTTGGATCAGGAGAAATATCTAGTGCAGAGGCACTTAAGCCACGCTGGCACCAAGGAAAAGGAACCATTCACCTGGGAGATGGGAAAGACACCAGTGGGGGAGGGGCACCGGTGAGTCATTTGCAGTTCCCTGAACCAGGGCGTCTAGTCAAGGCTATGGTTTTTCCAGTGGTCATGTATGAAGCTGAGTGCCAAAGAATTGATGGTTTTGAACTGTGGTGTTGGAGAAGACTCTTGAGAGTCCCTTGGACTGCAAAGAGATCCAACCAGTCCATCCTAAAGGAGATCAGTCCTGGGTGTTCATTGGAAGGACTGATGTTGAAGCTGAAACTCCAGTACTTTGGCCACCTGATGCGAAGAGCTGACTCATTGGAAAAGACCCTGATGCTGGGAAAGATTGAGGGCAGGAGAAGAAGGGGATGACAGAGGATGAGATGGTTGGATGGCATCTCTGACTCAATGGACATAAGTTTGGGTGGACTTCTGGAGTTGGTGATGGACAGGGAGGCCTGGCGTGCTGCGGTTCATGGGGTCACGAAGAGTCGGACATGACTGAGTGACTGAACTGAACTGAACCAGGGAGGAGGAACACATTGAAGGTGTTTCCTTGTTAATTACTCCTTTCCACTGTGCACATCAAAAAGGCAAAGCCCTTGTTCTAGTGTTATGTGCTAGTATTAGTAGCTCAGTTGTATCTGGCACTTTGCAATCCCATGGGCTGTAGCCCACCAGGCTCCTTTGTTCATGAGAATTCTCCAAGCAAGAATACTGGAGTGCGTTGCCATTCCCTTCTCCAGGGGATCTTCCCAACCCAGGAATCGAACCTGGGTCTCCAGTATTGCAAGCAGATTCTTCACCATCTGAGCTGGCAAAGCTCTTGAATGGGACTCAAAGAACCCACCAGTGGAAAAAAACCCAGGGGAGGACCTCGTGCCCAGCACAGGGGACTGAGCCAATCCTAGGCTGTTTAAGATATAAGGTAGTCCCTGGGAAGTACAAGAAGCCTCACACCACCCCTGGGTGCCTAGAGGCAAGTGGCAAAACCCTGTCGGCTGCATTCTCATCTGATGTCCTGAGACAAGTGCCACTATCTCCTGAAGAGATAGTCTCCAACCAAATGAGACAACAGAAGCCTGTACAAAGGAATGCAAAGTATATATGACTTTCTATGTACAAAGTCAGTTGCAAACAAACAGGAGAATGCATAATTATATTTAGGGTTCTAGTGTTCAAATGGTAGGACTACCAGTGATCACTTTGGGCATTTGTATTGGACTGTAAGGAGATCCAACCAGTTAATCCTAAAGGAAGTCAGTCCTGAATATTCATCAGAAGGACTGATGCTGAAGCTGAGGCTCCAATACTTTGGCCACCTGATGCAAAAATCCAACTCATTGGAAAAGACCCTGATGCTGGGAAAGATTGAGGGCAGGAGGAGAAGAGGACAGAAGAGGAAAAGATGGTTGGATGGCATCACCGGTTCAATGGGCATGAATTTGAACAAGCTCCAGGAGATGATGAAAGACAAGGAAGCCTGGCATGCTGCAGGCCATGGGGTCGCAAACAGTCAGACACAACTTAGCGACTGAACGACAACAACAAATTGTGCTTTACAGTCTCAGGAATGCTTTCCTATGCATTTCCTTACCCAACAGAAGGCATTCATCCTTGCTGATGTCCAGGCTAGATTATCAGTGCTGCACTGACTTCAGTTTAGGGCACTGGCTTGATTCTGAGCCCTCCTACATTAAGACCTAAGAGCGTGTCAGCTGCTGGATGCGAATGAGACCAAGGGAAGACACAAAAGTACAGCCAGTGCCAGCAACTGGGGTGGGGGGTGAGGCCCTCAGGGGTGACCTACAGACTCAGAGATTGCTCACATCACAGCTGTGGGCACCCCCTTTACTTGACAGATGAGGACTTGGCTCTGGGCCAGAATGTCTACAGGACAACTTTGCCCTGTGCGTAAACCCAGACCAGGGCCCCAAGGGGATGCCCAAGGGCGGGGCCTGGGGGGATGAACAGAAGACCATGGTTATCCCTAATTGCACAGCACTGGGTGGGACTCTTTCTGCAGAGCAGGGATGGGCATCTTCGCCTGGCAGGAAGACATAGCCCCCCCCCCATCACACCCTGTTAATCCTCCTCCCAAGTAGCCATTGCTCCCCAGTCCAGTGGTGGAATGTAAGAGGATGTGTTTGCTGCCGATGGAGCGAGCAGACACTGGCAGGGTGAGGAACGGGGAAAGGGAACCTGCTCTCTCAAGTCCTCATGAAATTCAGGAAAGCGCTTTAAGAACAGCAGGCAGTCCAGCATCCAGGCCTGTGTGCCTCCCACCCCCCTTACCTTTCCCTCCCGGGAAGCTGAGCAGTGTGGTTTCTGCCCCTTCCGCCAACCGGCGCCTCTGCTTCTGCCTCAGCCTCCATCTCCACAATGCCTGGCAGCTGGTGGGCTGCCCACCTCTCTCTGCGCTCTGGCCCAGGCTGTGAGGACCCAGACAAAGGCCATCTGGAGTGTGCGAGACTAAGTGAGCCAAAGAACAAGGGTTGCGTTTTATCAATGCACCCTGGATGCCAGACAGCTCGCCTCCTGGGAGCTTTGCCCGGCGGGCTGGTGCATGATAGTGAGAGGCTGCCCGAGCTCAGGGATGCTCATCAGTGAAAAGCGGATCTCCTGCCTGGTGCCGAAGATGCTGCCTGCACTGCCAAGCCGGGGAAGTCTTCCTTTCTGCTCTGCCTTCCCTTCTCTGCTTGGCCGGGCTCATGGGGACCACGCGTTTCTAGCTGACATGCAGCTCCAGTAGCCGTTGCTAAGAGCTGCCTCGCTGGAAATGAATGGCAATCAGGTGTGGGGGTCACAGCCTGCCTTCCCGGGGGGCCCCTGGCTGCTGGCAAGCTGAGAGCTCCAGGCGGGAGTCGCCAGCAGTTTGTTCTTTGTTCAGTCTTCCAGCCAAGCTTGGCTGCAGCCACTCAGTTTTTTGTATCTTCCTACCTGCTCCGAGACGCTGGAGTTGCCTGGCAAGCAGCCAACACACCCCATCTTCTCCTCCCCTTCCCTCTCCTGCTTCCCCTGCCAGAGTATCAAAAGGCTGAGAGCACGACACCACAGCACCGCTGGAAGAAAGGCTGCCGACCCTGCCCATACCTAGGGATGCTTGCTGCATTCTCTGTACTGAACTGTCAACTTGATCCTTACAAGGACATGGCCCTAAGCATGTGCCAAAGCAACAGTCTCCCTGGACCTGACATTTAAAGCTTACGAGTGAAACAGCCCAGGTGCAAGACAGTTTGGAGCCACGGGGTCTGCCATGACTGTCCCAGTTGAAAAAGGCACTGCTGCTCAGTCCCCATGGGCCTCATGTTGTCATATCTCCCAAGTTTTCAAGAAAAGCCAGAAATTCTAATCTTTGTATAAAATCTCTGGATTTTTACATGCATGCATCTGTCGTATCAGACTTTTTGTGACCCTGGACTATAGCCCGTCAGGCTCCTTTGTTCATGGGATTTCCCAGGCAAGAGTGTGTTACCATTTCCTTCCCCAGGGGACCTTCCAACCCAGGGATTGAATCCTTGTCTCTTGTGTCTTGGATTCTTTACCAGTGGCGCCACCTGGGAATTTATATATATATTGGCAACAAATCCCAAGTTTTCTTAAGCATTTGAGCAAACCATGTCTGCGGGATGTTTTGGGGCCCTGGGCTGTCAGTGTTGTGATTTCTGCCATGAACTTGTGAGGATAAAGCTACAAGCCCCATTTGGGTCTGGCTGTGCTCATCCCACTGAGTGTAGGAACCCAGCTCGGTGTACTCCTTCTCAAGGGTTCTGATGGGGGTTGTGTGTTGCTTTGTCTCCCTCTTGGGGGATAGCTGAGGTCTTCCTGGAATTAGCCAGGAAGAAACTAAGTTGTCAGTGCAGAGACTTTTCTAAGTCCATTCTTGCCTGGGTTCCAGGTTTGATCTAAGTGTATTTGTTTTCCATGCTCTGTAACGAATTACCATAAACTTGGCTAGAAACAACATAGATTTATTATTGTACCAACTGTGAGTCTACAGCATGGGTTAGTTGGTTCTGCTGCTCAGGGTCTCAACAGATCTTGGCCAGGACCGAATCTTATCTTCTGAGTTCATTCGAGTTAGTGGCAGAATTCATTTACTTTCAGTTTTAGGGTTGAACTGAAACTAAACTCCGTCCCCATTAAACACTAATTCCCCATTTACCCTCCCCAACCCCCACTCCTCGCCCCCAGTCCCTGACATCTACCAATGTACTTTCTGACTCTATGAATTTCATTATTCTAAGTACCTTGTAGGTGAAAGAGAAAGTTGCTCAGTTGAGTCTGACTCTCTGTGACCAGATGGACTGTAGCCCAGCAGGCTCCTCTGTCCATGGAATTCTCCAGACAAGAATACTGGAGTGGGTTGCCATACTCCCCTATAGGGGATCTTCCCATCCCAGGGATCACACCCAAGTCTCCTGCATTGCAGATGGATTCTTCACCAGCTGAGCTACTAGGGAAGCCCTAGGTAGGAGCCTGGTAGGCTGCAGTCCATGGGGTCGCTAAGAGTCGAACACAACTGAGCGACTTCACTTTCACTTTTCATTTTCATGCATTGGAGAAGGAAATGGCAACCCACTCCAGTGTTCTTGCCTTTAGAATCCCAGGGACGGGGGAGCCTGGTGGGCTGCCGTCTATGGGGTGGCACAGAGTCGGACACGACTGACGTGACTTAGCAGCAGCAGCAGGTACCTTATAAGTGAAATGAAACAGTATTTTTCTGCAGCTCATGTGTATTGGAATGCATTCTTAAGGTTAATATATGTCCAACAAATAGATTATACCTTCTTTTACTTCTCCCTGTGGTATATCGTAGGTTCTCATGTTATCTATTTTATACAGAGTAGTGTGTATTTATATGTCATTCCCGATCTCCCAATTCATCCCAACCCTCTACCCGCCTTGATATTTTTTTGTTTGTTCTTTATGTCTGGGTTTCTATTTCTGCTTTACAAATAGGTTCATCTTTACTATTTTTCTGGATTTCACATATATGTGTTAATATACAATGTTTGTTTCTCTCTTTCTGACTTACTTCATTCTGTATGGTGGTCCCTAAGTTCATCCATGTCTCTGCACAAGGTGCAATTTCATTCCTTTCTATGACTGAGTAATAGTCAGCTTTTTAGATCTAAAATGCTACACTTTGATTTCAAAGGGTAGGCAATGACAAGCCACTCCAGTACTCTTGCCTAGAAAATCCCATGGATGGAGGAGTCTGGTAGGCTGCAGTCCGTGGGGTCACTATGGGTCAGACACGACTGAGCGACTTCACTTTCACTTTTCCCTTTCACACATTGGAGAAGGAAATGGCAACCCACTCCAGTGTTCTTGCCTGGAGAATCCCAGGGACGGGGGAGCCTGGTGGGCTTCCGTCTATGGGGTCACACAGAGTCGGACATGACTGAAGTGACGCAGCAGCAGCAGCATGCTGGATTATAATAACTATTGTATTTTTCATTGAAAGCGATACAGAGGAATTTCCCTCATGGTCCAGTGTATAAAACTCTGCACTTCCAATTCAGGGAGCCCAGGTTCAGTCCCTGGTCTGGGAGCTAGACCCCACATGCTGCAACTAAGATCAAGTGCAGCCAAATAAATAAATAAGCAAATAACTATTTTTAAAAAGAGATATAGAAATGAAATGGGGTTCCCAAATTAATTCTAAAACAAAGCTAATGTTTCACATAATTTATGTTTTGCTCAAGTCTTAGACAGATGAAATTTTAGGGGCACAAAAGGTTGCAAATACCTAGACATTAGAGCATTCTGCTTGGTTGCATTGATCTAGATCATTAAGATTTGATTTTTGATGAATGGACATTCAGCTAGATCATTAACTTGATTGCTTCCAGGTTCAGTTCAGTTCAGTTCAGTCACTCAGTCCTGTTCAACTCTTTGTGACCCCATGAACCGCAGCACACCAGGCCTCCCTGTCCATCACCAACTCCCGGAATTCACAGAAACTCATGTCCATTGAGTCGGTGATGCCATCCAGCCATCTCATTCTCTGTCGTCCCCTTCTCCTCCTGCCCCCAATCCCTCCCAACATCAGGGTCTTTTCCAATGAGTCAACTCTTCGCATGAGGTGGCTGAAGTATTGTGTTGGTTTATTGGCAGTGAAATCTATTCAGGAGAATGTTAGGTTATTTTTCCAAAAGCTGAGGTTTCTCTCCTTGTGCATTTTACACTCCAGAAAGAAGGCACCAGAAGAGTCACTTGTTCTGGCCCTGATTTTTTTGTTGTCAGGTTCCTCCCTTGCCCTGCCCATCTCTCTGGGGAGATACACACTTCCACTCTGTGTTAAAGTTTCTTCCCTGAATGTTTGCAAGATCTTCAGATCACAGGAACATCAGGTGGGGAGGGCGAAAGTCTTAGTTGCTCAGTTGTGTCCAACTCTTTCCAACCCCATGGGCTGAAGCCTGCCTGGCTCCTCTGTCCATGGAATTTCCCAGTCAAGAATACTGGAGTGGGTTGCTATTCCCTTCTCCAGGGGATCTTCCCAACCGAGGAATTGAATCCACATCTCCTGCACTGGCAGGCAGATTTTTTACCCTCTAAGCCATCAAGGAAGCTCTCAGGGTAAAGGTGCTGCCAATCTGCCTCTAGAAATGTCAAACAACCTCACAAAGATGCTCTCCAGGGACCATGGGTTTACAGGCACCAAAGAACCACCCATCCATTGGCAGCCAGATTTCTCTACCCAAAACACAAAAGCTCACTTCTTAAGGATGAAGCAAGTCTGGGACTGCTGCTCTCTGCTGTTTAATAACAGGAGAGGTGAAAGCTATGCTTAAGTCTTTTGCCAACTGGTAAGCAATACTGATCTTTCAGTACTCTTGCTTCTAAAGGAAGGGCTTCCCTGGTGGTCTAAGGTTTAAGAATACACTTTGCAATGCAAGGGACATTGCATTGGGTTCAGTCTCTGGTCTAGAAAGATCTCACATGCCTTGTGACAGCTAAGCCTGAGTGCCACAACTACTGTGACTGCTGTCTGGAGCCTGCAAGCCACAAATACTGAGCCCTTGCATCCTAAAGCCCGAGTGCCACAACTGGAGAGGAGCCGCTGCTCAGAGAAAGCCAGAGAGCAGCAGTGAAGACTCAGCACAGCCAAAATAAATAAATAATTTTTTTTTTAATAAAGAAGGAGCTAAGGATTTAGGAAATCCCTTTGCTCTAAAATCTGCAGGCTGGTGTGATGACCATTAGTGGCAGAAAGAGAAGTTTAAGAATCTTCCCAAAGTGTTTGCTAACTGTATAAGGATAAAAATCTGGGGGAATCTTGAAAAATACAAATGGGCTGTTTTTTCCTTCCATCATATTTGTCTGTGGCTCCTCCTGAGCTTGGTGGGACTTACATGTCATTCTTATAGGATAGCTCCATGGTGGGCTCTTTGTTTTCATCAGGAGAATGTCCCAGGTTAAAACAAACAAGTGATGCATCTATGCAATGGAACACTACTCAGCCATTAAAAAGAATGAAATAATGCTGTTTGCAGCAACATGGATGGACCTAGAGATTGCTGAGGACCTAGAGATTGCTCATACTGAGTAAAGGAACTCAGAAAGATATCGCTTGTATGCATAATCTAAAAGGAAAAGATACAAATAAAGTTACTTACACAATAGAAACAGACTCACAGACTTAGAAAATGAATGTATGGTTATGGTGCAGGGTGGAGGATGAGGGGACGGGATAGTTAGGGAGTTTGGGATGGACGTGTAAACACTACTATGTTTAAAATGGATAACCAACAAGGGCCTACTGTACAGTACGGGGAACTCTACTCAATGTTATGTGACAGACTGGATGGGAGGGGAGTTTGGGGAAGAATGGATACATGTATACGTATGACTGAGTCCCTTTGCTTTGTTCACCTGAAACTATCACAACATTGTTAATTAGCTATACTCCAGTACAAAATTAAATAAAAAATAAAATAAAACAAATTTGAAAACATGAAATGAAAATCGATGACAAGTACAAAATCAAAACACTCTGTTTCTTCCCAAATCTCATCCAGTCTTCCATCCTAAGGGGCCTTAGGACCAAGCCCAGTGATTGCGGTTGGCAGCAAATATTTGCCAAGATGCTTTTGACATCTACAAAATCAGAAGATATGAATTAGTGGGCTGAATCCACTCTAGGTACAAGTTAATTAATGGTCTCACTGCATCCTCTATAATTATAAGTTTTGCCTCAAGTCTCAAATTTTTAAGTATTTAGAAGATATATTTAAGCAGTTTAGAGCATTACCGTTTAGCAGAGAAGAATCGTCTGCTAAACAGATTTATTTCTCACAGTTTTAGAGGCTGGAAGAGCCTGAGATCAGGGTGCAGCATGGTTGGGTGAGGGCCCTCTTCTGGGTCACAGACTCCTGCTTATGTCTTTGCATCATGGAAGGTATGAGAGAGCTCTCTGGGGTCTCTCTTTCTCTCTCTCTCTCTCTATCTTTTTGGATGAGATGACAGGTTATTTCATTAGTATTATCCCTAAAATATTAATTAGTAGCAATTGATGCGGAGAAGGCAATGGCAAGCCACTCCAGTACTCTTGCCTAGAAAATCCCATGGACAGAGGAGCCTGGTGGGCTACAGTCCATGGGGTTGCTACTAGTCGGACAAGACTGGGCAACTTCACTTTCACTTTCACTTTTCACTTTCACACGTTGGAGAAGGAAATGGCAACCCACTCCAGTATTCTTGCCTGGAGAATCCCAGGGATGGCGGAGCCTAGTGGGCTGCCGTCCATGGGGTCGCACAGAGTCGGACACGACTGAAGTGACTTAGCAGCAGCAGCAGCAGCAGCAATTGATGCTGTGAAAGATTGAGGGCAGGAGGAGAAGAGGGGGCCAGAGAGTGAGATGGTTGGATGGCATCAGTGGCCTTGAGTTTGAGCAAACTCTGGGAAATAGTGAAGGACAGGGAAGCCTGGAGTGCTGCAGTCCATGGGGTCGCAAAGAGTCCGATCCAACTTAACAGCTAAACAACAACAAAAATACATATTTAACATTCTTTTCCCATCAGAAAATATTACTAAAAGGATGTTCATCATTTAGAAACCGAAATAGATTGTTGTGACTAATCACCTCCCAGAAGCCCCACCTCTTAACAGCATCAGTTTTGGAGATAGGTTTCAACATGTGAATTTTAGGGGGACACAGCACTCAGGACTTATCAAGTGGATAAAATTTCAGTTTAGCAAATGCTCTTCCCACCTTTCCATAGGAGGTTACTTTTCCCACTCCACTGATGTTGGTTATGGCCATACGATTTGCTTTGCCCAGTGGAATTTGTGTGGATGTGGCTATGTGCCAGCACTAAGCAGAGCTTTCAAGTGGTATCTCATGTTTCCACTTTAACCACTTGCATCCCCGTTCTCTGCCATGAGAACATCGAGTTCTAGATAGGAAATCGTCCTTCAGTCTGGTCCTACAGTGAGAATTCACATGGAGCAAAACTCTAAACCAATTCCCCAACTTGGAACAGAGCCATGAAAGCCATTGCACAGACCCGTGAACAAGAAAGAAATATTGGTAGTTGTAAGCCACTAAGAATTTGATGTTGGGGCTTCCCTGGTGGTCCCGTGGTTAAGACACCTGGCTTCTCCTGCAGGGAGCACAGATTCAATCCTTGGTCAGGGAACTAAGATCCCAAATGCTGTGCAGTGCAGCCAAGAAAAAATTAAAAACAATTTTTTTAGAAATTGGGATACAATTTTGTTATACAGCTCTACTGCTGCAAAAGCTAACTGATACATAGCCCAAATGAGCTGCCTCTTGGTCCCCAACTCTACCTGCAACTGGTAAAGTTCCACTCATTGCTCTTTTAAATACCAGCTTTCCCATAAGACTTCATCTGAATAAAAGAATTCTGCTGCTAAACACACAAAATACCATCTGCACTTGATTATTTTTCTAAAAGTGTTCATCAACACGTGATTTTAATATTTTGTCATTTTAAAAATACACGTTTATGATCATGTTTATTTTTCAATTCTCCTGCTGCAAAATAAGCAATAAAATCAAGACTTGAACAAGTTAAAAGTTATAATTTTAAATAAATCTCTCATGTTTATGTTCTTATTTTTATTATTAATTTCCAGATGTGAAATTGGCAAAAACATTTAGATGTCATTCCAGCAAGGTAATTCATGATAGATTTCCTTTTAAATACTCCCAGCTCAGATTATTTCAAAGGTCAACAAATTGTCATTTGGTCAAGAAGGTTGTTTGTTGTTGTTTTTTTCACAGATTTGGAAAACAGAGCAAGGGCTTAGAGACAACTCCAGGCTGGTCACATGCACAGTGTGCAGGGGAGCCTGACTCTGAAGGGGGTACACCCTCAGCCCTGGCCTGGTCCCAGCCTCAGCAACCATGTGACCTGGCTAAACCCTGGCATCCATGGGCTGTTCACCTTTCCCTCCCCTGCTCACAGTCAGTCCCATCAACAGATGCTGTGCATGGGTGCACTCATATGCAATGGACTTCTCCTACCCATCATTCTCCCCTCTTCAGAATTAATCTTTCTGTGTGCTATGCCATCTGGGTGCTGAAAGATAACCTGCAATCAAATCTTGTAAATACATTGATATGATTGTATCAGAACCACCAGGGCTTCCCTGATGGTCCAGTAGTTAAAAGTCTGCCTTGCAATGCAAGGGACACTGGTTTGATCCCTGATCCCAGAAGATCCCACATGCCTTGGAGCAAGTAAGTCCGTGCGCCACAACAATTGAGCCTGTGCTCTACAGCCCAGGAGCCGCAACTACTGAAGCCCATACATCCTAGAGCCTGTGCTCTGCAATAAGAGATGCCACTGCAATGAGAGGCCTGAGCACCGCAACTGGAGAGTAGCCCCCACTTGCTGCAACTAGAGAAAACCTGCACAGAAACAAAGACATAGCACAGTTTTAAAAAAAAAGTACATTGAGGTCCAGGTTTTAAAGTAGGTGCCAGGTTAGGATGCTAATGTTCTCAGGAGGCTAGTCTCTTAGAATTATCCAGTGTTTTAGTCTAAAGAAATGAATAAGGGTTGCTCCAGACATCCTAGAAAGTCTGCTAAGGAGCTATTTTTAGAGTTTTGCACTAGTTTAAAGACATTCAGTGAAGAGCCCTGGTACTGGTGGATTATCTGGAAGGCCATTCATTTCAGAGGACACACTCCACAGACAGTTTGCCCCTAAAATGTGTTTATTGCCTGTACTGGGTCTTCGGCCCTGCACGAGCCCCACTCCAGTTGCACTGAACAGGGTCTACTGTCCAGGCAGGTGCTCGGCTTCTCAGTGTAGTGGCCCCTCTCATCGTGGAACATGGAACATGGGCTCCAGGGTGCACAGGCTTCCAGAGATGCTGCACGTGGCCTCAGTAGTGGTAGCTCCCAGGCTCCAGAGCACAAGCTCAGTAGTTGCGGTGCACGAGATTAGTCGCTCTGCATCGTATGGGATCTTCCCGGATTAGGGACCGAATCCATGTCTTCTGCATTGGCAAGTAGATTATTCACTACTGAGCCACCAGGGAAGTGCCCCCTAAGATTTTGGCCTAAAAATCTGTGACCTGTAATTTCCTCTAAAATGATCTCAGTTTTATCATCAGTGAAAGCAACAGATTGGATTAGATGTTTTTTTTTAATCTTCCTACTCTACTTCCTTCCATACCTCAATTTTTAGCCTATTCTCTTATTAAGCATGTAAATTATTTTAATTCTAAGATATTCTGAATATATAAATACACACAAAGAATGATTTAATAGTTCCTATGTATCCACAGTTGTATTGAAAAGATGTTAATTTATTTCTTCACATTACTCTCTGTCACAATCCAATTTTGAAAATGTTAAAATATGAGAAAATGTCCCTTTTAAAGTCAAAAAGGTATGGTACATTAAGAGGAAATCACACACACACATTATAAACAATTATGAAAAGAAGAACATTACATATGAAACCCCATGGAAGAGGGACAAACCTATAATCAGAAAAAAAAATATTAACCTGAGATGCCTTCATTGTTTACCATAGCACAAAGAAAATAAACTCCACAAAAACAAAGGAGTAATGAATGAGCTATGAGGAAAGGAAATAAAGGATTTGATTTGAACTAATCTTTAATTCCTTACCCTTTCATCTTCCTATTTGAAAAACCAAGCTACGTTGTTTAGTTGCCAAGTCATGTCTGACTCTGGTGACCCCTTGGACTGTAATCCTGCTAGGCTCCTCTGTCCATGAGATTTCCCAGGCAAGAATACTGAAGTGGGTTACCATTTCCTTCTCCAGGGGATCTTCCTGACCCAGGGATTGAACTTGCATCTCCTGTGTTGGCAGGTGAATTCTTTACCACTGAGCCACTGGGGAAGCCAGACCAAACTATAAAGGATTGGAAAATTCACTTGAAATTTGAAAAATAGGAAAGAGTGCCATAACTGTAGAGACACATTGAGGACCTTCTTGACCGGCACTTTTTCCAATCTTTTGAGAAATTCCAACCAGGCTATGGTTCAACCAATGTGAACTGGCCAGTGTCTCCATCAGAACTACCCCCAAAATTTCCTTGTAATTGGGAGAGGAAAGGACTTGAGGGGGTAGCCATTTGGCAGCAAATAAAGAGAGGGTCAACATCATGAGTGACCTTAGGGAGTAGACAGATGTGGGCAAACAGAGCTATCGACACAACTCTCCTTCCTGAAATCCAAGGAATGGATCTGCTGTGTAAAATAGAGAGAAGTGCCACAATTAGAGAAGGGGGCAATGCTACCACCCATTCTAGAAACCAACCACCCCAAAGACATGAAAAAGGGCACTGCCATGAGGTCTCTCTGTGTTATGTTAATAAGTTCCCTATTAGCTTCCCTGACCGGGCCTTTGTCTCCTTTGGATAAATAAGATGTGTTCTTTATGGTGGCGTCCCATTTCTATCTTTGAGGGTATGTGTGAATTGGGGGGATGGATTTATCCTTTCTGACCCCAGATATCCTTTCCATGTTTATTCATTTTGTTTTCTTCAATTTCAATCTCCTGGTCATTGAGAGCCTTTCCTTTCTATGGAAAGAAATAACCTTTTACCAGTGGAAACATTAGTCATGCTGCCTCGTCACTGAAAAACTTTCTTCTCTTGAGGAGGTGCCAATATCACGGGTGTACACTCATTCATTTCTGTAAGGATAGCTATCAGGGCTGTTGTTTGTAGCCATTATTTCTTTAAATTGAAGCATGATACTTTACAGCCTGTTTCTTTAAGTAAAATGGAGGCCTAATGGATGGCTTACCACTTCACACTGCATTTCTAGTGATTTCATTTGCAAGCGTATCAAATGCCCTGAGATGAATGAGTTTTGCCCTTCAATGGAAACTGGCAAAAGCAGAGCTGAGCTGACTTGCAAATAAATATTAACAGCGATTGCTCAGAAGCAAAGGTCAAGAAATAAAGCTCAAATACTTGTCTTTACTTAAACACTTAAATTATGTAAAATTGAAAATCCATTCTCATTTTTAAGTGAACACATTAATCTTCTAAGAAGTGAAAGAAGTTGTCATGAATTTAGGGAGAGGGAGTAATTTAGTCCTGACTTTTATCATCCCTCCAGAACTAGATGAAGAAGTAGACCAGTCAGCTGGTTCATAGGGCACTGATGCATAAATGGTAAAAAACCCACCATTGGGGCAGACAGACCCCCCACCCTGGGCAGCTGTAGTCACTGAAGGGTTTATGTTCAAGTCTTGATCATCACCCCTTGAATGTGGGTGAAACCTGTGACTTGCCTCAAACTAATATAAAATAAGACTATGGTGGGTACTTCCTTGGTGGTCAAGTAGTTAAGACTTTGCTTTCCAGTGCAGGGGTGCAGGTTCAATCAGGGTTCCCCTGGTCAGGGAAATAAGATACCACATGCCTTATGGCCAAAAAACCAAAAGGTAAAACAGAAGCAATATTGTAACAAACTCAGTAAAGACTTTTTAAAAAAAGAAAACTGTGGTCAAAGTGGCAAGATGTTAACATCTGTCATCACACTACTGTGTGTATATGTGTGTGCATGTGCAAATATGTTCAAGAGTGATTCTCCACTCTCACTTTTTTTAATGAATGTGTTTCTATTTCTCTTATAATTTAAAAAGTGCAACCATTCTGTTGGACCATATAGATGGCTGAGCATCAGAGAGTTTGATGCTTTCAAACTGTGGTGCTGGAGAAGACTCTTGATAGTCCCTTGGACAGCAGGGAGATCAAACCTGCCAATCCTAAAGGAAATCAACTCTGAATATTCATTAGAAAGACTGATGCTGAAGCCCCAATATTTGGTCACCTGATGCAAAGAGCTGACTCATTGGAAAAGACCCTGATGCTAGGAAAGACTGAAGGCAGGAGGAGAAGGGGGCAACAGAGGATGAGTGGTTGGATGGCATCACCAACTCAACGGACATGAATTTGAGCCAATTCTGGAGACAATGGAGGACAGAGAAGCCTGGCGCCTGAAGTCCAAGGGGTCACAAAGAGTTGGACATGACTTACCAACTAAACCACAACAATACATTCTGTAATTCAGCCACAGCCTTTACATCCAGGTGACTTCTTCATTGGATCTCAATTTCCTTTTATATAACAGATTCTTGTTCCTGAAGGCAGTTAGCTTTCCATCATTCTTTCTACCTAGATAACATCCAAAGACAAGTTCAATGGGTACATGACTATGTACCCAGTGGTCACACATAATCTGAAGTAAGTTCATCATGAACACTGCAGCCTCAGAACCAACAATGACCCCACACCCAAGGACAGTGGCGTCCAAAGCCATTTCTGAATAAGTGAGCTGCCATGATATCAGATGGGCTATGGAGAGGGACCACATGATGAAGAACTTTGAGCAGCCTCCGTAACAGGAAAAAGACTCGAGGCCGACAGCTAGCAAGAAAGCAGTGAGCTCAGTCCTATAGGAGATAAATTCAGCAACAACCCAAGGGAGCTTTGAATTGGATCTTTCCCCCAGGCAAGCCTCCAGTGAAACCCTAATCTTGACCTACATCAGGTTTTCTACCTGAAGAGACCCTGAAGTGGAGAATCCCATTATGCTGTTCTTGGATTCTAGCCTACAGAAAACTGTGAGTAGTGAACATATACTATTCAAGCTTCTGAATATGTGGTCATTTGTGATGCAGCCATGGAAAACTGATGCAACCGTGGAAAACTGATGCAACCATGGAACAGGTGAAAAAATTGGAGAAAATTGCATTTGCCAGAGTTCATTAAGGGGAGTAGCAAGTGTGGTTGGAATGACTAAAGTCATGAGGCATATAGATTCAGGGTTAGAAAAGACTTGGAAAGCAAATGTATTAATTGTCCTGTAAGGAGAGTAGGCCTAGTTACTGAAGGGCCATTGTTTTGCTGAGGGGTCTATGAGGTTTCAAAGTCAGAACTAAATGACTGAGAACAGCAGAGAAGACCTTGCTGGTTGCCCGCTGTCCACAGAATCCTCTCCCTTTCCCCTGCAGCACTCAGTGTGGTTGCTGTTCAATCACTAGGTCATGTCAGACTCTTTGCAACCCCATGGACTGGAGCCAGGCTCCTCTGTTCATGGAATTCTCCAGGCAAGAATAGTGGAGTGGTTTGCCATTCCTTTCTTCAAGTGATCTTCTCAACCCAGGGATTGAACCTGGGTCTCCTGCCTTGCAGGCAGATTCTTTACTGTCTGAGCCCCCAGGGAAGCCCCATTAATCCTTATATACACATGCAAATACTTTCTTAGTGATTACTTAGTTGAACTGCAGAGTCACTCTGTTCAGTTCAGTTCAGTTGCTCAGTCGTGTCTGACTCTTTGCAACCACATGGACTGCAGTATGCCAGGCTTCCCTGTCCATCACCAACTCTCGAAGCCTACTCAAACTCATGTCCATTGAGTTGGTGGTGCCATCCAACCATCTCATCCTCTGTCATCCCCTTCTCCTCCTGCCTTCGATCTTTCCAGCATCAGGGTTTTTTCCAGTGAGTCAGTTCTTCACATCAGGTGGCCAAAATATTGGTTTCAGCTTCAGCATCAGTCCTTCAAATGAATACCCAGGACTGATTTCCTTTAGGGTGAACTGGTTGGATCACCTTGCAGTCCAAGGGACTCTCAACAGTCTTCTCCAACACCACAGTTCAAAAGCATCAATTCTTCGGCACTCAGGTTTCTTTACAGTCCAATTCTCACAGCCAATCATGACTATTGAAAAAACCATAGCTTTGACTAGACAGACCTTTGTTGGCAAAGTAATGTCTCTGCTTTTTAATATACTATCTAGACTGGTCATAACTTTTCTTCCAAGGAGCAAGCGTCTTTTAATTTTAAGGCTGTAGTCACCATCTGCAATGATTTTGGAGCCCCCAAAAATAAAGTTTCTCACTGTTTCCATTGTTTCCCCATGTATTTGCCATGAAGTGATGGGACTGGATGCCATGATCTTAGTTTTCTGAATGTTGAGTTTTAAGCCAACTTTTTCACTCTCCTCTTTCAAGAGGCTCTTTAGTTCTTCTTCACTTTCTGCCATAAGGGTGATATCATCTGCATATCTGAAGATATTGCTATTTCTCCTGACAATCTTATTCCAGCTTGTGCTTCATCCAGCCTGGCATTTTGCATGATGTGCTCTGCCTATAAGTTAAATAAGCAGGGTGACAATATACAGCTCTCCCTATTTGGAACCGGTCTGTTGTTCCATGTCCAGTTCTAACTGTTTGCTTCTTGACCTGCATACAGATTTCTCAGGAGGCAGGTCACATGGTCTGGTATTCCCTACAGAGTCAATAGGGTCCAGAATTTGCTCCAGCTGCACATGTACACAGCTACAGTCCCATACAGTTTCTTTGTATTTTGGTGCTCTAGGAGAAGTGTGTCCAGGTGCAAACTTTGCAGCAGAGGGTCCCAGATTCCAGCCTATCTCATTCCCCATGAGAGACTCTACATCTTTGTTCTTAAGGGGTAAGGGGCCAAAGTTCTCTTCTGAAGTTTCTTCCTGCTGATCAGGGTCCGCAGATCCTAGCCTACCCAGGGGTGTAAAAGTCCCTAGTTGGCTTTTCCAAGGGCCTGTAGGGACCTAGGCCACTTTGGACTGGGATGGGCTGAATTTCTTGAGCCATCGTGAGCCTTACTTTAAATTTGCTATTGCATTTGGTTTGGTAATTTTTTGTTTAGACTAATTATAGTTGTAAGGGAAATGATTTACAATCTTCCTTTTTAAGTTATCCTTGTCTGGTTTTGTTACAAGGGTTTTGCTAGGTCAATAAAATCAGTTGGGGCAGATATCCATTGTTTTCTCTGCTCCAAAATACCTTATATTACATAGGAATTTTGTGTACCTAGAATAGTTTCTAAAACTTGCTGGTCAAATTTTCTGACCTAGTGCCTTTGGACTTAACATTTAAAATGGGAACAAAGTCTTTATCCCATAGGTATGGATTAAAAGCATTTAGAAATATCAAACAGGCAATGGACATGTGGACATGGAGAGGGGAATAGAAGGGTGGGATGAATTGGGAGATTAGATTTGACATAAATATACTACTGTGTGTAGAACATATAGCTAGTGGGAAGCTGCTGTATAGCACAGGGAGCTCAGCCTGGTGTTCTGTGATGGGGTGGGTACTGGGGTGGGGTAGGAGGGAGGCTCAAGAGGGAGGAGATATATCTATACTTATGAATGATTAACATTGTACAGCAGAAACTAACACAGCACTGTAAAGCAATTATTCTCCAATTTAAAAAAATTAAATCTAAGAAAAAAAGAAATAGCACACTAAATTGGTACCCATCCCAACACACTCACATATGTAACTGTAATCTGTCAAGAAAACAACATATAATATCTTCCCAGTTTGGACCAGTTAGAAGGAAGTGGAGAAGAAACTTCATAAAATTCACCATGAAGGAAAAAAACAGAAAGACCTGAAGAGAAAAAGCTGAACTGGGCTCACCACAAAGATTTTTCAACCGCATTGACCTCTTTTAATCACAACGATAACACAGAACTTCTGTTCAGGTGGATTGCAATACAACTCAACTTCTTAGGTTGACATTTAGACCTTTTCAGCATGACCTTGTCATAAAAAAAGTTCACTTCCCAGAGGACTTACACATTAAGGTATCATTTTACTTTGCAAATACGCAGAGAGTTTAGCACAGGATCTGGTTCATGGTAGCTATTCAATAAAAGTGAGTTTGCTTCTCCCAGACACATAAAAAAATTTCATTTCATCTAAACATATTCACTTCTGTTCTCATAGAAAGAAAGGTAGCAGGTAATGGCGTTATTTAATTTAGTATCTGGAAATGAATGCCAGCTGCATGAACTTCAGATGCAATCAGAACTGCAGAGTCTCAATGCAATCTGGACATAAAAAAATAAAATAATTTTGTAAAGGCATAGTATATCCAGTCAGCCAAACCTCATCCTTGGAGAGGGTTGGCTTTTCAGTCAGCTTCCATATGGATCTGAAACTTCCAAACCTTGAATTCTGGCAGTTTAGAGTCCCAAGATGTGTAGAATTGGGCAAGAATGACTAACCCTGGGGTTTCAAAAGTAATTAGTGAATCCATCTTCCACTTGCAAGTATGTCAGCTTTGGCCTCTAGTTCAGAACAATTTTTACTATATCACACATAAAACAAAATTATTTACTTTGTTTTTTATAGATCATTCCATACATTCTTTCCATGTTTGGACACAATTGACTGGCTCTAATAAAGGGAGAGCTTTGTATTTCATTTTAATTCTGTAACTCACAGAGCCATAGTTCTAAGGATGACTAGGTTAACATTGGGTTTCCCAGGTTGTGCTAGTGGTAAAGCACCCATCTGCCAACGCAGAAGACAATAGAGATGTGGGTTCGATCCTTGGGTAGGGAAGATCCCCTGGAGAAGAACATGGCAACCCACTCCAGTATTCTTGCCTGGGAAATCCCATGGACAGAGAAGCCTGGCAGGCAACAGTCCATGAGGTTGCAAAGAGTCAGACAAGACTGAGTGACTTAGCATGCACACTCACTGGTTGACATCAGCAGCCAGAGACTGGGGTTCCAGCATGCCAAACATCTGTTGAATGTGAAGATATTTTAGATGGCTTTAATATAGCTAGATATTTGATATCAAATGGAAACACTTTGAACAGAATCCCTGCCTAAAGCTATAGATAGCTACAGTTAAACATGTTGTCTTGTGAACTCTCCATTGGAAATTATATATATGTGGCAGACACCTCTCATTGTCTACCCTGTTTCCACTCTCTCTCTTTTTTATCTCACTAGCAGAATGCTAGCTTTGAGATAAACCCAGATAAAATATTCATTTTTCCAGTTGGCATTAAGCATAGAAATGGCTATGGTTTAGAATTATGAACAATGAGATACAAATAGAAGTCAGCTAAGGACACGACTGAGCGACTTCACTTTCACTTTTCACTTTCATGCATCGGAGAAGGAAATGGCAACCCACTCCAGTGTTCTTGCCTGGAGAACCCCAGGGACGGGGGAGACTGGTGAGTTGCCGTCTGTGGGGTCGCACAGAGTCGGCCACGACTGACGTGACTCAGCAGCAGCAGCAGCAGCAGCAACAGCAGCAAGGATTTATGTTTGATAAGTGCTTTTGTTTTCTTCTGTTTCTTTTCATTTTGTTTCTGTTTCTCTTCCCTCTTGTTATTGTTCAGTTGCTAAGTCAGGTCCAACTCTTTGCAACCCCATGGGTTGCAGGATGCCAGGCTTCCCGTTCCTACACTATCTCCTGGACTTTGCTCAAATTCATGTCCATTGAGTCGGTGATGCTATCCAACCACCCCGTCCTCTGACACCCCTTTCTCCTCCTGCCCTCAATCCTTCCAAGCATCAGGTTTTTCCCCAATGAGTCATCTCTTCATATCAGGTGACCGAAGTATTGGAGCTTTAGCTCCAGCATCATTCCTTCCAAAGAATATTCAGGACTGATTTCCTTTAGGATTGACTGGTTTGATCTCCTTGCCAGTTCAAGGGACTCAAAAGAGTCCTCCAGCACCACAATTTGAAAGCATTTGTTCTTTGGGTCTTAGGCTTCTTTATGGTCCAACTCTCACATCCATATATGACTACGGGAAAAACCATAGCATTTATTTATTTTCCTGCCTGGAACATAGTATCCACGTTGGAGTTGGAGCAGCCCTGTTTGAATCATGAGGTAACACATATTAGGATAAAAACATGTACTAAAGATGGTGGAGTGGGCAGAGAGATGGTTCCTGAAATGTTGATTGCTGCATAGAGCTACTTATTATATGAAAAAAATAATCCCTTATTTGCCTAAGCCGCAATAGTCATTATTATTTACAGTTATATATAATCTAGATTGGCATTACATCAGTTCAGTTCAGTTCAGTCGCTCAGTCGTGTCTGACTCTCTGCGACCCCATGAATCACAGCACGCCAGGCCTCCCTGTCCATCACCAACTCCCGGAGTTCACTCAAACTCATGTCCACAGAGTCGGTGATGCCATCCAGCCATCTCATTCTCGGTCGTCCCCTTCTCCTCCCGCCCCTAACCCTTCCCAGCATCAGAGTCTTTTCCAGTGAGTCAACTCGTCGCATGAGGTGGCCAAAGTATTGGAGTTTCAGCTTTAGCATCAGTCCTTCCAATGAACACCCAGGATCGATCTCCCTTAGAATGGACTGGTTGGATCTCCTTGCAGTCCAAGGGACTCTCAAGAGTCTTCTCCAACACCACAGTTCAAAAGCATCAATTCTTCGGCGATCAGCCTTCTTCACAGTCCAACTCTCACATCCATACATGACCACGGAAAAAACCATAGTCTTGACTAGACGGACCTTTGTTGGCAAAGTAATGTCTGGCATTACATAGACTTCCTAAAATTTCTTTCTCTTAAATTTTAATGATCATATCTCTATTTTAACTCCTGGATGGGAGAGTTGGATTCATTTGAAGAATGTAGAGAGAAAGCTGTGACATTTGTATTTTTCTTATATTGAACTTATAGTCACTTTCAGAGTTAGTGATCCCCATCTTATATGTGTGGTTATTTGGAAAGAATATATAGGCATATATAACTCACGGAAAGGCAAAGTCTAGGTGGCTCCCAGGTTCCCAATTGTAGGTTTTTACGTGAAAGTTATACTGATTGCACAGAGGCATGTGTCTGAAAGGTCTGGGGGTTTCCAGAGACATCAGAACGTCACCTCTCAAGATTCAATGGCTTCCATCTCCCAGAAGAAGCCTCAGGTTCAAGAACGCTTCAGAATTAAAGAATTACTGAAGGTATGCTTGGAATAATCAGGATGGCCAATATAGCACACCATTCAATAGAGAATAATTCCAGTAGAATTTGGATATAGAACTTGTCCAGCTGAGAAGCTCATGGATCTGGTTATCCATGCTGCACCCCTGACTTTGCTGAGGTTTCAGTTTTCTATTGCTCCCATGTAGAGGTAGGGGATGTCCTGCCCTCATTGAGGAGTATTGGTTCTAACACTGAGATCTAAACAAGTTCATCTTTTATTGATATTAATGAGACTAGAATAAATGACCAACTAATGAGCAGACTGGGCTTCCCTGGTGGCTCAGTGGTTAAGAATCCACCTGTCAATGCAAGAGATGTGGGTTTGATCCCTGGGTCAGGAAGATCACCTGGAGGAGGAAATGGCAACCCACTCCAGTATTCTTGCCTGGGAAATCCCATGGACAGAGGATACTGGCAAGCCATAGTCCACGGGGTTGCAAAGAGTCAGATGTGACTTTGCAACTGAATGACAATGACAAGGATGAGTAGATTAGGTCTTAATAATTTAGGGCCACACTTCTTTTCATAGTGGTGTTGAGGAAGGTTAAAATAGTCAATTTTGTTTTGTTTTCTTTTAATTTCAAAAGTAATAAACAGTACTGCAACTCAACCAACCTTCTTGTGAATATAGTATACCTCTTCTTCTAACTTCCTCCTACTTCAAATACTGAAAACTCAGTTTATTTCCTGGAAGATAATCAGGGTCTCTCACTCTTATTCTTCCTACTTCTATAATTGAGTCCTTCCTTGTTTGTCACTTTCTCTATTTAAACAGAGTGTGTAGGACCTAGAAGAAAGGAAGTAGCCCATGAAGTCCAACCACTCAGTCCTGGAGTTGAGTAAGGAATTGAAGAAAGTAGTATCAGCAGATAGCCCTGCTTCATGATCCTCTGCACCTTCTCAGCTCATCCATTTCCATGGAAAAGTAAAAGCTGTTTAGGAAAACAACTTTGAGGGACAAGAGGAATGTTGACATCATGAGTCATAGCTTCGTCTTAACCATGTGGCTTTAATAGAAGTACTGTGACAAACATTTCCAAACAGTTTACCAGAGGGGGAAAAAAAAACTGCACCCACTAAAAAACAGCTTTGTTTTGATCAGTTGTGTTAAAATATTTAGAGAAAGTCAAAGATGTTTGGAGCCCATAGAACCTTTGATTGAAGCCAAGCATTTCAGGTGGAAGTCTAAGGAGGAAGTGAGTCAAGGTCACATTGGAAATGGTCTTGTGTCTCCAGTGGTGTGAGCCTTGGAAGATGAGGAAAGAGACATGGGAGTCCAGAATACTTGGGATCAAGCCTACTAAACTTTTTGCAGAGAAGGTTGGGGGAAGACTTCATAGCAGAACTCTAGGGGGGATAAAAAAAAGTGCCAGAGATAAAATGATGAAGAATGGCCTCTGTGAGAGTCACCAAGACAAGAAAAAGTCTAGAGGTTGGAGGACTTCTTTGGTGGTTCAGTGGCTAAGACTTTGTACTCCAGTGCCAGGGGTCCTGGTTCAATCCCTGGTCAACGAACTAAGATCCCATTGCCACAACTAAGACCCAGCAAAGCCAAATAAATAATTCTTTAAAAATTTATTTTAAAGAAACCTACCCTGCAGGTTGGGTATGTGGAGGCAGCAGGGAAGGCTGGGCCAGCAATGCTGAGTTTCAGCCAACTGGCCACTTAACCTTTGGGAGAATGTAGCTGGTATGCAAGTTCATTATTCAAGGAAGCAGACAAGGTGCTAAACACACATTTTGAGGCCAGAGAAGTGAAACAGACCTGCTAGAGACACAAGCAGAGCCAACATGTGAGACCAAGTACAAGAAGGAGAATAAGGTTACATACAGTAGTGTGTATATGTCAATCCCAATTTCCCAATTCATCCCACCCTGCCCTTTCCCCTATCATATACAGATGTGAGAGTTGAACCATAAAGAAGGCTGAGCACTAAAGAACTGATGCTTTCAAAATGTGGTTCTGGGAAAAACTCTTGAGAGTTCCATGGACAGCAAGGAGACTAAACCTGTCAATCCTAAAGGAAATCAACCCTGAATATTCATTGGAAGGACTGATGTTGAAGCTGAAACTCCAATACTTTGGCCATCTGAGTGAAGAGCTGACTCATTGGAAAAGACCCTGGTGCTGGGAAAGATTGAAGGTAGGAGGACAAGGGGACAACAGAGGATGAGATGGTTGGATGGCATCACTGACTCAATGGACATGAGTTTGAGCAAACTCTGGGAGATAGTGAAGGACAGGAAAGCCTGGCATGTTACAGTCCATGGGGGTCACAAAGAGTCAGATGCAATTGAGCGACTGAACAATAACCACAGATCCATTCTCTGCATCTACATCTCTATTTCTTCCTTGGAAAATACGTAGTTAGTGGGAACATTCTATAAAGCCAGGGAGCTCAGCTCGGTGCTCTGTGATGACTTAGAGGGGTGGGATGGGGGTGGAGTGGGAGGGATGCTCAAGAGGGAGGGAATATATGTATGCATATGGTTGATTTGGGCTTCCTCTGTACCTCAGCTGGTAAAGAATCTGCCTGCAATGTAGGAGATCTGGGTTCGATGCCTGGGTTGGGAAGATACTTTGGAGAAGGGAATGACTACCCACTCCAGTATTCTGGCCTGGAGAATTTCATGGACTGTATATCCATGGGGCACAAAGAGTCGGACATGACTGAGCAACTTTCACTTTTCATGGTTGATTCGCTTCATTGTACAATGGAAACAAACAGAACACTGTAAAGCCATTGTTATTCAGTCACTGAGTCATGTCTGACTCTTTGGACCCCCTGTAAAGCAATTATATTTCAATTAAAAAAAATAATAGAGCTAGAGTAAACCAAGAATTGTCCAGCTTTATTTTTGTCAAGGACCAGGCCGTCCACAGTTTGGGCTCTGTAAGCCCATGAGGTCTTTATTACCACCAGTCAACTCAGCCATTGTGGTACAAAAACATCCAATAAAGTTTTATTAGAACTCAGCTACTCTCATTTGTTGATTATTGTCTATAGCACTTCAATTAAAATTTCAAACAATCCCATACCCCCAACCATTAAAAGTGTAAAAACTCTTTTTGGCTCAAGGGCTGCAAAAAAAAACAGGCGGTGGGCTGGGATCACATTTTGCTGATTACTGTGTCAAATGCCATGACCAACCTAGACAGCATATTAAAAACCAGAGACATTACTTTGCCAACAAAGGTTCATCCAGTTAAAGTTATGGTTTTTATAGTAGTCATGTACAGATGTGAGAGCTGGGCTAAAAAGAAAGCTGAGTGCTGAAGAACTGATGCTTTTGAACTGTGGTATTGGAGAAGACACTTGAGAGTCAGAAAGGAGACAGAAAGGAGATCCAGCCAGTCAATCCTAAAGGAAATCAGTCCTTAACATTCATTGGAAGGACTGATGCTAAAGCTGAAGCTCCAATAATTTGGCCACCTGATGCAAAGAACAGACTCATTGGAAAAGACCCTGATCCTGGGAAAGATTGAAGATGGGAGGAGAAGGGAATGACAGAAGATGAGATGGTTGGATGGCATCACCGATTCAATGGACATGAGTTTGAATAAACTCCAGGAGTTGGTGATGGACAGGGAAGCCTGGTGTGCTGCAGTCCACGGGGTCGCACAGTCAGACACAACTGAGTAACTGAACTGAACTGAGTGTTAAACAGACAAAGGGGCCTGAGGGGGCAGTGAAGGGAGTGGAAGGCAGTGCAAAGGGCAGAAGGAAATGTGTCAGGTAAGGACATTCAATTCAGGTAGCAATTCATCTTAGTGGCTGAAGTATTCATAGCACTTTTGTCCTTGAATAGAAGTAGCTTTCTCAATTTTATAAGCATAGAGTTACTTGTAAATATTTTATTTCTCTTTGGAAAAGAAGAAACTACTGAACAAAAATACATGAGATTTCCCTGGAAGTCCAGTGGTTAAAACATCACCTCCCAACACAAGGGGTGCAAGTTTGATCCCTGGTCGGGGAACTAAGATTCCACATACCTTGAAACCAAAACATCAAAGAGAAGCCACATTGTAACAAATTCAGTAAAGACTTTAAAAATGGGAGTGCAAAGATGGTAGAAGAGTAGGTGGACATGGAGTACATCTCTTTCCATGGATACATCAGGAATACACTTTCAGACTCAGAAGTATATGCAGAACACTAGCTGAGAGTGGACAGGAGTACCTGACTAGCAGAAAATAATATATAGAACCACGCAAAACTCGGTAGGATGAAGGAACTAGGGGGAAAAACAGGAGTGTTAGCAGGACTGGACCTGCCCTTGGCAGGTGGGGAAACTAAAGCAGGGGTCTGAACCCCACATTAGGGCAATTGTCTGAGCCAGAGGAGAAACATTTAAGGCTGAGAATGAAACAGCTGATCTGTGGCAGCCTCAGCCATATATACCCCAGACAGGGACACAGATTCCCTAGAAGGAGCAGCAGCTGGGAGCTGGTGTTTAGGGATTGTGGAGCAATCCCAGGGTGAGGGCTGCTATTGACTGCAGAAAGACAGATTGTGGGGTTGTAAGAGAGGAGATTGTGGTGGGAAATGCCTGTGGAGGAAAGCCAGGCAGCCATGGAAGCAAGGTGATACTGCTCAGTCACATGTAGGGGGTGGAGCCATCACTATAGCCTCTCTCTCCCCACCCGCCAGCATCAGCAGCTGAACAATTAGAGGCTGGCCCAACAAACGCCTGCCCTGTGGCACTAAACTGCAGAGTAGGATACCACCCAGGGTGCCCCTTTAATTGCCTGATGTGCTGATCTACAGAGTAGGACCCCAGCCAGGGGGGCCCTTCTATGTGCCTGACGCACCGAACAACAGAGAAGGACCCAGGCAAGGGAGTCCTCTAAATACCTGAACAGTTGGAACTATGGAGAAAGACTGGCCAAAGAGGCTTTCTGATCACCAGCTACAAGAAGCTTGAGAGAAGACCATAGGGCCATAACTCCTGCAGTGGAGGCAGTCCGTGTCCCTGCACACTTGGCACCACCAGCGTCCCCGCAAGCCAAGCAGAGCTCCACTCTCAACCCTCACTGGGGCAGAGCTGCCACAGGCAAAAAACGTCTTGCATCTATGCACACAGGGTCACTTCAGTCATGTCCAACTCTTTGTGACCCTTTGACCTGTGGCCTGTGGCCTGCCAGGCTTCTCTGTCAGGGGGGCTCTCCAAGCAAGAATACTGGAGTGTATTGGCCAAGCTGGTTGGCATACCCTTCTAGAGCACTGAATTTCCTGCTGCCCTAGCCACCAACTCCCATGAGTACCTGGTGTTGCCAGAAACCCTGAAACCCAAGCAGCTGCACCACCTCCACACCTGGCCCTCATTGGGACAGACCCAAGTCCTCCAGAGCAGCCTCAGGAGCAAACCCCAGTGGATGAACCACATGCAGAGGTGGAAATAAAACCACAATTGAAACCCAGGGGCAGTGTGGCTAAGGAAGAAGACCCAAAACCTTCCCACCAGCTGTACAAGCTGCAGATTCAATCCACATGATCAACTAGGCAGACTCTGTGTCTATGGAATATATAAAAGGTCATTGAAAGCTCCCACAAAAGAAAACGCACTAGTTCTGATACCTGTGGATGTTGGAGGCAAGAACACACAGGAGTAGGACCAGATTAGAATCTGAGCTGCCCCCACAGTAGGTCCAGAGACAAGCACAGTGTTGGAGGGCATCCTAGGTAGGTGAGATGGACTGTGACTCCCAGTGAGGGAAAGGACTCTGACAGCAGTGACTCAAGGAAAACATTTATTATTCATATGTCTTGACTTTTCTGTAGATTCTTTTGGATTTTTTCTCTTTTTTTTCCTGTCTCCCAGCCCCTCTGTTGTAGTTGTCAATTTTTTTGGCACTATGAAGTCTAATTAAGCTTTTGAGCTTTTTTCTTAATCTCAGTCACATTTTTTATTGTTGCTATAAACCTCTGCCTCTAGGTTGGGCTTTTGCAGTTCTGCGGAGTCTGCCTTTTTTTTTCCTTCTTTCTTCTTCTTTTTTTTTTTTTTTCTTTTCTTTTTTTCTTTTTAATTTTTTAAAATCTATTATTTTTTTTTTCTACATTTATTCCTTTGTTTGCTTTTCCTACTGTTTCCCGGCCCCCCGTAGTTAATCTTTAATGTATATAAATCTTCTTTATCTACCTCTATTTAACTTTGCATATCTATTGTTTCTTTCTTCCCTTTCTTTCCTTTCCTCTCAACATATTTATTAGTTTTGTTTTCATTGCTTTATTCCCCTTTTGGCACTTTGCTTTAGTTTTGTTTTCCAGTTTGTGCTTTTCTTAACTGGTAGATATAATTTTTGATTTCCTTTGTTTCCTGGGCCAATCTCCTGTACCTTATTTTTGTTGGACTGTTTTGATTTTGCTTATGGGTATACATGTATATGTGTATATTCCATTATTTTAATTATTATTTGCCTCGTTTTTTAACTGCCATTTGTGTGGGGTTCATCTTTAGTTTCCCATTTTGGGGTAGTTTTAATCTCACTTAATGTCATAACAAATCACTGTGGAATCTTTGTTCTTGACCAGAGATCAAGCCCTGAGCCTTTGGAGTGGGAGCACTAACTTCAAGACTCTAGACTACCAGAGAACTAATCCTAGGGAGTATCAAATAGTGAGAACTCACACAAAGGAAAACACTTGAATATAAGACCTGGCATCATCCAACTACCAGTAGCACCCTGTGCAGGAAGCCTCATCTAAACAACAAACAAAACAAAAGTACAAATCCAGTCTCAGCAGATCACCTCACTCAGCCTTGCCCATCAGATGAAAAACAAACAAAAAAACCTCAGCACAAAATCTCACCCTATATGAAGCTTACAAAAACTGATAGACCAACCTTATGAGGGCAGAAACCAAAAGGAAGAAAGAATTCAATATTGAAGCTTGGGAAAATGAGACCTTAAACACAGTAAGTTTAAAAAAAAAAAAAATGAAAAGGCAGAGAAATGCTACACAAATGAAGGAACAAACTAGAAACACTGAAGTCCAAATAAATGAAGAGGAAACTGGCAAACTACCTGAAAAAGAATTCAGAATAATGAATGATAGTAAAGATGATCAAAAACCTTGAAAACAGCGTGGAGAAAATGCAAGAATCAATTAACAAAGACATAGAAGAATTAAAGAATAAACATACCAAGACAAACAAAACAATTACTGAAATTAAAAACACTCTAGAAGGAATCAATAGCAGAATATCTGAAGCAAAAGAATGAATTAGTGAGCTGGAAGATAAAATCGTGGAAATAACTTCTGAAGAGTGGAATAAAGTGAAAAGAATGAAAAGAACTGAGGATAGTCTCAGAGACCTCTGGGACAATATCAAACACACCAACATTCGAATTATAAGGGTCCCAGAAGAAGAAAAGAAAAAGAAAGGGAAAGAGAAAATTTTTGAAAAGATTATAATTGAAAATTTCTGAAACATGGAGAAGGAAATAGTCAATCAAGTTCAAGAGGTGCAAAGAGTCCCATACAGGATAAACCCAAGGAGAAACACACCAAGACGTATACTAATCAAACTACCAAAGACTAAACACAAAGAAAGAATAGTAAAAGCAGCAAGGGAAAGGCAACAAGTAACACACATATGATCTTTCTCAGAAAGTTGGCAGGCCAGAAGGGAATGGCAGGATATATTCAAAATACTGCAAGGGGAAAATCTACAACCAAGATTACTGTACCTGGCAAGGATCTCATTCAAAATTGATGGAGAAATAAAAAGTTTTTCAGATAAGCAAAAGTTAAGAGAATTCAGTACCACCAAACCAGCTTTACAACAAATATTAAAGGGACTTATATAGTCAAGAAACACAAGAGAAGAAAAAGATCTACAAAATCAACCCCGAACAATTAAGAAAATGGCAATAGGAACATATATATCAATAACTACTTTAAATGAAGATGGAGTAAGTGCTCCAACCTAAAGACACAGACTGGTTGAACGGATACAAAAAGAATACCCATATATATGCTGTCTACAAGAAACCCACTTCAGACATAAAAACACATACAGACTGAAAGTGAGAGGATAGAAAAATATATTCCACGCAAATAGGAAGCACAAGAAAGCTGGAGTAGCAATTCATATCAGAAAAAATAGACCTTAAATAAAGAATATTATAAGAAATAAGGAAGGACACTACGTAATGATCAAGGGATCAATCCAAGAGGAAGATATAACAGTTATAAATATCTATGCACCCAACAAAGGAGCACCTCAATACATAAGACAAACACTAAAAGATGTAAAAGGAGAAATTGACAGTAACACAACGATAGTAGGAGACTTTAACACCCCACTCACACCAATGGACAGATCATCAAAACAGAAAATTAGTAAGGAAACCCAAGTCTTAAATGATACATTAGATGAGATAGATCTCATTGATATCTTCAGGACATTCCATCCAAATGCAGAAGAATGCACCTTCTCAAGTGCACATAAACCATTCTCCAGGATAAACCATATCTTGGGTCACAAATCAAACCTCAGTAAATTTAAGAAAATTGAAATTTTATTAAGCATCTTCTCCGACCACAGGGCTATGAGACTAGATATCAATTACAAGAAAAAAACTGTAAGAAACACAAACATATGGAGATTAAATAATACATTTCTAAATAACCAACAGGTTACTTGAAGAAATCAAAAGGGAAATCAAAAAATTTCTAGAAACAAATGACAATGAAAACACAAGTCAAAACCTATGGGATGCAGCAAAAGCAGTTCTAAGAGGGAAGTTTATAGCAATACAATCCTACCTCAAGAAAAAAGAGAAACATCAAATAGACAACACCTAAAACAACCAGAAAAAGAAGAACAGAAAAAAACAAAAACAAAATTAGTAGAAGGAAAAAAATCATAAAGGTCTGAGGAGAAATAAATGAAAAAAAATGAAAGAAGCAATAGTAAAGATTAATAAAACTAAAAGATGGTTCTTTGAGAAGATAAAATTGACAAGCCTTTAGCCAGATTCATCAATAAAAAAAGAGAGAAGAATCAGATCAACAAAATAAGAAATGAAAGAGGAGAGGTTACAACAAACAATGCAGAAATACAAAGGATTATAAGAGACTATTATGAAGAACTGTATGGCAATAAAATGGATAACCTGGAAGAAATGGCCAGATTCTTAGAAAAGTTCCATCTTCCAAGACTGAACCAGGAAGAAACAGAAATTATGAACAACCCAATTACAAGCACTGAAGTTGAAGCTGTGATCCAAAATCTCTCAAAAAGCAAAAGCCCAAACCAGATGGCTTCACAGGAGAATTCTATCAAACATTTAGAGAAGAGCTAATGCCTATCCTTCTAAAGCTCTTTCAAAAAATTGCAGGGGAAAGAATACTTTCAAACTCTTTCTACAAGGCCACCGTCACCCTGATACCAAAACCAAAGACAACACAAAAAAAGAGAACTACAGGCCAACATCACTGATGGTCATAGATGCAAAAATCCTCAACAGAATTTTAGCAAAGAGAACTCAGCAACACATCAAAAAGCTCATACACCATGATCAAGTTGGGTTTATTCCAGGGATGCAAGGATTCATCAATATATGCAAATCAATCAATGTGATATACCATATTAACAAGCTGAAAGATAAAAATCATATGATAATCTCAATAGATGCAGAAAAAGCCTTTGACAAAATTCAGCACCCATTTATGATTAAAACTTTCAAAAAATGGGCATAGAAGGAACCAACCTCAACATAGTAAAGGTCCAATATGATAAGCCTACAGCAAACTTTATCGTCAATGGTGAAAAACCAAAAGCATTCCCCCTAAGATCAGGAACAAGACAAGTGTCCACTTTCACCACTATTATTCAACATAGTTTTGAAAGTTCTAGCTACAGCAATCAGACAAGAAAAATAAATAAAAGGAATTCAGATAAGAAAAGAAGTAAAACTCTCATTGTTTGCAGATGACATGATATTACACATAGAAAACCCTAAAGATAGTATCAGAAAATTACTAGAGCTAATCAGTGAATTTAGCAAAGTTGCAGGACACAAAATCAATACATAGCAATTGCTTGCATTTCTATATATTAAAAATGAAAAATCAGAAAGAGAAATTAAAGAATCAATACCATTCACTATTGCAACAAAAAGAATACAATAACTAGGAATAAACTTACCTAAAGAGACAAAACAACTGTACACAGAAAATTATAAGACATTGAGGAAAGAAATGAAAGACGACATAAACAGATGGAGAGATATTCCATGTTCCTGGGTAGGAAGAATCAATATTGTGAAAATGACTATACTACCAAATGCAATCTAAAGATTCAATGCCCTATCAAATTGCCAATTGCATTTTTTACAGAACAAAAACAAAAAACCTCACAATTCACATGGAAACACAAAAGACCCTGAATAGCCAGTCTTGAGAAAGAATGGAGCTAGAGGAATCAACTTTCTTGACTTCAAAGCTACAGTCATCAAGACAGTATGGTACTGGCACAAAAACAGAAATGTAGACCAATAGAACAAGATAGAAAGCCCAGAAAAAACCCATGCATCTATGGGTAACTTATTTTTGACAAAGGAGGCAAGAATATACAATGGGGCAAAAACAGCCTCTTCAATAAATGGCGCTGGGAAAACTGGACAGCTACATGTAAAAGAATGAAATTAGAACACTTCCTAACACCATGGGTTAAATGGATTAAAGACCTAAATGTAAGACCAGAAACTATAAAACTCTTAGAGGAAAACCTAGGCAGAACACTCAATGATATAAATCAAAGCAAGATTCTCTGTGATCCACCTCCTAGAATAATGGAAATAAAAACAAAAGTAAACAAATAGGACCTGATTAAACTTAAAAGCTTTTGCACAGCAAAGGAAACCATGAGCAAGGTGAAAAGACAACCCTCAGAATGGGAGAAAATAATAGCAAATGAAACAACTGACAAAGGATTGATTTCCACAATATACAAGCAGCTCATACAACTCAATACCAGAAAAACAAACAATCCAATCAAAAAGTGGGGGAAAGACCTAAACAGACATTTCTCCAAAGAAGACATACAGATGGCTAACAAACACATGGAAAGATGCTCAACATCACTCATGATTAGAGAAATGCAAATCAAAGCTACAATGAGATATCACCTCACATCAGTCAGAATGGCCACCATCAAAAAGTCTGCAAACAATAAATGCTGGAGAGGGTGTGGAGAAAAGGGAATGCTCTTGCACTGTTGGTGGGAATGTAAATTGATACAGCCACTATGGAAGACAGTATGGAGATTCCTTTAAAAACTAGGAAGAAAACCACCATATGATCCAGTGATTCCACTCTTAGGCAGCTACCCCGAGGAAACCAAAACTGAAAGAGGCGCATGTGTCCCACTGTCCATTGCAGCACTATTTACAATAGCTAAATTGAAAATACATAGAACTATATCAATATATGAACCATTTTTAGTCTTTTTTGTTTTTTAATTGAAGGATAATTGCTTTGCAGAATTTTGTTTTCTGTCAAACCTCAACATGGATCAGCCATAGGTACACATATACTCCCTCCCTTTTGAACCTCCCTCCCATCGCCCTGGAAGAACATGGAAGCAACCTAGACGTCCATCAACAGATGAATGGATAAAGAAGTCGTGGTATATATGCACGATGGAATATTACTCACAGCCATAGAAAGGAACATATTTGAGTCAGTTCTAGTGAGGTGGATGAACCTACAGGCTATTAAACAGTGAAGTAAGAAAGAGAAAGAGAAAGATCGTATTCTAATGCGTATATACTGAATCTAGAAAAATGGTACTGAGAAACTTATTTACAGGGTAGAAATGGAGAAACAGAAATAGAGAATAGACTTATGGACATGGGAAGAGGGGAGGAGAGGGTGAGATGTATGGAAAGAGTAACATGGAAACTTATATTACCGTATGCAAAATAGATAGTCAACAGGAACTTGCTGTGTGGCTCAGGAAACTCAAACAGGGGCTTTGCATCAACCTAGAGGGGTGGGGTGGGGATGGTGATGAGAGGGAGGTTCAAAAGGGAGGGGGTATATGTATACCTATGGTTGATCCATATTGAGTTTGACAGAAAACAACAAAATTCTGTAAAGCAATTATCCTTCGATTAAAAAAACAAATAAATAAAGACTTTAAAATGGTTCATATATTGATATAGTTCTATGTATTTTAGCATCTAGTATTAATGCTAAAATCTAGAAAATTTATTATCAAGTGATTTTTTAAAAATGAATGAGTCTTGAATCCAATTCTTCTAATCCAATTCTGAGAATATAAATAAATATGTTGTTAAAAAATGGGAAATTGACATAACTGTCTGATGCTGGGAGGGATTGGGGGTGGGAGGAGACGGGGACGACAGAGAATGAGATGGCTGGATGGCATCACCAACTCGATGGACATGAGTTTGAGTGAACTCCGGGAGTTGGTGATGGACAGGGAGGCCTGGCGTGCTGTGGTTCATGGGGTCGCAAAGAGTCGGACACGACTGAGTGACCGAACTGAACTGAACTGACTGAAAGTATTATTATAAAGTACAGATGTTCTTCAAATTACACAAAATTTTATGTTAGTGTCCATTATTTGCTTTCATACCTCATTCAAGACTCCACGTTGTATTTAATTGCACTGAAGCACTTCAGTTGCATGCAACAAATTCTGTTAAATTCTCTTTACACTTTTATTCTATTGCAAATATGTTCTCATTTTCCTGTTATGTCTTCTTATACACACCCATCACTTAAAAGTGGACATTTAATTTCCAAATACATGGGATTTTTAAAATATCTTTGATATTAATTTCCAATTTAAATGCTTTCTTCTCTGTAATCACCCTCTATATTTTTTCAGTATTCTAACTTTACTGAAGCTTTCAATGGCTAAATCAAAGATCTCTCTTGGTAAACGTCATGTTACACTTGAAAATACGTAGGTTATTTTCAAATATCTTTTTATATTGATATCTAACATAATTTCACAGTGATAAGAGGATAGACTGTATGATTTCAATACCTTTAGAACCATCAAATTTTTGCACCTGGTCTTATGTCCCTGGATATATTCCAGTGTCTCTTAGTTTATAGTCTATAGGACTTGAATAGAATTTGTATCCTACTGTTGTATGAAAACTGTATAAATCTTAATTTTGCTGAATTGATTCATAGTGCTTTTCAGGTCTACTATACCCTTCTCAGTTCAGTTCAGTTCAGTTCAGTCGCTCAGTCGTGTCCGACTCTCTGCAACCCCATGAATCACAGCACGCCAGGCCTCCCTGTCCATCACCAACTCCCGGAGTTCACTCAAACTCATGTCCACAGAGTCAGTGATGCCATCCAGCCATCTCATTCTCTGTCGTCCCCTTCTCCTCCCACCCCCAACCTTTCCCAGCATCAGAGTCTTTTCCAGTGAGTCAACTCGTCGCATGAGGTGGCCAAAGTATCGGAGTTTCAGCTTTAGCATCAGTCCTTCCAATGAACACCGAGGATTGATCTCTAGAATGGACTGGTTGGATCTCCTTGCAGTCCAAGGGACTCTCTTCTCTGTATATTCATTCTATTAATTTTTGAGAGTTTGATATTGAAACTCCAACTTAAAACCTTAATTTATCCACTTAAAAATAATTGCAATATATAGTGAAAGTATAGGTAACCTTGTTCTGTATTTTCCAAGTTTCCTGTAAATGTGTTATCATATTTTCATAATTTAAAAAATAAAAACACACAAAAAGAAATTGCTGTTATATACCTGAAACTAACACAATATTGTAAATCAGCTATACTTCAATAAAAAATTGCCAATTACTTTCAAAAAAGTGGTTCATATAAAAAAATTATTTAAAAGAAAATACATGTGGGTTTTTTTTGTCATTCTTTAATCTCTTCATTTTTCCACATCTGAAAAATGACTCTCCTATCAGTTGATGCCGTTCCTGGAGGTATCAGTGTTCCCTGGGTTGAGACCTACTAGCATCATTTCTCAGAATTTTCACAAAGTTTTAGGATATTACCTCTGAAATCCACTCTTCATTAAGGGACATTAGATCTCCGAGGAGGACTTTATTTGAAATCTTAATTCTTTGCTTTGGAGCCAGCCCGTGCTAAATTGTAGGATTCCCTGCAGCAGTCTGCCATCACTGCCTTTCAAGAGCATCTTTTATGACTTCCCTCCATGGGAATTTACACTTCTCATTCAGATGAGGAGCTGAGATAATTGAATTTGATTGAAAATGATTCCAATTGCCGATTAACTAATTTAGGAGCTTCCTTGAAGCCAGACGGTGGGTTGAGGCAACCTCAGCCTCCTTTTTAATCTTAGCCATCTGCATTTCCTTAGAACAGTGCTTGGGATATATTAGTAGTAGAGGCTCAGTAAACCAAGGGTCCCCAATCTCTGGGGTCTAATGCCTGATGATCTGGGTGGAGCTGATGTAATAATACTAGAAATAATGTTATTGTTGTTTTAGTTGCTCAGTTTGTCCGACTCTTTTGTGACCTCCCCCCACCACCGCCATGGACTGTAGCCCGTCAGGCTCCTCTGTCCATGGGATATCCCAGGCAAGAATCCTGGAGTGGGTTGCCATTTTCTTTTTCAGGGTTAACCCAATATTAGACAAAGAGAAAAGCAGGGGAGGTCTGACTTTTAGAAAGATTTGGTAAGCAGGAGGAATCAAAACTCCCTTTGTTTGTTCATCAATTTGTGTTATTATAAATATCTGGTGTGAAATTATTGAGACTCTTCCATTTGGTTCTTGGCTTAAAAAAAACTAGGATATAAAGGTAGTATGTAATCCCCTCATAGAGGAATGGGGGCATATGTTAGGGAGACAGGATTAATCTGGGTCAGGTGAAAGCCAAGGATTTCACATGGCATCAGCAATGAAGTGAACTGAAACTGCATTCCATAAGGAAAAGCCATATATGTGCATCTGGGTGACATGTGTTTTGGTGACACAATCTTTACCTTGTGATCTTGACCTAAGGTCTCTTAAGATTGTTCCCCCATCCCCACCTCCTTGGGGGTAATTCTGGATCTGGATTCTGGGACGGGTGGGACTTGCTTGGGGGTTGAGTGAAATCCGCCTTTCCCAGCTTCAGCAATGGGGGCCCCAGATAGGCCAACACACTTCTTTATTCAGTTATCATAAGGATGAATCATAATTGCACATATGGTCACTGAAATCTGTTTCCCTTTCAGAATGCTTGTGGTCTGGCTTGAGCTGGGTTGAGATCCTGCAAATTGGCACTTGAGCAACTGCCTTTCCCTGCTGAAGTGCCAGAGTATTAAGGACTAGCTCACGATCCTTTCTTGGCCCATTGTGTGCATATTAAGTCACTTCAGTCGTGTCCAACTCTTTGAGACCCCATGGATTCTAGCCTGCCAAACTCCTCTGTCCATGGAATTCTCCAGGTGAGTATACTGGAGTGGTTGCCTTGCCCTCCTCTGGGGGATCTTCCCAACCCAGGGATCAAACCCATGTCTGTTTAAGTCTCCTGCATTGGCAGGTGGGTTCTTTACCACTAGCGCCACCTGGGAAGCCCTTCTTGTCCTATGACTTTTTGCAAACCATAATTGCAGGATGGAGTTGTAGGTTGTCTGTGTGGCTGCAACATTTTCTTTATTACAAGCTTGTACTGAATGTCAAGAAGGAAACTTTAGTTTGCAATTTTATCAGCAACGTGAAGAATGTTTTCTAAATATCTGAAAACTGGAAAAAAAAAAGGCAGCCCCAACTGAAAATGCACACACACACATGTCCCAACTCTAAGAGAGCTTATTTTTGCCAATCACAAACATCAGGTATGTAGCGATTGAGCAATTTCCTGGCAAGAAATACAGCAAGACCAGTCTGAAAGGGTTTGACGAATGGTGACTAGCTCATGAACCACAGCCTGTAGCCAGCTTTTATAGGATGCAAGCTGTAGAGCCTATTCACATACTCTTTGGGACTTCTTTGATCTGTAATGAAACCTGGGGACAAAAAAGCCATAGAGTAACATGAGTCTAAAAAGAAAGTGGAAACATGTGTAGGCCATGTTGCTTAAAAAAAGTGAAAATTGGATACATGTTAATAGTGATTCAAAGGATGTGCTATTTCTCTATGTGCTGGCCTAAAATAAAGTGAGCTGGTAAGATGATCATGTGTCTGGCACATAACAAAATACATGAGAATGACCATAGTGAGAAACTGGATTTGGTAGCCTCAATTATTAGGGAATGTCTTCAATAAGCTATCATTAATATGCTGGGTTTCCGTGGTGGCTCAGACGGTAAAGAATCCGACAGCAATGCTGGAGATCCAGGTTCGATCCCTGGGTTGGGAAGATCCCTTGGAGGAGGGCATGGCAACCCACTCCAGTGGGAGAATTCCATGAACAGAAGAGTCTGGTGGACTACAGTCCATGGGGTCAGAAAGAGTTGGACACAACTGAGTGACTAAGCACGCACGCACGCACGCACTAATATGCAGCAGGTAGATAGGCCTAAGAAATGTTTTCCTGTATCAGCATTTAAAATCCACAAGGTATTTCATAAGCCACCAATAAACAATTGTAAACCCCTGTACTTGTTGGAATCACTGAATCAGAATTGGAAGGGGACTGAGATGAGATTGTCTAATCTCAATTCCCTTTCAGGGCAGAGTCTTTCTCCCTTTAGAAAGCGGCATCACTTTCATCTTTTAGCCTTTGGTTAAGTCTTTGCAGGGCAGGAGACTCATTACTTAAGAGGCTCTTTTTGTTGGATGGTTATCTTGTTATGACTTTTTTGAGCCTCTCTGAATTTCTATCATTTTCTTTTTCAGCCTTTGAGGACCTTCCTAACCCCCAGACTGCCCTTAGTTTTTTAAAATCAGGTCTTTTGCCGGCTCTGAGTCTTTTAATTGGTAAATAAAAAAACATTAAGTGAGGGAACTTCCCTGGCAATCCAGAGGTTAAGACTTCCCCTTCCAATGCAGAAGGTGCCGGTTTAATCCCTGGTTGGTGGGCTACAATCCCACATGCCTCTAAACCAAAAAAGCACACACAGATACACATAAAATAGAAGCAATATTGTAACAAATTCAATAAGACCTTAAAATAGTCTCTCTCTCTAATATATAAATAATATATATTATATATATATATATTTTAAGCTTTAAAAAATGTTAAGTGAGATGGCTAAAGGAAGTTCCCACATCAGTGATCATTTCTATGATCTCTTGCCTAGCTTATTTACAGCTTTAGGCTGGTCTCTAAGGCAACAATTGTGTCATCAGCAGCTAGTGATTGTTTCTTCTTTTCTGATATTTACACCTTTTATTTCATTGTATGATTATGTTGGATAATTCATCAGTACATCTGTGATTCTGTACCCAAAAGATATGTGAATTTTTCCCCCATATTCCTATTACCACCAACTTGGTCTTATTGTTGTTCAGTCACTAGGTCTTGTCTGACTCTTTGCGACCCCAAAGACTGCAGCACACCAGGCTTCCCTGTCCTTCACCATCTCCTGGAGTTTGCTCAAACTCATGTCCAATGAGTTGGTGATGCCATCCAACCATCTTATCCTCTATGGCCCCCTTCTCCTCTTCCCCTCTATCTTCCCCAGCATTGAGGCTACTGTATCAGCTCCCTGAGGCTTTCACAACAAAGCCCCACAGATGAGGTGTCCTAAACAGCAGACATTTATTTGCTCACTGTTGTGGAAGCTGGAAGTCTGAGATCAGAGTCAGCAGGTTTGGTTCCCTGTAGAGACAGTGAGATAAGAATGCATTCCAGGCCTCTGTCCTTGACTTGGAAATGGCTGTGTTTTCCTTGCATCTCCAACCAGTCCATTCTAAAGGAGATCAGTCCTGGGTGTTCATTGGAAGGACTGATGCTAAAGCTGAAGCTCCAATACTTTGGCCACCTCATGCGAAGACTTGACTCACTGGAAAAGACTCTGATGCTGGGAGGGATTGGGGGTGGGAGGAGAAGGGGACGACAGAGAATGAGATGGCTGGATGGTATCACCAACTTGATAGACATGAGTTTGAGTGAACTCTGGGAGTTGGTGATGGACAGGGAGGCCTGGTGTGTTGTGATTCATGGGGTCGCAAAGAGTCGGTCACGACTGAGCGACTGAACTGAATGCCTTCCCTCAGTTATATATATATATCCAAACTGCCCTTTCAACAAAAGACACCAGTCCTACTGGATCAAGGTTAACCTTAATAACCTGCATTCTAACTCTGAATGTTACTGTGTCTCAAGGTTCTGTGTGTGCATTTTCAGCCTCATCTGACTTTTTTTGACCTATGGACTGTAGCCTGCCAGGCTCCTCTGTCCACGGGATTTCCCAGGCAAGAACACTGGAATGAATTGCCATTTCCTTCTCCAGGAGATCTTCTGGACCCAGGGATCAAACCAGGTCTCCTGCATTGGCAGGCAGATTCTTTATCACTGAGCCACCTGGGAAGCCCAAGGTACCCTTACACATTGCTAGTGGCAAGGTAAGTTGTTAATCTTTTTTGAAAAGCAACCTGACAACACCTATTAAAATAACGTATAGCTCTTGACCTAGAAATTCACTTCTGGCAAAATTTTCTTTAGACACAAAAGCCACATTACAAAGAATCCGTAATCATAGCTATTTATTATGCCATTGTTAGTTGTGCAAAAATGAGAAAGAAATGTAGTGTCCATCAAATGAATGAATGAGATACATACCAGCAATAACTCTTTCCAAACAAAAAACTATGCATATTTGTGTATAAAAATTGAATTATTTTTATGAATAGAAATATATATATGATTAGGCAAATAAATAAGCTAAAGTATTATTATAATAAATTCAGTATATATAGGGTTAAGTATCTGTATATGTTTGTATTTAGAATAAAGTGTGTGTGAGTGTGTAAAGGGAAGAAAGCAAATATACACATGATAGAATATACATATATTTATGTATGTAGAAGACAAATATGTAGATGCTTATGTATATAAGTGAAAGCATTAATCACTCAGTCGTGTCTGAATCTGTGACCCCATGAATGTAGCCCACCAGGCTCCTCTGTCCATGGGATTTCCCAGGCAAAAATACTAGAGTGGGTAGCCATTTATTTCTCCAGGGGATCATCCTGATCCCAGGGATAGAAACCAGATCTCCTGCATTGCAGGAGATTATTTACCATTCAGCATATTATTTACACTGAGCCACCAGGAAAGCCCAATGATGCTGTGAAATATTAAGTGCAGGAGAAGAGGTGGTGACAGAGGATAAGATGGTTGGATGGCATCATCGACTCAATGGACATAAGTTTGAGCCAAATCCAGGAGATAGTGAAGGAAAGGGAAGCCTAGCATGCTGCAGTCCATAGGGTCACAAAGAGTCAGACATGACTTAGCAACTAAACAACAACAAATACATCTAAGATTATGAAGATGTCCATTTAAACAGGAGTCTTGGTAAATGGGGCTTCCCATGTGACTGAGACAATAAAGAATCTGCCTGCCAATTCAGGAGACATGGGTTTGATTCCTCAGTCAGGAAGATCTCCTGGAGAAGGAAATGGCAACCCACTCTAGTATTCTTGCCTGGAAAGTCCCATGGACAGAGGAGTCTGGTGGGTTACAGTTCATGGGTTTGCAATGAGTTGGACATGACTTAGTGACTAAAGAACAACAACAATGGAAAATGATCAGATTATGGGTATAATTGGGTGTATATTTACACAAGTATATACATGGACTTGAGATTGGAATGGCATATAATGTTGGAGAGGCGCTCAGGTTAGGGTTTAATTTTGGTCATGGCTATAGATGGAATGAAGTTGAAGATAGACATCTGTGTGAGGTTGTGGACCTGAATAGGAATGCAATTAGGGGTATAAAATTAAACTCAAAGCTAGATCTAGATGAGACTACAATCATTTTATACACAATTATATATAGGATGTTATATTTCTATAGGTGCATAGGATTATGAAAATAGATTTTCTGACTGTATGGGATTATTCATCAGACTTTTAAAAATCTGTACCAGAATAAGATTTTTATTCCACATATGTTTAAAATCATACTTAAGTATCTAAGTATATAAATCTAATGTGTGTAGGAATATATATGTGCAAATACACATATTAATGTATCTATGTTTTGCCTTGGAGAAGGCAATGGCAAGCCACTCCAGTACTCTTGCCTGGAGGATCCCATGGATGGAGGAGCCTGGTAGGCTGCAGTCCGTGGGGTCGCTAAGGGTCGGACACGACTGAGCGACTTCACGTTCACTTTTCACTTTCACACATTGGAGAAGGAAATGGCAACCCACTCCAGTGTTCTTGCCTGGAGAATCCCAGGGATGGGGGAGCCTGGTGGGCTTCCGTCTATGGGGTCACACAGAGTCGGACACGACTGAAGTGACTCAGCAGCAGCAGCAGCAGCATGTTTTGCCTTATACAATTATGAAATGCATCTCTCTATATTTTTAACATTTACTAGTTTGTAAATATATCTGTGCAGAAATCCTTGTATGGATTTGTGTAAATAAACCCAAGTGGCTCAGTGGTAAAGAATCTGTCTGCCAGTGCAGGAGACACGGATTCGATTCCTGGGTCATGACGATCCCCTGGAGAAGGAAATGGCAGCCCACTCTAGTATTCTTAGCTGGGAAATCCCAAGGACAGAGGAGACTGGCAGGCTATCATCCATGGAGTCTCAGGAGTTAGACACAACTTAGCAACTAAACGACCATCATCACCATATACATCTATCTATATAGGGATATGTAGACATTTACACAGAAGTCTGCTCCTGTAATGGTTACGTCGGTATATCTGTACCTTCAGAAGGGGTTATGCAAAGGGATTATTTACAAAATGAATTATGCAAAAGGGCATTTTCTTAAAATTATGGAAATATACCCATGATTCTAGAGGATGATCCAAACTTTTTTTCCCTCTGATTCCATATTAGTTTATACAATGATATCTATTCCAATTTATATAGACATATAGAATGCTAATACATGAATAGTGTCTATATAGTCTTCTATAAACGTATGGGTGTCTGCTTAGTATTACAGAATGTTGCCATACCAGTAATTTTATCTCTTTAGCCCACATAAATATATCTTCAAAAATTACACATATCAATTAGTATCTATAACTTTATATGTTTAGAATTAACAACCTAGCTTAGTATGGTATCTATGTTATTTAGAGCACTAACTTCTCTTTCTATATGAAAACTTGTAAATGTATGTCACTATCAGTATAGAATTATGCAAACAGAGCTCCCCATATATCTGTATGGGATTTTGTATAAAGACACATATTTGACACTATGTAAGATATATATCGGAGAAGGCAATGGCAAGCCACTCCAATACTCTTGCCTAGAAAAATCCCATGGATGGAGGAGCCTGGTAGGCTGCAGTCTGTGGGGTCGCTAAGGGTCGGACGCGACTGAGTGACTTCACTTTCACTTTTCACTTTCACACATTGGAGAAGGAAATGGCAACCCACTCCAGTGTTCTTGCCTGGAGAATCCCAGGAACGGGGGAGCCTGGTGGGCTTCCGTCTATGGGGTCACACAGAGTCGGACACGACTGAAGTGACTTAGCAGCAGCAGCAAGATATATATATGATAGTGTTGGACAGCAAAGAGATCAAACGAGTCAATCGTAAGGGAAATGAACCCTGAATATTCATTGCAAAGACTGATGCTGAAGCTGAAACTCCAGTATTTTGGTCATCTGATGCGAACAACTGACTAATTGGAAAAGTCCCTGATGCTGGGAAAGATTGAGGGCAAAAGGAGAAGAGGGCGTCAGAGGATGAGATGCCAGGATGGCATCACCGATTCAATGGACATGAACTTGGACAGACTTTGGGAGATGGTGAGGACAAGGGAGGCCTGGTGTGTGGCAGTCCATGGGGTGGCAAAGAGTCAGACAAAATCGAGTGGGACTGAGCGACAACAAAGATATTTGTGTGTGTGGCTGATCTGGAACTTGTTTAATATTATTCAAGTGTATCTGTACATCTAGTAAAGCAGGATGAGGTAAATTTATTTGTACTAGGTCTGTAATTGTAAATACACTTGAGTATGTATGTGCATAGTATCTGTCATCACTAAGAATGTGCAAATATATCAGTGTCTGTGTGCAATTATACAAGTTTCACACGCCAATTTCTCTATTTCTAACTCTTTGAGGATAAGATACAGATCTATGCACTAAATATTATTGAAAAGAAATCCATAGTTTAACCTATGTGGTAATGTGTAAATGTATCTTCCTAGGAATATGCATAAGTGTTTTAATCTAAATCCCTATGTGTTTGTATTTAGTCACTTCAGTTGAATCTGACTCTTTGTGACCCCATGGACTATAGCCAGCCAGGCTCCTCTGTCCATGGGATTTTTCTGGCTAGAATACTGGAGTGGGTTGCCATTACCTCCTCCAAGAGATCTTCCAGACCTAGGGATCGAACCTGCATCTCCTGTGCCTCCTGCATTGCAGGCAGACTCTTTACCACTGAGCCACCAGGGAAGCTCAGGCAGGCACTCTAAATCTCTATAAGGCTAGGCAAATGTGTTTTTTGAAGTCTTTTTACATTAATTTTAGATAATTCCTCAAGATGAGTCCATACATCAACACACTCCAGTGTGAATATGTGTGGGATGCACCTGAATGACATTTTTGTTTAATTTCATTGCTTTTATTTTAAAAATTCTATAAAAATGGTTCTTTCTCTTCTTTATGTCACTGCCTTGTAGAAATTAGGTAAGAGATTTGGCTGCTTGCTTCTTCGTATTGTCTTTTAACTTGTTCTCTTCTATTCCTATGATAGTTAACATAGAAGGTTCTAGGCTCAGGCTCAGTTTTGTTAAGAATACTTCCAGGTGATATGGTGAATCTCCTATCACATCCTGTTGTCTTGCTTTAAGTCAAGGCAGTATTGATCAGTGGAGTTAGGATGGTCTTTCCGTTACACACTTCCCATCAATCTTTCACCTAATGGCTGTAGTATCTGTTGATGATCACTGCTGAGTTCCATTACTTTATTAAGAGTTACACAATTGTAATTTTCTAATTGCCATTCCTTCTGCATTTGTTTCACATATAGATTTTCCCATGTGAAACCACTTAAACCCTGGAATAACCCCAACTCCCTCATTAGATCTTTTTTTAATGCTGCTGAATTCAATTTGCTGGTATATTTTTTAGAATTTTTGCATCTATATTTATGTGTGAAATGGCCTATAATACAATCGCCCTTCAGTATCTGTGGGGATACTGGTTCCAGGACCCCCGTTGATACTAAAATCTGCAGATGTTCAAGCTGCTTACATAAAATAATGCAGTACGGTCTAGCCCCTCTATGCAGAGATGTAGGGCTTCCCAGGTGGCACAGGGGCTAAGAACCTGCCTGCCAATTTAGGAGACACGGATTCAACCCCTGGGTTGGGAAGATCCCCTGGAGAAGGAAATGGCAACTCATTCCAGTGGATTTCTTGCCTGGGAAATCCCATGAACAGAGAAGCCTGGTGGGCTATAGTCCACAGGGTGACAGAGTCAGACATGACTGAGCGGCTAAAAAACAACAGCAGTCCAGAGATGCAGAACCTGCAGGTATGGAGGGCAGACCATATTTCTAATATTAGTCTTTTAAAATATTGCAGTTCAGTATTACACCGGCCTCATAGAAGGAATTGGGAATATCTCCTCTTTGTCAGTTCTCTAGAATAGTTTGTATAAAGTCTAATGACCTTTCCTTGAAAAGTTTATATTTGCTTGGAAAACACCTCGGAAAACATTCTCTGTGGTGAGATAACTACCATTTCTGCCTGTGAGTATATTAGGAATTACCAGTCTTTCTATTTTTTCCTGGTTTCAGTTTTTCTAAGCTATTTTAAAAAGAATATACACATTTTATCCAAATTTCAAATCTATTGACATAAACTTAATTTTGTCTTGTCTTTTGAATTACCTTTTTATTTCTAATATTGTTTCTTAGTATCTTCCCTCTGTTTTCTTGGTCATTATTGCCAGAGATTATGTCAATTTTATTAGATTTCTCAATGAAGCAATTTTTGGCTTTGATGATCCTTTCTACTAATTGACTACCATTTATTCAGTTGTTTTGCTCTAATTTCATAAGCTCATATTTTGTTACTTTTTATTCTCCCTTCTTTTCAAAACATGGTATTTTACTTGTAAGTTTGCCTCAAACATAGCAGTTACTCTATTCCTCCTGCTTGATACACAGTATTTTAATTGTCATTCCGTTCTAGGCTTTTTTTTTTTAATTCCGTTTTTATTTCTTCCATGACTTAAAAATGCTTCGAAAATGTGCTTTAAATTTCTAAACATATGAGAATTTCTTTCTTTCTTTAGTATTGATTTCTAAAATGTATTGTATCAAAATGGCATTACCTGGCTCTTAAAAGCACATTGGTGCCTGTGGACACCTGTTGGGAACAGGACTTCTAAAACAAGAAGGATGTCTGGAAGGCTGTGGTTCAAGGCCATTGTTGCTGGTTCTCAGCAGGGTCTCTGGACCAAGAGGGAAGACAGCTTTTATTTTCAGTTGAAGATGTTCATGCTCAAGATGAAACTGAATCCTATCTAGACAAGAGACATACTTATGTGTACAAAGCAAAGAACAACACAGTAACTCCCAGCGGAAAACTGAACAAACCCAGAGCAAACTGGGAAAAAGTATTAATAACTCACAATCATGGAAAGTGTCATGGCTTGTGCCCAATTTCAAAGCAATTTTCTTGCTAAGGCCTTTGGACACAGAATCTTTGTGCTGCTGTACCTCTCAAAGACTTAAACTTAACTGAAAAGTAAATAAACAAAAGTGTGGATTTGAAAAAAAAATAGGGCATTATCTGTATGATACCAGTCCTTTGTATTTTGCTGAAACATGCTTTATACCTAATGTGTGATCAATTATTGTAAACATTCTCATGGCTTGACAAAACATTTATTTTATATTTTAAAATAATTTTATTTCTCTTTTGATTCTGTAAGCAATCTAAAAATGTGTTTTTTAAAAGATTTTTAAAAATATGATCCATTTTAAATTATTTATTGAATTTATTGCAATATTGTTTGATGTTCTGGTTTTTTGGCTGTGAGGTATATGGGTTCTTTGCTCCCTAGCCAGGGATCAAACCTTCAAACCCCTGCATTGGAAAGTGAAGTCTTAACCACTGGACCACCAGGGAGGTCCCAAAGGAAGTATGTTTAAAAAGCTCACTAATATGGAGAGTTTGTCGAATTCTTCCAGTCATTTTATGAATCTTTGCTTTCTATTTTTGAACCTACGTTATAAGGTACATACTGTTAAGGACCGCTGTGTCCTCTCATGAATTAAAACTTTTATCACCATGTATGTAAACTCTCTCCCCCAGTAATGCTTTTTGTTTTAAAGTCTATTTTGTCTGAATAATGTCTGCGTTAACATGCAATTACCACAAGTTTCTTTTGGTTTGTTGTTGTCTGATCTACAATTTTTGTCCTTTGACTTTCAGATTTTCTGTATCTTTTAGATGTGCTGACTGCAAACAGGTTTTACTTGGATTTTATTTAATTTGATATGATATGACAGTGTTTGTCTTTTAAATGGTGATATTGTTTCATTATATTTTTTACATTATGATATCTTGCATTATTGATATATTTGTACATTTTCTACCATGTTGTTCCTTTTATTTCTCTTATTTTTATTTTATGATTTTTCCTTTTTTTCCTGACCTTTAAAAAATTTGATTGAAACTTTATTTTTTATTCTTCTCACTAGATATTACCAATACTCTTGCCTAGAAAACCCCATGGATGGAGGAGCCTGGTAGTCTGCAGTCTGTGGGGTCGCTAAGGGTCGGACACGACTGAGCGACTTCACTTTTCACTTTCACACATTGGAGAAGGAAATGGCAACCCACTCCAGTGTTCTTGCCTGGAGAATCCCAGGGACAGCAGAGCCTGGTCGGCTACCGTCTATGGGGTCGCACAGAGTCGGACACGACTGAAGTGACTTAGCAGCAGCAGCAGCAGATATTACATATATTACTTCTATTTTTAATGGTTATCCTAAGAATATACTGTGAACAAAGAAGTATAAAATTTATATGTAAGCTTCATAATTTGAGGATATTTAAACACTTCAGTTCAGTTTAGTTCAGTTCAGTCGCTCAGTCGTGTCCGACTCTTTGCGACCCCATGAATCACAACACGCCAGGCCTCCCTGTCCATCACCAACTCCCGGAGTTCACTCAAACTCATGTCCATCGAGTCGGTGATGCCATCCAGCCATCTCATTCTCTGTCGTCCCCTTCTCCTCCTGCCCCCAATCCCTCCCAGCATCAGAGTCTTTTCCAGTGAGTCAACTCGACACATGAGGTGGCCAAAGTTTTGGAGTTTCAACTTTAGCATCAGTCCTCCCAATGAACACCCAGGATTGATCTCCTTTAGAATGGACTGGTTGGATCTCCTTGCAGTCCAAGGGACTCTCAAGAGTCTTCTCCAGCACCACAGTTCAAAAGCATCAATTCTTTGGCGATCAGCTTTCTTCACAGTCCAACTCTCACATCCATACATGACCACAGGAAAAACCATAGCCTTGACTAGACGGACCTTTGTTGGCAAAGTAATGTCTCTGCTTTTTAATATGTTATCTAGGTTGGTCAATAAATGGGGAAACAGTGGAAGCAGTGTCAGACTTTATTTTTTTGGGCTCCAAAATCACTGCGGATGCTGATTACAGCCATGAAATTAAAAGACGCTTGCTCCTTGGAAGGAAAGTTATGACCAGCCTGCTGCTGCTGCTGCTGCTAAGTCGCTTCACAGACTAAAGCGACTTAGCAGCAGCAGCAGATTGGTCATAACTTTCCTTCCAAGGAGTAAGCGTCTTTTAATTTCCTGGCTGCAATCAGCATCTGCAGTGATTTTGGAGCCCCAAAAAATAAAGCCTGACACTGTTTCCACTGTTTTCCCATCTATTTCCCATGAAGTGATAGGACCAGATGCCATGATCTTCGTTTTCTGAATGTTGAGCTTCAAGCCAACCTTTTCACTCTCCTCTTTCACTTTCATCAAGAGGCCTTTGAGTTCCTCTTCACTTTCTGCCATAAGGATGGTGTCATCTGCATATCTGAGGTTATTGATATTTCTCCCAGCAATCTTGATTCCAGCTTGTGATTCTTCCAGCCCAGCGTTCCTCATGATGTACTCTGCATATAAGTTAAATAAGCAGGGTGACAATATACAACCTTGACATACTCCTTTCCCTGTTTGGAACCAGTCTGTTGTTCCATGTCCAGTTCTAACTGTTGCTTCCTGACCTGCATACAGGTTTCTCAAGAGGCAGGTCAGGTGGTCTGGGATTCCCATCTCTTTCAATTGTTATCATTCCAGTATCAGTCAACCTAAGCTATTTTGTGATTAAAAAAAAAAATCAACCTCAAAATATTTATTTTATAGTCTTCAAAGTTTATTTCTTTCTCAAATTACATGTCTGTCATGATTTGACTAAAGGCCATCCCACGCTTCTTTGTTAAAAATACATGTTTATTTACTTATTTAACTGCACCAGGTCTTAGTTGCAGCATGCAGGATCTAGTTCCCTGACCAGGGATGGAATCCAGGCCTCCTGCATTGGGAGCATGGAGTCTTAGCCACTGGACCACCAGGGAAATCTCCCATAACATCTTTATATACTTCGCTCAGACTGACAGAGTAACTTCCACCTGGGAAATTTTGGTCTCCTGCAAGAAGGAAAAGAGAGATTGTCAAAAGTGGATATGACTGTTAAATTTTCCATTCAAAAATAGCACACATCACTTTTGCTCATATTTACCTTACCAAAGTGATGTGTGCTATTTTTGAATGGAAAATTTAACAGTCATATCACTGACTCTGTGGACATGAGTTTGAGTGAACTCCGGGAGTTGGTGATGGACAGGGAGGCCTGGCGTGCTGTGATTCATGGGGTCGCGGAGAGTCGGACACAACTGAGCGACTGAACTGAACTGAACTGAACTGAACCTTACCAAAGGAAAGCAAATGGCCAAGCCCAGTATCAAGAGGCTAGATATCTAATTTTATTAAAAGGCTCGATGAATATTTTTAAGATGATACAATCCAACAGACTCATCAGCTCTCTCCTTATACAGAATCTCCTCATCACTCCTTTCCCAAGAGAAATAACTCCCAACTGCCTGGAAATCACTCTATTAGGCTCAAAGTTCAGAACTGCATGCTATTTTTTTCCTCTCATGCTTTCTATTGGCCAAGAGTCCTGTGAAGCAAAAGGACACATTATACATCCCGAACTCAGCAAACAATAGTGAGACCAGAACTGAATAACCTCCATGAACATCCACATTCAGAAAGATGGAGGCTCATAGCAATTAGTTTTCCGTGGCCATTCTGAAGTCAAATTGTACAGCTATTGCAACGGTTCCATACAAGGGGGACAGGGAATATTCCTTGTTTGGGTCCAGGTTCATTGCTTTCTAAGCCTTTAACTCCATGCTCCAGGAAGTCCATGCTCCAATATTCTCCTTAACCACATCTGAAAAGAGCATTGAGGAATAAACCCTCTTGAGAGGCTGAGCATCTTTCTCTGCCTATTTCTTGCTCCTGGAGGGTTGTAGACAAGACGGTTCTGAGCTTTAATCTATCAAATTCTCAGTCAAGGCTGGCATTTCTGTGACAATAGGACTCATCAAAAAGTTAGTTGGTTTTTATCTATTTGATTTCACTCAGCTCCATATGCCAATAGTGACAACCCAAATTATTTCTATACATGAACATCTTAAGTGTATTGAACTTCTGTGGAAGAACCACACCCTTATTCTCACTTCCTTAAGTCACGTCCAACTTAATGATTTATCAAGTGCTATTTTATTCAGAGATTTTTAATGAAAGGTAGCAGGTCTAAGATTTTGTGACTTTGTTCCAAGGTTTAGTTTTTTTTTTCCACAAATTTCAAATTTATACAAAGGTAGTAAGAATAGCATAAGAAATCCCCATATATCCTTTTCTCAGATTCACAAATTGTTATTATTTTGTCACATTCACATTCTCTCTCTCTCTTTAGATATTTCTTGCTTGCTAGCTTTAGACACACACACACACATCATTATTGCTGAACCATCTGAGAGGAAGTTGCTTTGACGATATTGTACTCAAGTATTTCAGTGTGTAATGAAGATATGTTTTTATATAGCCACAGTATAATTGTCAAATTCAGATAATTTAACATTGATGTGCTATTCTTATATATCCTCCATGTTCAAGTTTATTCAATTATTCCAATGATGTTATTTGCCTAATCCAGTATCACAGACTGCATTTAATTGTCATGTGTCTTTTGTGTCCTTTCTTTGTCTTTAACGCCATTATTGTTTTTGAAGAGTATGAGTCAGTTGTTTTGTTGACTATGTATCCGTTTGGGTTTGTCTGTTTAGTCACAGTGCATTCAGTTTGTGCATTTTTCTAGGAATGTTGCACGTAGGATACTGGGTTCTTCTTAATGCCTTGCCTCAGGGTGCTGAGTGCGTGCCTTGCTTTTGGACAAGACTACATGTTAATGGTCTTCATTGTTCAAAGAACTAAAGATGAAAAAGAGCTGTTTGGATCTTTCAGTTTGCAATCTTGGAATTTTTAGACTCTAATCGCTTTAAGGCAGCAGTCGTTTTATGAGTTCATCTCTTTAGCATTTTGTCACCTCGAGTCAATAACACCAAGGCTTGCTACTAGCATTCTGCTTCTAACATCCTTGCCTAAAGCCCTCAGTTCATTTGACATATTACCTGCTTTCCAAGTTATCAGGGAAGTAGCTTGACCACTTGCTTCACTACTGCATAATGTAAGTTACCATCTCTTCAGGCTCAACATAGACTTCATAGGCCCTGAAGTCTATGCCATATAGCCTATGTTTTCTTGTACTGATAGTTCCTACTACCGTTTTCTGTATCAGTCATCTTGGAAGAAGATATGTGGTCATGTGAAAATGTTTCTGTTTATAGGTTTGCAAATTAGCACCAAGACTATAGAAATAATAGGAGGCTGCTAAAACAGACTCTATAAAAAGTTAAGTTTATCATTCTAATAAGCAATTCTACTGCTAGTAATCTATCTTGTAAGAAATATCTGAACATATGGACAAAGATACATGGACAAAGATATTTATTTCAGCCTTGGTTGTAACAGTGAAAAACTGAAAAGCACTTAAAGGGCTAGCCATAAAGGAATGTTCAATAAATTATGATGCAGTCATACTATGGGATACTTTTGCAGCCATTAAATAGAATGAGCTATGTCTGTAAGTTATGCTATACTATCATCTCTAAAACTAGTGCTCAATGGAAGTATATAAATCAATGGAAATCTATAAAACCTGTAATATAATTCCATTAAATAAAAGCAAGTACAAACTGCAACATTCTGTGTACATACTGATATAGAATGTAAATGTATGGGGGGGAAAAGCTGGAAAGAGCTACATCAAACTGTTAAAATTAAGTGTTCCATTCTGAAGAGAAACATAGGAAGTGGTGGGGTGAAGGGTAATGAAGAGGGATTTTAGCATTTTATTCTGGATTTGCCCTCTATTGTTTAAACTGTCAACTGCAAACTGGCACTTACCAAGAGCATTGCCAGCAACTGAACAACAAAGACATTTGCCATCTGCCTCTATGGAGATTGAACCCTGTGCCGCTATAGCTATTGACCTTCAACAACCCTTGAGGGAGTTCAGGGTGGACTGAGGCACTCTGTGCTCCAAGGAATCTGGTGGGATGGGTCTTTAGATAGTTGGATGTTTTTAGGAATGATTTAATGATCTCAATCCTTGCATCTCCTCATATCTAGAGAAGCACTAAATCCCTTCATGGTGACATCAGATCCCCATGAATAACAAAAAACCTTTTGTAAAATGAGTGCTTCATGGTATTGAACTCTCCCTTCACCAAAACCATATGTATTGACCTCCCCCATGGCTGCTTTGGAGCAGTCTCTCAGAGCTATCTGCGATGCTACCTCCCAGGCTGCAGTCCTCACTTTGCCCCAAATAAAACTTAACTCACAACTCTCAAGTTGTACATCTTTTTTAGTCGACAAAACTTATGTAAAAATATGTGATAGTGTTACTTATGTAAATTAATTGTTGGATAAATAATATAATGTGTAACTCAATGCAAGATGAACATCTAAAGGCAATGAGAAACCTGGGGTAGGAAAGAAAGAAACGTAATGAAGACATGATCACTGTTATCAAATACTGAGGTGTCTGTCAAGGTGAAAAAGTCCTACATTTATTTTGTGCACCCCCAGAGAGCAAGGAGACCTGGGTTCCATCCTTGGGTCAGGAAGATCCCCTGGAAGAGGGAATGGCTACCCACTCCAGTATTCTTGTCTGGAAAATTCCATGGACAGAGGAGCCTGGAGGACTACAGTGCATGGGGTCACAAAGATTCGGACAGGACTGAGTGACTAACACTTTCCCTTTCACATGCGAACAGGAGGATGGCAAGAATAAAATCAATTCATCTCTTTTGACTATCTAGGGATGGGATAGACTACTTGTTGAGGTATAATGAAACCCCTGGCCTCGGGTATTTCAAGGAGGAAATTCAAACCCTAATAAAAGTTGGGGTTAAAAGACATGACATATAGATGGTTTTACATCTCAAAGTTTCTCATTTCCATTTTTGATTGACGTTTCTGGAAACCAAAACCCACATTCTGAAATACATTGTTCTTATAATCAAACTTTGGTTCCTAGAGAAGTTCACAGGAACACTTGGGTCCTGACTATTGATTCACCACTTTGAAATATACTTGAGCTAACAAATTCCCCCGTGGGCTCCTTTAACAGGAAAAAGCCAGCCACACCGAACTACCACCATCCCCAACCCCCAGGCTTCTGCAAGAGCAGTGTCATCCCTCAGACCCTCCCATTGAGCTTCAGCCCTCAGGAAAATTTCAATCCTTGGTCCCGCCATTGGTCCTTCTGCAGAGTAAGGGCTCTAGGGGTAAAGGTGGCAGATTACCCCCTATTTTACATCCTCTGGCATGTGGTCAAGGACTAGCCAATCCACTGAACCTCAAACCCACAATTATCTCTCTGCGTCTCAGTCAATTCCACATGCATGATGCTGCTCACATCCTTCGGTTGAACTGTGTGTACTCATCCCCCAAGGGCTCTCTCTCCTTCTCCCTTTCTCTCCCCTTCCCTCTCCTCCACCCCCATCCTGTTGTTCTCTCCTCTCTTCTTCCTGTTTCTTTCCACTCTTTGGTCTCTTACTCAGTCATTATGGTGATGTCGTCTTCCTCATTATCTACCCACAATGATATTTCCTAATGGAGTATACTTGACCAAGAAAAGAGCACTTCAGAATTTTAAGCCAGAGAAGACCTTAAAATATCCAGTGTTACTTTCTCCTTTGTGCCTTGCACAACCGACCCAGAGCATTTCTCATCAAGTGCTGAATATTCAAATCTCGGGTTTGCCTCTTCTCTGGGAAGTCAGACGCTTAGGAAATGAACGCCAGTGATAGACCACAATGCGGAAGTCCTCCCTGGACTGTGGCCCATGGGTCAAAGTATTCATTTCCTTCCTGTTTGCGGAGACTTTGGTAGTGAGTGTATAAGCATCTATACTGAGGATGCACTCACCTGGATGTCTTAGCAGGTGAATGAGCTCCTGGACTATCTGATGTGCATCTTTTCTGTGCGGTGTTGTATAGACATAGACACAGATAGAGATACCTGCTGTAGATCTGTTTTTCCCTTAAGAGAGTCTGAGCTTGAGGGAACTACCTCTACTCTATGTGTTTAAGGATCTCTCCATGCTTTAAAAGTGAAGTCAGAACATGGCCAGAATTCATCATCCCATCCTTGCCATAATGTTCAATTCAGAGACGCAGTTTCTCAGCACTACATGTTATTTTTATGAAGACAGAACTAACCACTTCTGCATAAACCATAATTCTTCTCCAGTGATGAGGGTGAAGTCTTATTCAAAAGAGTCAATCGTATTTCATGATGGATTTAACCACTTGTCTCACATTACCCCAATTAGAGAGACAAGTTTATGCTTCCATAAATATCCAGCATCTTGCTTGTCACCGAAGATCAAATTTCTTTCATTCTTCTGCAAAGAATATTAACAATATTGAAAGCTACTACACATTTAATAATAACACCTTACCCTAGAATCATCCTCCTGATGAACTGTCTTCACTGTTGCTTCTGAAACTGAGACCTAATTTCTCCCACTGAGCATCTAGAAAACAGATTTGTGGTTTTTAAAATATATTCTTCTTTCTTTAATAAAAGATACAAATATCTCCAAATGTATGCAATAAAGTAATGACAACTTTGAAGAACAAATAATTTTAAGATCTTAAAAATAAAGTTATCATAAAAAGAAATGACACAGGAATATGTTTTTGGATCACTATGAAGTCCTAGAACAGCATTGTGCCTTTTAAACTGTCTGCATTCTTATTTCAGTTTAGCAGAAGTTTTGCTTTATAGGAACTGTGTTTTTATAAATGCAAAGCAGTTTGTGATTTTTTTAAATCAATATTTCATTTATGATTCATGTTTTGCTAAAGTGGATAACGTAATGTCTTAATGGATAGAAATGGATCACTGCAAGGAGGTCAGAAAGCAATGACTGCCATTAATAATACATGTCCTACAAGGTAATTGACAGACAATGAGTAGGCGAGTCACTTGGTTCCTGCATAGGCTTGCTATATGGGATGTATACAGAAATAGCTGCTGATTTTAAGATCAGCACATGTCAGAGAGGCACACACATTTGCGTGCGTCTTATTGAGTCTTTGCCCTTAGCAAATACTTTCTCTACTCATTCAAAAGCTGAACACAGTTAATTATAGAAGAACTGCAAATGATTAGAGAAATCGTGAAAAATAAAATGTGCTAGCAGCCCTAATTGCATGAGGCACTGGGCATGATGGACCTTTGCTAGATGATTACATTTTCCGAGTTTCCTACATACAACTCAAGCGTTTCTAATTTACCTTTCTGATAATGCTCCAGAGTCCAACTTTGAGAAATATGTGCACGTGCAAAATAGTATATATGTATGTATATGCACAAATAACACACTTTATGTGAACACATTTTTTGTTTTTTTGCCACACTGTGCAGTGTATGTGATCTTAGTTCCCTGACCAGGGGTCGAACCTGGGCCCACTGTGGTGGAAATGTGGAGTCCTTACTACTGGACTGCTAGGGAAGTGCCTGGACACACATATTTAATATGCACCCTATATACACTCATACTTTCAAAATTATATATATCCACACAGTAAATATGTCTCATTAAATATAATTTTATCATTGGAATTATGGCTTCCCAGATGGCTCAGTGGTAAAGAATCTGCCTGCCAATGCAGTAGACACAGAAAACATGAGTTGATCCCTGGGTCAGGAAGATCTCCTGAAACAGGAAATGGCAACCTGCTCCAGTACTCTTGCCTGGAAAATTCTATGGACAGAGGAGGCTGGCAGGCTACAGGCTATGGGGTTGCAAAGAGTTGGGCATGACTAAGCACACTCGCAACAGAATTATATATGTAATCACATCACACACAAAATTTTGAATACAAGCCTTAATTGAACTTTATGGAGAGTGTGGCCTCTTCGCTGTGAGTGAAACTGCCCTGGCCTCCCTGGAATTGCATTACTCCTTTTTTAGTCAGTATAAATGATTCTTTTTTTAAAAATTGAAGTATAATTGATTTACAATGTTGTGTTCATTTCAGATGTATAGCACAGTGACTCAGTTATGTATCTTTTTCAGATTTGTTTCCCTTATAACTTATTACAAAATACTGAGTATAGTTCCCTGTGCATATCAAAACAAAACAAACAACCCAATCAAAAACTAGGCAGAAGATATAAACAGACATTTCTCCAAAGAAGGCATAAAGATGGCCAATAAGCACATTTTTTAAAATGCTCAACATCACTAATTATTAGAGAATAAAAATTGCAATGCAGTATCACCTCACACCAGTCAGAACGGCCATCATCAAAAAAAATGTACAAATAATAAATGCTAGAGAGAGTGTGGAGGAAAATGAACCCTCCTATGCTGTTGATGGGAATGTAAGTTGCTATAGCCAATAAAAGAACTCGAAGAGCCAAACAAAATGTTCTATATTCGAATGTTGTTTCTTTCTGGTATTTTAATTCAGTAATGTTCTTCATACTCTGCTGCTATGAAAGTGTTAGTTGCTTAGTTGTGTCCAACTCTTTGTGACCCTATGGACTATAGCCCACCAGGTTCCTCTGTTCATGGAATTCTCCAGGCAAGAATACTGGAGTGGGTTGCATGCCCTCCTCCAGGGGATATTCTCGACCCAGGGATCAAACCCAGGTTTCCTGCATTGTGGGCAGATTCTTTACTATTTGAGCCACCAGGGAAACCTGATCACAATCAAACATGCTTCTGGGATGAGCTTTGGATAGAGAGCTATCAGAGAAGGTGGTGTAAACAGGAAGGAAATCCTAAAGGGAGTGAATATATAAGTGTAGTTTATTCACTTTGCTGTACAGCAGAAACTAACACAACATTTTAAGCAATCATATTCCAATAAAAATTTAATAATGAAGAGAATTTGGTTCAGGGTTAATTCAACACTCTCTAGTTCACAGCAGAGATCTGTAACATTTTTCTGTAAAGGGCCAGAGAGTTAATATTTTAGGCTTTGTGGGCCATGTAAGCTTGATCACATGTTGTTGTTCCTTGTCTTTGTTTTTAAACACCTTGAAAATGGCACAAGCTACCCTTAGCTTCAAGACGGAACAAAAACAGCTGTAGTTTGCTGCCTGTGGTTTGGAGTATAAACTCTGAAAGACTGCCTGGGTCCAAAAGCTGTCACTTCCTAAGTCAAATACATGTATGTGCAAAACTGAGTCACTTTGCTGTACACCTGAAACTAACACAACATTGTTAATCAACTATACTCCAATAGAAATAAAAAGCTGAAAATAATTTTTAAAAATAATGGAAAATATAATGAAAAAGGCCGTTATATATATCTGAATCACTTTGCTGTACAGCAGAAACTAACCCAACATTGTAAATCAACTATACTTCAATAAGTTAAATAAGCAGGGTGACAATATACAACCTTGACGTACTCCTTTTCCTATTTGGAACCAGTCTGTTGTTCCATGTACAGTTCTTACTGTTGCTTCCTGACCTGCATACAGGTTTCTCAAGAGGCAGGTCAGGTGGTCTGGTATTCCCCTCTCTTTCACAATGTTCCACAGTTTATTGTGATCCACACAGTCAAAGGCTTTGGCATAGTCAATGAAGCAGAAATAGATGTTTTTCTGGAACTCTCTTGCTTTCTCCATGATCCAGCGGATGTTGGCAATTTGATCTCTGGTGGCTCTGCCTTTTCTAAAACCTGCTTGAACATCTGGGAGTTCACGGTTCACATATTGCTGAAGCCTGGCTTGGAGAATTTTGAGCACGACTTTACTAGCGTGTGAGATGAGTGCAATTGCACGGTAGTTTGAGCATTCTTTGCATTGCCTTTCTTTGGGCTGGAAGAAGCACGAGATGGAATCAAGATTGCTGGGAGAAATATCAATAACCTCAGATATGCAGTTGACACCACCCTTATGGCAGAAAGTGAAGAGGAACTCAAAAGCCTCTTGATGAAAGTGAAAGAGGAGAGTGAAAAGGTTGGCTTGAAGCTCAACATTCAGAAAACGAAGATCATGGCATCTGGTCCCATCACTTCATGGGAAATAGATGGGGTAACGGTGGAAACAGTGTCAGGCTTTATTTTTGGGGGCTCCAAAATCACTGCGGATGCTGATTACAGCCATGAAATTAAAAGATGCTTACTCCTTGGAAGGAAAGTTATGTTCAACCTAGATAGTATATTAAAAAGCAGAGACATTACTTTGCCAACCAAGGTCCGTCTAGTCAAGGCTATGGTTTTTCCAGTGGCCATGTATGGATGTGAGAGTTGGACTGTGAAGAAAGCTGATCGCCGAAGAATTGATGCTTTTGAATTGTGGTGCTGGAGAAGACTCTTGAGAGTCCCTTGGACTGCAAGGAGATCCAACCAGTCCATTCTAAAGGAGATCAATCCTGGGTGTTCATTGGAAGGACAGATGCTGAAGCTGAAACTCCAATACTTTGGCCACCTCATGCGACGAGTTGACTCACTGGAAAAGACTCTGATGCTGGGAAGGATTGGGGGCAGGAGGAGACAGGGACGACAGAGAATGAGATGGCTGGATGGCATCACCGACTTGATGGACATGAGTTTGAGTGAACTCCGGGAGTTGGTGATGGACAGGGAGGCCTGGCGTGTTGTGATTCATGGGGTCGCAAAGAGTCAGACACAACTGAGCGACTGAACTGAACTGATACTTCAATAAAATAAATTTAAAAACTAACCTGACACTTTAAAACTAAATTCAAAAACTAACAAGCTGTGTTACCTTTTGTGAGTTACTTAACTATTCTGTGCCTTAGGAAAATGAGCAGTCATAACAGCACTTCCCTCACAGGATATGGTGAGGATTTAACAATTTAACACAAAAGAATACTTAGGAGAGCAATGATATAATTGACAAAGTGTGGGCCTTAGCTCTTATCAATAGGTTTGGGAGTAGGGTTGGTTTTCTCAGTTGTTTGGGGCCTCAAACTTCCCCTTAGAAGCCATAGCAAAATGTCAACCAATTGTTCTTTTCTTATGGCATATAGTGCACGGGAAGGATACATACTGTCTGCTCAGAGTATTAAAATAGTTCCCATATGCAGAGTGGGACAAAAATAGCTCTTACCTTACAGGGCTGTTTTGCAGAATAAATGGGCTGATGAATATGAATTTGCTCATTATAATGTATAGTCTAGTTATTATTGTGGAAGAGGCCTGATTATAATTACTAATTAGGCAAGAGCTTTTGGCAGAACCTTCTTCTGGGTAATACCCCTGATGTAATATATTTGAAGCATGTGCAGCTGATCCATGCCTCTTCCTCTTCTTCCTTTTACTCTGCATTTTCATAGATTGAGAGCTGGGTTCTAGTCACCCCTCTGACCTTGACGCCCAGTAAAGGGCCAAGAGCAGTGCTGTAGCTGAGTAAAAAATATTTTTTAAATGAAATAACTTTATTTTTAAGACACAGTAGGAAGATTTTCACATTTGTGTGCTTCCTTGAGCTTTATCTTTTTTAGTGACATTTTAAAATCACAAAACACGTCTAGTACAAGATGGCTGTCAGAATAAACACACATGCAACATCCAATATACCTAGTAACTACAGAAGAAATACATGCAGACAAACACACCATCCATGCCCACACTGGAAAACAGGACGAGGCTATCAATCAGACCTGTGCTGTGCTTAATTTATCAGTCGTGTCCAACTCTTCATGACCCCATGGACTGCAGCCCGCGAGGCTCCTCTGTCCATGGGGATTCTCCAGGAAAGAATACTAGAGTGGGTTGTCATGCCCTTCTCCAGGGGATCTTCCCAACCCAGGGATTGAACCCAGGTCTCCTGCATTGCAGGTGAATTCTTTACCATCTGAGCCACCAATCAGACCTCACAAAGCTAAAAAAAATAAATAAATAAGGTCAGCATGACACTCCATCTCTCGAATCCATCTATATAGTTCTATTTCCATGGGTGCATGTTCAGTTGCTTCAGCCATGTCTGAATCTTTGCCACTCCCTGGACTAGCCCACCAGTCTCCTCTGTCCGTAGGATTCTCCAAGCAAGAATACTGGAGTGGGTTGCCACTTCCTTTTCCAGGGGATTTTCCCGACTCAGGGATCGAACCTGTTTCTCCTGTAGCTCCTGCACCTCAGGTAGATTCTTTACCACTGAGCCACGGGGGAAGCCCTCCCTGTTGAAATATCGACAAATAAAAAATGAAATGAAAAAGAGAGAGAGAGAGAAACTCTAAAGATTCCTGAAAGGAGAAAAGAATATGGGATCCAATAGGAAATGGAAATCATAGGCTCAAGTGTGTACAGGCAGGATGGTTGAAAAGATGGAGCTGCTCTGGAGGTGCTGCCAGCCCAGAGAGCAGACAGCAGAGGTGCAGATAGGCAGGTGATCTAAGGCATTCATCTGGATGCTTGTCTGGGATAGCAGAGAAGAGCTGAATGGGTTGGCCCCTCTGTTTCGTTGCCTTGGGCCAAGCATCACATAACCGGGTGCTAGCATCTGAGAGATAAAACAATATATTGCCCCACTGGCAGCCTTAGGAGGATTGGGGAGCTCCTCTTCCCAAAGGAATTATGACTGGAAGGACATCCCACTCATACAAGATCCAAGACCAATTTATTTGGATGTGGAAAGTAAACCATCTGTGGTTCCTGTCTGAATGCATTATGAAAGGGTATCCTTCAACAAAGCAAAATTATTATTTGGAACATACAAAGATATTTGTTTCAAAAAGAAATTAAAAATCTCAGTGGAAACATGGGCAGAAGTTATGAACAGGTAGTCCTGTTTCTAAAAATGAAATACAAATGACCAATGAATGCATGGCAAGATGCCCAGCTTCCCCAGTAAGGAGGAAATACCAATTAGAACCAAGAAATGTAATTTTGTACTCATCAGAGTAACAAACTCATATAAAATTTGGATGATGTTGCAAAGAAATGAATACTCTTATTTATCACTTTTGTGAATGTAAATTTTCATAGCTACTCCACAGTCCAATGTTGGCAATATCTTATTAGAATGAAACGACCAATATTGTCTGTGACTCAGCAACTCCCTGTCTCAGTTTCGACCTTAGAGATACACCTGCAGGTGCCCAATGTGAAAGTTCAAGCAAGTTCATTGCAGCAGTGTTGGAGCAGATAAGACCAGTAACAAATGTAAACACTGTACATCCTGACTCTGCAGGGCTTATAAGGAAATGGTCGGAAACCTATGTGCATGAAGGTGGGAAGTTCTTCAGACACATTATTAAGTGAGGGAAATATAATTCATGGAACAAGAAATATAGTATAACATGATTTAGGTATAAGATTGAACTCTCCATACGAAATGTAAAAAGAAATAGAGAGAGAGGGACAGGAGGGGTGGGGAGTGGAGGGGGTGTTAGAACTTGATCTAAATTTTAAAATAAGTTGTTTTTAAGTAAATTAAGTCAGAAAGACAAAGACAAATACTACATATCTCTTATAAGTGGAATCTGAAGTATGACACAAATAAACCTACCTATGAAACAGAAACAAAATCAGGGACCCAGAGAATAGACTAGTGGTTACCAAGGGGGAGGGTAGAGAGGGAGCTTGGGATGAACAGAGGCAAATTATTACATACAAAGAGATAAATAGCCAAGTCCTACTGTATAGCACAGGGAAATATATTCAATATCCTGTGATAAACCATAATGGAAAAGAATATGAAAGAAATGTATATATACACATTCTGATATACATAACTGAATCACTTTGCTGTGCAGCAGTAATTAACACAACATTGCAATTCAACTATAGGTCAATAAAAAATAAATTGTCTAGAAAAATGGTATCAGTTCAGTTCAGTTGCTCAGTCGTGTCTGACTCTTTGAGACCCCATGAAATGAAGTGAAGTGAAGTGAAAGTCTCTCAGTCGTGTCCGACTCTTTCATGGATTATATACAGTCCATGGAATTCTCCAGGCCAGAATACTGGAGTGGGTAGCCCTTCCCTTCTCCAGGGGATCTTCCCAACACAGGAATTGAACCAGGGTCTCCTGCATTGCAGGCAGATTCTTTACCAACTGAGATATCAGGGAAGCCCCATGAATCACAGCAAAACAGAAACACAGATATATAGAACAAATGTATGGACACCAAGTAGGGAAAGGGGATGGGAATGTGGGATGAATTGGGAGATTGGAGTTGACATATATTCATTATTATGCATAAAAGAGATAACTAATGAGAACCTACTGTATAGCACAGGAAGCTCTCCTCGGTGCTCTGTGGTGACCTAAATGAGACAGAAATCCAAAAAAGAGGGGACATATATATGCGTATAGCTGATTCGCTTTGCTGTACATCAGAAACTAACACACCATTGTCATTCAACTACACACCAATAAAGAAATAAATTAAAAATAGTTTTCATAGTATAACATGGCCTCAAGATAGAAAACTGAAAAACACAAAGAGAAAGGAAACACCTCTAATCTCATTCCACAGAGAAAACCCCATTGAGCGTTTTGCTGTATAGTCTTTCAGTCAGCTTTCTATGTAGACACAGGTTGAATTGAAAATGTTGATCTGCTGGGGAAACTCTTGTTTTGGAGGGAAAAATGCACTCAGGTTAGTGAACAGAGGTAGAGGAGAGTGTGTGAATGAACCTGGAGCATTCAGGGGAACACGAATGGTGGATCGCCGACACCTTGTGGAGAAAGAGGAAACAATAGGAACACAACTGGAAAATGTTCCCAGTACAGGGAACTTGGGGAGCGGGTAAGGCTGGATTCATGGAGTCAGAGGGGATGCTGCAGAGAACACTGTTGTTAGTTGCTCAGTCGTGTCCCAACTCTTTTCAAACCCATGACTGCAGAATGCCAGGCTTCCCTGACCTCCACTATCTCCCAGAGCTTGCTCAAAGTCCATTGACTCAGTGATACCATCCAACCATCTCAGTCTCTGTTGCTCTCTTCTCCTGTTGCCCTCAATCTTTCTCAGAAACAGGGTCTTTTCCAATGAGTCAGCTCTTTACATCAGGTGCAAAGTATTGAGTGCCCCCAAAGTGTGCATGCATCCTCTGTTCACTCCATCAATGCCATTTATAATAATGAAATTATGAGAATAAGCAGATATAATTGGAGCAATCAATTATAACACCTGAACAGGTGTTTGGCAGAGTTTGTGCTGCAGACAGCATGAGATTCAGAGTCAAAAAATTGTAACTGGAAATACAAGGGTTAAATCTAGTAAATAGACCCTGCATGTGTAAGAATCTGAGCCAAGTCTGATTTTTTATGTCCCAGAAATATTGCCTATTTCAACACTGTTTTCACATTTGTCATAGGAGTTTTTCATAGTATCTTCTTATAATTTTCAAATCTTTTCTGTATCTCTGTGTTCATGTTTCATGTTATTTGCACCTCATGTTTCTTGATCCTATTTGCCTAAGGTTTGTCCATTTTATGAGTCATTTCAAAGCTTTCAGTTTTGCTGATCAAATCATTTCTTGGGAAGGAGAAATCTTTTTCATGAACTTCAGCTTTTATCTCAGCTATTTCCTTCTTTCCGATTTTCCCACCCACTAATGAGATTTTTTTGGATTTCCTCCTTACCGCATTGCCTGTGTGTTGCCCAGAGGTGGCAGGGCATATGATTACTAAAAAATTAATGACAATGAATGAGAAAAGGTCTGGGTCCCTAGAAACATGGAGAAGTGCTTTCCATAGAAACAAGGAGGAAGTCAGAGAGACCCTGGCAATGTCTAGTCTAGGAGGGAGCTGACTGAATGAGGGACAGGGCTTGTCATAACATCTCAGATCAGAGGAATAACCTTCACAAGGGAACTTAGCTAGATCAGGTGGTCAGCCACTAAATCAGGTGGAGGAAAATATTTGTGGTTATCTGCTGAGACTTTCCAGCCCCCAAACTATCCACAGAAATCTTAATATCAATTATTTTAATGATTACATTTACTAAGAATGCGCTTGTACTAAGAGTAAATAAAAATTTCTAAGAGCTACAAATATAACACCCAGAGGCACAAGGAGACCAAGTTAGTAATTCTGGAGAGCAAGAAGTCTATGCTCAGTCAAGTCCAATCTGTCTTCCTTTGAGTTTTTTTATTAAAGTTTAGCCTTAGTCATTGTTGCTGTTTAGTTGCTAAGTCCTGTCCTACTCTTTTGAGACCCCCTAGTCCAGAAGGAAATGGCAACCCACTCCAGTATTCTTGCCTGGAGAATCCCAGCGATGGGGGAGCCTGGTGGGCTGCCGTCTATGGGGTCGCACAGAGTCGGACACGATTGAAGTGACTTAGCAGCAGCAGCAGCAGTCCACCAGGATCCTCTGTCCATAGGATTTCCCAGGCAAGAATACTGGAGTGGGTTGCCCAACCCAGAGATCAAATCCGAGTGTCCTTCTTGGCAGGTGGATTCATTACCATTGAACCACCTGGGAAGCTTTGGTTAGCCTACTTTTAAAATGCCTGTTTCTACCCACCCTCTAAGAATCACTGGGAGTATTTATCCACCCTTGCAGTTTAGGAGTCTGAAAATCTCACCTCCAGAAAGGTACTACAGAAAACAAAAATGTGAGATCTCCAAGACATTTGACCATACAGTTCAGTTCAGTTTCAGTCACTCAGTCGTGTCTGACTCTTTGCGACCCCATGGATTACAACACACCAGGCTTCCCTGTGCAACACCAACTCCCAAAGCTTCTTCAAACTCATGTCCATCGAATCGGTGATGCCATTCAACCATCTCTTCCTCTGTCATCCCCTTCTCCTCCCTCCTTCAATCTTACCCAGCATCATGGTCTTTTTTAATGAGTCAGTTCTTCCAATCAGGTGGTCAAAGTATTGCAGTTTCAGCTTCAACATCAGTCCTTCCAATGAATATCAGGACTGATTTTCTTTAGGAAGGACTGGTTGGGTAACCTTACAGTCCAAGGGACTCTCAATTCTTCAGCACTCAGCCTTCTTCATAGTCCAACACTCACATCCATACATGACTACTAGAAAAACCATAGCTTTGACTAGACAGACCTTTGTTGGCAAAGTAATGTCTCTGCTTTTTAATATGATATCTAGATTGGTCATAGTTTTTCTTCCAAGGAGCAAGCACCTTTTAATTTCATGGCCATGGTCACCATCTGCAGTGATTTTGGAGACCCCAAAAATAGAGCCTCTCACTGTTTCCATTTTTCCCCATCTATTTGCCATGAAGTGATGGGACCAGATGCCATGATCTTAGTTTTCTGAATGTTGAGCTTTAAGCCAACTTTTTCACTCTCCTCTTTCACTTTCATCAAGAGGCTCTTTAGTTCTTATTCACTTTCTGCCATAAGGGTGATGTCATCTGCATATCTGAGGTTATTGATATTTCTCCTGGCAATCTTGATTCCAGCTTGTGCTTCATCCAGCCCAGCATTTCACATGATGTACTCTGCATACAAGTTAAATAAGCAGGGTGACAATATACAACCTTGACGTACTCCTTTCCTGATTTGGAACCAGTCTGTTGTTCCATGTCCAGTTCTAACTGTTGCTTCTTGACCTGCACACAAATTTCTCAGGAGGCAGGTCAGGTGGTCTGGTATTCTCATCTCTTGAAGAATTTTCCACAGTTTGTTGTGATCCACACAGTCAAAGGCTTTGGCATAGTTAATAAAGCAGAAATAGATGTTTTTCTGGAACTCTCTTGCTTTTTCCATGATCCAGTGGATGTTGGTAATTTGATCTCTGGTTCCTCTGCCTTTTCTAAAACCAGCTTGAACATCTGGAAATTCATAGTTCATGTATTTCTGAAGCCTGGTTTGGAGAATTTTGAGCATTGCTTTACTAGAGTGTGAAATGAGCGCAATTGTACAGTAGTTCGAACATTCTTTGGCATTGCATTTCTTTGGGATTGGAATGAAAGCACCTTTTCCAGTCCTGTGGCCACTACTGAGTTTTCAAAGTTTGCTGGCATATTGAGTGCAGCACTTTCACAGCATCATCTTTCAGGATTTGAAATAGCTCAACTGGAATTTCATCACCTCCACTAGCTTTGTTCATAGTGATGCTTCCTAAAGCCCACTTCACTTTGTATTCCAGGATGTCTGGTTCTAGGTGAGAGTTAACACCCTCATGGTTATCTGCGTCATGAAGATCTTTTTTGTACAGTTCTTCTGTGTATTGTTGCCACCACTTCTTAATATCTTCTGCTTCTGTTAGGTCCATACCGTTTCTGTCCTTTATTGTGCCCATCTTTGCGTGAAATGGTCCCTTGGTATCTCTAATTTTCTTGAAGAGATCTCTAGTCTTTCCCATTCTATTGTTTTCCTCTATTTCCTTGAACTGATCACTGAGGAAGGCTTTCTTATCTCTCCTTGCTATTCTTTGGAACTCTGCATTCAAACGGGTATATCTTTCCTTTCTGCCTTTGCCTTTAGCTTCTTTTCTCAGCTATTTTTAAGGCCTCCTCAGACAACCATTTTGCCTTTCTTTTTCTTGGGGATGGTATTGATCACTGCCTCCGGTACAATATCATGAACCTCCTTCCATAGTTCTTCAAGCACTCTGTCTTTCAGATCTAATCCCTTGAATCTATTTGTCACTTACACTGTATAATCATAAAGGATTTGATTTAGGTCATACCTGAATGGTCTAGTGGTTTTCCCTACTTTCTTCAATTTAAGTCTGAATTTGGCAATAAGAAGTTCATGATCTGAGCCACAGTCAGCTCCCAGTCTTGTTTTTGCTGACTGTATAGAGCTTCTCCATCTTTGGCAGCAAAGAATATAATCAATCTGATTTTGGTATTGACCATCTGGTGACGTCCATGTGTAGAGTCTTCTCTTGTGTTGTTGGAAGAGGGTGTTTTCCATGACCAGTGCATTCTCTTGGCAAAACTATTACCTTTTGCCCTGCTTCATTTTGTATTCCAAGGCCAAACTTGCCTGTTATTCCAGGTATCTCTTGACTTCCTACTTTTGCATTATAGTCCCCTATGATGAAAAAGACATCTTTTAGGGGTGTTAGCTTTAGAATGTCTTGTAGGTCTTCATAGAACTGTTCAACTTCAGCTTCTTCAGCATTACTGGTTGGGGCATAGACTTGGATTACCGTGATATTGAATGGTTTGCCTTGGAAACGAACAGAGAACATTCTGTCATTTTTGAGATTGCACCCAGCAGCTACATTTCAGACTCTTTTGTTGACTGTGAGGGCTACCCCATTTCTTCTAAGGGATTCTTGCCCACAGTAGTAGATATAATGGTCATCTGAGTTTAATTCACCCATTCCAGTCCATTTTAGTTCACTGATTCCTAAAATGTCAATGGTTATTCTTGCCATCTCCTATTTGACCATTTTCAATTTACCTTAATTCATGGACCTAACATTTAAGTTTCCTATGCAATATTGTTCTTTACAGCACTGGGCTTTACTTCCTTCACCAGTCACATTCACAGCTTGGTGTTGTTTTTGCTTTGGCTCCATTTCTTCTTTCTGGAGTTGTTTCTTCACTCTTCTCCAGTAGCATATTGGGCATCTACTGACCTGGGGAGTTCATCTTTCAGTGTCATAGCTTTTGTCTTTTCATACTGTTCATGGGGTTCTCAAGGCAAGAATACTGAAGTGGTTTGCCATTCCCTTCTCCAGAGGACCATGTTTTGTCAGAACTCTCCACCATGACCCGTCCATCTTGGGTGGCCCTACATGGCATGACTCATAGTGTCACTGAGTTAGACAAGGCTGTGGTCCATGTGATCAGTTTGATTAGTTTTCTGTGATTGTGATTTTCATTCTGTCCACCTTCTTATGGGAGCTTCTTGATGGGAGAGACTGAATGTAGGGGAAACTGGGTCTTGTTCTGATGGGCAGGGCCATGCTCAGTAAATCCTTAATCCAATTTTCTATTGATGGTCTGGGCTGTGTTCCCTCCCTGTTGTTTGATGGGCAGGGCCATGCTCAGTAAATCCTTAATCCAATTTTCTATTGATGGTCTGGGCTGTGTTCCCTCCCTGTTGTTGACCTGAGACCAAACTATGGTGGAGGTAATGAAGATAATGGTGACCTCCTTCAAAAGGTCCCATGCATGCACTGCAACCCTTAGTGCCCCTGACCCTGCAGCAGGCCACTGCCAACCCACTCATCCACTGGACTCCTGGACACTCACAGGCAGGAGACGAAAATTTGGATCCAAACAGGATGAATAATTCCACTCACTGTTAATGCAATTATTCCTCTATTTTGAATTCCTTTGCTCAAGTGTTGAAACCATGTGTGATGCCTTTGTGCTAAACTTGCAGCACTAAGCAGCTTTTCTCCCTGCAGTTTTCTATACACCCTCCAGAACAGTCTCCAATCAGCCTATTGCTCTCAAGACTGGTTTTCACATTAGCATGTTTTTATAGTACACAATGGTTTCCTCAGTTACACAACAGACCCAGGGCCAATAAACTCTCTTCTGGGTAATGTAAAGCATATTTGAGCACAAGAATGATTGCCTTTTTGTAGCTAAAAATAAGCACTTGTTTTTAATTTTCCAGGAGAATGTGGTCTCTCAACCCAAGAGGCCACCTCCGACCTGGTGAAAGCTTTATGGTAAAGTCGTTCCTCCCTGACTGGAAGTGGAGGATTCAAGCTTCCTTGTGTAACACAAAGGGAAAAGCCCATATGCAAATCTCTCTTTAATTCCACCATATCCCTACAACGCTTTAAAACCAGGTGCCTCTGTTGTTGGGATTTTCCAGGCAAGAATACTGGAGTGGGTCACCATGAGCTCCTCCAGGGGTTCTTCCCAACCCAGGGAAACAGCTAGTGACTCCTGTGTCTCTTGCATTGCAGGTGGATTTTTTTTTTTTTTACCACTGAGCCACTCAGAAAGATGATATCAAATAGCAAAAACAGATGACATCAAAATGAAATTCATTATAGAAGCAAGTCCCACCACAGCCAATCTGCATGGAAAGAGTATCTATATTTTTATACTACTAACAATAGCTGGCATTACCTTATTTAAGCATCATAATAGCATTATGAAGTTGGTAAGATTATATCCACATGAGGAAGTCAGTCACTTCTCAAATGCTGTAAGCTTACCCTGCTGCATCACCTTTGTTTATTGGAGGAATTTCCTTTTTCTCCAAATGTTTGTTTTTGACTGTGATGGTGTCCTGTCCCTGCTACAAACCACTGATTAACCCTAAAAGGATGTTTAAAAACCATCCACATCTAGGAATTTCCTCAGTGGTCCAGTGGTTATATCTCCACATTTCAATGCAGGGGGTGTGGGTTTGATCCTTAGTAGGGGAGCTAAGTGGAGAAAGCAATGGCAACCCACTCCAGTACTCTTGCCTGGAAAATCCCATGGATGGAGGAACCTGGTAGGCTGCAGTCCATGGGGTCGCGAAGAGTCGGACATGACTGAGCAACTTCACTTTCACTTTTCACTTGCATGCATTGGAGAAGGAAATGACAACCCACTCCAGTGTTCTTGCCTGGAGAATCCCAGGGACGGGGTAGCCCGGTGGGCTGCCGTCTATGGGGTCGCACAGAGTCAGACACCACTGAAGTGACTTAGCAGCAGTAGCAGCAGCAGGGGAGCTAAGATCCCACATGCCTCATGGCTGAAAAGACCAAAAACATAAACAGAAGCAGTAGTGTAACAGATTCAATAAACACTTTAAAAATGATGCACATCAGAAAATCTTTAAAAAACCATCCACATCTACATTTTTCTCACTATTGTTGAATACAAAACTTTTCCTTTCAAGAAGCCAAGTCTTCCTATCTGTTGAAGATTGGGCTATCGTTACAGGATAGAGCCCAAGCTTGAAGAAAGCCTCTCCTTTAAACTATCTCACTGCAAAAATTTAGAAAAGATGCTTTTTAAAAATGAGCTAAGAGAAGCTATCATTAGCAGTGAAGGCACTTGAATCAGACAAACCCGGGTCAAAGTATTATTCGACCAGTGTAATCTGTTATTATCATCTTGGTCTCCATCATCCAAGAATATCCAATATATCTTTTATTAACCCTAAGGATCTCATGGTCTATACCATTACAGAATGTGAAGGTCATGCTTCATAGGCCGGTGAAGACAAAGACTCCATCTCAGTCTCTGATAGGGAAGGAAACAGAAGTAGTAAAAATTCATTTTAGTAAAAATTGCTGAGAGAAGTTAAGTATATGTTTGTGCTGTGTTATTCTGAGTCGCTCAGTCGTGTCTGACTCTGCAACCCCATGACTGTGTAGCCCTCCAGGCTCCTCTGTCCATGGGATTTCCCAGGCAAGATTACTGGAGTGGGTTGCCCTTTCCTTCTCCAGGGGATCTTCCTGACCCCACATATCCTGCACTGGCAGGCAGAATCTATCACTGAGACCCTTAGCAAGTCCACACCTACCCTATCATCCAGGAATTCCACCCTTAGATATTTACTCAAAAGACATGAAAATATGTTTATAGAAAGACTTCTACAGAAAGAGTCATAGCAATTATATTCATAGTAATAAGATGAAAACAACCCAAATAACCACTCACAAAAGAGTGGATAAACAAACTTGGTATATTTGTAAAGTGGTATACTACTCAGTAATAAAGAGGAATGAGCAGTGTGACTGATTCTCAAAAACAGTGTGTTTAACAAAAGAACCCAAACATGAAAGATGACACATGATGTCCCTGATATGAAGCTGCACAACAGGCACAACTCTTCTGTAATGATAGAAATTAGAAGAGGTTGCCTGTGGGGAAATGAAGCTTGGGGAAGAGAGTGAAAGAAGTTTCTGGAGGGTTGGAAATGTTCTATACAGTGATCTGGGTGGTGGGTGCATAAATATTGATAACACAGAATTGTATCATGAAGATCTCTGTGCATTTAGTTTTAGTTAGTTAGTTCAGTCGTTCAGTCGTGTCCGACTCTTTGCGACCCCATGAATCACAGCACACCAGGCCTCCCTGTCCATCACCAACTCCCGGAGTTCACTCAAACTCATGTCCATCGAGTCGGTGATGCCATCCAGCCATCTCATTCTCTGTCTTCCCCTTCTCCTCCTGCCCCCAATCCCTCCCAGCATCAGAGTCTTTTCCAGTGATATAAATTTTACCTCAGTTTTAAAATGAACTCTGGAAATACAGCATAGTCAATAGGAAACAGAGCCAATAATGCAATAGCCATTCTCAAGTCAGTACATAGACTTCAGATCTTACCAGAAGCACTTAGTCTCTGGATTTTCTGACTTAGCTCAAAACTTCAAAGAAATTCTAATTCCTGGAAAATAAACCAGGAATCATTTAAAAAACTGCAAATAGTGGCAATTCAGAAAACCAGTGACAAAATGAAGTTGTAAAAAGCGGTATTTTCTTATAAAGCATAAGCTATTAAAATATAAGGGGGAAGTATTTTCCTAACACCAAAAATATAAAATGTCTACCAGTAAATTTAAAGGAAATGTATAGAATGCATTTGGAAAAAAGTTACTAAACCATACTGCTACTGCTGCTGCTGCTAAGTCGCGTCAGTCGTGTCCGACTCTGTGCGACCCCATAGACGGCAGCCCACCAGGCTCCCCCATCCCTGGGATTCTCCAGGCAAGAACACTGGAGTGGGTTGCCATTTCCTTCTCCAATGCATGAAAGTGAAAAGTGAAAGTGAAGTCGCTCAGTCATGTCCGATTCTTAGCGACCCCATGGACTGTAGCTTACCAGGCTCCTCCGTCCATGGACTTCTCCAGGCAAGAGTACTGGAGTGGGTTGCCATTGCCTTCTCCAACTAAACCATACTAAGCAGCATAAAAGAATAAATGGAGAAGCATAATGTTTCTGGATGAAAAGACGCATTACAAAAACATCAATTCTCCTTAAATTAACAAAGAAAATATTTTCCTAATCAAAATCTCAAAGTGATTTTTCTTTAACTTTTACACAATTGTTATTTACAACAATAAAGATACAATGAAACTGTCACCAGATAAGCAAATCAATAGAAAAAGCAGAAACCCCAGAAAAAATTCTAAATATATGTAGCAATGTAGAATATAATGATTTTGTTACTTCAAAAGTTGGAAAGAGAATAGAGTTTATTCAATATATGTGACTAGAACAACAAAAACCAAAGCAAGAAAGGAAGACGGGAATGGGGAAATGAAAGAGGGAAGAAGGAAAAAGAAAAAGAGAAAAGGAAAAAAAAAACTGGAAGTAGATAAAGATCTTGAAGATGTCCAAAATTTGTAGGTACCAAGAAGAAATCTTCCAATTCCTCATGTCAAATGGATGCACTGAAAAAAAAAAAAACATGTATGGATGCACTGATCTACTGATTTAAGAGCATTCTTTCCCAATTTAAAAAGAACCACAATCACTTACCTACAGTATTGTACCCATTTTAGCCCCTGAACTGCCTTTGAGTCAACTGTAACTAAAACTCAATGGCTATAAAGATGTGGTTGAGGTGCTGAGGGCTTCCCTGGTGGCTCAGATAGTAAAGAATGTGCCTGCAATATATGAGACCTGGGTTCGATCCCTGAGGTGCTGAAGGTGAAGGAGGATGGAGAGACAGGTGAGGAAATGCAGCTAGGTGAAAAGTGAAAGTGAAAGTCACTCAGTCATGTCCAACTCTTTGAGACCCCATGGACTATAAAGTCCATGGAATTCTCCAGGCCAGGATACTGGAGTGGGTAGCCTCTCCCTTCTCCAGGTGATTTTTCCAAACCCAGGGATCAAATGCAGGTCTCCTGCATTGTGGGTGGATTCTTTACAGTTGAGCTACAGGGGAAGCCCAAGAGTACTGGAGTGGGCAGCCTATCCCTTCTCCAGGGAATCTTCCCGACCCAGGTATCGAACCAGGGTCTTCTGCATTGCAGGTGTATTCTTTATCAACTGAGTTATCATGGAAGCCAGGTGAAAGGGAATGTAAAAAAAGACATGGAGGGTAGAGAGAAAGAGTTTGTTCAAGTGGAAGGTTTTAAGTAGTGAAGAGTGGTTACTAACAGGTCCATTTTGGTCGAACTGTGAAAGATGATTCTAGAAAGGTAGGCAAAGGCCACCACGTGAAGGATCTTGTAGACTTTGCCTTGAACACTATGGGAAGTCAAAGAAGAATTTTGAGAAGAAGAACAAAGAGAGTTGACCTTGGTGGACAGATGGGGGACTAGATCTGCTTAATGTTCCAGAACTGATGATAGTATCAAGTCCAGGAACTCGGTTCATTATAATTCCATATTGCTTATCTTTCTTTCATGTTTTGCACTGTGTGTGTGTGTGTGTGTGTAGAGAGAGAGAGAGAAGGGACAACACTGGCAAAGTCTGGAGACAGATGATCTCATTAATTAACACAACAACCATTTGCTGCTAGGTGGAGCAAAATTGAGTGGTGATACGAAAAGGGCAAAAGTGCTTACGGATCTGGGAAAGGGGATCCATCTCTGGTGCGTTGGTTTTGATTATTTCTCAGCTATATAAACATCCAAAGAGATGACCTCATATATTCCACAGGCATGACCAAAGATTATGGCACAGATGTTCTGAAATAAACAATGTCAGTGCAAGCACATAGCCGCACAGCTCTGTAATGGCTCCAAGAAGAGCTTAGTCCACTTTTTTTTTTTTTTTTTTTTACATAAACCGCAAGTTAAGGCTAAGTCAGAAAGAAAATAGAAACTTTTCTTCATTTGCTCTGTACTTGGTTTCATGTTTTATTGACAGCCTGGGAGGCTCTCTGAACCCCTTCCTCCCCTCAGGAATTTGTGGAAGTCGCATTTCTCCTGTTGACAGGATTCTGCTGAGAACTGAATTTTCGGCCATTTTCATTATGTTTTTTGTAAAGCTTCCACAGTCCTGCTTTTTACAGGCTTCCACTTGATACTGGCTGTAGCAACACTAAAAGTACTACATTTGGACTACGTTTATGTCCAAAAGCCTGTAAATTGTATGTTTTTGATCCTGGAATTCTTCCTGCATTTCACTGAAAGCAAAGATTATGCCCTGTTTTTTTTCTTTAAATATCCCACAATGCTCAGCTCTTGCTGCAATGTGTACTAGGTGCTTTATTCTCAGCACTGCTCTATGTCTTCCTGGATCAGAATGCCAGAAGTGACGGTTGCAAAAATGGGTGGACTGGGACAGGATTTGCAAAGACAGATGAGACCTGGATTTGTTTCATACTGGAATGGAATTGGAACGAAGCCCAGTTTTGGGGAATAATTAAACACTCTGTCATTCAGGTTGGTGAGGGCTCAGAACGAGATTTAAATTATTTAAATAAACAACCATGACAAAATGTTTTACTGAGAACAAACTCTTCCCTCCAACAGCTAAGGATGTGGTTCCTACCATCACCTGCTGTTATAAACTGAGCTCTGCATGGCCTTCTCAGAGTTGAGAGCTTAGTTACATAAAGAACTTTGTTCACTCAAGGACAATGTTCCCCACAACATTAATATAAGTCACTTAACTCCAAGGGACCTACAATTACAAATTTTTTATTAGTTATACTATTATACTAGGCAATGGTCAGATTTTAGACTATTATAATGCTTTCCTAGAAATGGCTCCAGGAAAAATATTTTTATTACCTAGCTAAGAAACCTGATTTTAGACCAAGGCATTTCTGTAGAACTTTTCAATATAACTATTATTCATAAGTATACATAAACATTAATAAATATACATAAAATTATGGCTGATTCCCTGGTGGCTCAGTGGTAAAGAATCCACCTACAATGCAGAAGAGGGTTTGATCCCTAAGTTGAGAAGATACCCTGGAGAAGGAAATGGCAACCCATTCCAGTATTCTTCCCTGGAAAATCCCATGGACAGAGGATCCTGGTGGGTCATGGGGTCGCCAAGAGTCAGACACAACCTAGTGACTGAATGATAACAACAACATAAAACTATATTTATTTATACAGTAATAAGGAGTACCAAAATCACTGCAGATGCTGATTGCAGCCATGAAATTGAAAGACGCTTGCTCCTTGGAAGGAAAGTTATGACCAACCTAGATAGCATATTAAAAAGCAGAGACATTACTTTGCCAACCAAGGTCCATCTACTCAAGGCAATGGTTTTTCCCGTGGTCATGTATGGATGTGAGAGTTGGACTGTGAAGAAAGCTGATCGCCGAAGAATCGATGCTTTTGAACTGTGGTATTGGAGAAGACTCTTGAGAGTCCCTTATACTACAAGGAGATCCAACAAGTCCATTCTAAAGGAGATCAATCCTGGATGTTCATTGGAGGGACTGATGCTAAAGCTGAAACTGCAATACTTTGGCCACCTCATGCGACGAGTTGACTCACTGGAAAAGACTCTGATGCTGGGAAAGGTTGGGGGCGGGAGGAGAAGGGGACAACGGAGAATGAGATGGTTGGATGGCATCACCGACTCTGTGGACATGAGTTTGAGTGTACTCCGGGAGTTGGTGATGGACAGGGAGGCCTGGCGTGCTGTGATTCATGGGGTCGCGGAGAGTCGGACATGACTGAGCAACTGAACTGAACTGAACTGAACTGAAGGAGTACACAAAGGCCATAAAAATAGAAGTGCTGACTCTTCAGTTCAGTTCAGTTCAGTTCAGTTCAGTCGCTCAGTCATGTCTGACTCTTTGCAACCCCATGAATCACAGCACGCCAGGCCTCCCTGTCCATCACCAACTCCCAGAGTTCACTCTATCAAAATTACCATCAAAATTAAGCTAATGTCACTCCATTCCTAGGAACATGGGTATTAATAAAGTAGATTTCAGTCTGTAGACAGAGTAATAAAATATCCCTACTTTGAAAAAAATAGCTTAATATATGTACAAATTTTACCTTAGTACTGTCTACATTCACAAACAAGTCTATTTATCTATGGTACAAACATTTATGTGACAACAAAAATTATCTAGATTGGTAGCTTCCAAGATGAATAAAATGCAGACCTAACCCTTGAATGAGTCATGTGATAGATAAGGAGTTGAAACAGAGAAATGGACATTTAAGGAGTGCCTAATGAGTTTGAGTGAACTCCAAGAGTTGGTTATGGACAGGGAGGCCTGGCATGCTGTGATTCATGGGGTCGCAAAGAGTTGGACACGACTGAGCGACTGAACTGAACTGAACTGAACTGAATCTTTTGGGGGCATGATCAACCCTGTTAACAAGGATGAGGAGGAGTTCAAAGATGTCAAATTACTTACTCAAAGAGACATTTACCAAGCCCATGAGTCTAGATAGAAATTCATGACTGAAAACATATCATTCATCAAAAATGGAAGTACCAAAAAACCTTTATTCATTTTTTCTAAGAATTAAGTTGCATCTTTATTATTTGGGCCTTTTCCACATTTCTAATATATGTGTTCAATAAAAGCACATTGAAAGGATTAGTTAGTGTACAAAAGAGCAACAAGCATTTATGATATCAAACACAGGCAAGAGAAATTGGCCTTAGGGATGCAAAATTTAAATACATTAGCTGTGGGTCCTGAGCCCCCTTTTAAAGTTTTTTATTAGAGTATAGTTGCTTACAATGTTGTGTTACTTTCTACTATACAGCAAAGTGAATCAGCTATACGTATAGATATATCTCCTCTTCAAAAAGACAAAGATACAGATGCTTATTCCAAAATTAAATTCTTGTATCTTCTCCTTTTTCTACCCAAATGACCTCACTCCCAACCTAGGTTTTGGAACTAGATGTTTTTCTGCACAAATCATTTTTAACATTTGAGAAAGAGATTACATTTTCAGTAATGGCCGAGTGGCTCCTGTTAGACAAAATCTGCAGAAAACTGTAAACTCTGGACAAAATTTTTAAAACAACTTCATGGAGGTACTAGAGAGGTACTCTGAACTGCAAGAGTGGACACTTGGAGGAAGGGAGTCAGGCCAGGTGTTTTCTATTTCTACTGCTCTTTGCTTATGGGAAGACTCTGGTCAGCATCAAGACTCTGGTCAGAAGCTGCTAAAACACACAGAAACCCACAAGCTTACACTAGAAACTCTCAGTCTTACTGGCTGAAGAATGGGAGTATGGTCACAGCAGATAAGAAGTAGCCAGAGAGGAAGAAAGAACCAGAGAGGAGGAGTCACAACTTTTTGTGTCTAAGCCTTTGAACTACAAATGTACAAGCTGACTCTCATTAGCTCGGCTAAGAATAAAATAACAAGAGGAGATTTTTAAGTACATCTCACCCAGGGGAGAAAGAGTTTGGAGTTTGAGTCCAGACAAATTAAATGCCTGGTAAAACAAAGCAAAAAGCAAAAACCGAAGCTCTTTAGAGGAATATGAAAGAGTATAAAGTAAAAAAAGTAAAGTCGCTCAGTCATGTCTGACTCTTTGTGACCCTATGGACCTGTAGCCCACCAGGCTTCTCTGTCCATGGGATTCTCTAGGCAAGAATACTGGAGTGTGTTGCCATGCCCTCCTCCAGGGGATCTTCCCAACCCAGGGACTGAACCTTGGTCTCCCACATTGCAGGTAGATTCTTTACCATCTGAGCCACCAGGGAAGCCTGAAAGAGTATTGTAATCTCCTAAACACATCTTTCACAATGTTAAGTATGCTAACCAATATTACTCACCATATAAAAAAACAGGAAAATGTGACCCATATGGAGACTGTGATGAAGTCTAAGATGATGTAGGTCCCCCATTTGACAAAGTTAACCTTCCTCAGGATTTCTCCATCTCTTCAGACCTGCAGACTAGTACTTAGGGTTGTTGTCCAGCATAAGCCCACCAAGCTAAGAATGGTGGTACTAAGATGTAAACACATAACACATAACTCCAGAGTCCATGCTTTTAACTGTTTTACTATACTGCCTTAAACAGTCTTGTTACAAAGCATCAATAATCACTTAATATGTCTTCCTATATTGAAGCCTGTAGCCAGGTGTGACATTTAAATTTACATTAATTAAAATGAAATACAATGTAAAAATTCAGTTCCTCAATGACACTAACTCCATTTCAAATGTTCAGTAGCCACATGAGCCACATGGCTGGTGACAGCCTTATTGATCAATGCAAATATAGAACATTTCCATCATCACAGAAATTTTATTAGACAACCCTAGCCTACAGCATACAATGGCAAAAATAAAATCACAGTTACATTAGCAATAATGTAGAGTGTGCATGTGTGCATGCTAAGCTGCTTCAGTCATGTCTAACTCTTTGCGACCCTATGGATTATTGCCTGCCAGGCTCCTCTGTCCACAGAATTCACCAGGGCTGAGTTGCCATGCCCTCCTCCAGGGGATCTTCCTGACCCAGGGATCAAACCCGGGGTTCTTAAGTCTCCAACATTGGCAGGTGAGTTCTTTACCATTGGTGCCACCTGGTAAGCCTCATTTATATTATAAAGTATTAATTAAAATACTGTGGAAGAACCAAGAATAATCTAGGCACTGAAGGAAATGAAAGAGGAGGTGGAATACAGGAGGAAGGCAGGGGCCAGTGAGCATATACAACGTTAATCTCACAAATATTCATAATTTAAAAATACTAATGGTGGGGAATTCCATGGTGATCCAGTGGTTGGGAGTCCAAGCTTGGAGGCATTTTGGGAACATTAATCAAAGTCCTATAAAGTACATATCCTTCGATCCAGCCAAGTACCCTAAGAAATGTATTAGACAAAGGTAATCATAGCTCAAATATGTTTAAAAGTAAAACTGAGAGAAAGCCTAAATGTCTGATGATGGGCAAATTCTTGTTAAACAATAAGATATCCACTTAATGATGTTGTGAAGAATATAAAATAACAGAAGAGAATGTCTTGATATATTTCTGTTTGTAAAAGGAGACACTTCAAAACAATGTACAGGATGATTGAATTAGTACAAGTTACATACACATGCTGTTATGTATCATGTGTAAAGAATTTATTTACAGAATATACACATGGAACCAAAGAATAGAAGGGGATATACTAAAATATTAATGGAATTAATTCGAGCATGAGTACTAAGTTGATTCAGTCGTGTCAGAGTCTTTGCAACCCTATGAACTGTAGCCCGCCAGGCTCTTCTGTCCATGGAATTCTCCAGGCAAGAATACTGGAGCGGGTTGCCATTCTCTCTTCAGGGGATCTTTGAGACCCAGAGATCAATCCCATGTCTCTTCCATCTCCTGAATGGGTTCTTTACCACTAGCGTCACCTGGGATGCCCCAATGGAATTATTACATTTACTAATTCATTGTAAATTCACTGCATTTCTTAAAACAAAATTCGTGGCTTGAGTAATGATCAAATTCAATAAATATATGACTTGGAATTAATAACTCAATGAACAGTCTTTTGCAGAAAATAAAATTGATGTCACTCAGAATCGGATGTCAGATAACAAAAAAAGCACAGTTTAGGTGCTTCAGATCAATTGGGTCCTCGAAGACCTTTATGAAACAATTTTAAAAGGCTCACAGAAAAGCAGAAGTAAATGTTTATATTAAAATTTAAGGAGAGATGCATGATAAATAAGTACAGGTGCTAAGAACTGTCACTGTGTAAAACCGTATTTTCAATAAGAAGACAGCAGGAAACAAAAAAGTAAACAGTTATTTTAATGGAGCAGATCAATTATTTTGCAAAATCATTCTCTGGGTTTTATTGATTCTCTGTGAGTCTTCCAAACATGTGCAAAAGGCCCACTGCTTCACTCCAGCCTTTGCCTACCTGTTGATGCAGAAACCATTTCTGTGCATTCAGCATTGACCTTTGGGTTACTTAACCTCTCAGTTCACTTTGAAAGTGAAAGTGTCAGTCACTCAAAGTGTCTGACTCTTTGCGGCCCCATGGACTGTAGCCCACCAGGCTCTTCTGTCCATGGGATTCTCCAGGCAAGAACACTGGAGTGGGTAGCCATTCCCTTCTCCAGAGGATCTTCCCAAACCAGGGATCAAACCTGCATCTCCTACATTGCAGGCAGACTCTTTACCATTTGAGCCACCAGGGAAGCCCCTGTGTTTACTTTAGAACAGAAGTAAATGGCCTTTTAAGGCTTCCCAGGTGGTGCAGAGGTAAAGAATCTGCTGTCAATGCAGGAAATGAAATGTCAACCTACTACAGTATTTTTGCTTGGGAAATCTAATGGACAGAGGAACCTGGTGGGCTACATACAGTCCATGGGGTCACAGGGAGTTGGACACGACTGAACGTGCATGCACATGACCATCTACACATCCAAGAGCTCATTTAAATATAATATATTCCAATGGAGACAATTGAACTACCCCTTTGAAAACAGTACTCACCTTATTATAAGCAGAATTCAAGAAGACTAGAGGAACAATTCATATTGTGTAAAGAATGGAATCATGAAAATACTTTATGATTTTGTTTCCTACAAGTCATGACATGGAGTAATTCATTAGAGTTCCCTGGGTCTTTGTTTTTTCACCTCTGAAAACAGAATTGAACTATTATATCAGAGATCTCCTTATTTTAACTTCATGCTCATGCACATACTCAGATATTCATGATGGAAGTCATAATGATAATTATTAGAAAGCTGACCCATGTGAAAAAAAATAAGGCAATTCAAAATAGATTTTTGGGAACCACTGAATTTGAGTAGGTACTCTTCTGGGACATCTTGTGTCCAGAGAAATGGACTACATAGTACATAGTACGTTCTGAGCAGTTCAGTCAGTTCAGTCGCTCAGTCGTGTCCACTTCTGCAACCCCATGGACTGCAGCACGCAGTCCAGACAAGCCTCCCTGTCCATCACCATCTTCTGGAGCCTACTCAAATTCATGTCCATCATGTCGGTGATGCCATATAACCATCTCATCCTCTGTCATCCCCTTCTTCACCTGCCTTCAATCTTTTCCAGCATCAGAGTCTTTTCCAATGAGCTGGTTCTTCACATCAGGTGGCCAAAGTATTGGAGTTTCAGCTTCAGCATCAGTCCTTCTAATGAGTATTCAGGACTGATTTCCTTTAAGATGACTGGTTTGATCTCCTTGCAGTCTAAGGGACTCCCAAGAGTCTTCTCCAACACCACAGTTCAAAAGCATCAATTCTTCAGCACTCAACCTTCTTCGTAGTCCAACACTCACATTGATACATGACTACTGGAAAAACTATAGCTTTGACTAGACGGACCTTTGTTGGCAAAGTAATGTCTCTGCTTTTTAATATGCTGTCTAGGTTGATCATAGTTTTTCTTCCAAAGAGCAAGCATCTTTTAATTTCATGGCTGAAGTCACCACCTGCAGTGATTTTGGAGCCCCCCAAAATAAAGTCTCTCACTGTTTCTACTCTTTCCTCATCTATTTGCCATGAAGTGATGGGACCAGATGCCATGATCTTAGTTTTCTGAATGTTGAGTTTTAAGCCAACTTTTTCACTCTTCTCTTTAAATTTCAATAAGAGGCTCTTTAGTTCTTCTTCGCCTTCTGCCATATGGGTGGTGTCATCTGCATATCTGAGGTTATTGATATTTCTCCCAGCAATCTTGATTCCAGCTTGTGTTTCATCTAGCCTGGCATTTTGCATGATGTACTCTGCATATAAGTTAAATAAGCAGGGTGACAATATACAGCCTTGATGTACTCCTTTCCCGATTTGGAACCAGTCTGTTATTCCATGTCCAGTTCTAACTGTTGCTTCTTGACCTGCATACAGATTTCTCAGGAGGCAGGTCAGGTGGCCTGGTATTCCCACCTCTTTAAGAATTTTCCACAGTTTGTAGTGATCCACACAAAGACTTTGGCATAGTCAATAAAGCAAAAGTAGATGTTTTTCTGAAACTCTCTTGCTTTTTCGATGATACAGCAGATGTTGTCAATTTGATCTCTGGTTCCTCTGTCTTTTCTAAATCCAGCTTGAACATCTGGAAGTTCATGGTTCATGTACTGTTGAAGCCTGGCTTGGAAAATTTTGAGCATTACTTTGCTAGCATTCTGAAGATACTGAATACAATTCTTTGGGTTTGGTTTGGAGAGCTCCCCTGCTACCAGCAGCCATGGTGGTGGAAAAATAAAACAAACACAGTGATTTCAAAAAGCCTGAAGACATCTGTGTTTTTTTCTTGGACTTTGAAGGTTCATTTTCAGAATCGCTGAGTCACCTGAGCCACAGTTTTTCTGCATTTTTCATGGACTCAACAGACACTTTGTCATCATTCCCCCAGTGCCCCTTATCCTAAGAATCAGGTGAGGACTTTATAGAATGCTGCCTAGAAGGTTCTCAAGATTAAAAAAAAAAAAAAAAAAAAAAACACTCTTTAAAAATGTATGTAAGTTTACATCTGTTTTGTCTTTAGATTCATTTCAACTTTCCAGGTCTCATTTTTCTCATCTGAAAAATGAAGATACAAATAATTGTTCCAGCTTCATGTCTGGGTTTTCATGAGAGTGGAATGCTTGGGGAAGGGCAATGTGTTCCAAACAAAATGTAAGACGTTACATGCACAAAGGAGGGTCAATAAAGCTCTTCTTGACAGGTAAACAGCATTGCTCAACATATGGTTGCACAATCAGATATGAAATTGTGGTTTTCTTGGTGCACTTATGGTCATTGAGGAAGACCAGTAATAGAATGAGAACGTTCTAAAATTAAAGAGGGCTAGTTTAATTTTTTTACAAGTGGTTGACCAGTTTTCCCAACACCACTTGTTAAAGAGATTGTCTTTTCTCCATTGTATATTCTTGCCTCCTTTGTCAAAAATAAGGTGTCCACAGGTGTGTGGCTTTATCTCTGGGCTTTATATTTTGTTCCATTGATCTATATTTCTGTCTTTATGCCAGTACCATACTGTCTTGATGACTGTGGCTTTGTAGTAGAGATTGAAGTCAGGCAGGTTGATTCCTCCAGTTCCATTCTTCTTTCTCAAGATTGCTTTTGCTATTCAAGGTTTTTTGTATTTCCATACAAATTGTGAAATTATTTGTTCTAGTTCTGTGAAAAGTACTGTTGGTAGCTTGATAGGGATTGCATTGAATCTATAGATTGCTTTGGATAGTATACTCATTTTCACTATATTGATTCTTCCAACCCATGAACACGGTATAGTTCTCCATCTATTTGTGTCCTCTTTGATTTCTTTCACCAGTGTTTTATAGTTTTCTATATATAGGTCTTTTGTTTCTTTAGGTAGATATATTCCTAAGTATTTTATTCTTTTTGTTGCAATGGTGAATGGAATTGTTTCCTTAATTTCTCTTTCTGTTTTCTCATCGTTAGTGTATAGGAATACGAGGGATTTCCATGTGTTGATTTTATATCCTGAAACTTTACTATATTAATTGATAAGCTCTAGTATTTTTCTGGTGGAGTCTTTAGGGTTTTCTGTGTAAAGGATCATGTCATCTGCAAACAGTGAGAGTTTTACTTCTTCTTTTCCAATCTGGATTCCTTTTATTTCTTTTTATGCTTTGATTGCTGTGGCCAAAACTTCCAAAACTATGTTGAATAGTAGTGGTGAGAGTGGGCACCCTTGTCTTGTTCCCAACTTTAGGGGAAATGCTCTCAATTTTTCACCGTTGAGAATAATGTTTGCTGTGAATTCGTCATATATAGCTTTTATTATGTTGAGGTATTTTCCTTCTATTCTTGCTTTCTGGAGGGTTTTTATCATAAATGGATGTTGAATTTTGTCAAAGGCTTTCTCTGCATCTATTGAGATAATCATATGGTTTTTATTTTTCAATTTGTTAATGTGGTGTATTACATTGATTGATTTGCGGGTATTGAAGAATCCTTGCATCCCTGGGATAAAGCCCACTTGGTCATGATGTATGATCTTTTTAATATGTTGTTGGATTCTGCTTGCTAGAATTTTGTTCCACCATACACAAAAATAAACTCAAATTGGATTAAAGATCTAAACGTAAGACCAGAAACTATAAAACTCCTAGAGGAAAACATAAGCAAAACACTCTCTGACATAAATCATAGCAGGATCCTCTATGACCCATCTCCCAGAATATTGGAAATAAAAGCAAAAATAAACAAATGGGACCTAATTAAAATTAAAAGCTTCTGCACGGCAAAGGAAACTATAAGCAAGGTGAAAAGACAGCCTTCAGAATGGGAGAAAATGATAGCAAATGAAGCAACTGACAAAGAATTAGTCTCAAAAATATAAAGCAATCCCTGCAGCTCAATTCCAGAAAAATAAATGACCCAATCAAAAAATGGGCCAAAGAACTAAACAGACATTTCTCCAAAGAAGACATACAGATGGCTAACAAACACATGAAAAGATGCTCAACATCACTCATAATTAGAGAAATGCAAATCAAAACCACCATGAGATACCATTACACACCAGTCAGAATGGCTGCTAGCCAAAAGTCTACATGCAATAAATGCTGAAGAGGGTGTGGAGAAAAGGGAACCCTCTTACACTGTTGGTGGGAATGCAAACTAGTACAGCCACTATGGAGAACTGTGTGGAGATTCCTTAAAAAACAAAATAGAACTGCCACATGACCCAGCAATCCCACTGCTGGGCATACATACCGAGGAAACCAGAATTGAAAGAGACACATGTACCCCAATGTTCATCGCAGCACTGTCTATAATAGCCAGGACATGGAAGCAACCTAGATGTCCATCAGCAGATGAATGGATAAGAAAGCTTTGGTACACATACACAATGGAAATTACTTAGCTATTAAAAAGAATACATTTGAATCAGTTCTAATGAGGTGGATGAAACTGGAGCCTATTACACAGAATGAAGTAAGCCAGAGAAAAAAAACCACCAATACAGTATACTAACGCATATATATGGAATTTAGAAAGATGGTAACGATAACCTTGTATGCGAGACAGCAAAAGAGACACAGATGCATAGAACAGTCCTTTGGACTCTGTTCAAAAAGAGGGTGGGATGATTTGGGAGAATGGCATTGAAACATGTATATTATCACATGTGAAACGAATCGCCAGTCCAGGTTCGATGCATGATACAGGGTGCTCAGGGCTGGTGCACTGGGATGACCCAGAGGGATGGGATGGGAAGGGAGGTGGAAGGGGAGTTCAGGATGGGGAACACATGTACATCTGTGGTGGATTCATGTCAATGTATGGCAAAACCAATACAATATTGTAAAGTAATTAGCCTCCAATTAAAATAATTAAATTTATATTTAAAAATATACTATAAATAAAATTAAAGAGGGCTTTCAAGATTTCCCCTGTAATTCCTCCATGGCAATGTCAGGTCTGGAGGGACAATGGGACAAGGGACTGCAGTCTAGAGGAACAATGCCACCTGCTGATGGCCGATACTCGGACATAACTGAAAAAATGGAAAAACAATTCTCTTAAAAGTCAATTGATCAAAAAATAAGTTTCTGGAACCACCATTTCACTTCATCATTGCTTTACCAAATGATTCTACCCCACCCCTGTACGTCCATTGTCCCTTGTCATTCTGCATTGATTTCTACCCCATCCCTCCTGGTCTCTGCCTTTGCTCTGGCTTTTAGTGGCCAGATGATTACAGCAAACTGTCCTAGAATTTGTTTTAGGAATCTGTCTTAGTTTTTGATGAATAGGTGATTTTCAGCAAAATTATTTTATTTTGGGAAGGGGGAGATTGACTTTGAGCCTACGAGTTCCTTTTGGTCTTTAAAACACACACTTTTAAGAAAAAATCTGCCAATAATATTCATGACAAAATTAGGTCACAACCGTCAGGAAACTAACATTCAAGAAAAAAAGTATGTTTTGACAAGAAAAGGCAATGGTTTGAGAGAGACTTGCCATTTTTTATTGGGTCTTATATGCAAAGCTGAATGACACTTAACTGTCAATTTTCAATTTTCAGCCCATTTTGACCTAGGCTTTTTTTCCCCCCGCTGGCAAAGGAGTCATATCAGTTGTACAAGGAAAAAAAAAGAGAGAGAGAAATAAAAAATGACCTGCCTTTATTATGTGTCTCTTTTAAAACTTCAGACACGCTTTTCACATCCATAGTGACTTAATGGAGTCTAACAACCAATTAATGGCTTTAAAACCAGTGGGGATCCTGTGCTACCCCATAACCTGAAATGAATTATTGATAGATGCTTTCAGCCCTGTGTCCTGTCAGATATTTCAAAGTCAATGTCAGCCTGTGCATTTTCTCATTCAGTCTCCAGTGAGGTCAAGACTTGTGAAGAGATGCTGTCCCCAAAGGAAAAAAAAAAAAGAGAGAGAGAGAGTTCGCTCCCTGCGAAGTGTGGAGCTAGACATAATTGGCCTCTCTTTAAACCAAATCTCTGTAAGACATTAGCAACCTCTACACGCATTAGCGGGACCGGTGGCATTATTCTTTCAAGGCAGGTGGGACACAGCACATTTACAAGGGGAATGACATTAATAAGTCCTTTACAATTACAATAACTTTTCACTGAAGTTCACATTTTCTTTCATTTGAGCCTTAGAACCATCCTGTGAAGTGGGCAGGGCAAGTGTCACTGTTTACAGCTCATATGAAGAAAAGAAAAACTTGAAACTCCTTTCCTTTTATTTTCTCTTTCCCCTCTTCCTCCTGTTACACATTTAACTGTGGTGCAAGCTTTATGGGTCGACAGTTCTAAAAAGGTGATTTTTTTTTTAATGACTTGGATTTTAATGTCATTCTGCTATGGCAATCTCTGAATTAGCCATTTCCTAGCAAAATAATTAGTACACTATTAAAGTGTTCCTTTTAAGTGTTTCAAACTGACTAGTGGGAAAGGATAAAATCATAATAAAATATAATGGATAAATACGTGACAAATTACTAACCTTTAGAGAACTTCCAAATAAAAGGCATTTGGGGCATGACAATATTTTATATACACAGTTTAAAACTTTGAAAAATATCTTGCTAAACTCTTAAGAAGGAACAAAAATTAATCATTGCTAACTACCCATAAATGTATATGCTTCCTACATGTATGTTGTAGCATTTTTTTAAATTCTAATTGGAGGCTAATTACTTTACAACATTGTATTGGCTTTGCCATACTTTCACATGAATCAGCCATGGGTGTACATGTGTTCCCCTTCCTGAACCCCCCTCCCACCTCCCTCCCCATCCCATCCCTCAGGGTCATCCCAGTGCACCAGCCCTGAGCACCCTGTCTCATGCATCGAACCTGGACTGGAGATCTATTTCACATATGATAATATACATTTTCAATGCTATTCTCTCAAATCATCCCACCCTAGCCTTCTCCCACAGAGTCCAAAAGTCTGTTCTTTACATCGTGTCTCTTTTGCTGTCTCACATATAGGATCATCATTACCCTGTTTCTAAATTTCATATATGCTTTTTAGTTAATCCATAACTTTTCCTGGTATGCTACATGGCTTTCATAGTTTTTATTTTAATGAATAGATTTTATTTCATTCAGATTTCCCAAAATTAATTACTGATTTCCTTATTACTATCCATTTAGATTCTTACCAGTTTTTCCCTGTAATAAGTAATACAACAGAGAATGTCTCCATACATATAAAATGTTCATTTATTTCAATTATTTCTCTTGATAACTTATAAGAATACTATTGCTGAATCAAAGCATAAGACTACTTTTATGGACTTGGCTGCATATTTTTTTTACTGACCTCTAAAATTCCAAAGTAAAACACCAGTCGTGGACATGTCACAATGCCCGGTCAATATCAGCAACATCAGTTGTTACCGTGTGTACCTTTTGGAACCACACATACTACACATTACATATCATCCTGAATCTGTACCAAATATAAAAGTGTAATATTGACCCATTAACAAAACAACATGATATTGACATATGAAGAAACAGGTTAGTAAAACAGAATAGACATGCCATAAGTAGACCCCCTAAAATGGAACATTTTTTAACAGTCCCTATGCTGCTGCTGCTGCTAAGTTGCATCAGTCGTGTCTGTCTCTGTGCGACTCCATAGACGGCAGCCCACCCGGCACCTCTGTCCCTGGGATTCTCCAGGCAAGAACACTGGAGTGGGTTGCCATTTCCTTCTCCAATGCATGAAAAGTGAAAGTGAAGTCGCTCAGTCGTGTCCGACTCTTAGCGATCGCATGGACTGTAGCCTACCAGGCTCCTCCGTCCATGGGATTTCCCAGGCAAGAGTACTGGAGTAGGGTGCCATTGCCTTCTCCAATAGTCCCTATAGGGGAATCTAAAACCATTAGGGGAAAAGACTGCCTATTAAATAAGGAAGAAAATATGAGCTATTTTATAAATTCAGAATTAAAAATAGTTTCAGCGATGATATATAACATAGAAACCTTTGTGGTTTAGTAACTTTCTGTACTAATAAACATAATTACATAAAAATACAAAATTTATGCATAGTGAAAAAAACGAGAAGCAAAATTTAAAGTTAGATAAAATCAGAGGGTTAATTACTGCAAATTATGTAAGACTTCTGTGGTGGCCTCTCAGATGGTAAAAATCTGTCTGCAACGTAGGAGACCTGGGTTCAATCCCTGGGTTTGGAAGATCCCCTAGAGAAGGAAGTGGCAACCCACTCCAATATTCTTGCCTGGAGAATTCCATAGACAGAGGAGCCTGGCAGTCTATAGGCCATGGGGTTGCAAAGAGTTGGACACAACTGAGCAACTAACATACAGCAGGTATATATGTCACACACATACACACACACCAATTTTCCCCATGCATTACTAGGTCCTACAAACTCATAACAAATGAACCAAAACTTCAATTAAAACATGGGCAATGTATATAAACAGATTGCTCACCAAAAATAAACATAATTGAAAGAGAGGATCTAGGGAAGTTCTCTGTACTATGTTTAAAATTTTTCTCTAAATGTAGAACTATTCTAAAATATAAAGTTTATTTTTCAAAAGTGAGTTAACAAATTCCAAGCATGCAGCCAATTTAATTTAGTATCTGTATTATAATCTCTCTGATCATCACATGCATCCTGGTATTTTACAAATACATGGGAGACTACTACGTAAGTTTTTTTAAAAGTAAATGCAGAAGTCATTTCAATTTCCTGAGACTGAGAGACTGTGTTTCTCAATGACCATCACTTTAAAAAAATACTAAAGAATGTTCTTCAGCAAAACGGAAATGGAATCCCTCAGGAAAGAACAGGATGAGAAGAAAGGATCTACTCAAGAAATTGGTTAATACTTTGGTTCATTTGAAATGCCCTATCAAATGTTATAGAAAGTGCTAATTTGTATAATTCATTCTACAAATATAAAATTAAGTGCTTAATAGCAATAACATGGAAGCAGTAGAGGGAAATTGCAGTTAAAGCTTCCCTTTGTATTGTCTGGCTGGAGAAAGATATATTGATTAATTTTTAACTTTAGACTTCATTATATCAAAAATACCCGTTTTAAAAAAAAGTTATCACTGAAAAAGAGAATAGGATGAATAACTATCAAAATACAATGGAATATTACTTAACCTTTAAAAAGAAAGAAATAACTCCTTTCCAGCAAAAGGAATGGACCTAGAGATTCTCATACTGAGTGAAGTAAATTAGACAGAGAAAGAGAAATCCCTTATGCTATCCCTTATGCATTGAATCTAAAAATAAATGATACAAATGAACTTATTTACAAAACAGGCTCACAGACTTCCCTGGTAATCCAGTGGCTGAGACTACAAGCTCTCAAAGCAGGGGACCTGGGTTCGAACCTTGGTCGGAGAACTAGATCCCACATGCCACAACAAAGACCCAATGCAGCCAAATTTAAACTAAAATATAAAATAAAGTAGAATAAAATAAAATGAGATAAAGATTGAAAAGGAAGATAGGAAACTGTCATTCTCACATGCTAATCTTCTCCACTGAATGACAATAGAGAATATAGTATTTATGGGTCTGTATATGGACATAGTGTTGATGTATATCCCAACTTTATCATCTGCTAGCTGTGTGACTCTGGGCAAGCTACTTAACCAACCTGGGCCACAGTTTCCTCATTTTTAAAGCGGAGATAGCACCTGTATACTTAATAGGGTTGTTGTACTGATGAACCAAGGCTGTACATGTAGAGCAGGTACTAAATGAAAGTGAAAGTTGCTCAGTCGTGTCCGACTCTTTGCGACCCCCTTTGTCAAGGGAACTTCTCAGTACACTCTCTGAAACTGTATTATAGACATCCAACTCAATATTACCTATCTTTCAAAGGAGTTAGTGTTTTGTATGTGTGTTTATTTTTCTCACGCATGTGTGTTTTGCAGGCTCTGCACTAGAGATTTTTTTAATTTAATGAATTAATTGATATATACATACATATATTTATTTTATGGTTGTGCTGGGTCTTCGTTGCTGCACAGGCTTTTCTCTAGTTGCAGCCAGTGGGGGCTACTCTTCGTTTCCGTACATGGTCTTCTTGTTGCAGTGGCTTCTCTTGTTTTGGAGCACAGGCTCTAGGGCATGCAGGCTTCAGCAGTTGCTGCAAATGGCTCAGTAGTTGTGGCTCCCAGGCTCTAGAGCACAGGCTCAGTAGTTGTGGTACACAGGCTCAGTTGCCCCTCAGCATATGGGATCTGCCCAGACCAAGGATCAAACCCATGTCTCTTGCTTTGGTAGATGGATTCTTTACCATTAAGCCACCAGGGAAGTCCAAGACTTTTTTAAAAGATATATTTGAGGTGGACCACGTTAAAGTCTTTGTTGAATTTATTATCATATTCCTTCTGTCTCATATTTTGGTTTTTTGGCCCCAAGACATATGGGATCTCAGCTCCCTGACCAGGAATTGAACCTGCACCGCCAGCATTGAAAGGTGAAGTCTTAACCAGTGGACTGCCTAAGAAGTCTCCCTAGAGACTTCTTTTGAAATTCAAGAAGCAATCAAATGCTGAGGCAGCCTAGAGAGGGCAAGACCTATCAGACCTATATTCAGTCCTCATCTTCCTGGGACAAAAAGCCATTTTCCCCATGGGCCAGTTATTAGAAGGAATCCTTAAGAGAGAGACATGGGACCAGATTTAAGGGATTTCTCTAGTATAAAGGATGCAGAGCAGAAAAGGATGCTGCTGCCACCAATGCTGTTGGCCCTGGAGGATCCCAGGGGAGCTGCCAGCCAGAGGAAGCCCCCAGCCACCTCTGGGAGATGTTTTGGGGTTCATGCTGGTGAACTTTCATCCTCATTATGTTTAAAAGCCTTTTGCCTTGAAGAGTTTGTAAATTAGCTCTGAGAACCATGCTACTCCTTTATGGTTAATTTCTCCAAGGCTGCCTTGTTAAGCATATGCAAATCACATCATTAATGTGCTAAGTCTCTCTCCAGGGGGCTGGTCTTCCAACCCTTCTTTGCTGTTGACTGACAGCTGTGCTTGTCCCTTTGGGCTTGTGGCACAGGGGCTTCCTAAGGTGGGCACTTTGGGAAACTTCTTAATGCTGGGACTTTATGGTCAGGTCTCCACATCTTTCACTTTCCTCACTCAATTCAGTTTTTCTGAAGACTTTGGCCTGAGTATGAGGAGTTTCAGGCCCAAGTCTTAACTCTTCATCTCTCTGGTCCTTCTTGAATTTTCTCCATTGCAAAATAAGCATAAGAGTTTGGGGGCACCATTGAGGAATAGCTGAAAAATCAAAACAGCCCCAAGCAAAATATACTCCATCATCAACTTAATGAACATGATAGTCAAGGACAGTAAAGCCTGACATGCTGCAGTCCATGGGGTCGCAAAGAGTCGGACACGACTGAGTGACTGAATAACAACAAATATACTCCAATAAAAATTAATTTAAAAAAGACTGAACTGAAAAAAAAGCACTGAATTACTCAGCAGAAATGATTAATCCCTACTCTATAACCGTGTGTCAATGCATCTCTGTATATTGAACATCCACCATATATTTCAGTTCCTCCAAAGGCTGCTTCATGGCTTGTCACTGTCCAGCATCACTCCCCATCCAGACCACACCTGTTGATAGGTCCACAAAGCAAGGCATTTGCTTCCAGTCTGATCCTGAATCAGGTGGAGGTGAGAGCTTTGATTTCCCCATATTCATGTTTCTGAGAGAGAACTTGATCTTCCAGAATGAAGCAGTTTGGAATAACAATGGCATTGTTCTTTTCTACCTTCTTCATTCCCTCTCCATGGTGAAAGTGGGAAAAAACAGTGTGTGTGTGTGTGTGTGTGTGAGGCAGCTCTTCAGATACGTTTTGTTTTTTAAAAAAATTAATATATTTGTTTGGCTGCATCAGGTCTTAGCTGTGACACAGAGGATCTTTACTCCATCATGCACATGGACTCTCTAGCGATAGCTCGGGCTCAATAGTTGTGGCACACACACTTAGTTGCCCCACAGCATGTGGGATATTAGTTCCCTGACCGGGGATCAAACCCAACATACCCTGCTTTGCAAGGCGGATTCTAAACCACTGGACCACCAGGAAAGTCCCAGATATATTTCATTTTGGATCAGCCTGTCTGCAGGAAATGGCCATTCTCTGACTTTCCATGAGGTTGACTAACCAAGGCAGGTGTTGACCTTGATAAGGGGAGGCAGGGGCGGGAGGCGGGTATAGAAGGTCTGGGAGGATGTCTTCAGGCTCCATTGCATGGCAGATGCAAGACCTAGTTCTTCAATCGGGCACTGCAGTCATAAAACTGCTGTTTTTTTTTAAATCTCTATCTTCCTGACTCCTGTACCACGTTTCTCAACAATAAACAAACTACGGAGAAGGAGAAAAAAGAATATAATTATTCCTCTGAACCCCAGGAATCAGTTCTTACTCTCAGCAGGGGTACCAGCCTTTGTTCAACCCATTTAGTTTAATGGTCCTTCTAAAAGATTTCTCAGTGAGAGTCAACAGCCTCGGTTTCAACAAAATACCCAGTTTACACAGTGAGCAAGATGTAGTGGGGCTGAGCAGAGCTTTAATGTAAACTTGGAGCCATTAAAAGAATATTTAACATGGGAATTACCAGTCACAGGATGTGCTGTGTCATCAGTTCTGTGTTCATCCCAATTTTTCATGCTCAATGTCAAATACTGAAATCATGAAAGACACTTATCTAAAATGCAACCTGACATTGTGAAGGACCCATTACATGGGCTTTCAAATTGATGCTTTTGAATTGTGGTGCTGAAGAAGACTCTTGAGAGTCCCTTGGACTGCAAGGAGATCAAACCAGTCAATCCTGAAGGAAAACAACCCTGACTATTCATTGGAAACACTGATGCTAAAGCTGAAGCTCCAATCCTTTGGCCACCTGATGTGAACAGATCACTCACTGGAAAAGACCCTGATGCTGGGGAAGATTGAAGGCAAAAGGAGAAAGGGGGCAACAAAGGATGAGATGGTTGAATGGCATCACTGACCCAATGGACATGAGTTTGAACATACTCTTGGAGACAAGCCTGGCAAACTGCAGGCCAGGGGTCACAAAAAGTCTGATATGACTTAACAAGTGAACAACAAGAACATTGCATGGGAGGTATATGATATGCGATCTATCTAATCCTCAGAGAACCTCATAAACAGGAGTTATTCTTGTTCCCATTTTGCAGTGAGAAAACTGAGTTTCTGATGGATTGAGAGCATTGGCCCAGTTACCTGTCTGGTGAATAGTAGAGACAGAACCCAAACCCACATCTCCCACAGTCCCTGTTTTTCCATAAAACACACTGCTCATCCCCTACCCCATCTACTGACTGTTGGAAGATACTCCAATATTTAGGTGGAGAGATTCTTTGTTCCTGAGGGCAGTTCACAACTATTCTGTTATGCCACCTTGGAGATGCAGTTCCCTCTAAACTGAAATATAAGCACAGATGCCTTTTAATGACATTTCAAGACACTTATCAGTAAACACTCCCCAAGGAAAGGATATTTCCAGTCTCTCTTCACTAAGACCTCTTTTAAGGAAATGTCTTTCCTTTTACCAAAGGCCAACCCCTTCACCTGTGCTCTGACTCACACCCCTACCCCACCTCTCCAGGAGAAGTTTGTCTTTCCATCAGCATTTCAACACGACCACGGATCCAATTTCTCCTCTCCTTCAACAGACACTCCCACACCAGGCTTCATTTCCTTCTCCACTGCTATTCTTTCACAGATGAATTATCCACTGCCTCATCTCTTAATCCCTCTTCAATCCACCCAGAGATTGAGATGTTTTTCTGCCTCTATATAAAGAAAGAGAGAGAAGGAAGGAAGGGAAGGAGGCTTAATGCAAGTTTCTGTGCCTGGTTCATGGTGAGACCAAACAAACAGAAATGTCTGAGTTTGGAGCAGAGAAAGGTTTACTGCAGGGCCATGCAAGGAGACTAGTTGCTCATGCCCTAAAAAGCCGCAAGCTCCTGGAAGGGTTTGGGCAAGTTCCTTTTAAAATCCAGATGGGCCTGGCGGCGCAGACGCGAGAGACGCCCGGCTCCCGGCGGCGCAGACGCGAGAGACGCCCGGCTCCCGGCGCAACCGACCACGTGCAGAATCGTGGCTGAGAGGAGCTGCCCCGCGCCCAGGGTTGGGGTGGTGGCCGAGAGGAGCTGTACCACGTCTAGGAGGCGGTGGCTGCTTGGGCACCGGAGGGCCGAGAGGAGCTGATCCACATTCAAAGCAGGAGGAGCGGCCTTGAGGAGATACCCCTCGTCCAAGGTAGGGTACAGCGGCTGCGCCTTGCTGGAGCAGCTGGGAAGGGATACTCCACGACCAGGTGGAATATAGGAATCCAGTGTTCTGGGGAGGAAGGAACAAGACGGCGAGACCACTTTCTTCCCCACAAATTCATCAAAAGAACATTTGAACGTGGAGTAAAGTCCACAAAACCACTTCTGAATACTGGCAGAGGACATCAGGCTCCCAGAAAAGCAGCCCATTGTCTTCTAAAGGAAAGAGAAGAAATCCAGCTCCACCCACCAGAACACTGACACATGCTTCTCTAACCAGGGAACCCGGACAAGTCACCTGTCCAACCCCACACACAGCGAAGAAACTACATAATAAAGAGAACTCCACAAACTGCAAGAAGAGGGAAAGGACACCCCAAGCAAAGCAATATAAGCAAGATGAAGAGGCAGAGAAATACCCAGCAAGTAAAGGAACAAGATAATTGCCCACCAACACAAACAAAAGAAGAAGATATAGGGAATCTACCTGATAAAGAATTTCGAATTTTGATGGTGAAAATGATTCAAAATCTTGAAAGTAAAATGGAGTTACAGATAAATAACCTGAAGAAAAGGATTGAGAAGATGGAAGAAAGATTTAATAAGGACTTAGAAGAAATAAAAAAGAGTCAATATACAATGAATAATGCAATAGATGAGATCAGAAACACTCTGGAGGGAACAAACAGTAGAATAACAGAGGCAGAAGACAGGATAAGCGAACTAGAAGATAGAATTGTAGAAATAAATGAAACAGAGAGGAAAAACGAATTAAAAGAAATGAGGACAATATTAGAGACCTCTGGGACAATGTTAAACGCACCAACATTCGAATCATAGGAGTCCCAGAAGAAGAAGACAAAAAGAAAGACCATGAGAGAATACTTGAGGAGATAATAGTTGAAAACTTCCCTAAAATAGGGAAAGAAATAATCACCCAAGTCCAAGAAATCCAGAGAGTCCCCAACAGGATAAACCCAAGGCGAAATACTCCAAGACACATATTAATCAAATTAACAAAGATCAAACACAAAGAACAAATATTAAAAGCAGCAAGGGAAAAGCAGCAAATAACACTCAAGGGGATTCCCATAAGGATAACAGCTGATCTTTCAACAGAAACTCTTCAGGCCAGAAGGGAGTGGCAAGATATACTTAAAGTGATGAAAGAAAATACCCTACAGCCCAGATTACTATACCCAGCAAGGATCTCATTCAAATATGAAGGAGAAATCAAAAGCTTTACAGACAAGCAAAAGCTGAGGGAATTCAGCATCACCAAACCAGCTCTCCAACAAATGCTAAAGGATCTTCTATAGACAGGAATCACAGAAAGAGTGTATAAACTTGAACCCAAAGCAATAAAGAAAATGGCTACGGGATCGTACTTTTCAATAATTACCTTAAACGTAAATGGGTTGAATGCCCCAACCAAAAGACAAAGGCTGGCTGAATGGATACAAAACCAAAACCCCCATATATGTTGTCTACAAGAGACCCACCTCAAAACGAGGGATGCATACAGACTGAAAGTGAAGGGCTGGAAAAAGATAGTCCATGCAAATAGAGACCAAAAGAAAGCAGGAGTAGCAATACTCATATCAGATAAAATAGACTTTAAAACAAAGGCTGTGAAACGAGACAAAGAAGGAAACTACATAATGATCAAAGGATCAATCCAAGAAGAAGATATAACAATTATAAATATTTATGCACCTAACATAGGAGCACCGCAATATGTAAGACAATTACTAACAAGTATGAAAGGGGAAATTAACAATAACACAATAATAGTGGGAGATTTTAACACCCCACTTACATCTATGGATAGATCAACTAAACAGAAAATTAACAAGGAAACACAATCTTTAAATGATATAATAGAACAGTTAGACCTAATAGATATCTATAGGACATTTCACCCCAAAACAATGAATTTCACCTTTTTCTCAAGCGCACACGGAACCTTTTCCAGGATAGATCACATCCTGGGACATAAATCTAGCCTAGGTAAATTCAAAAATATTGAAATCATTCCAAGCATCTTTTCTGACCACAATGCAGTAAGATTAGATCTCAATTACAGGAGAATAACTATTAAAAGTGCCAACATATGGAGACTGAACAACACGCTGCTGAATAATGAACAAATCATAGAAGAAATCAAAAGAGACATCAAAATATGCATAGAAATGAATGAAAATGAAAACACAACAACCCAAAACCTCTGGGACACTGTAAAAGCAGTGCTAAGGGGGAAGTTCATAGCAATACAGGCACACCTCAAGAAACAAGAAAAAAGTCAACTAAATAACCTAACTCTACATCTAAAGCAACTAGAAAAGGAAGAAATGAAGAACCCCAGGGTCAGTAGAAGGAAAGAAATCATAAAAATTAGGGCAGAGATAAATGCAAAAGAAACAAAAGAGACCATAGCAAAAATCAACAAAGCCAAAAGCTAGTTCTTTGAGAAGGTGAATAAAATTGACAAACCACTAGCCAGACTCATCAAGAAACAAAGGGAGAAGAACCAAATCAATAAAATTAGAAATGAAAATGGAGAGATCACAACTGACAACACAGAAATACAAAGGATTATTAGAGAATACTATCAGCAATTATATGGCAATAAAATGAATAACCTGGAAGAAATGGACAAATTCCTAGAAAAGTACAACTTTCCAAAACTGAACCAGGAAGAAATAGAAAATCTGAACAAACCCATCACAAGCACGGAAATTGAAACTGTAATCAAAAATCTCCCAGCAAACAAAAGCCCAGGTCCAGACGGCTTCACAGCTGAATTCTACCAAAAATTTAGAGAAGAGCTAACACCTATTCTACTCAAACTCTTCCAGAAAATAGCTGAGGAAGGGAAACTTCCAAACTCATTCTATGAGGCCACCATCACCCTAATCCCAAAACCTGGTAAAGACCCCACAAAAAAAGAAAACTATAGGCCAATATCACTGATGAACATAGATGCAAAAATCCTTAACAAAATTCTAGCAATCAGAATCCAACAACACATTAAGAAGATCATACATCATGACCAAGTGGGCTTTATCCCAGGAATGCAAGGATTCTTCAATATCCACAAATCAATCAACGTAATACACCACATTAACAAACTGAAAAATAAAAATCATATGATTATCTCAATAGATGCAGAGAAAGCCTTCGACAAAATTCAACATCCATTTTTGATAAAAACCCTCCAGAAAGTGGGAATTGAAGGGACATACCTCAACATAATAAAAGCTATATATGACAAACCCACAGCAAACATTATCCTCAATGGTGAAAAACTGAAAGCATTTCCCCTAAAGTCAGGAACAAGACAAGGGTGCCCACTCTCACCACTACTATTCAACATAGTTCTGGAAGTTTTGGCCACAGCAATCAGAGCAGAAAAAGACATAAAAGGAATACAAATTGGAAAAGAAGAAGTAAAGCTTTCACTGTTCGCTGATGACATGATCCTCTACACAGAAAACCCTAAAGACTCTACCAGAAAACTACTAGAGCTAATCAATGATTACAGTAAAGTTGCAGGATATAAAATCAACACACAGAAATCCCTTGCATTCCTATACACTAATAATGAGAAAATAGAAAGAGAAATTAAGGAAACTATTCCATTCACTGTTGCAACGAAAACAATTAAATACTTAGGAATATATCTACCTAAGGAAACAAAAGACTTGTACATAGAAAACTATAAAACACTAGTGAAAGTAATCAAAGAGGACACTAATAGATGGAGAAATATACCGTGTTCGTGGATTGGAAGAATAAATATTGTAAAAATGAGTATACTACCCAAAGTAATTTATACATTCAATGCAATCCCTATCAAGCTACCAACAATATTTTTCACAGAACTAGAACAAATAATCTCACAATTTGTATGGAAATACAAAAAACCTCGAATAGCCAAAGCAATTTTGAGGAAGAAGAATGGAACTGGGGGAATTAACCTGCCAGACTTCAGGCTCTATTACAGAGCCACAGTCATCAAGACAGTATGGTACTGGCATAAAGACAGAACTATAGATCAATGGAACAAAATAGAAAGCCCAGAGATAAACCCACGCTCCTATGGACACCTTATCTTCGACAAAGGAGGCAAGAATATAAAATGGAGAAAGGACAGTCTCTTTAACAAGTGGTGCTGGGAAAACTGGTCAGCCACTTGTAAAAGAATGAAACTAGAACACTTCCTAACACCATACACAAAAATAAACTCAAAATGGATTAAAGATCTAAATGTAAGACCAGAAACTATAAAACTCCTAGAGGAGAACGTAGGCAAAACACTCTCCGACATAAATCACAGCAGGATCCTCCAAGACCCACCTCCCAGAATATTGGAAATAAAAGCAAAAATAAACAAATGGGACCTAATTAAAATCAAAAGCTTCTGCACAGCAAAGGAAACTCTAAGCAAGGTGAAAAGACAGCCTTCAGAATGGGAGAAAATAATAGCAAATGAAGCAACTGATAAAGGATTAATCTCCAAATTATACAAGCAGCTCCTGCAGCTTAATTCCAGAAAACTAAGTGACCCAATCAAAAAATGGGCCAAAGAACTAAACAGACATTTCTCCAAAGAAGACATAAAGATGGCTAACAAACACATGAAAAAATGCTCAACATCCCTCATCATCAGAGAAATGCAAATCAAAACCACAGTGAGATACCATTTCACACCAGTCAGAATGGCTGCTATCCAAAAGTCTACATGCAATAGATGCTGGAGAGGGTGTGGAGAAAAGGGAACCCTCTTACACTGTTGGTGGGAATGCAAACTAGTACAGCCACTATGGAGAACAGTGTGGAGATTCCTCAGAAAACTGGAAATAGAACTGCCATATGATCCAGCGATTGCACTCCTGGGCATACACACCGAGGAAACCAGAATTGAAAGAGACACATGTACTCCAATGTTCATTGCAGCACTGTTTATAATAGCCAGGACATGGAAGCAACCTAGATGTCCATCTGCAGATGAATGGATAAGAAAGCTTTGGTACATATACACAATGGAGTATTTCTCAGCCATCAAAAAGAATGCATTTGAATCAGTTTTAATGAGGTGGATGAAATTGGAGCCAATTATACAGAGTGAAGTAAGCCAGAAAGAAGAACATCAATACCGTATATTAACGCATATATATGGAATTTAGAAAAATGGTAACCTGAACCCTGTATAAGAGACTGCAAAAGAGACATAGGCATTTAGAACAGTCTTTGGAACTCTGTGGGAGAGGGTGAAGGTGGAATGATTGGGGAGAATGGAATTGTAGCATGTATATTATCATAAGTGACCAGTCCAGGTTCGACGCATAAATTTTCCTCTGTTCATTTCTTTGCATTTGTGCTTTTTTAATAAAAATACTTTTAACTGTAATAAAAAAAAATAAATAAATAAAAATAAATCTGTAAAGCAAAAAAAATAAAAATAAAAATAAAAAATATATACATTAATGTATGAAGAGAGAACTACATTTATACATATTAACAGTGTTCCTCTCTGGGCAGAAGGATTAGAGATTATGCTAATTGTTTTCCTTTTATAATTTTTTGTGATGGTTTCTACAATTGGTTCTCGTGTTTGTTTAATAGAAATGTTTTAAAGTAAGGATTCAACATTTTAAAGGTCTGGAAGGGGAGATACAAAATGTAAAGCACTTTTGTGTTGGGCATGGAATTATAAAGTTTCCTTTTGTTCAAAAAAATAAAATAAAATAAAATAAAATCCAGGGTCTGTGATCAGCTTGTGCACAACTCTCTGACTGGCTGATAGTGAGGTAACAGGTGGTGTCACAAGTGTGAACTTGATCAATCCTTACGCTCCAAGAGGCCTGGGGCTCTGTGCTTATGGGTATCAAGTAGTTAACATCTTCTATTTGTTGAAGAGGGGAGATTTTCTACATCTGCAAAACAACTCTGGAAATGTGAATTATATAATATTATCTAGATACTTCAGTCCTCTCTCTATCTCTGCTCAGTCCAGTTAACTCTTTGAGACCCCAGGCAAAGCGTAGCCCGCCAGGCTCCTCTGTTCTTGGGAATTCCCAGGCAAGAATACTGGAATGGGTTGCCATTTCCTCTTCCAGGGGATCTTCCTGACCCAGGGATGGAACCCACATCTCCTGTATTGGCAGGCAAATTATTTTACCCACTGAGGCACCTGGGAAGCCAGGTACTTTAGAGAGGAACTAAAGCAGAGGATGGGAGAAGACCCTATAGGGTCCTGCTTGGGAACACTTGTGAGCCAACTGGCACACAGGTAATCTAGGATGATCTGTGACCTGGTGTGGCTGAGCCCATGGGAATACAGGAAAGGGTGGATGATGTAGGAGGTGGGGTGTCAGCAGGAACCCTGTACCATCCTTCACTACTGAGCTGAGAATTGGGATTTGATTCTTTTGATCCTCTTGACATTGGGAGCCAGTGGATCAATTTGGACCTGGATGACAGCCCCTGGGCTGTGGTTTGGATGCTCACTCTAGTTATGCGTATAAAATTGTGGAAAGCAAAGACCAGCAACCAAAAAAACCCATAAGGTTGATATGAAGTGATAATAAAGGCATAAGCAAGGGCAGTAGAGACTGGAAAGAGAGCAAGGAAACTGCAATTAATAAGCTTTGGTTTACCTGGATATGAGGGAAGAGGAGCAGGAGAAACCAAAGCTAAATGATGCTCAAGTGGCTGGCAGGAGGGAGAACCCCTGAAAGGACCAGGGAACAGCTGTGCATTTATATGCTGGTCAAAACTTCCATAACGTCTTACAGAAAAACCTGAATGAACCTTTTGGCCAACCAAATATTTGGAATACCTAGTACACAGTCCAGCACCTAGTCCAGCACTTATTTACATCTTCCTTTCCCCCTAGATTATGAACTTTCTGAGTCATAGATGTTCAACCAAATAAACCAAATAAGTATCAGAGGGATGACTGGTGATGAGCTTAGTTTTCAAGATTGCATTTGAAGGAGAAGCAGCAAGTCATTATAAGAAGGTCTAGCAGGCAGGAAGAACTTTTATTTGCTTTTAGGAAGTGTTTGGGGTACTTGAAGAAGGGGTATTTGCCAATATGAGAGGTGAAGATGAGATCTCATAGCAAGCCTTACCTTTTACAGTTTTTTTTTAATTTAGGAAAGGACATTTGGTTAAACATTTCATGTCTTTTAAACATATTGGAAAATGCAAATGAAGGAAAAGTTAAAACACCAAAGTACCATTATTAATAATAGCTACCACTGTTTCCTTATTTCCCATGAAGTGATGGGACCAGATGCCATGATCTTTGTTTTCTGAATGTTGAGCTTTAAGCCAACTTTTTCACTCTCCTCTTTCACTTTCATCAACAGGCTTTTTAGTTCCTCTTCACTTTCTGCCATAAGGGTGGTGTCATCTGCATATCTGAGGTTATTGATATTTCTCCCGACAATCTTGATTCCAGCTTGTGCTTCTTCCAGCCCAATGTTCCCATCACTTCATGGGAAATAGATGGGAAAACAGTGCAAACAGTGTCAGATTTTATTTTTTTGGGCTCCGAAATCACTGCAGATGCTGACTGCAGCCATGAAATTAAAAGACGCTTACTCTTTGGAAGGAAAGTTATGACCAACCTGGACAGCATACTAAAAAGCAGAGACATTACTTTGCCAACAAAGGTCTGTCTAGTCAAGGCTATGTTTTTTCCAGTGGTCATGTATGGATGTGAGAGTTGGACTATAAAGAAAGCTGAGTGCTGAAGAATTGATGCTTTTGAACTGTGGTGTTGGAGAAGACTCTTGACAGTCCCTTGGACTGCAAGGAGATCCAACCAGTCCATTCTCAAGGAGATCAGTCCTGGGTGTTCATTGGAAGGACTGATGCTAAAGCTGAAACTCCAATACTTTGGCCACCTCATGCAAAGAATTGACTCACTGGAAAAGACTCTGATGCTGGGAGGGATTGGGGGCAGGAGGAGAAGGGGACGACAGAGAATGAGATGGCTGGATGGCATCACCAACTCGATGGACGTGAGTTTGAGTGAACTCTGGGAGTTGGTGATGGACAGGGAGGCCTGGCGTGCTGTGATTCACGGGGTCACAAAGAGTCAGACACAACTGAGCGACTGAACTGAACTGAACTACATATTTAGATAAATATTTTGTTAAATATTGTATTTAACTGATAAGGGAACTGAAATAAGAACTAGCTTTCAGCTATACCACTAGTTAGTGGTATAAGCAGATGTAGAACCTAGCTAGTTCTTTTAACCCATGCGCTATTGTTGTCATCTCTATGCAAAACTGTTTCTCCATTAAAGATTAGTGAGAAATACACCAACATGTATATAGTGTTTCATTTCTTTTGAGCTGCAAGGTTATTTATTTTCCTATTTGAAGACCACACATGTGTCTATGCGCTTACCCAGAATATTTTGTGATATTAACTAGACCTTTTTTTTTTCTTATGCTTTTTAATACTGTTGTCTTTTCTCCACTAGTCAGGAAGTCATGATAACTTGTTTCATGGACTGGTCTCAGAGATCTCAGGCCCTGGAATTACAGGAACAACAGACATCAATGAAGTTACTAAATGGATTTATTAAACTCATAAATAATAGTTTTTAAAGCCAAGGTTTTCAGTTTCAGGATATAAGTCTTTTGTTTATTTGCTTTTGAGAGAGAAAGGAGGTCTTTTGAAGCTAAAAAGACTAAGAGCTCTAAAGAAGGAAGACATAAAATTTCTAAAATAAAATAATTTGGAAAGAGAATGCAGATTGTTATAAAATCTAGTTCCTGCCCAAAAGAAAATAAAAATCCAACACTCTGGCAGAAGAAGGACATGCTGCCTCCCAAATGGGTTTGGCAAGAAATTCAGAGGATTGTAGGAAGAACCCAAGAGCAGAGGTGATTTATGCCTTACTTCCTGGGGTGACATCTGTGCATGCCTCAGAAAACCAGAGGGATAGATTAGTACTGAGTGAGGAAGGTGCTCAGGGAAAAGGGGCAGAGACACCTCCAGAGTCCTAAACACCCAGGAATGAATCAAAACAAGCCACTGAAGTAGGAATTAGGTCAAGGAGGCAATTCATCTGCCACTGACCATTCGTTAGAGGTCATGGCTGAAGGTGCACATCAAAATCAAGCGCTATAGAACAAAAGATAATGAAACACACCAGAGAGCCCAGAAATAGACCCACAAAAATTTTGTCAACTGATTTTTTACAAAGGAGCAAAGGCTATACAAGAAAAGAAAAGGTAGTCTTTTCAACAAATGCTGTTGGAACAACTGGACATCAACATGCAAAAACAAATAAAAGAATTCAGACACAGATCCTATTATCCCTTACAAAAATTAACTCAAAATGGATCGTAGACCCAATGTAAAATTCAGAACTGTAAAAATCCTTTAAGATAATAAAGGACAAAATCTAAATGACCTGGAGTATAGCTATGATCTTTTTTTTTTTTTTTTAGATACAACCCCAAAAGTGCAGTCCATGAAAGAAATAATTGGTAAATTGAACTTCTTTAAAATTCAAATATTCTGCTCTGCAAAAGACACTGTCAAGAGAATGAGACTATAAACTACAGGCTAGAAGGGAACATTTGGAAAAGATATATCTGATATTAAAAAAAAACCTCTTATCCTAAATATGAAAAGAACTCTAAAAACTCAACTTAAGAAACCACTTAGTTGAAAAATGGACAAAAGACCTGAATAGGCACCTCACCAAGGAGATATACAGATGACAATAAACATGAAAAATGGCCCACATCATATGTCATCAGGCTGCAAGTTAAAACAACAATAAGATACCACTGCACGCTTATTTTTTTGAAAATGAAACTCGCTCAGCCATGTCTGACCCTTTGCAATCCCATGGACTATATAGCCCAGGGAATTCTCCAGGCCAGAATACTGGGGTGGGTATTCTCCAGGGGATCTTCCCAACCCAGGGGTTGAACCCAGGTCTCCTGCATTGCAGGCAGATTCTTTACCAGCTGAGCTATCAAGGAAGTCCTATTAGAACACACCTACTAGAATAACCAAAATCTGAATTCTGAGATCTTCCAAATGACCTAATGGTTGTCCAACAGACTGACTCTCAAAAGGGAGGTGACTGAGTCTATTCAAGTTGGTGAGGTTGTCTCTTCTGGTATCAGCAATATTGAAGGCTTAAGAACCAAAATAACTGGATAAAGTTCAATGACAGAGCAAAATAAAGAATATCCCACCCCTGGATTTTATCGCTCAGTGCAGTAGTCAAAACTACTCCTTGTGTTTTCATTGATTACATGGAAGAGTTTGATCTTAAAAAAGAATTTTCAAAAAAAAAATAATTGCACAGGACTTATCCTCTCAGCAGAAAATACCACTTATGAGCTAGCATCTGGCAGGTGAGACACACCAATACACCTTTATGACAGCATCTTCTGTACCAGTTAGGGTGAAGTCACCCTTTTGCCTAGTGGGAAGTCCATCTGAACTGGAATACTAAACAAAGCTTGGAATCTAGAGGTGACATGAGCATCTCATCACCAGTCAGCCCAGAAATAGAAAAACTCCAGGCAGGGAAACAAATAGGGTCAACCTTGCTCCTCAGTGAGATGAGGCAGAGATAGAATGCACCTGGCAGGCTGGAGGGCAGTGAGCAGAAGCTTCTGTCCTTCTGATTTCCCTGGAGATAGGATGCTCATATACCTAGACTATAGTCTTTCTGCCTTTGTGTCTATGCTCATCCCAAATCCTCCAAAAAGACAGCTTCAGGGTTTGGACCTGTTAGGTAGTTGGAATAGGAAAAAAGAGTTCAAAATAGAGGTGGCTAAAAGACAAAGAAAGGAAAAAGCCTGCAAAAATAGAGAAAAGAAAGGTCTGAGGACTGGAGTGAGAACCTCAGGTGAAACAAACAGCCCTCCTCACTAGCCCAATTCATATAGGGCAGGCTCAGTGGGAGGAGAAAAACACATGTAAAAAGAGGAACCAAAATTGAGCCCGCTCTCTTCTTTTGGGTCAGCCCACCCTCAGGCCTCAAGGATGTATTTTCCTTTGCTTGCATTATAAAACTGAGTGGTAACCGAGCTGTAACACTGGTCCACCATTTAAAATGAGCTGTAACCAAGCTGTAACACTAGTCCACCACTTCAAATTTTTGCTGCAGTGAGACAGAACTGAGGAAATTACATCCTCTAACAGACCTTTGGGCAACAAAAAAGTACTTTGGATTAGATCTAACTGAGCCAGGGCAGTCAGGTGGACTTAAGTCTTTGAAAAGCAGGAAACTGGGCTGTTGTTCCAGGAGCCAAAACTTTTAACTATATAAGGAAACTCACTTAAATATTTGCAGACTGAAAAAGGGAAGGAGGAATCAAGAAAACTCACAGAGTAGTTTAAATTAAAAAAAACTCAAGAAATTATTCTTGCAGGGATGAAAAATCATTTGCAATTTCCAAGGGTTCTCTCTTCCTGAAAATTCTCTCGCCAAATAAAACTTATCCAAAAAGGCTGCAGCACAGAGGGCAAGGGCAGTCTTGGAGCTATAATTGTCATATGAGGTAGTGTTGAATCCAAGATGCACTCTTGGCTAAAGAAATCTCCTTTATCTAGAATTTTACTATTAATATATGGCACATGCCCTCTAAGTGCAACAAGTGTTAGCAATGGGCAAAAAATCTTCTCATGCTAATACATGACTTGAGTGATGGCTAGAATTGGAGGGGGTGGCAGGCTGACATTCTCATGAAGGTAGTCTAACAAAGTGATGTAATAATATGGCGTATGAGACACATTTAATAATAAGAAAGACTGCGAATCCATAATAGAGAGCTGAGTAAAATTTAAGGGAGATTAGAAAGAAAAGAGACAAAGAGGCAGTGGAGACTCAAAACACGAAAATACCTATCAGACTGAAAATTCTGATGACACTTTTCTTAAAAAATAGAAACAAGCATGTTAACACATACACATGGAATCTAGAAAAATGGTATTGCTGCTGCTGCTGCTAAGTCACTTCAGTCGTGTCCGACTCTGTGTGACCCCATAGACGGAAGCCCACCAGGCTGCCTCATCCCTGGGATTCTCCAGGCAAGAACACTGAAGTGGGTTGCCATTTCCTTCTCCAATGTGTGAAAGTGAAAAGTGAAAGTGAAGTCGCTCAGTCGTGTCCGACACGACTGGTGTAGATGATCTTATTTGCAAAGCAGAAATAGAAAGACAGATATAGAAAACAAGAAGAGAAAGAGGGTGGGATGAATTGGGAGACTGGGATTGACATATATATACTACTGATACTATGTGTAAAATAAATAACTAAATCACAACCTGCGTATAGCACAGGAAACTCAATTCAATGCTCTGTGGTGACCTAAAAGGGAAGGAAATCCAAAAAAGAGAGGATATTTTTATTCATGCAGCTGATTCACTTTGCTGTACAGTATGAGAATACAAATTAATTTTAGGGAAAAAAAGGGAAATTTTAAAAAGCAAAAACAAAATAAGAATGGGCAGGGAAATAAATGGAGGTATGATGTAGAAATGGGTCAGAACCAATGGTAAATCTAACACCATTTAATCAAAGGTTTAGGTACATGCTAAGAAGAGAAAAGTAAAAGATAAAGGGAAATATTTGACCAATACATGAAAAAAAGCTCAAAGTGGGGAAAAAATTGGCTACAGTCGGAAGTGAATTGAACACAAAATGGATCACAAAGTTGGTGAGCAAACAGATGTCCAGTTGGCACAGGTTTGAATGATGACTGAGTTTCCAAAGATTATTAACCACAATAATTTTAGTCAAATGCAAGACAAAAAAGTAGAGACACAGGATGCACAATGAGAAATATCCACTGAAGGGGGTGTGGTGGGAGGGCTTTGGTGGCAGGGAGGAACCAGGCTGTGAACATTGAGGGCATCTCTTGACAAACAGTTGCTGGCAATATCTGTGGATTTGTTTCATATTTGATAGTGTTAGTGTTAGTCACTCTGTCAAGTCCAACTCTGTGAAACCATGGACTGCAGCATGCCAGGCTCCTCTGTTCATGGAATTCCCCAGGCAAGAATACAGGATTGGGTTGTCATTCCCTTTTCCAGGGAATCTTCCCGACTCAGGGATCAAACTGGGGCCTCCTGTATTGCAGGCAGATTTTCTACCACTGAGACACTGAGGAAGAATCTCATATCTAATAAGGATTTGGAAACCCTCAGGCACAGTTCTTTCCTGGAGAGCTGATAGCATGTAGGCCACATTCCCAACCCTGAATAAAATAAATACTATGTTCCACTGCAGATCTGTCTCTATAAAATCTCTCTTCTATAATATGGAAATTTTAGAGCATGACCTGAACCAGACCAAAATTATCATAAAATATATAAGGACACCAAGAATAGGAGATTCATTTAAATATCAGTGTCTATCATCTTTGGGATTGTACACACCCAAGATGGAAATAGCACCCTCCCTGAGTTATGAGATCTGTCTATGACACAGCTGGAATTTCAGAAACTTGGGTACAAGCATGCTAAGTGACTTCAGTCATGTTCAACTCTTTGCGACCCTAAGGACTGTAGCCCGCCAGGCTCCTCTGTCCATGGGATTCTCCAGGCAAGAATGCTGGAGTGGGTTGTCATTCCCTCCTCCAGGGGATCTTCCCAACCCAAGGATCAAACCCACATCTCTTTCGTCTCCTGCATTGGCAGGAGAGTTCTTTACCACTAGGGTCACCTGGGAAAACCCACCCTTGATCCAAAGGATAACTGTTTCTCCCTTTTTCCTTAAGGTAGCCGAGGTTGGAGATATAAAGTTGGGCTGACAGTTGAGACACACCAATACAGACATAAGAAAACCTTATAGGACTTTTAACCTCTGTGGGAAATGTGGCTCATGGCAAACACTGACCCGTGAAACACTGCCTAGATATCTTTGTTCTTCTCCATGTGGCTGAGAGGCCGCTGGCTTTTCCAGTGTTCCTGCCCTGCTCCAGATGGATGTTAATGTAATATGATCTCCCAGGCAGCCTGCCCTGAAGGCATCTCGGTGGGCAAGAATGAGACCTAGCTCACCATTAAATCCCAGCTGCCCTTCACACAATTGAGGCTTTGGGACTCTTTGTAGGTGCTCCAATTAGATTATGCTTGGGAGGAAACCATCAGATATCTATTATTTTCTAACAAAAGTCAAGTAAAGCCCTAGAGGAAGCTTTTACTCCCTCTATGCATCTCAGCAAAGAACACATTGTGCTGACTGTTGCCTATTTGTCCTCCTCCCCACCCCTCCAAGGGCTTCCCAAGTGGCTCAGTGCTCAAGAACCCACCTGCCAATGCAGGAGATTCGGAAGACATGGGTTCAATCCCTGGGTTGGGAAGATCCCCTGGAGGAGGAAATGGAAACCCACTCCAGTATTCTTGCCTGGAAAATTCCAAGGGCAGAAGAGCCTAGCGGTCTCTAGTCCATGGGGCTGCAAAGAGTCAGACACAATTTAGTGACTAAACAATAAACGACATAAAGAGAATAGCAGAGCAAGAGTAGACACCTTGCAACTCAGCCTGGACCAAGACAAAGGCACTGTGTTTCATTTTTTTAACAAGTTTTTTGTAAAATATTTACTTATTTGGCTATGTCTGGTCTTCACTGAGGCATGCAGGCTCTTTTTGCGGGGTTGAGGGGTGGGGGTTAGTTGCTCTGCAGCATGTGGGATCCTAGTTCCCAAGCCAAGGATCGAACCTGCATCCCCTGCATTGGAAAGTGGATTCTTAACCACTGGACTATGAGGAAAGTCCCTGTATTCTATCCTGATAGTGAGGAGGAGGTTGAGACCTGGCTGGGTAAGGGAGAAGAAAGGGATCCAGAGTGAGAGCCTGTTGCCTCCAAACACACTCTAAAATATGGTTATTTGTTATTTTGTTATGAAAGAATGCAGTGAAGACCAGGTTGAGGCTTGGAGAAACGGCCACAGGCAGGCTTGATGTTTTCTTTCTCAGCAAAGCAGAACTGACTCTAATAGTTAAGCTTTTCTTATCCAATATATAATTAATTCTGCAACTGAAACACCAGTGAACTAGACGTTGTCTCTACTAGGGATGGTTAAAGAAGCTATGGAGATTTAACTGGAAAGAGACATGACATTCATCTTCAAATATCTGAGAACTTGCCATATGGAAGAGAAGATGCATTTCTGACCAATGGATAGAATTAACAAAGAGATAGACTTTGACTCCATATAAGGCACATTTTCTAATTATTATAATCATCACACAGTGGAATGGATAATCTGGGGAATGTTGAGACTCTTGCACACTGAAAGCATTCAGGTTGGCAGACCATCTGCCCGAAATGTGATAAAACCAGATGATCCCCTTTTAAAAATAACTTTTTCTAATCATTATTAGAGTAGAATATTTCCACAGGAGGCTATTTGGGAAACAAAATAGTAAGAAGAAAAGATGAATCCTTAACCCCTTCCCCCATGCATGCAAGCATGCTCAGTTGTGTCTGACTCTGACCCCAGGGACTGTATACTGTCAGGCTCCTCTGTCCATGGGATTCTTCAGGCAAGAATACTAGAGTAGGTTGTCATTTCCTCCTCCAGGGGATTTTCCTAACCCAGGAATCAAAGCCACGGCTCGTGCATTGTCAGGGATAGTCTTTAACACTGAGCCACCTGAAACTCTCCCACTGTCCACAATTGACCTCTGCTAACACTGATGTATTACCATTTGGTACATTTTCCTGGGCAATAGAAATCAACATGAACTTTGTAAAAGCATGTGTGTGTATATATATATATATATTTATACACATATATATCATATGGTGGCTTTTGTATTTTCTTTAAGTTATGTAAGATTTTTCTATGTTGTTAAATAATCTTCACAAACATGATTTCAACACAGGGCATGACTTAATTTCTATGGATGGAAGTGTCTGTGTAATGTTTATACAATTAATGTCCCATTGAACACATACACACGCATACACACATCACACTCACATGCATACTTTATTAGTTCTGTATCTTCTAGAGAATCTGACTGATGTGCCAATAATGTTATTTCTAATATCTGAATAATTGTGTTAAATCTCATACCATATCGACAATACATAAACATTTAAATAAAAATATTTTTGTTTTATTGTTTATTGCTCTACCACATCCTTCCCATATCAGAGTCTTTAACTTTGCAGTACACAAAGAATCCCCTTGCCAATGTAGGAGATGCAAGAGATGCAGTTTTGATTCCTGGGTTGGGAAGATCCCCTGGAGGAAGAAATGGCAACCCACTCCATTATTCTTGCCTGGAAAATTCCAGGGACAGAGAAGCCTGGTGGGTTACAGTCCATAGGGTCACAGAAGAGTCAGACAAGACTGAGGACACACACACACAGAAGGTTGTGACACGTCCTTGAGTGACTGGTTTGTGAAGAATAAATACACGAAGGGAGATAATACAGGAATCCTCACAGGTTACAAGATGGCTTAAGACTGACCTCACACACATCCTAATAACTCTCCAATGCCAATAGCCCTTTCCAAGAGAAATTTTCTAAATTTTAGGGAAAAGTTCTTCCATGACTTCTTTAATCATGTCTTCTCCATCTGCCCCATTTTCTCTTTGGGGGATTCCTATTATTTATGTTTTTGGCAATCCTTGGCAGCATGTGGGATCTTAGTTCCCCAACCAGGGATCGAATCTGTGACCCCTTCATTGGAAATGCCGAGTTTTAACCACTGGATCACCAGGGAAGTCCCAACACTCTCTTCTCTGTGGCATATCACCCGAACTTTCCTCCCTGAGAGTTTTGCCCCTGGGTGCATGTGACTTGCCAAAATAGCTGCTGCTGCTGCTGTTGCTGCTGCTGCTAAGTCACTTCAGTCGTGTCCGACTCTGTGTGACCCCATAGACGGCAGCCCGCCAGGCTCCCCTGTCCATGGGATTCTCCAGGCAAGAACACTGGAGTGGGTTGCCATTTAAAACAGGAACTTGGGGAGAAAAGTGTCAAAATATCTAAGATAATCTGCATATAAGAAAGAACATACATTGTTGAGTTTTTACGGAGAAAGAAAATGTTGGAATGTAAAATAAATATAGAAACTAGTTTTAACAGCAAATTTTGGTAGCATGAAATAGAAACAAGCAGTTGTATGATAAAAACAATTACAGATACCAGACATGAAAAATACAAGAATTGGGATAACAAATACAATGCCTGAAGTGAATAACAAAATAGGTACAGCTGAAGAACAAATTAATAAGCAGAAGAATAGGTTAAGACCCTGTTTCAAAGGCATTAGAAAAGCAGAGCAACAGAAAATAACAAGGAAAAAGTTAATGTAGCTGATTAAGTACCATGACAATGACAAATGGAAAATGCAATTTACATAGCACATACTTACAACAGCAACAGAAACAATAAAATCCTTAGTAATGAATCTGATAAATGTAGAGGATATGCACATATCAATGATAAAAGCTCACTAAAAGACATAAAGAAGTTGCTCAGTCGTGTCTGACTCTTTGAGACATCTTTGGACTGTAGCCCTCCAGACTCTTCTGTCCACGGGATTTCCCAGGCAAGAATACTGGAATGGGTCGCCATTTCCTTCTCATCGCATGGTTAGGAAGATTTCATATAAAAATGATGCTAATTTTCCATAAATTAATCTAGATTTAACACAACTCCAATTAAGAGAGTTTTCCATGGACTCTGACAAAATGCTACTAAAAAGACAGACCTGTCTGAAAAAGAAGAATAAGGGCAGGATGCATGCTTGACTAGAAGTCAGGGCTTATTGTGCAGGTATATTATCTGGAACACTGTGTTGTAACACAAGGATGAACAAAGTACCCAGTGGAATAGAATAGAGAGCTCAGAAACAAACTGCTACATTATAGAATTTTATTAATGATGAAAGTTGCATAACAGATCACTGGGGGATAAAGTGACTAGTCAATAAATTAAGCTGGAAAATATATTTATTTATATGGAGGAAAAATTAAGTTGTATCTTTACATCAAAAACCAAAAATCAACTCCAAAAGGATTAAAAACTTAAAGATCAAAAGAAGGTGGTACTTTAGTAGAAATACAGATGAATATACTTATAACCTTGGGATTCCAAAAGCATCCTTGAACAGGAACAAGAAGGAATAAACAGAAAAGATTGCTGAAGTTGGGTATCTTGAAATCTTGATCTTATAAAAATTAAAAGATATTACAAACTTGGGAAGAAATTATTGCTGGGGGGAATATGACTTATGGTCCATCTAGTCAAGGCTATGGTTTTCCCAGTGGTCCTGTATGGATGTGAGAGTTGGACTGTGAAGAAAGCTGATCAGTGAAGAATTGATGCTTTTGAACTGTGGTGCTGGAGAAGACTCTTGAGAGTCCCTTGGACTGCAAGGAGATCTAACCAGTGCATTCTAAAGGAGATCAGTCCTGGGTGTTCATTGGAAGGACTGATGCTAAAGCTGAAACTCCAATACTTTGGCCACCTCATGCGAAGAGTTGACTCACTGGAAAAGACTCTGATGCCGGGAGGGATTAGGGGCAAGAGGAGAAAGGGACGACAGAGAATGAGATGGCTGGATGGCATCACCGACTTGATGGACATGAGTTTGAGTGAACTCTGGGAGTTGGTGATGGACAGGGAGGCCTGGCGTGCTGTGATTCATAGGGTCGCAAAGAGTCAGACATGACTGAATGACTGAAATGAACTGAACTGAACTGAACTGAATGAAGGAAAATCATTTTGGGTTTTTATCACACAATATGGGCTGCCCTGTTGGTTCAGATGGTAAAGAATTTGCCTGCAACGGGTCAGGAAGATCCCCTGGAGAAGGGAATGGCTAATCCATTCTTCTCAGAGTACTGGCAACTGGAATACTGGCAACTCCAGTATTTTTGCCTGCACAATTCCATGGACAGAAGATCTTGGCAGGGTTATGTCCACACAATATATGCAAATTTCAACTCTAAGTAGATTAATAAAAATCTGAATTTTTTTCTTACCTTTAGATGGCAAAGGTCTTCTTAAGCTTCCAAAAGCACAAAACTTTAAAAGGCATTATTTTTTATATGACTAAATAAAATTTAAAGCTATCTGCATTAATAAAGAACAGTCATAAAGTTAACAGAAAGCTGACAGACTGGGAGAATGCATTTACTCATTAAGAAAAATAAAGGAGAGGGACTTCTCTTGTGGTGCCACAGCTAAGACTCCACGTTTCAGCATGGAAACCATCTCTGCCCTGTCCCCTCTGAGTCAAACCCCAGGTCTGCACACTTGGTCTTCTGTCCAGCCTCATGTCTTCCTAAAGTCCCTTCCAGATGTCCTGCCCTGGGTGAAGAGAGCCCTGCCATATCCCTCTTTCTGCTTGTTGATGGTTTGCTTGCCCCTCTCCCTTTAGATGGAGAAGGATATGGCAACCCACTCCAGTATTCTTGCCTGGAAAATCCCATGGACAGAGGAGTCTGGAGGGCTACAGTCAATGAGGTCAAAAAGAGTCGGACACAACCGAGCCACACTCCCTTTAGATTCTGGTTACTGTTTCTGAGTGAAATGGTCCCTGTGCACATTCCCATTGAAGTAGCCTTTCCACCTGACTTGTCATGAACACTGTCTCTGCTACATTCCCACTTTCTCAGAAGACAATGTGGAGTGGTCCTTCAGCCTGGCCCCACAGGCAGTGGACAGCTGGACTCCCTTAAGGACCTGTAGATGTGTGACATTCTTCCTCGGTTTTCAGTGCTAGGGCAGATTTTCCTATGTATACACTACTGTGGTCATTGCTATCAATGTTTGGGAAGAGCAAGAGAAATGACACCCCTCAGGTAGAATCACCTTTATTTAAAATAATTATTCATTTAGTCCATCCCAAAGGAAATCAGTCCTGAATATTCATTGGAAGGACTGATGTTGAAGCTGAAACCCCAATACTTTGGCCACCTGATGCAAAGAACAGGCTCATTTGAAAAGACCCTGATGCTGGGAAAGATTGAAGGTGGGAGGAGAAGGGGACAACAGAGGATGAGATGGTTGGATGGCATCACCAGTTCAATGGACATAAGTTTGAGTTAACTCCGGGAGTTGGTGATGGACAGGGAGGCCTGGAGTGCTGCAGTAAATGGGGTCGCAAAGTGTCAGACACAACTGAGTGACTAAACTGAACTGAACTGATGCTGGGTCTTCAATGCTGCACAGACTTTTCACTACTTGTGGTGAGCAGAGGCTACTCTCCATTTGCGGTGCAAGGCTTTCTCGTTGCCATGGCTTCTCTTGCTCTGGAGAAGGCTCTAGGATGCATGGGCTCAGTAATTGTGGCTCCTGGACTCTAGACACCTTTTTCCTCTTAAGTCCTTCTAACTTTGCATAAAGCAATCTTTTTTAGCCTGTACTCCTGGGAAAGACAAAGTATACCTCTTCCTGCAACTTATCTGCATCCACTTTTTAATATTCATAGCATGTAACTATTAGTTCCAAAAGAAAAATTGCCATCAGCTTCCTTTAAAAAATAATACTTTGCTTATTGAACTGCAAAATAACACATCCTCATTTTTAAAAGGCAACACTACAGAGATACTTAAAGGGAAGAGTAATCTTCCTCCACCTACTCTCCAATTTCACCCACTCTCCTCCACCTCTAAGATAACAAATGTGAAGTTTATGTTTTCATAGTTTCCTCTCTGTCTGTTCACATATACGGTTGGTTTATGCTAAACATTTAAATGTCTATGACCTCATCTCCGTGGACTAATGGGAAACCATAGTTCCTGTCTGGTATCCCTTTGTTTCATGATTAATTTTACCGGTCAAGTAGTGAATAAAGACCCAAAAGATGCACGGTCAAGTAACCAACTGAACCGTGAGACCACATCCCAGGGAGATCACCCTGTTTGGTTTTAACATAGAATTTCCAGTGAATGGGCAGCTTTTTTCACTAGAAAACAGAACAGGTCAGAAAATTTTTTAGTAAAATTCACTTTTCCACTACCAACAGCTCACCAGGTTCAAGAGAAAAACTTTTCAGGTGATAATAATAAAGTGACAGACATCTAGTGCATAATCACTGTGAAATCAAAAACAAAGCATTCACTGTTAAAAAACTGTCACTTGTGGGACGTCCCTGGCAGTCCAGTGGTTAAGTCTTTGCCTTCCAATGCAGAGGGGGTGCAGGTTTGATCACTGGTCAGGGACCTAAGATCCCACTTGCCTTGCAGCCAAAAAAACCAAAACATGAAACAGAAGAAATATTGTAACAAATTCAATAAAGACTTTAAAAATGGTCCACATGAAAAAAATCTTTTTAAAAATTGTCACTTGTTGAACATTTACAGTGCTAATAGGAATGACCCCTATAGGCCACCCCAGTCTTGTCATAAACCCCCACGGGAAAGACAGAGGGATGAGAATTTCAGTCAAGAAGAAGTGATTACAAGGTTACAAGGACCAGATTTCACAGCCATCCTCCCTCCTGGGGCTCTGATCATTTCAGTGGAATCACTCCAGTTCAGGCCTGATATTTGCCAAAGCTTACTTATTCTCCATGGCACAAAACCAAACTGCAATGAGATGGCTTCACTACAGACTCGTCTGGACAGGTACGAATATTTGAGAGGCTCCTTGGTGTATCTATTCCTTGCACATGAAATGAATGTGAGCTTGTGAGGTTTGGAAATGTCAATGCATAGAATTGCCTGATCACCCAAAGGACTGTTATTGTGGGTGTGCAGAGAAGTAGAGAGGTGTGATGTGACTTATCAGCAAAGGGAGTGTCCATGGCAACCAGCCCCAGGTTTCCTTGGAGATGCTGTGCTTTGGCAGGGAGCCAATGCAAGTGCATTGGATTGGAGTCCAGAGAAGAACAATGACACAGCCTCTGCATGGGGACAGATTGCTCCAGACATGCATATCATGCTATAAGCGGATGAGAGCTCCATATATAGAAACCATAGAGCAAACATGAGAGTTCTAAAACAGTCTTGAAACAGGGTTCATACTGGGCCCTAATTTCAATTGAGCAAAGGAAGCTATTGATTAAAAATGAAAACGTTAATCAACTCTCTGCCACCCAATGGACTGTAGCCCACCAGGCTCATCTATCCATGGGATTTTCCAGGCAACAATGCTGGAGTGTGTGCCATTCCCTACTCCAGGGGATCCTCCCAACGCAGGAATCAAACCCTAGTCTCCTGCATTGCAGGTGGATTCTTTACCATCTAAGCCACCAGGGATGATGACAAAAGCTTTCAGGCAATTCCTCCGAAGATCACCATTTACCAGGCAAATAAATAAATATTTTTGCAAAATATAAAAATGTGAAATACAAACACATTAGAGAACCAAAAAAATGAACACAATGATCTTGATATTAAAGATTTTTAGATGCAGCTAGGTCTCTTTTCTAAGGAAGGCAACTGCTTACATCCTCGTGTCTCTTTTATTTTTCTGCCTTTTACATTAGATAGTTTCTCTATTTAGAAACAAAACAGGAGAAAGGGATTGAGATTTGGGACATTAGAATAGCTGAAGAGGCTCTGAGGAATATACAAGATCTCAGATGAGAACTGAACAGTGATGTAGATGAAAGCAGAGTTAACAGCCTGGCTACACAATGCACCCAGTTTCTCTTATGACTAATAACAAAATTATTAGTGATAAATTGAGCCAAAGTTTATGCTGTTCAAATGGTCCAGGAGACCCCAGGTTAAATTCCTCATATAGACTTAAAACCTCACTGACATTCACTGTATATTCCATGTGTGTGTAGTTTGAGCAAAATCCAAGAGGTAGTGAAAGACCGGGGAACATGGTGTGCTGCAGCCCATGGGGTCGCAAAGGGCTGACCACAACTTAATGACTGAAGAAGAACAACAGCAACAAATGTGTGTTTTCTTCTTTTGAAAAAGAGAAGAAAACAAATTATGACTGTTAACCATTATTCTCAACGTGAGACCATAATGATCTCGGAAAGGTCAGTGTTACATTTTAGGAACAAATGGACATGAAACACCTGACAAAGTTTCTGGAAGGACACTCGTTCAATACACGTACCAGCTTGCTTTTTACTGCTGCTGCTGCTAAGTCACTTCAGTCGTGTCCGACTCTGTGCGACCCCATAGACGGCTGCTGCTGCTGCTGCTAAGTCACTTCAGTCGTGTCCGACTCTATGCGACCCCATAGACGGCAGCCCACCACGCTCCCGCGTCCCTGGGATTCTCCAGGCAAGAACACTGGAGTGGGTTGCCATTTCCTTCTCCAATTCATGAAAGGGAAAAGTGAAAGTGAAGTCGCTCAGTCGTGTCGGACTCTTAGCGACCCCATGGACTGCAGCCCACCAGGCTCCTCCGTCCATGGGATTTTCCAGGCAAGAGTACTGGAGTGGGGTGCCATTGCCTTCTCCCCATAGACGGCTGCTGCTGCTGTTGCTGCTAAAGAAGAGTAAGGGACCTGCCCAGTAAGCAAGCTCGCTTCAACTGGGGGTATAATGTTCTGATTGGATAACATCACTGTCCATCTTTGATTATGGCGTTCTCATTGGATAGCATCACTGCCCATCATTTTTGCCTTCAGAAGGGTATTAGAAGGAAAAGAACACCTCTCCGGTTTGAATTTACATTACCTAAGTCCTCGGTCCGTCTTGTCAAGGCTATGGTTTTTCCAGTGGCCATGTATGGATGTGAGAGTTGGACTGTGAAGAAAGCTGATCGTCGAAGAATTGATGCTTTTGGCCTGTGGTGTTGGAGAAGACTCTTGAGAGTCCCTTGGACTGCAAGGAGATCCAGCCAGTCCATTCTAAAGGAGATCAATCCTGGGTGTTCATTGGAAGGACTGATGCTAAAGCTGAAACTCCAATACTTTGGCCACCTCATGCGACGAGTTGACTCACTGCAAAAGACTCTGATGCTAGGAAAGGTTGGGGGCGGGAGGAGAAGGGGACGACAGAGAATGAGATGGCTGGATGGCATCACCGACTCTATGGACATGAGTTTGAGTGAACTCTGGGAGTTGGTGATGGACAGGGAGGCCTGGCGTGCTGTGATTCATGGGGTCGCAAAGAGTCAGACACAACTGAGCAACTGAACTGAACTGAACTGAACTAAAGTCCTCGGTATCTGTCCTACCCACAGAAAGCGGAGGTTTTAGCTCCACTCAGATATAAGAAATAAGAATTAATCTCAAAAGTAGATGGCTGAGTACTCAGGCAGAGTATTTGACTATTGTTAAACACACTATAAGTTGTATGGATATATGTGTGTAAAATAAATGAGCAATGGCACAACCATTTAGTCTCTAAGCTTCTTGGCAGCTTGAAATTTTGCCTCATTGCTCATTAAAGTATTCAAATATGAGTAGGCCACAGAATAAAATCCCCTCTGATTTTGTCAAGGACCTAATATTATAAATCATGCATAGAGCAGGGCAACATTCCAAATGCTTTCTTGGTTAACCAAACACGTGAAGGATTATGCGACTCAGAGTTAAAGGCCATGCCTTTTAACTGCCCAGGGGAATAGCCCATCATCCATGCCTGCGTCAGTGGTATACTGGTAGTCGTTTAACAGTCAGCTCTCTAGTGGGGGAGGGGGAGGGTGAAGTGTCCTGATTTGTAGCATTTGCCAATTTCCGTAGTGTGAAACTTTCACCAGAGCTGATTTCAAGCTCCTGGGGGTTTCACAAATGACTTGCAAAATTCCTGAAAGTATGACATTCAACTCTTGCAAACTGTCACAAGGCAGTCCCAGCACACCACTGCAGTTGGGTTTCAAATGACTGGGTAACTAGTGGACGGATATTCTAAGTGCAGACAAATTTACCAAAGGCAACAAGGAATAAACACCCCCTTATAGCTGGAGCTTAAATTCCAAACTGAACCAGCCTGTCCTAGAACTGGTTTCCACAAAAGGTCCAAAGTGTGTGAAGACCCATTCTATTTGAATATATGCTTTATTTTTGATCCTGAATGAATGGCATGCTCGTTATGAAACAGTTGGAAAATGCAGAAAATAATTTTCTCAGGAAGCCCATAGCAATGTCTCTTGGGAACTAATTTGAAAATCACTGACAGGAACTGAGAATTGACCCAGGGCTTAGAAAATCTGAAACACATTTTCTGATCTGTCCCGTTCTCTGTAAATTGATTTCACCCACCCGCCAAACCCAGGTCTCCTGTATTGCAGGCAGATCCTTTACTGTTTGAGCCACCAGGGAAGCCCAACTAAGATCCAGGACTGCTAAATAAATACTTTTAAGTTATTAATATTAAGCTAAGAAGTACCTCCAGCTAATAACCAATGAAATTCATAACATACAGATGGAGGTTCAAGTCCCCATTAGTATGCTTATATAAATTAATATTTAAGATATAAATCCTTCATGTATTCAACTAAAAAAAATGATATGAAGGTAATAGGGTCATCAAAACACAGTCTCTTCCCATGTGGAATTCATAGACTACTGGAGAAAAGAGACAGCATATAATTATACACAGGTAAGTATACAATTGGGGCTTCCCAGGTGGCACCAGTGGTAAAGAATTTGCCTGGTTTGGGAAAAATTTCCTGGAGGAAGGAATGGCAACCCACTCCAGTATTCTTGCCTGAAAAATCCCATGGACAGAGGAGCCTGGAGGGCTACAGTCCATGGGGTTGCAAAGAGTCAGACATGATTGAGTGACTTAGAATACACACAAGTATATATTAATAATTACCAATTCTAGTAAACACCAAAACTGAAATAGGACAAAATATTGTCAGAGTATGCAAGAGTGATGTTATTTGAGATATAGGGGATGAATGGGAATTAATTAGGAAAAAGGGAGAAAGGGAAAAATGCTCCAAGCAGAAGGCATGTTTTGTGCCAGGACCCTGAGATGGGGAAGTGGGAGGTGCCTCTCCAGAACTGGCCCATCGCTGGTGTGGCTGGAGAAGAAGTAGAGCGGGGAAAGGAGCGGGGAGGGAAGAGGTGGATGGGGGAGCCAGAGAGACAGAACTAAAGAAGTAGAGGTAGGTGCCAGGCCAAGAGGGCCATGAATAGAAAGGTTGAGAAGTCAAAATGTAGCTGATATTCATCACAGAAATCTAGTGTCACAGAACTGTGGTGTGTGTGCCCAGTCTTGTGTAACTCTTTGCAACCCCATGGCCAGACTCTTCTGTCCATGGGATTTCCAGGCAAGAATACTAGAGTGGTTTGCTATTTCTCCTCCAGAGGACCTTCCCAACTCAGGGATTGAACTTGTGTCTCTTGCACCTTCTGGATTAGCAGGTAGATTCTTTACCACTGCACCACCTGGGAAGCCCTAGATCATAGTCACAAAAGCTGCTCTGTAGAGTAAGTCAGGATGAAGGGATTTATCATCAGCCAACCAGGGGGATTGAGAAGTACTGTAGTGACTTAGAGAAAGAATTTTTGGTTACCAGGGAGAAAGGGGAGAGGAGAAGGATAGTTAGGGAATTTGGGATTGACATGTGCACACTGCTATATTTAAAATATATAGCACAGGGAACTCTGCTCAATACTATGTAACAACCTAAATGGGGAAAATGTTTAAAAAGAATAGATACATGTATATGTATAACTGAATAACTTTGCTTTACACTTGAAACACAACATTGTTAATCAACTTACTCCAGTATAAAATAAAAAGTTGGGAAAAAAAAGAAGTACTTTAGCATTTACCGTTGAAAAGAATCTGAATATAAGCGGAACTTCAGTTCAAACTTGTGTTGTTAATTCTGCTGATAAGTCAGAAAGATAAGAACCAAGCAGTGACCTAATATTCAGCACTGTGCACATTACTGGTTACTATGACCAACCTGGTTGTATGTTGCTAATCAGAAGATTGAAAAGATCAACATCATTAGGGCAAAAGTCATTACACTAAGTCCATGGTTGGTAAAGAATCTGCCTGCAGCGCAGGAGACCCAGGGTTTGATCCCTGGGTGGGGAAGATCCCTTGGAGAAGGAAATGGCAACCCACTCCAGTATCCTTGCCTGGAAAATCTCATGGACAGAGGAGCCTAGTGGGCAGCAGTCCATGGGGTCGCAAAGAGTCGGACACAACTGAGTGACTAACACTTATTTACTTATGGTTCTCAAAGTAGGGTCCCAGGACCTGCAGTGTCAGCATCACCATGGACCTTGTTAAGTAAGCAGGACTGGGGGTCCTGCCGAGCTCTACAAAATCAGAAACTCTGGGGATGGGGCCTCGTACTCTGTATTAACAAGCTTCCCAAGTGGCACTAGTGGTAAAGAACCCACCTGCCGATGCAGGTTAGATGTAACAGATGCAGGTTTGATCCCAAGGTTTGGAAGATCCCCTGGAGGAGGGCATGCAACCCACCCCAGTATTCTTGCCTGAAGAATCCCATGGACAGAGGAGTCTGGCAAGCTGCAGTCCATAGGGTCATACGGAGTAGGGCATGGCTGAAGCAGCTTAGCACACAGGCACGCACAGATTCAGGGTCAAGTTTGAGAACAGCCACTATAAGGTGATGGGATTGCTGTAGATTTTTACTTTCTTCTTTTTCTCCTATTAATCACATAGATTTTAGTCTTGAGTATCAGTATTAAACATCCTCAACAAGAGTCTCCATTTTTAAAGGATGCAATGTCATTTATCTGGGTTGGAGTTGCTGAATGACCCAGCTGAAGTGTTGTTATATTCTTTGTAGAAGAGCTAAGGGAAGGTAGTGTTAGTTGTTCAGTCGTGTCTGACTCTTTGAGACCCCATAGACTCTAGCCTGACAGGCTCCTCTGTCCATGGGATTTCCCAGGCAAGAATACTGGAGTGGATTGCCATTTCCTTCTCCATGGGACTTTCCCCACCCAGGGACTGAACCTGAGTCTCTTGCACTGTGGGCAGATTCTTTACTGTCTGAGCCACCAGGGATATATTCTTTGTAGAAGAGCTAAGTTATTGAAAATGGTTAATTATTTCATAAATGTGCTCACGTTAGGGTGACAGTGCTTATCAAATCACCACATATGTCATAGAACATCCTTCTGTCAGCAGGGCATGACCATCGCTCTGATGGGATGAGTGTATCTGACAAGCTTTGGAATCCCTGGGAGAAAAGGCAAACTTCCTGCTTCAAAGTCTTTTCTATCTTCTGTGTGCCAGTGTTTTTGACTGCCACAGGGCAATCTGTGTGCCTTTACCTGGTAAGTGGCTATCAGAAAAAAATTTAAAAGGTAAATGTTATACCCTTCACATTGAGATAAGGGACAGAGTGAAGGCTTTCTATATTTTGGGTATTACATCACATTTTGGTTTTGTGGTTCATTCATCTTGAATTTCTAAAAAGTTATCCAGAAGCTCTGACTTTTATTACATAAACCATCTGGGAATGTTAAAAACGCCAAGACATCATTTCCAGGCCTTTCTCCAGCCTCCCCACTCCCAAAGAGACATCATAACAAAGAAATAGCTTTTGTTTTAGCAAATATTTATTTTTTCCCACTAGAAAATTAAATAAAGGATTTGGAATAACTACTTCAGATGCTACTTTTGTAAAATATTAGTCTTAGTTAGGATTAAGTTTGCCTGTGACAAGGAAAAAAAAAAGATATCTTAAACAACATAAAAGTTTTTCTTCTTTCTTAAGAAATGGAAAGAGACAATCCTGAACTGACACAGCGCTTGTTGGTGAAGAACCCTGGTCTTCTCTCTGCTAGGTGAGTCTTTGTTCCCAGGGTCTGTCTCTCTGTGGTCTCAAACACCTGCTGTGACTCCTGCCATCACATCTCTATTCCTGCACATAAGGAGGAGATAATACACACCCATTATTTAATAATGTTTTCAAAGGTTATGAAACCCAATTCCACTTATATGCCATTGGCAAAACTCGTTCACAAGAAACCACATGGCTGCCAAATCATTTCAATTAATGCAGAAAAGAATTGTTCAATAATATTAAACATCAGCTCCTAAAGACAAAACGTGCACACACACACACATATACTTAGCAACTTAGAAATAGAAGGAAATTACCTAGATGGTGAAAAAGCATGAAAGTGTTAGTCATTCAGTTGTATCCGACTCTTTGCAATCCCGTGGACTATAGTCTGCCAGGCTCCTCTGTCTATGGAATTCTTCAGGCAAGAATACTGGAGTGGGTAGCCATTCCCTTCTTCAGGGGATAGTCCCAACCCAGGGATCAAACCCAAGTCTCCTGCATTGCAGGCAGATTCTTTACAGTCTGAGCCACCAGGGACACCTCACCTAGATGGTAAATATATATACATACACACATGTATATATAAACCCTATGGTGAATATCATCATCGATGGAAAAACTTAAAAACATTTTCTTTAGAATCAGGGGAAAATAGAACACCCATCACTCAAAAAATGTGCTAGCCATATAGTAGATAAGAGGATAAGGATTAGAAAGAAACAAAATAAATCATCATTATTTATAAATGATATGGTTATCTTATAAAAAGCCCTTTGGGATATTTTAGATTATGTCCCATTTTTTAAAAAGATTGAAAAATGAAACAACATTAAAATTTAAAACATATCAAGCAAAGACATCATAAAATTTTTTGTGGGACAAATAAGGAGATGTTCACAAAACACATAACAGAAAGAGTTTGTTTTGGAATAAAGTAATAAATCAAAAAGAAACAGCTAACACAATTTAAAACTGAGCAAGCCAAGTTATCAGACATTTCACAAAAGAGGAAACATGAATGAATGTCCAATAAACATATGAAAAGATGCTCCACTAGATTAGTCATTAAAGAAATGTAAATCAAAATCACAAGACACTATTTCATACCAAGGAAACGCCAAAATCTCACGGTTAGATGTTACCACCAGTCTCAGACCCTGGTGGAGACACACGTGAGTTTAAAAGGCACTCTGGTATTAACCAGTGACGGTGAAACCCACTTGAAACAGCAGTTCCACTCTCAGAATTATGTATCCTTGACAAGATCTTCCACATTCTTGCCTGGAGAATCCCAGGGACAGGGGAGCCTGGTGGGCTTCCGTCTATGGGGTCACACAGAGTCGGACACGACTGAAGTGACTTAGCAGCAGCAGCAGCAGCAACAGTTAGTTTTAGGTGTCAGCTTGCCAGGGCGAAGGGATGCCCAGAAAGCCAGTGAAACATTCTTGCTGGGTGTGCCTGGGAAGGTGTTTCCACAAGAGATTACGTTTGAATTAGTAGCTTGAGTACAGAGGATTATCCTCACCAGAGCTGGAGGGCATCATGGCATCTGCTGAGAGCCTTCATAGATCAAAAGGCAGAGGAAGGGAGGGTCTGCTCTCTTTGCTTGAGCTGGGACATCTATCTGTTCCTTCCCTTGGATGTCAGGGATCTGAGTTCCTTCAGACTCTGACTATCATTTTCATCCATCAGCTCCCCTGGATGTCAGGCTTTTGGACTCAGACTGTGTTATAAACCACTGGCTTCCCTCCTTCAGCTTGTGGACAGTAGACTGTGGGACTTCTCACCCTGCCTGCCTAATTCTGTGAGCCAGCTGCTAAAAGAAGCCTGTCTCCCTGTCTGTCTGTCTGTCTCTCTCTCTGTATATATACAAATACACAAATCTTTATGGGGCTCCCCTGGTGGTTCAGTTAGTAAAGCATCTGCCTGCAATGAAGGAGACACAGGTTCAATCCCTGAGTCAGGAAGATGCCCTGGAGAAGGAAATGGCAATCCACTCCAGTTTTCTTGCCCGGAGAATCCCATGGACAGATGAGCCTGGTGGGCTACAGTCCATGGGGTCACAAAGAGTTGGACAGAGGTTAATTCTGGGGGGTTAACCTAATAAGGGTTCATAGGAGACCTCAAAAGTATCAATATTGTTCTAATTCTTTAGCTATGTAGGTATCCATGTATTCTTTGTACCGAGTACATACTTTGTTTTGATATATAGAATATTTTCATAACAAAAGGATGCATAACATAGAGTGAGTTGAATGCGTATTGCCGCTCTGTCCTTATTTCTAGTCTTTACTCAGAATTGTTTTAGAAGTCAGACTAAATCTTACCTGAATCTCATCTGCAACCCACCACTTTCCCACAAGGAGGAGAAGCTAGAAGGGACCAAAGGTACCTGAGAAAGCACAGGATTAAGCCTCCAGAGCCAAGGCAGTGAGAAATAAAACACATGATTACAGATCTGAAGAAAGCAGTCCTGGCTTCAAAAAGTTGAAATGACAGGACATATGCTGGGGGGAAAAATGTTTAAAAATAATTTCCTGGGACTTCCCTCGTGGTACAGTGGATAAGAATCCACCTGCCAGTGCAGGGGACAAGGGTTCAGTCCCTGGTCTGAGAAGATCCCACATGCCTCGGAGCAACTGAAGCCCACATGCTGCAACTATTGAGCCCAGTGCTGCAACTACGGCAGCCTGTGTGCCTAGAGCCCATGCTCCACAACAAGAGAAGTCATTGCAATGAGAAGTCCATGCACCGCACCTGGAGGGTAGCCTTGCTCGCACCACAGCTAGAGAAAAGCCCCCACAGCAACGAAGACCCAGCACAACCAAAAATAAAAAATATAGATAAACATAAATAATTTGTCTTTTATTTTTTAAAGAATTTCTTACAAGGAAGATCCTGAAATTATGACTTAAAAATATTTTTAATGATTAGGAGAAAAATGTGTTGGCTTCTTAGCAGAAAACAAGTTACATAAAAAGGAAGCCAAGTTGAGATATCTGCAAGATTAAATGCCAAAAAAAAATAAGGCAATCTCAGAAGATTTGAGAGAAAAAGTTATTCTTAAATATATAGACACTTCAAAAATACATCGTCTACCTACCCTTTGTGCAAATTTTACTTGAAAACACAAAGCAGTCAACTGAAAAATGACAAAAATGCAGAAACTTAGAGTCGGACCATGGCAGATTAACCTGACTGGTAGGATTTCCTTGTTTGGGATTACTAGATTTGTTTTTGTGTTTTTTTAAGTAATTAACTATTCCTAACAAAAACAACAGTGAATCTAGCTATTCTAGGAAACATATTTTTTGAAATAAAAATCAGTGCTGCATAAGCAACTTGACTCCTGAAACTCTGCACATAAAAAAAAACATTTTAAATATCTTGTGTCATTTTGAAAAAAAAAAAAGAAGATAGTAGAAACTAAGACAGATATTAACCTTCATTAAGACTCTCTACCATCCTTCCCCTGGTACTTATAACTCCCTTGTGCATGTGTGCTAAGTTGCTTTAATCGTGTCCGACTCTTTGCGACCCCATGAATCACAGCACGCCAGGCCTCCCTGTCCATCACCAACTCCCGGAGGTTCACTCAAACTCATGTCCATCAAGTCGGTGATGTCATCCAGCCATCTCATTCTCTGTCGTCCCCGTCTCCTCCCACCCCCAATCCCTCCCAGCATCAGACTCTTTTCCAGTGAGTCAACTCGTCGCATGAGGTGGCCAAAGTATTGGAGTTTCAGCTTTAACATCAGTCCTTCCAATGAACACCCAGGATTGATCTCCTCTAGAATGCACTGGTTGGATCTCCTTGCAGTCCAAGGGACTCTCAAGAGTCTTCTCCAGCACCACAGTTCAAAAGCATCAATTCTTCGGTGATCAGCTTTCTTCACAGTCCAACTCTCACATCCATACATACCACGGGAAAAATCGTAGCCTTGACTAGACAGACCTTGGTTGGCAAAGTAATGTCTCTGCTTTTTAATATGCTATCTAGGTTGGTCATAACTTTCCTTCCAAGGAGTAAGCGTCTTTTAATTTCATGGCTGCAATCACCATCTGCAGTGATTTTGGAGCCCCCCAAAATAAAATCTGACACTGTTTCCACTGTTTTCCCTTCTATTTCCCATGAAGTGATGGGACCAGATGCCATGATCTTTGTTTTCTGAATGTTGAGCTTCAAGCCAACCTTTTCACTCTCCTCTTTCACTTTCATCAAGAGCCTTTTGAGTTCCTCTTCACTTTCTGCCATAAGGGTGGTGTCATCTGCATATCTGAAGTTATTGATATTTCTCCCAGCAATCTTGATTCCAGCTTGTGCTTCTTCCAGCCCAGCATTCCTCATGATGTACTCTGCATAGAAGTTAAATAAGCAGGGTGACAATATACAACCTTGACGTACTCCTTTTCCTATTTGGAACCAGTCTGTTGTTCCATGTCCAGTTCTAACTGTTGCTTCCTGACCTGCATACAGGTTTCTCAAGAGGCAGGTCAGGTGGTCTGGGATTCCCATCTCTTTCAGAATGTTCCACAGTTGATTGTGATCCACACAGTCAAAGGCTTTGGCATAGTCAATGAAGCAGAAATAGATGTTTTTCTGGAACTCTCTTGCTTTCTCCATGATCCAGCGGATGTTGGCAATTTGATCTCTGGTTCCTCTGCCTTTTCTAAAACCTGCTTGAACATCTGGAAGTTCACGGTTCACATATTGCTGAAGCCTGGCTTGGAGAATTTTGAGCATGACTTTACTAGCGTGTGAGATGAGTACAATTGTGCAGTAGTTTGAGCATTCTTTGGCATTGCCTTTCTTCAGGATTGGAATGAAGACTGACCTTTTCTAGTCCTGTGGCCACTGCTGAGTTTTCCAAATTTGCTGGCATATTGAGTGAAGCACTTTCACAGCATCATCTTTCAGGATTTGAAATAGCTCAATTGGAATTCCATCACCTCCACTAGCTTTGTTCATAGTGATGCTTCCTAAGGCCTACTTGACTTCACATTCCAAGATGTCTGGCTCCAGGTGAGTAATCACGTAACTACACTTAAAAATCTGTAGGTACATTTTGCTTTCAAATATATAATTCTTTACCTGCAACGCGGATTCTTTACCTGCAATGCAGGAACTATATAATACTACATTAAAAAATAAGAAAATGTTTACTGTGGGAGGTGGGAACCTGGATGATTTTTCAACTTTTCTTTATGATCTTTATATCCTCCAATTTTCTACCTTAAACAAATAGATATTAGAGTGAACATGTACTACAGAGGTGGTCATAAAATGACTTAAAACCGATAAATACAATTATACATTGGCCACATTGCTGCTGCTACTGCTAAGTCGCTTCAGTCGTGTCCAACTCTGTGCGACCCCATAGATGGTGGCCCACCAGGCTCCGCCGACCCTGGGATTCTCCAGGCAAGAACACTGGAGTGGGTTGCCATTTCCTTCTCCAATGCATGAAAAGTGAAAATGAAGTCGCTCAGTCGTATCTGACTCTTAGCGATTCCATGGACTGCAGCCTACCAGGCTCCTCCGTCCATGGGATTTTCCAGGCAAGAGTACTGGAGTGGAGTGCCATTGCCTTCTCCATTGGCCACGTTAGAACCATGTAAACAACGTACTTTATAAAGTCCACAAAGTAGATACAACCAGGGCTTAACAACAGTTACTTCTGGGTTTTGCAAACTGGGTGGGAGATTGTTTTCATCTCTTGAATACTATTTCAGAATTTCTCAAATGTTCTATGATGAACACATGGTATTTTTATAGAGGGAAGTAAAACAACAATAAAATAAAATAAATCCAGGGAGTCTGGCCCAGCAGAGCAGAGCTAGGGGAACTGTTCTAGTTTTTAAAGTGAAAGATGCTCTCAAGGAATTTCTGGGCATCCCCTGCCCTAGTCTTCCCTCCTATTGCTGTGACAGTTAGTTTCCCTCCTGCTGCTCCTGGGAGCATGTGTACGTACATGTCAGTTTTGTATCTGCTGTGTGTACCCAATTACATTGGTGCTCAGACGCTCAGCCATGTCCGAATCTTTGCCCTCTCATGGACTGTAACCTGCCAGGCTCCTCTGTCCATGGGATTCTCCAGGCAAGAATACTGGAGTAGAACTGGGTAGCCATTTCCTCCTCCAGGAGATCTTTCCAACCCAGGGATCAAACCTGTGTCTCCTGTATTAGCGGGCAGATGATTACATTGGTAATACACCTATAAAATTTCATTACAGAAATTCACAGTTTACAGATAAATCTAAATGCCTTTCTTGATCTCCAGCCCCAATCTGTTTCTGCAATCCAGAAGTCCGTTTGATGGTTGTACTTTATAGACATATAAATTTGCCAGAGTGTTCACCATTATCCAACTCACAGAAAATTCCAACCCGTGCAAACTTTCTTATCTTCAATTGTACAAATATATGTCCATACATAATTTTATAATATTGATTCGTAGCATCACCGACTTGATGGACATGAGTTTTAGCAATTCCCAGGAGATAGTGAAGAACATGGCAGCCTGGTGTGCCGCAGTCCATGGGGTCGCAGAGAGTCAGACAGGACTGAGTGACTAAACAACAACAACAGGGGCATGTGTTTGAATAAATGGCATTCTTTTTAAAGAAATTTAATATGGACTATATTTAAAGGCTTTATTGAATTTATTACAATATTGTTACAATATTCTGCTTTATGTTTTGGTTTTTTGACCCTAAGGCATGTAGGATCTTAGCTCCCCAACCAGGGATCGAACCCGTACCTCCTGCATTGGAATCTTAACCACCGGACCACCAGGGAAGTCCCTGATGTTGTTTTAGTCACTAAGTTTGTCAGACTCTTTCGATCCCAAAGACTGTAGTCTGCCAGATTCCTCTGTTCATGGGATTTCCCAGGTAAGAATACTGGAGTGGCTTGCTATTACCTTCTCCAGGGCATCTTCCCGACTCAGGGACTGAACCTGCATCTTCTACAGGAGGATTCATTACCGCTGAGCCACCAGGGAAGCCCTATCTTCTATATTATAATGCCTTTAACTCTAGCCCTATCATAGAAGCTGTGTCTCTTATAAAACTAGTTCATTTTGCCTACATTACTTTGGAAACTCTGTTCAGTAAAAGGATATAATCTAGAAATTCACTGAGTACTCAAGCCAAGGTTGTAGAACTGTCTTGGACAAAGCAGAGCTAAGATGGAAAGCTTCCTGGGATGGGAGCGGCCTGACTTCTTGTTCAACTTAAACATTTTTTCAGCAATAGAAAAGTGTCTGGCTATTGTATTTAAGGTTAGGTTCACTAAACCCAAATCAAAGTTTAGAACAAAAATGACATAATACACTCAACACTCCATTATCTATTCTCAGATAACCCCAACATCTTTTATAGGGAATGCATTTTCCACTTTTGGCAGAAGATTTTTCTTCATAATTATGCTTGGCTTTCAATAAGGTTTCAATTTGTATCCAGGAGAAGATAGCAGGGGTGCCAAGATGCTCCTTCCCACAAGCCTCTTTAAAATACCAGAAGGTCATTGAAAAATGAAACATTTTTGCTGCAGCAGCAATGAGAGAAATGTCCTACCTTCTGAAAATCCTAGCTTAACTCCCTCTCATAACTCATGCAGCAGGAAAATTACCTGTAAATGGGCCACTGATCCCAACTTCCCATGTTCACCTATCAGTTCCATCCCCTCCATACACACATTCATTGAGAGTATGGTGCTGTCATTCAGGCCTGTCTCTTTTCAATCCCATGGACTGTAGCTCACCAGTCTCCTCCATCCTTGGGATTCTCAGGCAAGAATACTGGAGTGGGTTGTCATGCCCTTCTCCAGGGAATCTTCCCAACCCAGGGATGAAACCCATATCTCTTACGTATCCTGTATTGGCAGGCAGGTTCTTTACCACCAGAGCCACCTGGGAAGCCCTATTGAAAGTGTGGACTCTGGAAAAATACTGAGTTCTGATCCAAATTCTCAACTTGGAAGCAGTGTGATCTTCAGGCAAATCACTCACCAATTTTTTTTAAAACCTCATATGGAAAATATTTAAATTTTCTTGTAATTAAAAAAAAAAAACAAAACTGGCAACCGGACTGCGACTTCTACCTATGATGAAAGAGCTTATATGAAACCAAATCTTTCACTGGGGACAAATATAAACACATGTGCTAATTTAACAAAGGAGATGCATGGAACATCACCTAAAAATGACAATGGGGTTTTCCTGATGGCTCAGTTCAGTTCAATTCAGTTCAGTTGCTCAGTCGTGTCCAACTCTTTGTGACCCCATGAACAGCAGCATGCCAGGCCTCCCTGTCCATCACCAACTCCTGGAGTCCACCCAAACCCATGTCCATTGACTCGGTGATGCCATCCAACCATCTCATCCTCTGTTGTCCCCTTCTCCTCCTGCACTCAATCTTTCCCAGCATCAGGATCTTTTCCAATGAGTCAGCTCTTCTCATCAGGTGGCCCAAGTATTGGAGTTTCAGCTTCAACATCAGTCCCTCCAATGAACACGCAGTACTGATCTCCTTTAGGATGGACTAGTTGGATCTCCTTGCAGTCCAAGGGACTCTCAAGAATCTTCTCCAATACCACAGTTCAAAAGCATCAATTCTTCAGCACTCAGCCTTCTTTATAGACCAACTCTCACATCTATACATGACCACTGGAAAAACCATAGCCTTGACTAGATGGACCTTGGTTGGCAAAGTAATGTCTCTGCTTTTTAATATGCTATCTAGGTTGGTCATAACTTTCCTTCCAAGGAGTAAATGTCTTTTAATTTCACAAATGCAGTCACCATCTGCAGTGATTTTGGACTCCAGAAAAATACAGTCAGCCACTGTTTCCACTGTTTCCCCATCTATTTCCCATGAAGTGATGGGACCAGATGCCATAATCTTAGTTTTTTGAATATTGAGCTTTAAGCCAACTTTTTCACTCTCCTCTTTCACTTTCATCAAGAGGCTCTTTAGTTCCTCTTCACTTTCTGCCATAAGGGTGGTGCCATCCGCATATTTGAGGTTATTGATATTTCTCCTGGCAATCTTGATTCCAGCTTGTGCTTCTTCCAGCCCAGCATTCCTCATGATGTACTGTGTATATAAGTTAAATAAGCAGGATGACAATATACAACCTTGGTGTACTCCTGTTCCTATTTGGAACCAGTCTGTTGTTCCATGTCCAGTTCTTTTTTTTTTCCATGTCCAGTTCTAACTGTTGCTTCCTGACCTGCATACAGGTTTCTCAAGAGGCAGGTCAGGTGGTCTGATATTCCCATCTCTTTCAGAATTTTCTACAGTTGATTGTGATCCACACAGTCAAAGGCTTTGGCATAGTCAATAAAGCAGAAATAGATGTTTTTCTGGAACTCTCTTGCTTTTTCCATGATCCAGCGGATGTTGGCAATTTGATCTCTGGTTCCTCTGCCTTTTCTAAAACCAGCTTGAACATCTGGAAGTTCACTGAACCTCGTGGTTCAGTGGTAAAAAAAAATCTGCCTGCCAATGCAGGAGATGCCAATTCGATCCCTGGGTGGGGGCGGTGGTGGGGAGATCCCCTGGAAAAAGAAATGCCAATCCACTCCAGTAAAACCAGCTTGAACATCTGGAAGTTCACTGAACCTTGTGGTTCAGTGGTAAAAAAAAATCTGCCTGCCAATGCAGGAGATGCCAATTCGATCCCTGGGTGGGGGCGGTGGTGGGGAGATCCCCTGGAAAAAGAAATGCCAATCCACTCCAGTGTTCTTACCTGGGAAATCTCATGGACAAAGGAGCCTGACAGACTACAATCCATGGGATCACAAAAGCACTGGATATGACTTAGTGACTAAACAATAACAACAACAAAAACTACAATATGTTATTGACATTAAGTAAGGAGAATATACTATTGCAATGGATTAGAAGAGTCGGTATTATAAAAAAAAGTCAATTTGTACTAACTGACCTGTAGATTTAGTACACTATCAGTCAAAATCCCACTATTTCAAGTAGAAATTAAAAATGGAAGATTCAAATGGATATAAAACTGCAAATGACTGAGAATATTTAAGGTAATCTTAAAGAACAAGATACTACCAGATTTCAAAACATATTATAAACTGAAATAACAAAGGCAGTGGTATTGGCACAGATGTAGATAAATATACCAATGAAATAGATTAAAGAGTCCAGAAATAGACCAAACACACAAGTGATCAGTTGATTTATAACAAAGATGACACAATATTGCTGAACTGGTGTTCAAGAAATTATACATATTTGACTAGATGTCCATATGGGAAAATATACAAACTTGACCATTTTTGCTTCACAAAAATTAAAGATGACTTGTAGATAAATCAACAATCCTTTTAATCAGATGGCATTGATAGGCAAAGTTTTCTTAGAGCACAAAAAAGTGCTAAAAAATAATAAACTAGATTGCATTAAAATTAAGAACTTCTGATTATCATAATAGATCATTAGGAAAATGAAAGGGCAGTCCTCGAGTTAGGGGAAGTTATTTTCAATACACATATTTGAAAAGAACTTGCATCTGGAATATGATGAATTTGTTAAAAAAAAAAAACGGAAAAGGAAAAATTCAAAAGGGAAAAAAAAAGGGTAAAAACTTTGAACAGATACTTCTTGTAAGAAGGTACTGGAATGGCCAATAAGCACATGAAAAAGTGTTCATCATTGTTAAACATCAGGGTTTTTAAACGGTTTTTTAAACCATCTTTAAAACGTCAGTGGTTTTAATTTTAATTTTAAAACCACTATAAAAAACCACTACAAGTCTGCTAGAGGTGCTACAGCACAAGAATGTCTGTAATGAAAAAGGTAGAAACTGCACAGCACCAGTGTTGGTCAGGAGCAACTGGACTTCTCACGCATCTGGTGGGGATGTAGTCATGGCCATTTGGGAAACTGTTTGGCAGTAGCTATTAAAGCCGAACAATTGCATTCTATATGACCCAGAAATTCCACTCTCAGGAATAGCCCCCCAAAAAATTCATATTATGCATACATCTAAAGACATGTACCAAAATGTTCACTGCAGGGTTATTTATAAGAGCCAAAACTGGAAACTTCTCCAAGTTTATCAATATTGAAATGGATCAATAAAATGTGATCTATTTAGACTGCTGAATAAATGAACTACAGGGCTTCCCTGGTGGCTCACTCGTCAAGAATCCACCGGCACAGCTGGAGGCTCAGACTTGAGTTCGATTCCTGAAACAGGAAGATCTCCTAGAAGAGGAAATGGCAACCCATTCCATTATTGTTGCCTGAGAAATCCCATGGACCGAGGAGCCTGGTGGGCTGCAGTCCCTGGGGCCACAAAGAGTCGGACACGACTGAGCACACGCAAGTAAGGCTATTTGCAACATGGATTTCATAAACATAGTAAGCGATCTAATGTAAAGCAAAAGAACTTACTATATGAGGCCATTCATAAAAACTTCAAAAACTAACAAAATTCATCTATACTAAAAGAAGTTAGAATGTTGGTTACCTTTGGTCATAAGGTATGTCGGGGCTAATAGGATTCAGATAACAGTATTCTGGTGGCTCAGAGGTTAAAGCATCTGCCTCCAATGCGGGAGACCTGGGTTCGATCCCTGGGTCGGGAAGATCCCCTGGAGAAGGAAACGGTAACTCACTCCAGTATTCTTGCCTGGAGAATCCCATGGACGGAGAAGCCTGGTAGGCTACAGTCCACGGGGTCGCAAAGAGTCGGACACGACTGAGCGATGGAAGGGAACAGTATTCTATTGTTTTATGTATATGGATACTTTACAAAAATTCATTGGACTACACATTTCTAATTTTTGCATTGCTGTATATAAATTATATTTTGATTTTAAAGTTACTCAAAAATCACAGGACTAGGCAACAGTGAATGCCTCATCAATTTTCAAATATAAAACATATAAATAATATTTGTGAGATTTTAGTGACATGAGTACTCTCACACATTACCGGTAGTGGTAGAGATGTCTGTGTTTCTTGAGATGTAATTTGCCAGAAAAGCACCAATCAGATTTTAGAAGTATCTACTCCACATTAGTTTTCAGGTTATATGCTTTCATAATCAATCATACTTTATCTTCACAATAAGTGTGGAAAGCGGAAATTAATATCAACATTGTATGGGTGAGAGAACAGGTTCTGAAAATGCTTGTTCAGTGTCACAGGACTAGGAAGCAAATGAGCTGGAATTCTTACCTGGTGCTACTATAACCAGAGAAACCTCCACAAAGATACTCATCAAAATTTACCCAGTCAGGATGTGAAAGTAGGGAATATAAGAAAGAATATAAGAAATATATCAATATTGTCAATATACGAAAGGGACTGGGGACTTTCCTAGAGGTCCAATGGTTTGGAATCTGCACTTCCATTGCAGGGGCCACAGTTTTGATCCTTGTTGGGGAACTAAGATCCCACATGGCTTGTAGTGAGGCCAAAAAATAAAATAAATAAACAAAAAGAAAAAAAAAAAACATGAAAAAAGCTGGATGCAGGAAGACTTACTTTAATGCTTTACTTATAATACAGAACACTGAAAACCTAAACATTCAATAAAAGCATATGCTTCAGTGATGCTTCTTTATGGCATACTATGCAAACATTATGTAGCCTTTTAAAAAGGCAATTATGACTTTTATATTAACTGACTCATAGAAGCCCATATTGGGGCTTCTCTGGTGGCTCAGCAGTGAAGAATCTGTTTGTTAGTGCAGGAGACTCAGGTTTGATCCCTGGGTTGGGAAGATGCCCTGGAAAAGAAAATGACAACCCATTCCAGTATTCTTGCCTGGAGAATCCCATGGACAGAGGAGCCTGGAGGGCTCCATGTAGTCACAAAAAGAGTCAGGCAAGACTGAGCGACTAAATAAGAAGAAGAAGCCCGTGTTAGAGATATGGTTAAGTGAATACACGTCCCAAAACACAGAGGATGCTTAGAATATAATATGAAGTGAAGGGCAAAATGAATTCTACTGAAACTCTGAGTGTATCTATATAAAATTATGTGCATGCATATATGAAAACCTGGTGAAGAAATTCCAAGACATGGAAAAAAGGTGATATACAATGATAGTGGGCACTTCAAGGAAATTTTCTACTTTTTTTTCCTCTCTTATTTTGTCCCTGCTAAAATAGTGTTTGAACCATGTATTAAAATGTAAAAAGAAGAAAGCAACTGGTAAGCAAGAATGGGTAGCCCAGGTTATTGGGGATAAGGCAGATCTTTTTAAGATGTGTAATTTAATGCACTGAGGATGCAGCAGGAGGCAGATGCCCCCCACGGTAAAGCAACTGGAGATTTGCTATGGATCAAAACTCCAAGATGAGAATAGCAGCACAATTAAGAGAGGAGGCTGGGCCCTGCACAGACCTCATATTTATCATTCTTAAGGTGAGGGGACCTCCCCGACCACACATGTGCAGACAGGTTCCTTGGGGGTCAAAGGGGATTGAGGCCAAGGGGTGTTCTACCCATAGGCTTTTGCAGTAGAATCTATCTTGGCTAACAGATGAGTATGAACATATCTAAGGATCCTGAGATATACCCAATACAACTCTGAATCAGGCAAATCAAAATGATTGGTCAAAGGAAACTGGCAGGAATGCCCCTTAAAGTAATTCAAACTGTCCCAAAGGTGTGACTCAACAGTTCTCCCTCTGAGTCTGCCCACGCGTCTATCCACATGTGCCTGCACACATGCCTGCTCAATCGCTTCAGTCATGTCTCACTCTCTGCGCCACGGACTGTAGCCCGCCAGGCTCCTCTGTCCATGAGATTCTCCAGGCAAGGTTACTGGAGTGGTTGCCGTGTCCTCCTCCAGGGGATCTTTCCAATCCAAGAATCAAACCCACTTCTCCTTCATCTCCTGCATTGGCCGGCATGTTCTTTACCACTAGTGCCACCTGAGAAGTTCCTACCCACACATACTGTTCTCTCTTTCCTCCCAACAAACCTTTTATTTGCTTTATTACTTTCTATCTTTGTGGAACTTCTTTTCTGCAAAGTTGAAGGGCCAGGGCCTTGTCACTGACCACTGGTCTAGGGGCTAGTTTTGATGGTCTCACCACCAAGACTCGGCCTCAGTCTCTGGCTGGGAACACAAGCCCTATTCCAAGACATGGCAGGCTGAGTGAGGCCACCCAAGATCAAGGATAACAGAATCATGACTTAAAGAATACAAGTATCTTTGGGGAACCAGAAAGAATGTGTAAGCACGTCTGCCAAGGTCAATTAGTGGATTACTGGCAATCAGGAATGCAACACAGACATTTTGACCACAATAAATGAATTTTAAAATTGGACAGTTTAAATAATAAAAATGTTTAAAAATGAAAAACAAAGCAACAACTATCTACAAAAGCAAAACTTGGCCAGGGATCAATCATTAAATTGATAATTCATGTTTAAGTAGTATAAGTAATATGTAGCATATCCTATTTATCTGATGACATTTTTATTGCATTTTATATTTAGACTCTTCCAACATTTTTAGCATTCCTAATAATTTTCCACAAGGTATATATGCATTAAGAAGATACAGACAAGATAATGTTATAATTTGCTGAAATGTGTCATTTGTGTGTGTCTGATGTCATTTTTGTCTGCTTTGCTGAAATGTGTCTATTTTGTCTATTCAGAGGCTACTCACCCTACATCTCTTTGTCCTCATTTTGTATCTTTATTAGTTTTATTTCTTCAACTCAAACATTTGGCATCACCTTGTCAGTGTCACCAACAAAACCATTACCATTTGCTTTGGTTCGTGAGAATGAAATAAACAAGCCCACTTCCTCCCTGTCTGAAGTTATGTTTAATGAGAATTGTTGTTGTTGCCCAGTCACTAAGTTATTTCTGACTCTTTGTGACCCCGTGGACTGCAACACGTCAGGCTTCGCTGTCCTTCACTATCTTCCAGAGTTGACTCAAACTCATGTCTAATAAGTTGGTGATGCTATCCAACCATCTCCTCCTCTGTCACCCTCTTCTCTTCCTGCCCTCAATCTTTCCAAGTATCAGGGTCTTTTCCAGTGAGTCAGCTCTTCACATCAGGTGGCCAAAGTATCAGAGCTTCAGCTTTACCGTCAGTCCTTCCAGTGAACAGAGTTGATTTCCTTTAGGATTGACTGGTTTAATCACCTTGCTGTCCAAGGGACTCTTAAGAGTCTTCTCCAGTACCACAGTTTGAAATCAGCAATTTTTCGGTTCTTGAGAATACGACAAGCTAAAAAATAATCTGCTGCTGCTGCTGCAAAGTCACTTCAGTTGTGTCCGACTCCGTGTGACCCCATAGACGGAAGCCCACTAGGCTCCCCCGTCCCTGGGACTCTCCAGGCAAGAACACTGGAGTGGGTTGCCATTTCCTTCTCCAATGTGTGAAAGTGAAGTCGCTCAGTCGTGTCCAACCCATAGCGACCCCACGGACTGCAGCCCACCAGGCTCCTCCATCCATGGGATTTTCTAGGCAAGAGTACTGGAGTGGCTTGCCATTGCCTTCTCTGAAAAATAATCTAGGTGCATTAAAAACATCATTTTAATTTATAGTAGCAGTTACCCTTCACAGGATTCAAAGGGAGTTGGGGCAAAACTTCATTAGAAAAGCAATGGACATACTGGAAAGAAAATCGGGGGGCATTGTTAAAAGCGTGATTAAAAGTTATATTTCCACACTCCGTGCCAGTGGGTACTGAGGGAGGAGGGGGTTGGGAGTGTACAGTGGCTAGACAGACCATTAAATTGGTATTAAACACTTTTCCATATGAAGGAAGTGTCCTCCTGCCAAAAGCCAGGAGCTGAGAGATCCATTTCCATGCAAACGCTGCTGGGAGAGTAGTGGGTAAACTTGGAAAGATTGAGAGGTCATTGGGGTGAGAACCCAGGACGCAGTCACGTCTGGCTCCACTTCCTCGCAGACTCGGGAAACTTGGCACAGAGCAGCAAGATGAAGGGCTTGTATAAACACACAAACCCACTGACTCTTTTTTTCCATAGAATCAACTCAACCAGAAATATATTACAAAAATAGAACAAAACTGGCTTCCATCAGTTTTCACCGCACCAGCCCATAAAGGATTTCTTGTCCCTCGTCCAAAGCAAAGCGGAGCAATGACTGCTCAGGGCCCAGACTTCTCAGCAGTGGTTTCCTCCACTGACCACCGCCTGACCTCTTTGCAGAGTTGAGCTGGAACAAAGACCCCATTGAGTCAAATGCAGCCCATATGCAACAGGAGGGTCTCCCAGACCGACTTCCTCTTCTAAAATCCTCAAAGCGATTCATTTGCAAAAATCTTTCTAATAAGTACCACGTGGGTTCCGAGTTACCCCTGGGATCCTAGTAAACATTTCCTGATGGTGCTCAGACCTTGACCTGTCTGTACTAACCCTAGCTAGGAAAGAGCAGCATCAGTCTTGCAAAGCAACCTTGGGCTGTCTGAAATAAAGTGTATTATAAACCTTCGGAATTCTTTTAAAAATCGGTCCCCAAGCCTCTTCACCTTTACAGTTCTGGTAAATGCATTATGTTTAGTGGGGAAAGGATCATTTTAGAATCTTGGACAGACTTTGATAATCCCGTTGATTATTGGAGAGTGACCCAAAAAACTTATGTAAGCGGTTCTTTATTAGAAAAATGGGAATCTTACCTGCTTCAGAGGGTTGTAAAGAGAATTCTTAATAAATAAGAGAAGGAATTCTAGTGTCTGACACATTGGGGATTCAATAAATCTGAGTGCTTTCTTCTCCCACACAGAATCTGACATAGATTTAACGTGCATGACCAGCACATCCAGTAAGATTAGAAAGTGGTAGGCATTTCATCTTGATATTGTAAATAACAGTCTGAAACCATTATTCATGGGCCAAAAGTTCCTTGCAGAGTAGCATTGTAAAATGTCTTTGGTCTAAGATTACACGATCAACCCAGACCTGTTTTTGGATTAGGTTCTTTCAACATTTTGAAAGGAATTGAGGTTAACACACACACACACACACACACACACACACACACAAAGCCAAAGGGAAACCATCACATGCTAAAACCAGGGTAATACTGAGAAGAGAGAGGCCGAGAGTATCATAAAATCAATGACTTCCGCACCAAGCGTGACTTTCCACATTGAACTCTTCCCAAAATCTGTTGTCTTTTCACAAAAGCCAGAGTGGTTTTTATAGCCACATAAAATCCCTGCCTCTGCCAGGGCACAGCTCAGAGGAAGATAAAGTGTGAATTAAAGAACACACAGACCAGAGCAGAGACACAGCCGAGGGAGGGAGGTCACGTCTGCGTTCAACAGGTCTCTTCTGAAGTGTGCACACTGCCAGCCCCAGGGTCTGCAGAGATCTGTCAAGTTCCTGGCTGAAAAAAAGAGATGCTTAAGCGATGGAGATGCAGACATAGAGAACAAACTTGTGGACACAGTGTGGGAGGGAGAGGGTGGGACGAATTGAGAGAGTATCATAGAAACATGTACTCTACCATATGTAAAACAGATAGCCAGTGGGAATTTGCTGTGTGACTCAGGGAGCTCAACCCACTGCTCTATGACAACCTAGAGGAGTTGGGATGGGGTGGGAGATGGGAGGGAGGTTCAAGAGAGAGGGGACATGTGTATACCTGTGGTTGATTCATGTTGGTGTACAGCAGAAACCAACACAATATTGTAAAGCAATTATCCTCCAAAAATTTGAAAAAAAGAAAGAGAGAGAGACACTTAAAGATTAAGAAAAGTTTGCCTAAGACTATTCACTTAATATGGATAAATCTCAGGCTACTGACATTGGAGAAACTGAGCTGTTCATTTGTTTTTTAACACCAGGAGCTGATCTTGGAATGACAATTGGCAAATGCACTATGGGGAGACAAAAGACATTCCGTAGTTAATGCAGAATTAAAAGCCCTACAGGACAAGATTCAGTCTGGGCCAAAGAAAAAACATTTCTCTCCACCACATCTGGATCAGGAATTTGCCGATTCTCTAGGGAGAAAGGGTTGGGAGCTAATACCAGAACCGTATTTTATGCTATGTGTCATCTTTTGTAAATGTATGCTGCAATTAACTCTTCAAATAAATTGTGTATACAGTTGGGTCCCTAACGAGTGTGCTGTCATTTTCACTTAAATTTTCTGGTATTCCTGCAGAAAGAATTCCTTCAGGAATTGATGAAGATCTTTATCTGAAGTTAACAGGCATAAGAAATCATTTAAGTTAGAGTCCTCTAACTAAATTAGGAGCTGGACACAGACCCTCAGACATATCAAGTTACACCATGGGAACTTGAATTACACTGTCCGCAAAGCCTCAAAATGTCCCCAAGATATAGGACCCTCTTGAGTGAATTATTTTAGGGGATCTTCCCTTAAACATTATTCCAGACATCTTTCTATTACTTGCATTTAGATGGATACAATCATCAACATGATGAAACTGAAATGTATAGACCAGGAGACTGTGGGCCTGTGAGAATGTTAATAGTCACATCTTTAATTGCAGGGAGTTAACCAATATTGGGCTTCCCTGGTAGCTCAGAGGGCACAGAATCTGCCTGGAGAAGGGAACGACTACCCACTCCAGTATTCTTGCCTGGAGAACCCCATGGACAGAGGAGCTTGGCAGGTTACAGTCCACAAAGATGCAAAGAGTCAGACTTGAAGCGACTTAGCATGCATGCGCGCATGTGTAGGCAATATTATACGATATTTCTCTTTCTCAGACTTACTTCACTCAGTATGACGATCTTTAGATCCAAATGATCATACTTTATTTCTTTGTTTATACCAACACTGCCTGCTACTTGGGGTAGTAAGCCAAGTTTCCCAGCACCACACAATTCCAAACGTTGTGGGAAAGGAGTCTTCCCTGATCACTCAGATACACCATGGAATTGAAACTTGTTGGTTCTGATTGGTCCACCGGAAAACAAGTCATTGTAGCCAGGGGAATAGAGGGCACCAATTGGCTTAAGTGGAGGTCACATGTCCCAGGCTTGGGGCTGAATAAGGTACCAGCTTCCAAAAACCAGGACTGAGGTAACAGAGGCATCTGGAACCCTATTTAACAGCCATTATCCATGAAATTAAAAGACACTTACTCCTTGGAAGGAAAGTTATGACCAACCTTGATAGTATATTAAAAAGCAGAGACATTACTTTGCCAAAAAAGGTCCGTCTAGTCAAGGCTATGGTTTTTCCCATGGTCATGTATGGATGTGAGAGTTGGACTGTGAAGAAAGCTGATCGTCGAAGAATTGATGCTTTTGAAGTGTGGTGTTGGAGAAGGCTCTTGAGAGTCCCTTGTACTGCAAGGAGATCCAACCAATCCATTCTAAAGGAGATCAATCCTGAGTGTTCATTGGAAGGACTGATGCTAAAGCTGAAACTCCAATACTTTGGCCACCTCATGCCATGAGCTGACTCACTGGAAAAGACTTTGATGCTGGGAAAGGTTGGGGGCAGGAGGAGAAGGGGACGACAGAGAATGAGATGGCTGGATGGCATCACCGACTCTGTGGACATGAGTTTGAGTGAACTCTGGGAATTGGTGATGGACAGGGAGGCCTGCCGTGCTGTGATTCATGGGGTCGTGGAGAGTCGGACACGACTGAGCGACTGAACTGAACTGAACTGATCCCTGATCTTCCTGAATGAATGAATGAATGAATGATGCTCCTGCAATCTGCTCTATACTCAGCTCCAGCATAATGATGAAAGTGATTGATCAGTATTTCATATCCACTCTTACTCACTTCAGCATGAAGTGAAAAACTGAAGATTTGGAATGCCATCATTGAGGGGTTGCTGAGTAAACCTTTGTTTCCACGTAACAATATTCTTTATGTGGCATATCTATTTCAGATTTCTCTTGAAGCATGAAGAAGTTTTTCCCTGCTTCTCCCTTCACTTTCCAAATGTACAGTCTTAAAGGAAAAAAAAAAATCTACTGCAATAGAACAATGAGATTTATTTCAATTATATTGTTGAGACCCATTGGGTCTTTAGCTTCAGCTTGTTATCTACTTCTCCATCTGGTTTAAGTTTTTATTTTGGCCATGCCCCATGGCATGTGGGGTCCTAGTTCCCTCACCAGGGATGGAACGCTCACCCCCTGCATTGGAAGAGTCTTAACCATTGGACCACCAAGGAAGTCCCTCCATCTGGTTTAATATTTCATCTCATATTAAATTTCTTTGATCTTTCCTATCATCCTAAGCAGATTTTCTAATCAGTAACACCTTCTCTTTTTGCTTAGTCATTAAAGCTATGTCAGTTTTTCTGAATTCAGAGGGTCTTCCCTGTCTCCAAGGACCTATTTAAATCTCCTGAATGAATGACCTCTGCTGTTTCTTTCAGGGTGTTTCTCTGTAGCTTGTCACCTTGACATGCAGTTCCCAACTCTGGAGCATAACTTTTAACAACCATCCTGGTATACCAGAACTCTTAAATAGCATGCGGCAATAGCATCATTCATTGTAAATGCATTCTTTAGGAAAACGATTTCCAGCCCTTATAATGGTTTTCTTTCCAGATATTTTTCCAAGTTTCCTGTTTTGAACTCCCCTTTAGACCTGAAATAATATGTCCCATCAATCTCTTTAGACTTATGTTGAGAAAAAAAAATTTTTGTTTCATCAATATTTGGGACAATTTTTCTTTTTCCTGACAGGTATGATTTCTCAGCCTAATTTTGTCCATCTCAAATATTCCATGTCTCCCTGGACTATTTCATGTTAACCAAGTTACTATACGTCAACTGTTTGCAATCCTACCCTGTTGACACACAATATTTCCTTGATCCATTCCTATTTAATTGATTTCTATGCCCAATATCAGACTTTTTTATACTATAGTAGGCTTCTCAGGTGGCTCAGTGGGTGAAGAGTTTGCCTGCAATGCAGGAGACTCAGGAGATGTGGGTTCGATCCCTATGTCAGGAAGATCCCCTGGAGGAGGGCATGGCAACCCACTCTAGTATTCTTGCCTGGAGAATCCCACGGACAGAGGAGCCTGGTGGGTTACAGTTCATAGGGTCTCAAAGAATCAGGCATGACTGAAACGACTGAGCACCCACATGCAACATTATTCTTAAACTCATAAATTTACTTTATCTCTTTAGAAGAATTATCTTTTTGAAACAAAATTTTAAGGAAAGTGCATGATGTATTTTTTTGAGTACTTACATACCTGGGAATGTCTCTACTTCCATCAGTCATGAACATGAATGATCTTAGATGGATATACTGAAATGTCACAACCTTTTCTTCCTCCTCCAGGTCACCTATAATTGCTCTATTTTATTTCTAATATTATTATTAACTCGAGAAATATGCGGCAGCCTGATTTACATGACTGTGAAACTAACAATCTGTTTCATTTCTGCCTACATGCTTATTTTGCTCTTACTTTGTATTTTAAAAGCATCTTAGTACTTAAAAAATTTTTGTCTCACCTGAACCCAAGAGCGAGTGCTGTCACTTCAGTGACTCTTTGTAACCCTATAGCCCACCAGGCATCCAAGAGAGTCTACCTTTTAACTGAATTGCCTGAAATTCAGGAAACAATGTTCTTTTAGTTTTCATGATTTCTCCTGTATCTTCAGTTATTCTTTGTTTTCATTCCTAAAGTTGCTTATTCTGCATTTTTGTTTCAGCACAGAAATTTAACTGTTTTTATTTCTTTTACTCTTTTTGTAGAAACAGCTATCAATTTTATCCTCTATTTTAAGAAAAAAATTATCCTTTCTATTGCTTTTTAATCTTATTTCCTATTTCTGCTTTCTTTGGGTACCAGCACATGTTCTTCCTTCTATCCTTATGAGTTGAATTTTTATTTTCTTGGATTCAGAAAAAAAGTTCTCCTGTTCTATCTCTGTATATTTATTATCCACCTATTCTTGTATCTCTTCTAGAACTACTGTTGGTAATGCTTTTTCTGTCATTAATACTTATAATTTTTATCTCACAGTTTCCCATGAGATTAATAATGTACTCCGAAATCTGGAAGAATTACAAAGTTTTTTCCCGCTTTGCTTATTTAACTTCTCTCTCTATTAGCTCACTCTTTTAATGCCTCCAACAAATACTTTTTAATGTTACAGAGATAATCTTGGTTTGTGGTCATCCTTACCTCTTCCAGTTAGGCATGTCATCTATTTTCATCTTTTCATTTCAACCTATTACAGTTCTATTTTTTTTTCAGAGAATCTAAATTGGCTTCAATTGTTTTCATGATGCAAAAAGTTTCCAGGGTTTTTGTTTTGAATACTGAAATATATCCCTTTTATTACAACACTCTCACATGTGTAATTGTAACTGTAACTGACCGGTTCTCCTCAAGTCTTGTTCTTGATAGCACTGTCTTTTGATGAAATTTTTAGAATTACTGATTTGTGTTTTGTGCCTTTTCCTAGAATTGAATAATATTGTGGATGGTTTCCTATTATATAATAGTAGTAAGAATACTACTAATAGTAATAATAACAATAAGAAGTTATATTTCAGTTTAAATTTTAGAACCATAGTAGCTAAAAGGATTTGCAGACATTGCTATCTTAAAATCCAAAGGGGTGGTCAGATTTTTCATGAGTAGCATTGCCAAAATTATAAAATACAACAGCACAGTTTACTTAGGAGATTGTTGTGAATTGACTTTGCCTTCATAATGTAAGGGTTGCATTTAAAAAAATAGGTCTTCTAACAGTTCAGAGAAAATCATTGTTCTTCTCTATCTTCCCCTTTATTATTCTACTTTTTGGAGGCAAGTATTTATATATTAGTCATAAGTGCTTCATCACAAAATGTGACATAATTGGCAACTCCTTGAAGACATGGGAACTTTCTCTTGTCTGCAGAGTAATCATTTCTTATAATAAGAAACACATGTGAGGAATTTTTTTTAACTATGTCTAGACTTGGGATCTTTCCCAAGAGAGCCTCCAGGTGTTTATCTAAGCATAACAGGCCAAATTACTACATTTTAGAGACTGGGAAATAGAAATGGCATAACAGAAGTATAAACGTGCCTGGACAGCCTCATAATTCTAAAATGAATTTGGAAACTGGAGAACACTGAATGAAATTAATATGCTGGAACTATGGGTTGAATTTAATGTGAATTTCTATTCATTAATCGTCAATGGATGCAACTTCTCTTGAGTTCTTTTTCACATTCGATTCTGCTTTGTCACTAATAAAATGTAAATTTCCCTAACTTCATGTGAAACATTCACAGTAGACCTGTGATCTCAAGTCATTTCATACCATTGCACTAATTCAATGATAAATTCGCAAGGCTCACTTAGATCCTGATTCAGAAAAACCCCAAGAGGACACAAGGCTCATTCATCAGAGAAAGCTTATTCATAAATCTCTCTTTTCTTCCTTGAATGAACAAATTAAACTCTTCAAGGTTCTCAAAGGAAAATTGGCTGTGATAGTCACTTACCTATTGTCTTCCACCCAAAACCACTCCTCCAGGCTATGTCTTGTGATTCTGGGTCTTGGAGTATATAGTTCTTTGCCAGATGACTTCATTGTAGGTCCTGCCAATATGGAGGATGAGGGGATCTCAGAAGGCATACTGTTTTTCTTTTTTTCTTCTCTGCATTCCATTCTTGCTAGTGTCAACTCCCCAGTAGCAAAAATTGTAGGGACTTCACTGATGGTCCAGTGGCTAAGACTCCAAGCTCCCATTGTAGGGGGCCCGGGTTCCATACCTGGTCAGGGAACTAGATCCAATATTCAGCAACTGAAGATCTGGTATGCCACATGAAGATCTCATATGCTGCAACTAAGACTTGGCACAGCCAAACAAAGAAACTAATGAAAATTTTTTTCCAAGCTTGTACTTCTTTTGTTGTTCAATAGACCAATTGTTGTGTAACCAATCTTCTATATTAAATTCTCTCAGTTGAAATACGTACTAGAGTTTTCACTTTTATGACTAAACCCCAAAAGATACAGCATTAGTAACAGTCCTAGAAAACAGACCTTCAAGGATGGGATATCAGTTTGCAGCTTTTGTGTGTGTGTGTGTGTGTGTGTGTGAGTAAAAATAAGCCTCCAATATCAATTGCAACTTCTACTAGAAGAAGTTTGCTTCCACCTGGTATACAGCATATTCAGTCTTGCCTCGAATTGATTCCAATTCTCCTGACCTCTGCCAGAGGTCCTCAGAGATCTTAATCATCTTGATATTTTACAGACATCACACTGGCCTACTACTAGGATGATATCACACTGCTTGTACCCAATGCACAACAATTATTAATAGCAAGTATTTTAGATGGCTTAAAAAGATACATGCTAGGGCTTCCCTGGTGGCTCAGTAGTAAAGAATCATCCACCTGCCAGTGCAGGAGACATGGGTTCAATCCCTGATCTGAAAAGACCCCAGATGCTGTGTGGAGCAATGAAACCCTTATGACACAACTATTGAGCCTGTGCTCTAGCACCTGGGAGCCACAACTACTGAAACCCCGGTGTTCTAGAGCCCATGATCAGCAACAAGAGAAGCCAGCGCAATGAGAGGCCCATGCACCACGGCTAGAGAGTAGCCCCCACTCAGTGAAACTAAAGAAAAAGCCCACATAGCAAGGAAGACCCAGCGCGGCTGGGGGAAAGAAAAAAAAACTTTTAAAAAGATACATGTAAGCCAGAAGGTAGGAAAGGAAACCCATAAAAATTCAGGTGACTGTCACCGCAATGAAGTTATTCCAAGACTCTCAAAGTGCCTCAAACAAAAATGAATGCCCTATGGAGCCTCTTGCCAAGTGCAGTAAGACAATCACGGGGGAAATTTTTACAAAGCCACACCCTTTATTCTCCAGAATAAATTCCACGGACAGAGGAACCTGGCAGGCTACAGTCCATGGGTTCACAGAGTCCAACAGGACTGAAATGACTTAGCACGAATGCATGCACCTGATTACTAAAATTAATATATGTGCAGTGATCAGAGTTGGACATAATGTTTCAGTGTCTAAAGGCCATGGGGATTATATTGGTACTTGGAACTAAGAAATTTTGGCCTTGTTTCTGGAAAGATGGACATAAAGTAATATCAACAAGGAACACTTCCATGTGCTATATTACAGGATTACTTTGCCAGAGTTTAAAGATTTTTGAAAGGTTTAAAAATATATCGCTACATTTTTAATTTTCATGTCAAAATGGCTATAAATGATAACTTTAAAAAAGATCTATTTGTTAAAAAATTTGCCAAAAGAATCACATTTGTTAAACAAGTGATAGCAATTTGTCTTTTCAGTTGTGAGATAAGCATAGCTCAAGGCAGGAAATGTGACTTATATTCATCCAAGGAACTCAATTAACTTCCCATTCTGTAGCGTCTAGTGCTTCAAATGAATAAATTTCCCAAGATAAGACTCATGTAAAATGAGGCTTGTTACCCAAAATGTGGACAAGGGAAGCCCAGTAATTGCACACCACACTGCAAAACTCAGTCACGGTTACAAATTTTTCTATTATACTCAGAGATGTGTTGGTAGAAGTGCATTAACCAGCTAGCCAAAAAGAAAGTCTTGATTTCTAGAATCTGCCATTGTCCCTGGTATAAATTTTAAACATGGTTCATTTCAAGATACCAAGTTGATGTCACTGGAAAGAAATTTGCACAATTTACTCTCATGAGCCTGAGTCCATCAGCCTCATCATGCTGCTAACTTTAGATAAAATTCACATTCTCGAAAACTGAATTTGCAGTGTTGCAAATAAAACACAGAATTATCATGAAATACAATAATTTTTCTCCATAAGTAGAAAATATTTTATATTAGGAATTGGATGACATTTTATGTTTAACCATTATGAAACATCTTTCTTGCCCCCAAAGTCAGCATATTAGTTTAAAATGTTAATAAGAAATATCTTAAAAACACTAGTAAGACAATCATATATTAATAAGATATCTGTACTTTATAATCCCAGGGACGGGAGAGCCTGGTGGGCTGCCATCTATGGGGTCTCACAGAGTAGGACACAACTGAAGCAACTTAGCAGCAACAGCAGCAGTACTTTTAAAAATTAATGTAGGTATAATTTTGATAACATTCATTTTTTATAATTTCAATAGAAGCAGAGATATTGGAATCATTTTTGTGTTTTGTTTTGAATTTCTCAGTTGCATCTGGCTTTTTGCAACCCTGTGGATGTAGCCTGCTGAGGTCCTCTGTCCATGGGATTTCCCAGCCAAGAATACTGGAGTGGGTTGCCATTTTCTTCTCCAGGGGATCTTCCTGACCCAGGGATTGAACACGTGTCTCCTACTTGGCAGGTGGATTCTTTACCATGGTGCCACCGGAAGCCCATACCTTGTATAAATACTTGTACCAATATTCAGAATAAAGACAAAAACACTGAATTTTCCTGATTTGGTATTCTTCAATTAAGGAAGAAAATTGTCAAGGAAAAAAAATATTTATTGCATTTTGAATCAAGTTCAGCAGGTAAATGAGAGTTAGATTTTTGAGTCTTATGGAATCTATTCTGTGGCCACAGATCCATGAGGGGCTAGGGAGTTATTATATTTGAGACTCCATATGTCTTATGAATGCTTTTCATCCACATATGTTACAAGTTCTTTAGTATCATGTTGAAATCTGTACATTTCTTATGTTAAAAAGTGGTCTTCTTTATTGAAGTTTGAGTACATTAGAAACCACAGCTATGGTCTTTTCAAAGCAAATTTGAAAGCCTCTGTTAATTTTTCAGGAATCAGTTCAAAGTAAGACTCTGAATGGACTTTGCCCAAGGAAGAAAAGGAATTTTGTAAATGTGCTTTCCATATTTTATGTATTTATGCATTCATCTATAGATACATTCATTATCCACATGTTAAATTCGGTCAATAAAAGTTTTTTAATCTCTATGTAAGCTAGACAATGGGCAGGGCTAAGGCTAAAGCTAAGGACCAGAGGGACATGGTCCCTGTTCTCATGTTTCATTAAGGCCAGCCTGAAGGAGAAGTAATAAAAAAAAAATCATTGTCATTGAGGAGCTTATCTAATGGAGGAATTGCAAGACACTAAGAGGATCCCTTTACCATCTTTCAGATGGCAAAGAATCTGCCTGCAATGTGGGAGACTCAAGTTCAGTTGCCGTGTTGGAAGATCCCCTGGAGAAGGGAAAGGCTACCCACTCTAGTATTCTTGCCTGGAGAATTCCACAGACAGAGGAGCCCAGTGGGTTACAGTCCATGGGGTCACAAAGAGTTGCACACGACTAAAGCGATTTAGCATGCAAATTCTTTTTCAGATTATTTCCTAATACAATTTATTAAAAGGTATTGAATATAGTTCCCTATGCTATACAGTTGGACCTTGTTGTTTGCTATTTTATATACAGTGATTTGTAGCTTTTAATCCCAAACTTCAAATTTCCCTCTCCAGCCCTCTTGCCTGTTGGTAAGCATAAGTATGTTGGTTTTTCTTTTGTTTGTTTTGATGTGGACCATTTTTAACATCTTTATTGAATTTGCTACAATATTGCTTCTGCTTTATGCCCTTAGGCATAAGGGATCTTAGCTCCTGCACCAGGAATGGAACTGTACCCCCTGCATTGGAAGGCAAAGTCAAAACCACTGGACCACCTGGGAATTCCCTACAAGTATGTTTTCTATGTCTGTGAGTCTGTGTCTGTTATGTAAATAAGTTCATTTGTATAATTTCTTTAGCTTCCGTATATAAGGGACATACTACTCTCCAATTTGGAACCAGTCTGTTGTTCCATGTCCAGTTGTGTTGCTTCTTGACCAGCATACAGACTTCTCAGGAGGCAGGTCAGGCAGTCTGGTATTCCCTTCTCTTTAAGATTTTCCACAGTTTGTTGTGATTCACACAGTCAAAGGCTTTGGCGTAGTCAATAAAGCAGAAGTAGATGTTTCTCTGGAACTCTCTTCCTTTTTTGATGATCCAATGGATGTTGGCAATTTGATCTCTGGTTCCTCTCCATTTTCTAAATCCAGCCTGAACATCTGGAAATTTACGGTTCATGTACTGTTGAAGCCTGGCTTGGAGAATTTTGAGCATTACTTTGCTAGCATGTGAGATGAGTGTATTCTTTGGCAATGCCTTTCTTTGGGATTAGAATGAAAACTGACCTTTTCCAGTCCTGTGGCCACTGCTGAGTTTTCCAAATTTGCTGGCATATTGAGTGCAGCACTTTCACAGCATCATTTTTCAGGATTTGAAATAGCTCAACTGGAATTCCATCACCTCCACTAGCTTTGTTCATAGTGATGCTTCCTAAACCCCACTTGACTTTGCATTCCAGGATGTCTGACTCTAGGTGAGAGTTAACACCCTCGTGGTTATCTGGGTCATTAAGATCTTTTTTGTACTGTTCTTCTGTATATTGTTGCCACCTCTTCTTAATATCTTCTGCTTCTGTTTGGTCCATACCATTTTTGTCCTTTATTGTGCCCATCTTTGCATGAAATTTTCCCTTGGTATCTCTAATTTTCTTAAAGAGATCTCTAGTCTTTCCCAATCTATTGTTTTCCTCTATTTCTTTGCATTGATCACTGAGGAAATCTTTCTTATCTCTCCTTGCTAGTCTTTGGAACTCTGCATTCAAATGGGTACATAAATAAATCTCCAAATATCAAGCAGAGATTTTTTTAACTGAGAAGAACTCAAATAATTTACAGGTTCTGTAGTCTTTAAAAAGACAATTCACAGTGCATCGCTCCACATGATTTAAATTCTATAGTTTTATGATACTGTGTTTAAATAGCTTTGTAAATCAGAAACATATATATTTATGATAGCGTTTATTTTCATATTATGTCTCCAGAGACTGAGAATGAATAGAATGCTTAAGATAGACAAAAAAGTTTGGGGCAAGCTTTGTTTAGCTACTCCACCTGGCAGAGCAAACCAAGAGCCAAGGTTTTAGAACTTTATGCCAGACCACACTGCCGTCTCCATCCTCTATAACTTCAGATACATTTCAGCATGCTTTTTTTTTTTTTTTTGCCATACAAATGTGACTGTGGTTATGAAGCAAGGTCAACTTTGCTTCAGAGTTGATTTTCTTTTTTCCCCTCTTCCGTCTCTCTCCTTTGCTTTTTCTTGTTCTCGTGAGTGTGTGTGTGTCTGTGTGTTTGCACAGCTCTTCCAAGGCCACAGTGCAAAACCTGAGACAGCCAACATAGTAGTTAAATGTAGGGGGCTTAGTGTTGGCCAGGAGCCCACAGAAAGCTCCCAGTAACCTCAGAGCAGACTCCAAGTCTTTGTCTTTCATGGCTTGTGGCTCCTAATAAATATTTATGAGATTGAACTGCATTGTTCTCCATTGTTATTCATGTAATCTGGTTCCACAAACATTGACTTCCATATATTTGTAAAAATATGCATTTCAGATGGGCAAAGGTAGTTTCTACAGTAAAATAATTTTATTCATGTATTCAAAAAAAGGGGTTATTGAATGTCGACCCTCTGCAGGCACTGATGTTGTAGGCAGTAGAGACAAAGCAATGAACAAAATCAGCAAATCACTCACTCCTTGAAGCTTGATGCTTGCAGAGGGGGCAGAAGATATACAAATAAGCAAAGACATGTATATAAACTATCAGATGGTAGTGCACATGACACTGGTATGTTGAACGAGTACCAATGTCTACTCTCTCTTTCTCTCTTTTTTCTGGTTCAAATATATTCAGAGAGGAATGTGTCATCATCTTGCTCCCAGATGAATATTCCATGGAGTTTGAGACTTGTCTGTTCACATTCAGGAAAAAACAAGCAACAAGCCAACAAATAAAGCCTTTTGATTTCCTGAGGTCACAAATATAATCCCAATTTAGTAGTTAGCATGTCTATTCTTATGCAAGAATCAAAACTCCAGATTTGAATCAGAGTCACCCCTTCTCCGACTGGGACGCCACAGCAACGGCTGGGTGGTGAGTTCCAGAGTTCCTCTCTCTCTATCTACATGGAGTTCTCCAGATCAGAACTTGAGTTTCAGGTCCTCTGATCTGGAGAGAACCGATCTCATCACTCATCCTGAGCCTGGTGAGTGGACAGTTACAGCTGAGTCTGCCTCTCAGGGGGTGTATCTTTAGGTTCATGTTAGATCCTGAGTGAGGGCCCCCGTTGCAGCTCCTGAGTCCTGGAAGAAGTCATGCTTCTGGGGGAGGACTTCAAAAGTCTACTGCTTTCTGCCCCTTCATCCACATCTTCACTGTGAATAGTCACACATCATTTATTCTGATAAAGTCTGCAGGGCAATGTGATCCCAAATCACATAGCTGCATCCTGCCGCCTTGGGCCACCTTGGGATGCTCAGGCAGGAGTCAGTAATTCATTCCCCATACATTATCCTCGCCCCTACCCCGGACACAGGAAGCCCAGAGATTTCTCTATCACTAAGCTTCAGATCAGAAGGCAAGGAGGATTCACAGTGTCTCTACAGGAGAGAAGGGGGAAAAGATCTTCCCCAACCCTCTCTGACACCTTTGAATATTCTTGATATGGCTGAGCCATTTTTCCTATGCATTCGCTTTAGTTTCTCTCCATGGTGTGGGGAAGAGATGATCTGTCTCGCATGCACATTGCCAAAAACCCTTGTACTCTGTTAAAAGTGAGCTGGGAGAAACATGTTCAAGACACAGACAGGACTGGGAAGAAGGACCATCGCAGATGGAGAGGGCGTGGTGGGGAGGGGAGATCATACAGGTAGTCAGACATCTTCTCTGAGAAGATGAAAATTGAGAGGGGACTGAAGTAAGGAATTGAGCCCTGAGGATGTCTCTGGAAAGAATATTCTAGACAAAGGTAACCACGAGGGCAGAAGCCCTGGGGCAGGAGTATCTGGAACACACCAAGAGAAGAGTAGGAGGTCAGGAGGAGGGGCCTAGTGAGAAAGGGACCCAGGAGGCGTGTCACAGAAGTGGCAAGAAGATAGTTCACACCTGACCCAGTAAGTCAGGGCAACAATCTTTGGATTTTATTTGAGTGACAAGAGAGTCCTTATTGCTTTGTTTTAAGTGGCAGGAAAACACAAGAGAGGAACTCTGCCACTATAACTGAGCATAAAACATAATGAAATATAATGAATTCTCCAAGCCACTGGAGTGGGTAAACTTTCCCTTCTCCAAGGGATCTTCCCAACCCAGGGATCGAACCTAGGCCTCCTGCATTGCAGGTGGATTCTTTACCAGCTGAGCCACCAGGGAAGCCCAATGAAATGTAGTATTTCTTGGGACAGCCACTTAGCTGATCAGTTGATGATTAAGACTGTTTTATTTCAGCATCCTTAGCACATGAAAGAGACTGAAGACAGGGTCAATGAATAAATAAATGTTATCTGGTCCAATGCTATCTATTTCATGGATTGCCTTTATATATAATAATATATTAATATAATACAATATATAATAACATAATTATTATATATTATAAATATAAAATATGATACAAATGAACTTATTTAAGAAGCAGAAAGAGACTTACAGACATAGAGAACAAACTTATGGTTACCAAAGGGGGAAAGAGGCCAAGAGGGGTTAATAGGAAGTTTGGGATTAACAGATACAAACTACTGCATATAAACTAGATAAACAACAGGGACCTACTTACTGTATAGCAGAGGGAACTATATTCAGTATCTTCCAATAAACTATAATAGAAAAGAATATGAAGAATATATATATCTGAATCACTTTGCTGTATACCAGAAACTAACACAACACTGTAAGTCAACTGTATTTCATTCATTCATTATTGTTTAAAAGGTCATGTACACACTGCTATATTCAAAATGGTAACCAACAGACTTATTGTACAGTGCATGGCACTCTGCTCAATGTTATGTGCCAGTCTGGATGGGAGGGGAGTCTGGGGGAGAATGGATACCTGTATATGTATGGGTGAGTCCCTTCCCTCTGGGCCTGAAACTACCACGGTGTTGTTAATCGGCTATACTCCAAAATAAAATTGAAAAATTTAAAGTTAAAAAAAAAAAGATGACCTTGAATGGAGACTCATAGTTCTGTTATTTTAGGTTATCTTCTTAAATACCAGTTAATATTGTTCTACAGCCAGGCCCTCTCCCTTCCCCGAACATCTAGGTCCAGATGAGATGAGTCGGAAGTGATCCACGCTGAGTGAGCACAAACTGACAGAGGGGGTACAGCAGAGGGCACAGTCAGAGGCCACGTCCTCCTCGGAGTTGGGATGTGGAGGTGCTAGAAGAGATACAGTCTCGGGGGCCCCAGCCCGGGCTCCTGTGTGGACCAGGCTCCTATGCTGCCCTGGAATCACTGGTCCTTGGTCTGGAAAGCCCAAGACCATCCTGCCTGCTGGCCTCCCCTGAGCCTGGCTCTGAGCACAAGCATTCAGAGATGCCCACCAACCAGTGGCAATCACAGAGGGCCTGCAGGGAGGTGGGGCTGGATATGTGTCCAGGTGGGTGGAGAGGAGAACTCCACAGTGGGAAATTGCTTTCAGGACAGGGAGGAATTCTGTTTCAGCTGCAGCAAGAGGCCAGGAAGGGAGGAAAGGGCTGGCAAGGATGGCAGAGGCATGGCTATAAGTATGCATGTACCTCACCTTAGTCCCAGGAGACAGCAGATGCTAGGTGTGAGCTCATGTCTTCTGTGCTCCCTTAGAAGGTGGTGCAGGGGACAGAGGAGAAATCCAGGGCTTCCAGGCACAATCCTCAACCTTATCGCGTGCCAGGATCACCTGAGAACTTGACTGGGAAAGTGCGTGGTCCCCGGTTCCAATTTCCTGGTTTAAATGGTCTGGGGTGAAAGCTGACCATGGGGATTTGGGGAAGCCTCCCCAAAGGTGCAGTCAGAGTTGAACTGGATAGCTGCCAGCTGATTAGAACTTTGCCTACCAACTGTTGTTGATGTGCTTAAGGTCACATCACTTAATACTCACGGCCAACTGACAGAGTGGCAGGCACAGTGCTATGACCCAGGACACTTTTCAGTTCAGTTCAGTTCAGTTCAGTCATTCAGTCGTGTCTGACTCTTTGCGACCCCATGAATCACAGCACGCCAGGCCTCCCTGTCCATCACCAACTCCCGGAGTTCACCCAAACTCATGTCCATCGAGTCGGTGATGCCATCCAGCCATCTCATTCTCTGTCGTCCCCATCTCCTCCCACCCCCAATCCCTCCCAGCATCAGACTCTTTTCCAGTGAGTCAACTCATCGCATGAGGTGACCAAAGTATTGGAGTTTCAGCTTTAGCATCAGTCCTTCCAATGAACACCCAGGATTGATCTCCTCTAGAATGGACTGGTTGGATCTCCCTGCAGTCCAAGGGACTCTCAAGAGTCTTCTCCAGCACCACAGTTCAAAAGCATCAGTTCTTTCAGGGCCCTACAAAAATGTTATAATTTTATTTTTTCTAATTTATTTGTTTATTTATTGGCTGCGCTGGGTCTTCGTTGCTGCATGTGGGCTTTCTCTAATTGTAGCTAGCTGGGGTTGCTCTCTAGTTGAGATGTGCAGGCTAGTCATGGGAGTGACTTCTCTTGTTACAGAGCACGGGCTCTAAGTACATGGGCTCAGTAGTTGTGGCACATGGGCTTAGTTATGTGGAAACGTCCTGGGCAGGGGTCAAATCCATGTCCCCTGCATTGGCAGGCGGTTTCTTAACCACTGGACCCCTAGAGAAGTCCTATTATTTTTATTTTAATCAGAAGAAAAAAATGAATAAACCCAGCCTGGGTTATAGCCACCTTTAAACCCACACGGTTGCAAATTGTCACTTTTTTTTTTTAATGGAGGAAGGAACTGATGAAAGTATAAATGTCTGGAAGTCCTGGAAAGTCACAGTGCCGCCCCTGCTGGCCTTCACCCTGCAGGTCTGTGAAATGAGTTCATACAGAATCACCCACCCCAACGAGTTGCTATGACGGCATACAGAAACGCCACTTCTGTCTCCAGCAGCGAAATTTGTCTAAAACCAACTTTGGACTTCACTGCCCTCTTATACTATTTCCCCAATCATTGCTTTGAGGTTTTATGAAAATACTTTATTTTTACAGAATCTGTTATCTTCTATGCATTTGTGGGAGACAGAAAGCAAATTCCACACAGGAAAGGCAACCACAGGCTTTGTCCATCACAGATGTTCAACCCGGGCTGGTTGTTTTGAACTGGGTGGGGGGCAGTGGGGCAGAAACTTCAAGACATCGGATCTTTGCCGCACATGTGTTGCTGCAAATCTGTTACACACCGGGGGATGGGAGCGCTTTAGAGATCATCTTCTTGCAGGTCCCAGATTTGTGTGACCATCAAGATCACCAGGGGAACCTCTTGCTATACCAGATCTCCTAAATTAGCATATCTAAGGGCAAGGCTGTATATGCTGAAAATACCCTAAGCATCTGTGTGTCCTCAGTGTGTGTGTGTGTCCCCAGAGGAACAGAAGAATCAGCCAGACTTGTAAATTGCTGCTTTTGAAGGTCTCTTGAGTCAGATATTCTGTTTGCATCCCCAGATGCATTCCCATCCCTCCTCTACCCCACAGGCAGACTCTTAACAACAGCACCCTTAGGTTCACTTGCCCTCTGGGTTCCAGCTGGGTTTGGCCCATGGAGACACTGACAGGAGCGACAGTGCGATGACAACAAGCATTTCTCTGCATGGCCCCATGTCCCACAGAGTCCCTCCATCTCTGGGCACTCTACTTCTGTAGCTCTCTCCAGGTTCTGAGAATACTCCCTCCCCTTGTTCCTCTGTGCGAGTGCTAAGTCACTTCAGTCGCGTCCAATTCTTTGTGGACTGTTGCCCACCAGGCTCCTCTTTCCATAGGATTCTCCAGGCAAGAATACTGGAGTTGCCATGCCCTCCTCCAGGGAATCTTCCCAACCCAAGGATCAAACTGGCACCTCTAACTGTTCTCATTGGCAGGTGGATTCTTTACCACTAGCGCCACCTAGGAAGAAGCCTCTAGGCAGAGAACCCCAGAGTTCTTCACCTTCCCTTGCTTGGCCTCCATCACCTACTCTATCCTTGGAAATAAGCCCTTCATTAAACTCAGCTCAATTGCCTCTGCCTTGTACTCTTCCCTGCTGGGACCCCAAATATTCTCATCCTGTAGTCTAATTTTCTTGCAGGTAATCCTACTATCCTTATATGATCGCCTCCGGGGTCCGGAAACACAATACCACCGTTTATGTTGTGTTATTACAGTATACTCTCTGTGGATTCAAAACAAAAGCAAAAGAAAGCTAACACCGGTGCTTCCCTTTAGGCCGACAGCACTGTATCAGCACCATGATAGCTGAAGACACTGAAGCATCATGAAAGGAAGGTAGCTTGGTCACACTGCCCCAACATGGCAGCTGCACCTGTCGCGGGCCCACATGCTCTTCATTGAGAGAACTCCTCAGCGTACCAGGGAGGAGGCAGCCCTCAGACCTGGCATGAAGAATTTACTTCCATCAGCTGGCCAGTCATGGCTCCTAGACTGTAGCCTTCTCAACTGCACCCCAGCCTTGCTGAGAATTCTGGAAAGGCCCTTAGTGAAATAAATTTTTCCCTGTGATTGATGGGCTTGAAATTCATGCCATGGATCCGGAGGCCGTCGGCTTTTTCTTTTTGTTGTTGCTGAGACAGCACTATAAAACATAATGTATGGCCACATCAGAGTGGGTATTTTCCAGGAAAAATGCTTGCTTCTACTTAAGTTTTATGGGGGACCCCACTTCACATCTCCTTTGGAGCACTCACAAAGCTTTTCTGGTTGATTCTGTCCCAAAGAAATCTATGGGACCAAAAGCCACATCATCTATTCCAACAGATGAAGGGGAGGAGGGGCTCTTTTGAGAGGAAATGGTATACTTTTTGCTTTGTTTTAACACTTTGCGGGCCAGAGAGGAGGGGGAATATGTGTTATGCCTGGAAGTAATTATCTTCCTTTCTGGGAATCATTTATAGACTTGGATATTGAGATGAGATCTGCTGGAACAGAGGATCTTTCCCATTTGGAGAGAGAAACATTGGATCTACAGCCTGCCTGGTTGTTTCTCTCTCGTTATCTAGCTTTTTCTGGGCTTCAGTTACCTCACTGAAATTTGAGATAATGATGTCCACTTAAAGGGAAATTGGAAGGATTATGGTGACTGATAAAAGTCAACATGCTACACAAATGTAAACTATCTTTTACCTTTGTGATCCTTTGGGCCTCATAATTTGAAAATATTTTTATGTTGAGTCTTTTATTCAAGCCCCATAGATTTGGTCCCTTGAGGACATTTCTATTTTTTCTCTGTAAATATACATCCCAGTAACGCTGAGCCTGATGACCAAGTCAATATTTTCACTCAATTCAATCATTTGGGGGTTGAGAGTGAACATGGAACCCAGATTTATGAAAAGACCGCCAGGGTCAGACAGAGTTGGGTTGAGTCTCACCTCTCCTCGGATGGGCTGTGTAATCAAGACCAAGTCTTTTTTCAAAATGTATTAAGATTCTTCCAAGGAATGACAGCAGAGCATGAAACCCAGCATAAGTGGGGGGGAGAAGGGGTCTTTAGGAGTATAGGACTCTGTACTCCTGCATGTAACCTTGTGTGTGACCTTGAGGGGTTCATTTAACTGCTCTGGTTTTCTCATCTTTAAATGAAGGGAGAGCGACTGTTTGTCAAGGCTAGGGGACATAGCACAGGTCTTGGCACAAGGAGAAGCTCAGAAAGCAGAGTTACTGTTCTGTCATTCACAGTCCTTCCCAATATCCTTTGGCTTGGGGATTGCAAGCAACATTGATGGTGCTTTAGCTTATTCCTTGCATTAATCACTATTTATTAATAGAATAAAAGGAGCAATAGATCTAGGTGAAGTGGGAGTGGGATTAACTGTCATTATCTGATGTTGATTATTCTGAAATATTACATGTGCATGCCCAGTCGTGTCCAACTCTTTGTGACTACATGGACTGTAGCCCACCAGGCTCTTCTGCCCATGGGATTTCCCAGTCAAGGATACTGGAATGAGTTGCCATTTCCTCATCTAGGGGATCTTCCTGACCCAGGGATCAAACCAGTGTCTCCTGTTTCTCCTGCACTGACAGGCACATTCTTTACCACTTAGCCATCGAGGAAGCCCATGAACTATTACAGTTGAGTCCAAATTGAGCAGCAGAAAAAAAAAATTATTTTAAAAATGAGTTAGAGTGTAAATAGACTAAACAAACAGAGAAACAAGACAGAATCTCTTTGATCATTATATTCCTAGTGGGCAATGTCAGGTTATCAATATTCAGGGATCAGCCAGCTATGGACCACAGACTAAATCCAGCTCACCACCTGTTTTTATAAATAAAGTTTTATTAGAACACAATCACATTCATTCATTAACCCATTGCCCAGGGCTACTTTCATGCCACATGGTAGAGCTGAGTAGTTGGAACAAAGACCATTTGATCACAGAGGCGCCACAGTAAAAAATTCTCGATCCCTGGTTAATATAGTCTTTGCAGGGTTGATGTGTGTGTGCAAGGTGATAGATGAGAATAAATGTACTTTGTAAAAGGAATAGCACTGCAGAAATACAGGGTTTCCCTGGAGGTTCAGTGATAAAGAACCCACCTGCCAAAGCAGGAGACCAGGTTTCGATCCCTGGGTTGGGAAGATCCCCTGGAGAAGGAAATGGCAACACACTCCAGTATTTTTGCCTGGAGAATCCCATGGATGGAGGAGCCTAGGAGTATAGGACTCTGTACTATAGGGGCTACAGTCCATGGGATCACAAAGAGTCAGACACAACTGAGCAACTAAACCATCACCCAAGGCAGAAATACAAGAGTGGATTAGTCCTTAACACAGACCCACTGTGTTGCTGAGTCTGCTGAAGGCTACTTGAAAAAAAAAAAAAATGAGAAATACACAGGAGGTAATTAAGTGATCAGTCAACACTTTTATTGGGTGCCAATTATGGGCAAAGCACCTTGGTAGCTATCACCTCAACAATGGAGTCTGGCTGGCAAACAGTCATGCCATGGCTGCAGGGTATAAAACAAAAGAAAAAGAAGGAAAACATAGACTTTGTTCAAAAAAAAAAAAACAAACCTTCTCAGTTTCTTCCAGTAGTCCCTCCAGCTCTGATATAGTTAAATTCTCAGCTGTGGTTTCTTAGGGGAAAAAAAAAAAAACCCACTTCTTTAGGAAAGCTGCCAGTCCCTGACATTGGAGCCCTTGGGTTTTGGGGGTAGTGATCAAGAGACCCATATTCTCCTCCATCATGAAAGGTTAAGCCTCCACATTGCACTTTTAGGAGTACACGTTTAATGTTGCTGCTCAGCTGCAGAAATGCTAGGAGCCTTAATAAAGGTATTTAACATGGGCTTATTCAGCCGCCAACACATGCCTCCCTATTGAGATCAGGGCGAATGTTCTGCACACACACAAAAGCCAGACTGTGTGAGCAAGCCAGTCGGCTGCAAGGCTCTTGGCAGATTTCCATCATTGTTATGATGGGCGGAGTGCCACAGGGTGATTTGCTGCGGGGAGGCTGTGGCCAGGGCTTCTGCCCAAAGAGCATCAAATTCTCCCATCTCTAATCACTTGACTGCCGGCCTTTCATCTACAAACCCGGCCCCCACACCGGACTGTCCATCCTGCCAAATTTGAATAACCAGCTCCAGAGCGGCTCCCGTTGCTGGATAAAGCACACCTTCCTCTAAGCGGGGATTCATGTTTCCTCTCTGGGCACAAAGCCATGAGCTGAAGCCTCCTTTCATCCTGAGATAGGGCTGTGCCGACTGATGGTTAGAGCTCCCTTCTGGGTCCCTGACACCACATGCAAATGAGATGGTTAAATTTAGAGAGAGACAATTGTCTTTGTAAAACCTCTTGCATTCTTGTCTCAATGATGACAGTCTTTCATTTTAAAATAATGATCCCCTTCTCTTTAAGGGGGTCCCCTGGTGGCTCAGTGGTAAAGAATCTGCCTGCCAAGCAGGAGATGTGGGTTCGATCCCTGGGGCGGAAGATTTCCTGGAGGAGGAAATGGCAATCCACTCCAGTATTCTTGCCTGGGAAATCCCATGGATAGAGGAGCCTGGCGGGCTACAGTCCATGGGGTCGCAGAGTCAGACACGACTTAGCTTTAAGAGGTCTCCTTTTTCACCCTGGAGGTCTCTCTTTAAGATGAGGGTGGACCTCTGAGGCTACTAACCCACCTTATTATATTCCTGATTATTGTAATAAATCACCTCAGGTTCTGATCTCTGTGGACCCCAAGGGCTCTCATCTCTCTGTCTAGTTCAGATGATGACAACCACTTCCTGCTCATCTTATAAGGACATTATAAAAATGGATGAGATCATGTCTCTGAATAGAGCTCTAGAGGTGGAGCCCAGAGCCTGTTATCACATCCTCTTTTCCTCCATTCTCTCCTGACCTCTTTTTCTCAGCTTTTGGTCACCAAATTTTCTACTGCCGAAGAGAAGAAAGTTCCCCATGGCAATCTCAGAAAGCCCACACCCAGCATCTCCCCTACGTCTTTCCCAGGGGCATGTTCATTATAAACCAAAGATGCACCCCAAAATGGTGCGTAGGAACCAGCACTCATATGTTTACATTAGAATAAAGAATTTTGTTCTTGGAGTGCCAGCAAGCCCATGCATTATTGAAATGTTATATCATGAAATCGAGGCCGTACCAACTTCCTGATGGATAAGCTCCAGATTCTAATATCATTGTGTGCTCACCAGGCCCTTTTAGGTGTGACTTCTCTGTGAAAAATTTTTTTTCCTTTTTTTTTCTTTCTTTAAATATTTCATTTTAATATATCAGTATAATTGCTTTGCAATGTTGTATTAGTTTCTGCTGTGCAACAGAGTGAATCAGCCATATGTATACACATATCCCCTCCCTCTTAAGTGTCCCTCCCACCCTCATCCCACCCTGCTAGGTCATCACAGAGCACTGAGCTGAGTTCCCTGTGCTTCCCAGTAGCTATTTTACACATGGTAGTTTACGTCTGTCAATGTTAATCCCCCAATTCATCCCACCCTCCCCTCCCCCCTGTGTTCACATGTCCATTCTCTATGTGTCCCTATTCCTGCCTTGCAAATAGGTTCATCCGTACCATTTTTCTAGATTGCACATATATTCATTAATATATAGTGTTTGTTTTTCTCTTTCTGACATATTTCACTGTGTATGACAGACTCTAAGTCTCTCCACATCTCTACAAACGACGCGGTTTTGTTCCTTTATATGGCTGAGTAATATTCCACTGTATATGTGTGCCACATCTTCTCTATCCATTCTTCTGTTGATGGACATTCAGGTTGCTTTCTTGTCTTGGATATTGTAACTAGTGCTGCAGTTAACACTGGGGTATATGTGTCTTTCTGAATTATGGTTTGCAAAAAAAAGAAAAGTGAGTGCTCTTTCTCTTCTATCATGATTTTCTCGATATGGCTCAGCCAGTAAAGAATCCGCCTGCCAATGCAGGAGACAGGGAGACACAGTTTCTATCCCTGGGTTAGGAAGATCCTCTGGAGAAGGAAATGGCAACCCACTCCAGTACTCTTGCCTGGGAAATCCCATGGACAGAGGGGCCTGGCAGGCTACAGTGTGGGATCACAAAAGAGTCAGACACGACTGAGGAATTAAGCATGCATGCATACATTGATCTCTATTATTCCCCAAATACTTCTATTTCCCTGCAAAATGTCCCGCTTGTGACACAACTTCTGTTGAAAATGTCTCCTGTGGACCCAGCTTCTTTTGATGTGGATTGAGCAGCACCTCATCTCCCAGCTCACTAGGAAGAGCACCCTGTTGTAGCCGGGCCCCTTGGACTCCCTCCTGTGCAGGCTCATGCCTGTTGTCCTCCTTCTTCGTCTCCTTCTCTCCTGATATCAAAGCCACCTTAGCTAATTTTTTCAAAACTGATCCATATAACTCGGATGTCATCAAGTAAATTTTGCCCTATGTCCTTCGAATCTTGTAGAAGACTCTTGAGAGTCCCTTGGACATCAAGGAGATCAAGCCAGTCAATTCTAAAGGAAATCAACCCTGAATATTCATTGGAAGGACTGTTACTGAAGCTGAAGCTCCAATGCTTTGGTCCCCTGATGCAAAGACCTGACTCATTGGAAAAGACTCTGATTCTGGGAAAGATTGAAGGCAAGAAGATAAGATGGTTAGATAGCATCACTGACTCAATGGACATGAATGTGCGCAAACTCTGGGAATTATTGGAGGACAGGGGAGCCTGGCGTACTGCATGGGGTTGCAAAGAGCTGGACATGACTTAGCGACTGAAAAACAACAACTTGGAATCCTAACCTATTTCACCCCCCAGTGAATCATCCCTTAAGCTTAACAAATATCTTACAAAATGCACATGTGTCTACACTTACACCTAAACTTACATGTACACCTACATCAGGATCTTCTGAAAATTTACAAAGTTGGCTTACGAAAACAAACTAAAGGTGTATTTAAAATTGAAAAGGAGGTACATTTGATGTTGGTAAATATTACTAGATATAGAAATATGTTCTAAAGCAGTAACAATTAAAATTCATGCTAATAAAACAACCACATAGCCCACTGAAACTTTCAATAAATCATATTGAATGAATAAATGAATGTCCATTAATACAGGAGTCCCCAATCTCTGAGACCTAATGGCTGTTGATCTGAGAGGAGCTGATATAATAATAATAGAAATAAAGTGCACGATGAACGTAATGTTCTTGAATCATCCTAAAACCATCCCTCCAGTCCTGATCAGTGGAAAAAACTGTCTTCCATGTAACCGGTCCCTGATCCCAAAAAGGTTGGGGACTGCTGCATTAATGTATGATAGAAAAAGATAGACAAAGGAAACACAGCGAGGGCATTGTTTTATAACCACTAAGACTCAAACCAGGGTAAAATTAGCTCTACATCTCATAGCATGGAAAATAATTTCCAAATATATTCATGCAAAAAAATTAAAATTAAAATATAGAAACTATAAAAAGCAAAATATTTTCAAAACTTAAATTGACCATCAAATATCTAGAATGCAGACAAAAAGTCACAGTTAAAGCTCAATGAATTACATCTATATAAAACTAAAATATTTTATGTAAGAAATGATGAAAAACTAAAAGAACATTAAAATAACTAAATGTAAAACATCATGATAAATATGACAGAGAATATTGTACATATCACAAAAAATAATTTTCATTTATTTATGTATGAGAGAACTTATTTTTCATTCACAAACTGATTATTATTCACCAATTTTTCTCTATTTTTCTTATTAATTTGTAGAAGCTTTTAATATAATATGCATAGTGAATCATTGTCTGCCATATATTTTACAAACGTGTATCATTTTTTCAGTTGTTTTAAAAATTACTTAATGGTTTTACTATGAAATATAAATCAGTCAATCATTTTGATTATAATTTCTGCCTTAGTTCATGCTTAGAAAGACCTTCCCGATGTCATAATTATAGAAATCCACCTATCTTGTTGGAGAAGGAAATGGCAACCCACTCCACTGTTCTTGCCTGGAGAAATTCATGGACAGAGAAGCCTGGAAGGCTGAATTCTGTAGGGTCGCAAAGAGTTGGACACAACTGAAGTGACTGAACACAGCACACCTATCTTGTATTTTGGGGTCTAAATTTCACTTTATTTAATATATTCTTTTTTGTTTTGTTGAAGGTTGAAGAGCGATATTGCTTATTTCTTTCTACAATATTATTATCTGGCATTAGTTTTTGATAAATCTATTTTTGCCCCATAAGTATGCAATTCTTTGCTTAGCACACACTAGATTATAGCAAACACATGCACATAAACAACATACATGCCCTAGTGATGTTTAGGGTCTGATGAATTGATTCCGGTGCCAGTGCCAGTCATTCAGATTGTTTGAAGCTTGGTAATAAATTTTAATACCCTGCAGGGTAAGCCCTGTCTTATCCTGAACATTCTTACACACTTACTTATAAACTTTGGGCTCATTGAGTAAAATTCCTCCTAATATATTTTTTTTAGAATTTGAAAAAGAATTCTGCTAAACTTATGGGTTAAGCTGAGGGAGAATTAAAGAGAATCAGGCACGATTATATGCTGCCTGTGAATATATAACTAGCTCCAGCTTTTCTGGAGTTCAACTTGGCAATATAGATCAAGGACTTTGAAACTATAAACATCCTGAGACCAAGCCATTCTGGTCTTCATCATGGTTCTAAGTAAATAGTTAAAGATGTCCTAAAATAGATGTCTATAAATGTCTTATAATTGGTCACATGAAAATATTAGAAATATTAGAAACACACCAATGTCCAGGGGCAGGATGGATAAACCATGGTGCACCCATATCATGAAATTCAACAGAAATGTACTAAATACCATGAACAGCTGTTCACCCAGAAAGTAAAAGTGTTAGTCACTCAGTCAAGTCCAACTCTTATGACCCTATGGACTGCAGTCCACCAGGCTCCTCTGTCCATGGGATTTCCCAGGCAAGAATATTGGCGTGCATTGCCATTTCCTCCTCCAGGGGATTTTCATGTCTTCTTCAGCAATTTGCTTAACCACTCTGAGCTTCCCTTCCCCATCTGTAAATTGGGCTGATAACAACAATGCTTACCTCAAAGGGTTGTTAAGAGGATTCAAGGGCTAAAATTTGCAACGTCCCTGGAAAGGTGCCTGAACACTCCTTGAGCTTTATCACTGTTCATTCAATAAATGCTCCCTTCTATAAAGACTGACCATCTAGCTTTTCCTAGGCTGATGGAAATTTATAGAATCGATGCTTTTGAACTGTGGTGTTGGAGAAGACTCTTGAGAGTCCCTTATACTGCAAGGAGATCCAACCAGTCCATTCTGGAGGAGATCAATCCTGGATGTTCATTGGAGGGACTGATGCTAAAGCTGAAACTGCAATACTTTGGCCACCTCATGCGACGAGTTGACTCACTGGAAAAGACTCTGATGCTGGGAAAGGTTGGGGGCGGGAGGAGAAGGGGACGACGGAGAATGAGATGGCTGGATGGCATCACCGACTCTGTGGACATGAGTTTGAGTGAACTCCGGGAGTTGGTGATGGACAGGGAGGCCTGGCGTGCTGTGATTCATGGGGTCGCGGAGAGTCGGACACGACTGAGCGACTGAACTGAACTGAACTGAATACTTGACAAGTAACAAAGAGAATTATTTCCAATGAGATAGGATTCGATTTATTATCTTAAGTACAAAAGACAGAACTAGGCATGGTATTGACTTGTGTTGATTCATTTGTCTTTCCATAGGTATTTCCCTTTTTTTTTTCTTTTCTGTTTTTCCTCTTTTTAAACTGTTTGTTTTAAATTGGAATATAGTTGATTAATAATGCTGTGATAGTTTCAGGTGTACCACAAAGTGATTCAATTATACATATATGTGTATCTATTCTTTTTCAAATTCTTTTCCCATTTATGTTGTTGAGCAGAGTTCCCTGTGCTATACAGTAGGTCCTTGTGTTTGTTATCCATTGTAGATACAGCAGAGTGTTCATGTCCATCCCAAACTCCTTAACTATCCTTCTATCATTCCCCTTGGCAACCATAATTTCATTTCATTCTCTAGGCCTATGAGCCTGTTTCTGTTTTATAAATAAGTTCATATGTATCATTTCTTTTTAGATTCCACCTGTAAGCAATAACGTATCATTAGCTATTTCTCTTAGTCTGATTTACTTCACTAAATATAACAATCTGTAGGTCCATCCATGTTTCAGCAGGTATTACTTGAGAGCCCCTGTATCCATCTCTGGGGTTATAACACTGAACAAAACAAACAAAATTTCCTACCCTTGGGATGACATCTTATAGCAGGAATTGAAGGGAGACAATGAACACAGTGACTAAGATAAGCATCCATAATGTGTTAGATGGAGAAAACTGTAAAGAAGAAAAGCAGATCAGGAAAGGGAGAAACGGTCATCCACTTAGATGAGTGTGGCTAGCGAGTGAAAACTGGAGAAGGCAATGGTAAGCCACTCCAGTACTCTTGCCTAGAAAATCCCATGGATGGAGGAGCCTGGTAGGCTGTAGTCCATGGGGTCGCTAAGGGTCGGACACGACTGAGCGACTTCACTTTCACTTTTTACTTTCACACATTGGAGAAGGAAATGGCAACCCACTCCAGTGTTCTTGCCTGGAGAATCCCAGGGACGGGGGAGCCTGGTGGGCTTCCGTCTATGGGGTCACACAGAGTCGGACACAACTGAAGTGACTTAGTAGCAGCAGCGAGTGAAAGGCCAGCTTAGGGAGACAGATCCTTAAGGCAGGTTGTAGCCAACAACCACTTGTACAACTTGCACAGTCAAAGATTCGAAAATCAAGTTCGCCTCTTTCCTAAGCCTCCGATCTCAGGTGAGGCAAGGCAAACACATGAGTGTCTCAACTTTCAGCATATTCCCCAGATAAACACTGAACTTGGAAATTCTTCTATGAACATGGCAACCAGCCCAGGGTAAGCAAACCAAACGGACCACATCTACGTTTGCTGAATTCCATTTTGAAGAGATCTCAGTTAGAAGCTTCTGTGACTGAAAGTTCCCTGCCCAGAGGACAGTTGGCTAAACAATTCATGGGGAAGCAAAAAGAGAGCCTGAAGGAGGGGTTGCAGATAACTTCTCCTCCTGAACTCTGCGTGTGGACGTCTCAGGGTGCTCAGGAAGAGCAACACAAGAAGAGTCCTGCCAAAAGGAGCATGGGTCCCTCCATTGTGCTTTCAGCTTCTCACACTAATAAGAATCAACCATGCTGCTATGATTTGATAGCTTCTAATGTTTCTTCTACAGATCTCTGGGCTTCCCTGATGGCTCAGCTGGTAAAGAGTCCGCCTGCATTACAGGAGACCTGGGTTCAATCCCTGGGTTATGAAGATCCCCTGGAGGAGGGAAAGGCTACCCATTCCAGTATTCTGGCCTGGAGAATTCCATGGACTGGAGAAGTCCATGGGGTCACAAAGAGTCGGACATGACTGAGTGATTTTCACTACAGATCTCTCTGGGATCCCAGTTCTAGAACCTCTGTCACTTGTCATTAAGACTAATTGTTCATGGGAAAGGAGCCTGGCTTCAGAGGGAAAGTTGTGAAGGGCAGGCTGGCTTAGGCTGAACTGGGTGTGTAGCTCTCTTTCCTGGACCTCTGTTCCTGATGGAAGTAGGGAGAGGAAAAAGGGCTCCCTCTGGCATTGCTCTGGGAAGATGCGACACCATGGCTCCCAAAGCAAGAGGAGCTGCCAGCCCGTGGGGGGCCATGGTGACCTAGCCGGTGTCTCTGTGGAACAACCCACAGGCTGAAGCACCCTCAGGAGGCACGCTCAGGGCTACAAATGCTGGGGAGCAGAACACCCTGCCCTCTTTAGACTGTGGCTAAGGAGGGATGCTAACATCAGAGGAGAGGACAGTGGGCTTCTCTCTAGGAAGGGCGAGCAAGGCGGTTCTACCAACTGGACTGTAATGACCTACATTGAATTAATTTCACCTGAACCAGATGTTGTGTCCTAATTTTCCTGCATCAGGGCACAAAATGAGAACAGAAAATATTGAGAATACACACAATTTTTTTTTTAACATAGTCTGCCTTTATTTTAGGTTGTACCTTTAAAACCAGTAACAGGCCACTGCTTCTAGCCAGGTGTGCTGGTCTCAGGCAAGGAAATGTAAGAAGACCTTAAAGGGTGTGCAGACAAAGGCACCATATTGAAAGGCATTGAAACAGACCAAACCCATGTAAGAGATGCAAGCTTCTGTCTTCAGTTGTGTGTGTGAAGTCTGCCATCATACACGAAAATTCAAATTTTGTCCAGTATACCAAAAGAATCCAAAATCCTTGGGACCTCCTCTTGCTCTTAGAGAAGCTGAAATTCCTTATTTTTCTTTATAAATTCTCTCGATGAGATCCCAATTTTCTCTAGATGGCCAAGTGAAGCAAAAGCCAAATAGTACCCGCCCAGAGTCAGGACCTCTCCATGTGCCCTGTACTCCACCTCCTGAGCATCTGCTGGAATGAGTCCTTTCGAAACTCTTAGGGACCCCACAACCAGCACCAATATCAGCCTATCTTGGGTGCTGCCTGGGATGGTTGATTTCATGTGTCAACTTTTCTGAGCCACAGTGTCCAGATATTTTCCCAAGTATTATTCTGCACATTTCTGTAAAGGTATTCTTTGGATGACATTAACATCTGAATCTCTCTCTCGTTGTATATCTGTGTATACACACACAGAGAGATGTAAGTATATACATACACATGCATACATTGGGTTGGCCAAAACACTCATAACATTTTAGGGAAAAACCTCTATGAACCTTTTGGCCAATCCTATATATATATGATGGTGGTGGGTTAGTCATTAAGTCCTCTCTGATTCTTGTGACCCCGTGGACTGTAGCCCTCCAGACTCCTATGTCCATGGGGTTTTCCAGGCAAGAATACTGGAGTTGCCATTTCCTTTTCTTGGTTGTCTTCCTGACCCAGGGATTGAACCAAGGTCTCCTTCATTGCAGGCAGTCTCCTGCATTGCAGGGGGATTCTTTACCAACTGAGCCATCAAGGCAGTTTAAATATACATACACCTATCTTGCTCTTTCTGTTTCTCTGGGGACCCTAATACACTGCACAGGAGTTTTTATAAAAATAATATGCACATGGTGATTAACATACAAACTACTATATATAAAATAGAAAACCAACAGGACCTACTGCATTGGACAGGGAGCAATACTCAATAGTTTCTAATAACTTATAAGGGAAAAAGTTGAAATAATGAGAGATATATACATATGTATAACTGAATCACTTTGTTGTACACTTGAAACTAACACAACATTGTAAATAAACTATTCTTCAATTCAAAAAAAAAGAATGAACACAATACATGAAATAAGAAGAAAAGTATCACTTACCTCTGTTAATGTTTTGGCAGCTGTCTGTGGGCACGTGTTTCAGACAGCTCTCTATGGGCACACGTTCTTCATTCACACTGCCTTGTAAACATCTCTTAAAAGGAATCACTATGTTTTGCTCTTCTAGAACTTGTCTATTGCATTGGACAACATATCATGAACCGTTAACTATGATACATACTATTTTTCATTTAATGGTTCCTGTATACCATTATTTATTGGAGTTCCATTGGGCTTCCCTAGTGACTCAGGTGGTAAAGAACCTGCCTGCCAATGAAGGAGTCACAGTTTCGATCCCTGGGTCAGGAAGATACCCTGGCAAAGGAAATGGCAACCCACACCAATATTCCTGCCTGGAGAATTCCATGGACAGAGGAGCCTGGTGGGCTACAGTCCATGGGGTCACACAAAGTTGGACACAACTGAGCGACTAACACTTTCACAGCTGATTCACTTTGCTGTACAGTGAAAACTAACAAGATCGTAAAGCAACTATAATTCAATAAATTTTTTTAAAAAAAAGAACAGGCTCAAAGCTGGTGTCCAAGCCTCCCTGTCAGGACACTCAGGGATGGCCTCTTAGAGTGGCCGTTGGGAGGCACAGAGGCCTGGCACCTCATGCAGGACTCCAATCTCTACCGGCTTGCACTTCTGTCCTCTGCAGACATGGATTCTAGGTTCTAATAATTTTGCAAATCCAGGCTCAACTCAGCTTGTGGCAGAGTTTATATTTGACTATGCAAATACGAGTTGACTCACTGGAAAAGACTCTGATGCTAGGAGGGATTGCGGGCAGGAGGAGAAGGGGACGACAGAGAATGAGATGGCTGGATGGCATCACCGACTCAATGGACATGAGTTTGAGTGAACTCTGGGAGTTGGTGATGGACAGGGATGCCTAGCGTGCTGTGATTCATGGGGTCGCTAAGAGTCGGACACGACTGAGCGACTGAACTGAACTGAACTGAATGCAAATACTGTCCCCTAGTGGGGATTTAACATAAAACACTGCAAAATCTCCAACTTCCCAGCAGTGTATTTGGAAGAGATCTTGGAATCCAGTTCAGCCTTCTCATCTCATAATTCAGGTAACTGAGGCCCAGATAAGAGAAAGTGAGCATCTCTCGGTCACACATGAAGTGGAACATTTAGGATGAAAACAGAAACTTTCATTTATTGCCACCCTGTAATTTGTAGCAAACGGGCTTCCCTGGTGACTCAGTGGTAAAGAATCTGCCTGCCAATGCAGCAGACATAAGAGATGAGGGTTCAGTCCCTTGGTTGGGAAGATCCCCTGGTGAAGGAAATTGCAACCCACTATTACTGCCTGGAGAATCCCATGGAAAGAGGAGCCCAGTGGGCTATAGTCCATGGGGTCGCAAAGAATGAGGCACAACTGAACAAGTATTTTGTTGTTCAGTGACTAAGTCGTGTCTGACTCTTTGCACCCCATGAACTGCAGCAAGTCAGGATTCCCTGTCCTTCACTATCTCCTGGAGTTTGTGCAAACTCATGTCCATTGAGTCAGTAACACCGTCCTACCATCTCATTCTCTGTCACCTTCTCCTCCTCCTGCCCTCAGTCTTTCCCAGCACCAGGGTCTTTCCCAACAAGCTGGCTCTTCGCATCAGGTGGCGAAAGTATTGGAGCTTCAGCTTCAGCATCCATCCTTCCAATGAATATTCAGCGTTGATTTCCTTTAGGATTGACTGGTTTGATCTCCTTGCTGTCCAAGGGACTCTCAAGAGTTTTCTCAGCACCACAATTCAGAAGTATCAGTTCTTCGGCGCTCACCCTTCTTTATGGTCCAGCTCTCACATCTGTACATGATTACTGGAAAAACCATAGCTTTGACTAGATGGACCTTTGTCAGCAAAGTGATGTCTCTGCCTTTTAGTATGTTGTCTAGGTTTGTTGTAGCTTTTCTTGCAAGGATGCTTCTTTTAATTTTGTGGCTACAGTCACCATCCACAGTGATTTTGGAGCCCAAGAAAATAAAATCTGTCACTGTTTCCACTTTTCCCCCATCTGTTTGTCATGAAGCAATGCGACCAGATGCTATGATCTTAGTTTTTTGAGTATTGAGTCTTAAGCCAACTTTTTCAGTCTCCTCTTTCACCCTCATCAAGAGGCTCTTCAGTTCCTCTTTACTTTCTGCCATTAGACAAGTATGTGGATCCCACTAATTCCATATCTTTTTCTAAACGCTAGAAAGACACAGTGAACTAGGCAGAAATCAGTCTTGATGCTTTTATTCTGTTTGAGGAGACAGGCCATAGAGAGGTAAACAAATGATACCTAGAATAATTTCAGATGCTAATAAGTGAGATGACAAGTTAACAAGAGTCAGTTGATAAAGACTGATGGAGTGCCTCTCACAGTTTCAGAGCAGAGGGCACTTCTCTCTGCTGTGATGTTTCAAATGAAACATGAATGATGAGAAGGAGCCCACAGGTGATAGATTGCAGAAGAGAGTTTTGGGCAAAGGGAGGAGGGAATCTGAAGGGTCCTACCAGGGAGAAGCATGGAGTATTGGAGGAAACCAACAAATTCCAGTGAGGCCTGAGGCCAGAAGGACAGGAAGTGAAATGGAGAGATGGACAGTGACTGGTCACATAGGGTCTTGGAGGCTACGAGGAGGACAGGGGATTCAGTTCTTACCTCACAGGGTGAAGCTCATATGTGAGTTTAATAAAGTTCCAAACAGAATCCCTTCAGTTTGGATTAATAAAAATCATACTGAAAAAAATATTTAAAATAAATAGCAAGATTATGAAAACTAGGAGCTATCTTTCTGACTCAGACAAGAAATTGAGAGTAATAAACGAAAACCAGGGAGCAGAACTTTGCTGATGATCCAACGGCTAAGACTTTGCACTCCACTGCAGGGAACTCGAGTTTGATCCCTGGTCAGGGAACTAGATCCCATATGCCGCAACTAAGTCCTAGCGCAGCCAAACAAATAAATATTTTGAAAAGAAAAACAATGGGTATATTTGGTCACTTTTTTTTTTACTATGGAAAATAGTTGTATGAAGATTCAAACATCTTAAAGAGTGTATCATTATAACATTTTAGACCGCAAAATATGTCTTGACCTTTCCTCTAATGAGAGGCTATGTGATAGTTGCTCAGTAATGTCCAGTTCTTTGCAACCCCATGGGCTGTAGCCCACCAGTCTCTTCTCTCCATGGAATTCTCCTGGCAAGAATACTGGGATGAGTAGCTATTTCCTCCTCCAGGGGATCTCCCCCACCCTACCCCATGTATCAAACCCATGTCTCCTGCGGCTCCAGCACTGGCAGGCAGATTCTTTACCACTAGCTTCACCTAGGAAGTCCAAGTGCTATGTAAATGTTAAAAAAAAAAAAAAAAGTATTCTATTAAATAGCACATGGTAAGTTCAAGCTTTGCTTTTTTGGAACTTGCTGTATTTTTTCAAATGTTTTCTAGTAATGGTTAGTTTAATCCATGGGCGTAGAACCCATGGATGCAAAGGGTCAACTGTACACATATAGATCTGTATTTGACAAGCTGGAGAACCAGGAGTGTAGATAGTTATTTTATATATTATATTACAAAGAGATTCATTATAAGGAATTGATTATTGGTTCTGTTTCTCTGGTTTCCCCAGTCAAGGATAGGATTATAATTTAGGATTACAGTTTATACAGATAGGATTTTACCTTAGGCTTTCAAAATAAAGATTTTTTCAATAAAATATGTGGCAGGATAATATTTTTTAAATATGTATAGATTCCTCCCCACTTGGCCAATATTTCCTTCATTTTTGTGTTTCACCCCCAACCCTTTCTATGCAGGAGCTGATTTATTCTCTGCTCATTATTCCTGAAGGAGAGCATGACAGTAGAAAGAGAGAGAGATAGAAGTAGCTGATATAGGCTTTGATATCAAAGCCATACATCTGGAGAGAAAACAGAGGGCAAGATTAGACAGTCTTTAGAAAAAAAAAAAACCAACCCACGAAGGTAACACTTTCTCCTTTGACCCTATCCTACACACACACACATACACACATGCTTTGACCCGGGACCTGAAAGATGGGGGAACGCCAGGAGGGAAGTAATGGACAGAGGAGCCAGCAGAGGCTGGGGCACAGGCACACTAAGTGTAGCAACTAGGTCACTTGCACAGATTGTCTGACTTGCCCATAAGCAGGGAGCCAGCCTGACCACCAAGTGAGCCCAGAGGCAGCATCTGTTGCCTTTTTGATCAGTGTTCCTCTGACCACAGGTAGCACTTTGCCCATTTAATCAAGCAAGAGGGCTTCCCTGGTGGCTCAGTCGTAAAGAACCTGCCTCCAATGAAGGAGCCACAGAAGACGTGGGTTCAATCCTTGGATCAGGAAGAGCCCCTGGAAGAGGGCATAGCAACCCATTCCAGTATTCTTGCCTGAAGAATCCCGTGGACAGAGGAGCCTGGTGGGCTACAGTCCATACCATAGGGTCGCAAAGAGTAGGACATGACTGAAGTGACTGAGCACAAACACGGTTGAACAAGAAGGATGCCCTTTGAGCCTGACACCTTAAAACCCTGGCATCATCCTAGGACACTTACATGTCTACTGAAGCCTATGACCCTGGTCACGCAGTTCAGTGATGCTAGGGATGATATGCAAAGGACAGATTCAGAGCTGGGTTCAGTTCAGTTCAATCGTTCAGCTGCATCCGACTCTTTGCGACCCCGTGAACCGCAGCACGCCAGGCCTCCCTGTCCATCACCAGCTCCTGGAGTTTACCCAAACTCATGTCCCTTGAGTCAGTGATGCCATCCAACCATCTCATCCTCTGTCATCCCCTTCTCCTCCTGCCTTCAATCTTTCCCAGGATCAGGGTCTTTTCAAATGAGTCAGCTCAAGTGGCCAAAGTATTGTAGTTTCAGCTTCAACATCAGTACTTCCAATGAACACTCAGGACTGATCTCCTTTAGGATGGACTGGTTGGATCTCCTTGCAGTCCAAGGGACTCTCAAGAGTTTTCTCCAACACCACAGTTCAAAAGCATCAATTCTTCAGCACTCAACTTTTTTTATAGTCCAACTCTCACATCCATACACGACTACTGGAAAAACCATAACCTTGACTAGACCACCTTTGTTGACAAAGTACTCTCTCAGCTTTTTATTTTTTATTTTCTTTTGGTTGTCAAATGATCCTTTATTTTTCTTTTTCCTTTGTAGTTCTTAACTAGCTGGGCACTCCACTGCACCACTGTTGATATCATCTATGATGTCATGAGGGTGGCGGCCATCAACATTGCAGCCCACAGACTGGGCGGTCCCCAGGATCTCTTTAATGCTTCCAGAAAGTTCTCTAGCTAGAGATGATGCCGCATCTGCCGGGCAATGTTGACGATCTCATCAAAAGTGATGTTTCCACTGTGCTTAATGTTTTTCTGCTTCTTTCTGTCCCTTGGTGGTTCCTTAAGGGCTTTGATGATCAGGGCAGAAGCAGAAGGGACCACCTCAATCTGAGCTTGTCTGTTCTGAATGGTCAGTTTCACTGTAATCCTCAGACCCTTCCAATCACCAGTTGCCTTGGCTATGTCATCACCGACCTTTTTTGGAGACAGACCCAGGGGGCCGATCTTGGGTGCCAGGGCAGACGTGGCACCGATTTCCCCACCGGTGCACCTCAGGTACACGACTTTGATCTCGTTGGGGTCGAACTTAGGCGGCATGGTGGAGGCAGCTGGTGTCGGATGAACCCGGATTCGGACGACCGAAGAAAGTTGCACCTTTGCCTCCTCCGAGCCGAAAGCCCTGTCTCAGCTTTTTAATATGCTGTCTAGGTTGGTCATAACTTTCCTTCCAAGGAGTAAGTGTCGTTTAATTTCATGGCTGTAATCACCATCTGCAGTGATTTTGGAGCCCAGAAAAATAAAGTCAGACACTGTTTCCACTGTTTCCCCAACTATTTGCCATGAAGTGATGGGACCGGATGCCATGATCTTAGTTTTCTGAATGTTGAGCTTTAAGCCAACTTTTTCACTCTCCTCTTTCACTTTCATCAAGAGGCTCTTTAGTTCTTCTTCACTTTCTGCTATAAGGGTGGTGTCATCTGCATATCTGAGGTTATTGATATTTCTCCCTGCAATCTTGATTCCAGCCTGTGCTTCATCCAGCCCAGCGTTTCTCATGATGTACTCTGCATATAAGTTAAATGAGCAGGGTGACAATATACAGCCTTGATGTACTCCTTTTCCTCTTTGGAACCAGTCTGTTGTTCCATGTCCAGTTCTAACTTGCTTCCTGACCCGCATACAGGTTTCTCAAGAGGCAGGTCAGGTGGTCTGGTATTCCCATCTCTTTCAGAATTTTCCAGTTTATTGTGATCCACACAGTCAAAGGCTTTGGCATAGTCAATGAAGCAGAAATAGATGTTTTTCTGGATCTCTCTTGCTTTCTCCGTGATCCAACGGATGTTGGCAATTTGATCTCTGGTTCCTTTGCCTTTTCTAAAACCAGCTTGAACATCTGGAAGTTCACGGTTCACGTATTACTGAAGCCTGGCTTGGAGAATTTTGAGCATTACTTTACTAGCATGTGAGATGAGTGCTGGATTACTCAAATTCAGTCCAGGGTAAGAAGTAGAGACGAACACCTCTTCTTAGGGTCACAGATGGCTACTCACAGCCTGCTATTCTGTTATTGTTTTTGGCTTAGCTGTCAGTCGCTAAGTCGTGTCTGACTCTTTGCGACCCCATGGACTGCAGCACGCCAGGCTTCCCTGTCCTTCACCATCTCCTGGATTTACTCAAACTCGTGTCCATTGAGTCAGTGATGCCACCCAACCATTTCATCCTTTGTCACCCCCTTCTCCTCCTGCCCTCAATCTTTCCCAGCATCAGGGTCTTTTCCAAAGAGTCAGCTCATCACATCAAGTGGCCAAAGTGTTGGAGCTTCAGCGTCAGTCCTTCCAAAGAATATCCAGGGTTGATTTAATTTAGGATTGACTGGTTTTATCTCCTTGTTATCCAAGGGACTGTTAAGAGTCTCCTCTAGCACAACAGTTCGAAAGCATCAAATCTTGCAAAAAGGCAGCCAAAAGATGATCCTCTTCTTCCCATCAGCAGCAAGCATTTCGCTGAAGTTCTAGAGACATCCACCTTGTTTCTCCAGTGGCCCATGGGTCCATCATTCCCAATCTAAGCTGTGAACTTGAGGCTTTCAAAGGTTGCAGGGTGGTTGGTGCTCCTTCAAACTGGTCCTGTGTGTGTCTGTCATGTAGGAGTTCCCCAAAGTTTGTGGCATACTGAGGTCATTTTACCTTTCTAAGTCCGAGACTGGTTTTCTCCACCTATTTACATATTTCTCTGGTTATTTCAATGAAACTTGGAAGGGACAGACTTTACCCAAGTGGACTAAATTCCTTCTCCTGAAATTTGACTATGAATTGTTTCCCCTTAAAGGAAATTCAGCTGTACATTGAGTTGTCACCTTACCTTCATCATGGTTTGTAAAATGTTTTTGAAGTTTCTGGAATACAAGTGATGGTACAAACCCTTCCTCATCCATGGTCATTTTAAGGCACACATCTATGAATACTTGGCCTTAGATTGCTATGTCTCCATGTTTTCACCAGATTCAAGAGATTTCATTTACAGATTCCAGCTGTACGTTGACAAAGTAGACAGGATCTCTCAACTGGGATAATTTCTGCTGTTTTAAACGTGACTTATAGATGTTCTCTGAAGAATTCTGACACTGACAGAAACTAATAAAACTTTTAAAATAAAATAAAGAAAAGACATTCTCTTGTGCAATGCCAACACATACATCTGTCTGCTTCATTTTCTCCAGTGCTGTGTGGACAGCAAACTAGAATTCATTCCCTCTTTTGTACCTCCTTGAACTCTTTCATTTTCTTTATTGGCACTTTGCATGAGAGAAAATGTGCAGAGTTAAGAAGGCACTTTAGGGTCTTTCTCTCTGCCAAATTTGCTTGCAAATTCTGCTTCTGCTGGAGAATAAAATGGAACACTCTTGACATTGCCAATATTCCTGACTGTAAGATAACTTAAGATATTACTTTCCCACTTAGCAATCCCTGAAAGTTGTTTTCCTCTGTGATTTGAGACAGATCTTTGCCAATTTGGTCTCTCTCTTTTTTTCACTTTTAACATATTTCCATGCCATATACAAATGTCCGTGTGCAAATCATCCTGAAGTATTCATATCCTAAGATAAAGCTCCTTTTCTTTTCCTGTGAGATTGTAAAGCTGAAAGTAAAGTTTAGGGAAAAGAGCAAGAAAACACCAAGCCCAGATGGACTGTTTTCATTTGTCTCTGCTCGCTTAGTATTACAGGGGATGATTTTTGCAGTCTGCCCTGACCACATGGTGAAACTCCTTGTAGGCTGACACTGAGCAAGACATGCAAAAGAAGGATGTGGAGGGTTTTGTTTCCTTTTTTGACTTTTCATTTTATATTGGAGTATAGCTAATTAACAATGTTGTGATAGTTTCAGGTGGACAGAAAAGGGACTCAATTCAACCATACATGTACATGTATCCATTCTCCCCCAAACTCCTCTCCCATCCAGGCTGCCACATAACCTTGAGCAGAGTTCCCTGTGCTATACAGTAGGTCCTTGTTGGTTGCACGCGTGCATGCTAAGTTGCTTCAGTCATGTCCGACTCTGTGAACCTATGGACCAAAACACACCAGGCTTCTCTGTCCATGGGGTTCTCCAGGGAAGACTACCAGAGTGGGTTGTCATGCACTCCTCCAGGGGAACTTCCTGACCCAGGGATCAAACCTTCATCTCCCGCATTGGCAGGCAGATTCTTTACCACTGAGCCACGTGGAAGCCCATCCTATAGTTTCCAAAATTTGTCATTTGTGACTCATTTTAGGGAATGATTTACTGTTGTCAAGAGCTGACCTTAGCCAGGCACTGGGTTCATTGCTTTATATCTGTGACCTCACTTGATGCCCACAGCCCATCCTGCTCCTAAATAGGAACCGTGATTATCCACTTTTTACAAATATGACAAGAAGGAGGCAGATTAGTGGTATGATCATGGCCACACCACCAGTAAGTGATCACTCCCAATGTGTGCTCTTACCATTAAGCTTTTTGTTTTCTTAATGTTGGACTAATATATTTCTTTTAAAGTGCTTTAATTTGTCTCATCTCACTTTAACCTATCAAGCTTTCAGGATTTCATAATCTCTTTTATCTCTCATTTTTACAATCCTTTAAAATTTGTGTCTGTTTGTCCTTTAAATATTTTATATTGTTTATTATTTACCCTTTAATAATTTAATCTCGGCATCATTTTTATGTCCTTTGATGTCTGAGCTTTCATTTCCAGCGGTGAGCACTTTTCCTGGGACAGACAAAAATTCAAATGAATATTTTTTTGAATAATAAGTGAGCTCCTCTCACTTTTGATTTGTTAATTTGCTTTTTGTTTCCTTTTAATTATCTTCTTTTAATTTTTATTATTCACCCTTCGGTAGTTTAACCTTGACATAATTAGATCACTGTAAGTTCTGAGCAAGTGGTTTTATCTCTTGTGATTGTTTTAATTTCTCCATAGACTGTTAATGTTTTAAACTTTTAATATTACTCATCGAGGTCCTGATACAGCATTCTTTTGCCCCGAAGCCCAATTTCCTTATATTTAACTTCTAAATTCTTAAGTTTTGTTTCCCTTAATTTTCAGTTTCTTTCTTTTCCCAAGTTACTATACTGTCTCATTTTTTTATTTACTTATTTTTTAATTAGTTCTATGAAAACACTTTGCTTTATCACATATGCCACAATATGCTTTTATTAATGATAACTCTAAAAAGCAGAGACATTACTTTGCCAACCAAGGTCCAGCTAGTCAAGGCTATGGTTTTTCCCTTGGTCATGTATGGATGTGAGAGTTGGACTGTGAAGAAAGCTGATCGCCAAAGAATTGATGCTTTTGAACTGTGGTGCTGGAGAAGACTCTTGAGAGTCCCTTGGACTGCAAGGAGATCCAACCAGTCCATTCTAGAGGAGATCAATCCTGGGTGTTCATTGGAAGGACTGATGCTAAAGCTGAAACTCCAATACTTTGGCCACCTTATGCGATGAGTTGACTCACTGGAAAAGAGTCTGATGCTGGGAGGGATTGGGGGTGGGAGGAGACGGGGATGACAGAGAATGAGATGGCTGGATGGCATCACCGACTCGATGGACATGAGATTGAGTGAACTCTGGGAGTTGGTGATGGACACGGAGGCCTGGCGTGCTGTGATTCATGGGATCTCAAAGAGTCGGACACGACTGAGTGACTGAACTGAACTGAGTATCAACTAACATTTTTTACTGTATATCAGAAGCTGTTAACTGCCTTTGATAGTATCTCGATATTTACTCATATTTTGTACTTGTTGTTTAGTCACTTCAATCATGTCTGACTCTGCAACCCCATGGACCGTAGCCCACCAGGCTCCTTTGTGCATAGGATTTCCCAGGAAAGAATACTGGAGTGGATTGCCATTTCCTTCTCCAGGGGATCTTCCAGACCCAGGGATCAAACCCGCATCTTCTGCATTGGCAGGTGGATCTTTTTAAAACTGAGCCACCTGGGAAGCCTCTTTCTATTTGATGCCTGTTCAAAAATTTGCCTATTTTTCCTATGAGCAATTTTCTTTTTCTAATTCATCAGTTAAAACTATTTATATATTTTGGATTGTATACATTGTCCCATCACTTTATTAATGGGCCTTTTGTTAAACGCAAATTCTTAATTTAATATACTGAAGTGTATCAGCCTTGTTCTCTGGAGTGTGCGTTGTGTGTCTTGGGTAAGAATTCTTCCCATACGCCAAAGTCATAACCATGTTGTCTTGTACCTTCCTTTAAAAGTTTTATAGCTTTGTCTTCTACATATAAGACTTCATCTATTGAAGAACTATATTTTGACCTCATTCTTTCTCTCATACACTTTATTTCTACTTCACTAATCTCTCTTTCTATGTGATATAAACATTGATGATCCTGAACATAAGATATAAATGAGCCTATACACAAATAAAAATTTTTCAACTTCTGAAGTAGTCATTTGTTTTGAGGATATAAAAGGGCTTTCTTAATACACATACAAGTATACATAATAACATTTCACTTAATTCTTCAGACTATGGAGAATTACCAAAATCTACCCAACCTGCAAGCCACTCCAGTACTCTTGCCTGGAGGATTCCATGGATGGAGGAGCCTGGTGGGCTGCAGTCCATGGGGTAGCTAGGGGTTGGACACGACTGAGCGACTTCACTTTCACACATTGGAGAAGGAAATGGCAACCCACTCCAGTGTTCTTGCCTGGAGAATCCCAGGGATGGGGGAGCCTGGTGGGCTTCCGTCTATGGGGTCACACCGAGTCGGACACGACTGAAGTGACTTAGCAGCACCCAACCTTTTAGTGACCGGAGCTGCATTTTAAAAAATATAACTCTGGGACTTCCCTGGTGGCCCAGTGGTTAAGACTTCATGATTCCAGTGTTTCCACTGCAGTGGGCATAGATTCGATTCCTGATCAGGGAACTAAGATCCCACATGCTGTGTGGCAAGGCCAAAAAAAATTAAAATAACAAATAAGTAACAAAAATATAGCTCTGGCTGAAGTGAGTGAGATCATGGAATTCTGAACGATGTCACTGACAACAGGCAGTCAAGAAGAGAATTTAGCCAGGTCTTATTGGGTGTGAGGTATGCCAGAAAATGCACCAGTATTCAGTTTCAATCTTAGTATAGTATATGCTTAGTGACTGCAAGGAGGGCCAACCAGTCCATCCGAAAGGAGATCAGTCCTGGGTATTCATTGGAAGGACTGATGTTGAAGCTGAAACTCTAATACTTTGGCCACCTCATGTGAAGAGCTGACTCATTGGAAAAGACCCTGATGCTGGGAAAGATTGGGGGCAGGAGGAGAAGGGGATGACAGAGGATGAGATAGCTGGATGGCATCACCGACTCAATGGACATGGGTTTGGGTGGACTCCGGGAGTTGGTGATGGACAGGGAGGCCTGGCGTGCTGCTGTTCATGGGGTCGCAAAGAGTCGGACACGACCAAGAGATTGAACTGATCTGACTGAGTTGACTATTATTTGGGAAAGGAAATGCAATAAACTGAAGCCTGTGTTTTCATATTATGAAAAATAATTTATTTTTTTGCAGTAGGTGTCTACTTTTTATTTTTTGTAAATTGCTTTACAATGGTGTATTAGTTTCCGCTGTACAACAAAGTGAATTGGCTATATGTATATATATATATACTCCCTCCCTCTTGAGCCTAACACCCAACACCCCTGTCCCACTAGGTCATGACCTTCTAGGTCATCGCAGAGCACCGAGCTGAGCTCCCTGTGTTATACAGCAGCTTCCCACTAGCTGTCTATTTTACATATGGTAGTATATATATCGGAGAAGGCAATGGCACCCCACTCCAGTACTCCTGCCTGGAGAATCCCAGGGACGGGGGAGCCTGGTGGGCTGCCGTCTCGGGGGTCGCACAGAGTCGGACACGTCTGAAGTGACTTAGCAGCAGCAGCAGTATATATATGTCAGGGCTACTCTCTCAATTCGTCCCACCTTCTCCTTCCCCTACTGTGTCCACAAGTCCCTTCTCTGTGTCTGCATCTCTATTCTTGCCCTGCAAATAGGTTTTTTGAAATTCTGCAAAATACAAGGAAGAAGAAGAACAAAGAGCAGAAGAAAGAGGAGGCGGGAGCTGTAATTCTAGTGGTCCCATTAAAGTTAAATCTTGTACATACATCATAGTTAGTATGTGTTTTGCTTTCTCACTGTGGGAAGTTCCCATTAGTGCTTAATGAAAGCACTGTAATAGCTGAGGAGAGAATATAACCAGCCTCAGAAAAAGATGTGGGGAAGCCAATACACAGTGAAAGTCTGACCATTAGATTGTTGGTGAGCAGATAGGGGAAGAGACGGTTCCACGGAAACGAGGACAGGAGCAGCCTTGTTGAGCATCAGCCCTTATGAGCAGGAGGGAGAATGATTAAATGCTGCCAAGTGTTGAAGGAGAAATAGCAGCCCCAGAAGATACTGTCCTGTCCTCCATAGTAAGCGATGGTCAGTTTGGAAAGTAGGATGGAGATGAAGCATCCTGTGGAGCTGGAATAACATCCTTCTGGTAAGACTCACCAATATTTTCTGCCTCAAAGCCCCTGAACACCCACCCTCATGGGTGACGCCTGGGGTTCCTGGACTACCTCATTATTTGAGCTTGGTTCTAAATTTCCAAAAATATTGTTCAGTCCTTAAGAAATCAGATGTAGAAACCAAGGTGGGCTCAATATCAGTTATGAGGCAAGACTTACCAAGATTGGATTCTGAGTTAGATGGTGTAGCTTAGATATGTTCATTGAGATCCAGGTCAGAATCACAAAATTGACAGACTTCTTCTAAAACTGTATATAGATAGATAGACAGGTATAGATAATATATATACAGATAGGGGCTTCCCAGGTGGCTCAGTGATAAAGAGTCTGCATGCTAATCAGGAGACACAGCTTCCATCACTGGGTCGGGAAGATCCCCTGGGGACGATCCCCTGGAGAAGGTAATGGCAACCCACTCCAGTATTCTTGCCTGGATGACTCCATGGACAGAGGCGCCCTTGGGTCACAAAAAGTCAGACAAGACTCAGTGACTAAACAGCAACAACATAGGTGTCTATGTGCAGATGCAGATATAGCTTTCTCATTCTGTAGGTTAGCGTTTATGCACACAGAATTTGCTGTCAGATAAATTTGAATTTAAATTCTAAATACTCACTGTTGGCAGGTTGTTTAATTGTATCAGATAAAGAAGGGCATCATAGATGGATCTAATTTACAAGGATGTTGAGGAGATTAAATGCACAGAAAGCAGTAGGAAATAGTGAAGCTCTCAATGGATATAATCTGTGATTAATTTATCAGTATCTTTGAATACCTAATGTGCTAGGCATTTTAACCTACATTTTGTTTGGTCTTTGTAATAACTGTCAAATTATGCCAAATCATTTTAACATTCAGTGAACCAGGCTCAATTTGTTAAATAAATCCGCTTTTATTCAGTTAGGAAATTGGGGGATCACAGTTTAAATCTGGGTCTATTTGATTCAAAAACCATTGGGAATTTTCACTACATGTGGCTGAATTATATTTCAGGTGATCCAGAGAATTTATTTCAAAATGAAGCAGCACCTAGATATGGATTAATTTTATTAAGTGCTGAGTTCAATTTCTGTATGAGTATTGTTTTTCCTACTTTAATAAAAATGTGAGTTTTTAAAGGAAATGTGAAAAATCAGGAATGAAAGGAACAAATTTCATAGATTAATAAACAAGTGAATGGAACTTACTCTTTAAAATATAGTTTCATTATAAAAGCTTTCAAGTATTCAAATGATACAGAGAATGTGTGTGTGTTAATGGCTCAGTTGTGTCCAATAGTTGTTCAGTCATGTCCAACTCTTTGCAACCTCATGGACTGTAGCCCACCAGGCTCCTCTGTCCAAGGAATGCACCAGGCAAGAGGACTGGATTGAGGCACCATTCCCTTCTCCAGGGAATCTTCCTGACCCAAGGGTCAAACCCAGGTCTCCTCAATTTCAGGAGGATTCTTTACCACCTGAGCCTCCAGGGAAGCCCATGATACAGAGAATAGTATTTGACACACGTCAACAAAATATTTTTTAAGCAGCAAAGCATCACTGTTAGAGTTGAACCTTTAATCTTATTGTCCATCTTACCTTTCTTCCCCAGTTGTAATGACCCCATCTTGAAGCTGGTATATATCTTTGTCCAGCTTCTCCTTGTAGAAATAATTGTTTCCTTGACTTTAAATTTCATATAAACTATCAGATTGTACATATTCTACAACTTGCTTTCCTTTGTCCAATATCTGTTATAGTTAATATATGTTTTATATATAATTACAATATATTCATTTTTTACTGTGTTATAATATCCATACAAAATGTAGTATATCTGTACATTTTGCTACAAATTAGCTTGTTCTACTATTGTTCGGCCTTGGAGCTGTTTTCGGATTTTGCATTATGACAGTTATGATGCACACCTGGGCGAGGGTCTCCTTGAATATGTGTCTCTAACTGTGGGGTGCTAGAGTCCTAGTACATTTCCTTCTTCTCGTGAACTGAGTATTTCCTGGATATTGTAACTCTGTTCCAAATTTTAACCCTTATAATGAGAGCCAGTGATGTATATTTTTGTATTCTTTTCCTATGACTTTCTTAATTGGTTTACTTGTTTTTCCCCTACCTCCTAACTCCCTCCCAACTCTGTCAGTGTTCAGTTGCTAAGTCATGTCCTACTCTTTGTGATTAAAAAAGCAATTCTTTTTAGGGACTTGCTCCAACATTATTGAATATTAAATAAGCTATACTTTCCCGCAGTAGACAAAGTGAAGCTACTTCACTGCTTTTTTATGATGACATTTAATAAATATGTAAATTTTGCAGTATCATATAATCTAACTCAATAAGAGAAGAGTACACAGCAGTGACCAGGTGGTCCAGTGTCCCTTTAAAAGATGCTCTCTACTCCATCTTCCCACTGAAGTTGTCCTGTGCTTTGTATTTCCTGGAAAGAACACTCAATCTTGTAAACTTGAGAAACATTGCCATGTTTCCTTTCACCAAGATAGTGACTCTTCAGGTAGTCACATGGAATTTAATCTGGAGGAGAATAAAAATCCCTCCAATGCATTTTCTGTCTGGTGTGTAAGGAAGTCAGAACGTGCACACTTTTTCCTGAGCCTTCACCATCTGTGTGTTGTGAACATAATCTAAGAGGAGAAATCAGGGCAAAGTTACAAGGCTTTTCCTCAAAGTAAATTTTTCTGTCGCAGGTGGTCTGACGACTCTTATTTCCAGCACTGTGAAATAATCTAGTTTTTCCTGAAGCCAGCCAACCAACCTTTTATCCTATTAATATGTACTTTCAACTTTACTAACAAGGATGACTTATACCAAATAAAGCTTTTCAAAAGCAGCAAAATCAATGACTTTCCTTCACTCTGACTCTTGGAGGTTGAAAAACATGGAATCTGATTAATCATGTTCTTACCGCCTGTGTTTCTTGGAAAGCTAGGCAGGGGTGTGTGAGCTTTAAAAATGGTTATTAAGAAGAGCTAGTGCACATTTTCATCTGCATACATAATTTATGCTAATGGCATATATCTTCCGAGGGTATGAACAAAAATCTAGCACATTGAATCGTGTTAGTGGATAGATAAAATCAAGACATTGTGTCCAGGGTATTTTCCTCTCCTGCAATTTCAAATTTGTAATAGAAAACCTGGAATGACTGAACAATGACTGTAAATGTGTGCTACATGGCAGAGATAGCTGCTTTTGCACTTTGTCTGTTATTTGCTAGCATAATCCTCTCTCGATGTGGATTTCTTCCCAAATGACTTCCAAATGAGTATTTAAAGTCACCGTTTACAACTCACCATAAGCTCCCACTTCACTGCAGTCAGGCAATATTAGAGCACTTTATGCACCGGCATTTCTCAAATTCTGTGTGGAAAGAAACAAGTCTTTTTCCAACCAATGCATCACTGACCAATCATCTTGGAAAAGATAACAAAAGTGAATTGTTAGAGAGATGAAATTTAAAAGATACAAAATAGGGACTTCCCTGGTTGGTCCAATGGTTGAGACTTTATTTTCCAATGCTGCAGATCTGGGTTCAATTCATGGTCGGGGAGGGAGCTAAGATCACACATGCCTCATGGCCAAAACACCAAAAACCATAAAAAACAAGCAATATTGTAGCAAAATTCAATAAAGACTTTAAAAATGGTCCACATAAAAAAGTCTTCTAAAAAAAAGGTACAAAATATAATCCTCAGAGATTTGTTTTAATGTTTAAACAGACATAAAATCACTCAGTCTGTCCGATTACTGCAAAAGTTCTAACAATTACTTCCAATTCCTATATTTATCTCACTGCAGGTCAGTGACAAATATTTCAGGAGGGGCTCAAAGCCCTATTTTGAGAAGCACTGCCCTAGATAATGACTGATAAAAGAACACGTGTGACTTTCAAGGTCTACTCTGTTGGGTGATGTTTAGAAAGTTAATAAAAATGTCCCCATCTTTATCTAAACCATGAAAGCTTATAGGAGTTGTTAGTTTGCCCTTGACTCTATTTCCGATGAGCTAGCTGAGATCAGAAAGCCACTAGGTTCAGGATTTTTTTTTTCCAAATCATGTTTAGATAGCCATATGAGAATGTGAATGCATTTCTTTGAGATCTTGTTAAAGAAGCAGAATTTAGGAAAAAAGCTTCCTGAGACTGGGTGTTCTCCAAGTATAAGGTGTTGTTGTTGTTTACTCTCTAAGTCGGGTTCAAATTTTTGTGAATCCGTGGGCTGTAGCCTGCCAAGCTTCTCTGTCCATGGGATGTCCTAGGCAAGAATACTGGAGTGGGTTGCCATTTTCATCTTTCTGAAGATCCCCTGGAGAAGGAAATGGCAACCCACTCCAGTATTCTTGTCTGGGAAATCCCATAGACAGAGGAACCTTGCGGGCTATAGTCCATAAGAGTCGCAGAAGAGTCAGATACAACTTAGTGACTAAACAATAACATATAGGATATTACAGGAGCAGAGAGATGAGCACAGTTCCTATTTTTCTGGGGGGACTGGCAAGCATTAGTGAAGATGATGCATGTCATCTGCCCTTGAAGAGGGAGCCTGCTTCTCTAGCAGATGCGCTAAAGCGCAGCATGGCCCTGACCTGGCCCTCTGATCCCAGCGCCCCTGGCGTCTTTTTCCTTCCTAAATGTGTGCCTCAGTTAGGTGAGGGAGTAAAAATTACATTTCACTCTTTGTTACAAAAATCAGAGAAACAGCCTTTCAAAAGGCTTCTGAGGATTTCAGCACTACAATGGACTGCATCTGATGCTGGGGTGAGAATCTAAACTCAATGCAAAAGGTTAAAAGAAAAAGTGTGCAGCCAAATCCACCCTGGGGGAAAAAAGAAATTGTCTCCTTCAAATTATTAGAAATCAGGCCCTTGAAGTTCAAAAGACATGATTTACTTTTTCCTTTATTGTTCTGTACATTTAAAGTGATGCCTTTCTTCTCCTGGCATTTGGGGAAAGTCCTTGGGAAGGCAAATGAGCAGATAAAAGGATTCTCTCAGCCTCTTTCTCTCCAGTCTCAGAGATGAATTTGCCTGAACTGGATACTCAAGTGATGTGTTTTCACTCCCATCACTTGCAAAATATAAAGTAAGCAATTGAAAATATTTAAAGAATTTAAAGCAAAAAATAAGACAAAAATATATATTAATACCATGAACTAAAATACAAACCAAAGGGAACCACGAAACACATAACTCATATGAAGTCATATAAAAGGAAATACAACAGATATCAGCATATGAATACATTTAAATATAATTATACATGACATGTATACATGCCCGGCGGCGCAGACGCGACGCGAGAGACGCCGGCCCCGGCGGCGCAGACGCGACGCGAGAGACGCCGGCCCCGGCGGCGCAGACGCGACGCGAGAGACGCCGGCCCCGGCGGCGCAGACGCGACGCGAGAGACGCCGGCCCCGGCGGCGCAGACGCGACGCGAGAGACGCCGGCCCCGGCGGCGCAGACGCGACGCGAGAGACGCCGGCCCCGGCGGCGCAGACGCGACGCGAGAGACGCCGGCCCCGGCGCAACGAGCCACGCAAAGAGGTGCGGCCGTGAGGAGCTACCCCACGCCTGAGGCCAGGGCCGGCGGCCGAGAGGAGCTACCCCACGTCCAACAGGCGGTGGCTGCGCAGGCGCAGGAGGGCCGAGAGGAGCTACTCCGCATTCAAGGTCAGGAGGGGCGGCCTCGAGGAGATACCCCTCACCCAAGGTAAGGTACAGCGGCTGCACTTTGCTGGAGCGGCTGTGAAGAGATTTTCCACTACCGAGGTAAGAGAAACCCAAATAAGACGGTAGGTATTGCTAGGGGGCACCAGAGGGCGGACAGACTGATATCATAATCACAGGAAACTAGCCAATCTGATCACATGGACCACAGCCGAATGTGGTCCTCTGGAGAAGGGAATGGCAAACCACTTCAGTATACTTGCCTTGAGAACCCCATGAACAGTAACAAAGGGCAAAATGATAGGATACTGAATGAGGAATTCCCCAGGTCAGTAGGTGCCCAGTATGCTACTGGAGCTCAGTGGAGAAATAACTATAGAAGGAATAAAGGGATGGAGCAAAAGCAAAACCAGAACCCAGTTGTGGACGTGACCAGTGATAGAAGCAAGGTCCGGTGCTGTAAAGAGCAGTATTGCATAGGAACCTGGAATGTTAGGTCCATGAATCAAGGCAAATTGGAAGTGGTCAAACAGGAGATGGCAAGAGTGAACATAGACATTCTAGGAATCAGTGAACTAAAATGGACTGGAATGGGTGAATTTAACTCAGACGACCATTATATCTACTACTGTGGGCAGGAATCCCTTAGAAGAAATGGAGTAGCCATCATGGTCAACAAAAGAATCCGAAATGCAGTACTTGGATGCAATCTTAAAAATGACAGGATGATTTCTGTTCGTTTCCAAGGCAAACCATTCAATATTACAGTAATCCAGGCCTATGCCCCAACGAGTAATGCTGAAGAAGCCGAAGTTAATCGGTTCTATGAAGACCTACAAGACCTTTTAGAACTAACACCCAAAAAAGATGTCCTTTTCATTCTAGGGGACCGGAATGCAAAAGTAGGAAGTCAAGAAACACCTGGAGTAACTGGCAAATTTGGCCTTGGAGCACGGAATGAAGCAGGGCAAAGGCTAATAGAGTTTTGTCAAGAGAATGCACTGGTCATAGCAAACACCCTCTTCCAACAACACAAGAGAAGACTCTACACATGGACATCACCAGATGGTCAACACCGAAATCAGATTGATTATATTCTTTGCAACCAAAGATGGAGAAGCTGTATACAGTTAGCGAAAACAAGACCAGGAGCTGACTGTGGCTCAGATCATGAACTCCTTATTGCGAAGTTCAGACTTAAATTGAAGAAAGTAGGGAAAACCACTAGACCATTCAGATATGACCTCAATCAAATTCCTTATGATTATACAGTGGAAGTGAGAAATAGATTTAAGGGACTAGATCTGATTGATAGAGTGCCTGATGAACTCTGGACGGAGGTTCGTGACATTGTACAGGAGACAGGGACCAAGACCATCCCCATGGAAAAGAAATGCAAAAGAGCGAAATGGCTGTCTGAGGAGGCCTTACAAATAGCTGTGAAAAGAAGAGAGGCGAAAAGCAAAGGAGAAAAGGAAAGATATAAGCATCTGAATGCAGAGTTCCAAAGAACAGCAAGGAGAGATAAGAAAGCCTTCCTCAGTGATCAATGCAAAGAAATAGAGGAAAACAACAGAATAGGAAAAACAAGAGAGCTCTTCAAGAAAATTAGAGATTCCAAGGGAACATTTCATGCAAAGATGGGCTCGATAAAGGACAGAAATGGTATGGACCTAACAGAAGCAGAAGATATTAAAAAGAGGTGGCAGGAATACACAGAAGAACTGTACAAAAAAGATCTTCACGACCAAGATAGTCACGATAACGTGATCACTGACCTAGAGCCAGACATCTTGGAATGTGAAGTCAAGTGGGCCTTAGAAAGCATCACTACGAACAAAGCTAGTGGAGGTGATGGAATTCCAGTTGAGCTATTTCAAGTCTTGAAAGATGATGCTGTGAAAGTGCTGCACTCAATATGCCAGCAGATTTGGAAAACTCAGCAGTGGCCACAGGACTGGAAGAGGTCAGTCTTCATTCCAATCCCAAAGAAAGGCAATGCCAAAGAATGCTCAAACTACCGCACAATTGCACTCATCTCACACGCTAGTAAAGTCATGCTCAAAATTCTCCAAGCCAGGCTTCAGCAGTATGTAAACCGTGAACTCCCAGATGTTCAAGCAGGTTTTAGAAAAGGCAGAGGCACCAGAGATCAAATTGCCAACATCCGCTGGATCATGGAGAAAGCAAGAGAGTTTCAGAAAAACTTCTATTTCTGCTTTATTGACTATGCCAAAGCCTTTGACTGTGTGGATCACAATAAACTGTGGAACATTCTGAAAGAGATGGGAATCCCAGACCACCTGACCTGCCTCTTGAGAAACCTGTATGCAGGTCAGGAAGCAACTGTTAGAACTGGACATAGAACAACAGACTGGTTCCAAATAGGAAAAGGTGTACGTCAAGGTTGTATATTGTCACCTTGCTTATTTAACTTATATGCAGAGTACATCATGAGGAACGCTGGGCTGGAAGAAGCACAAGCTGGAATCAAGATTGCCGGGAGAAATATCAATAACCTCAGATATGCAGATGACACTACCCTTATGGCAGAAAGTGAAGAGGAACTCAAAAGCCTCTTGATGAAAGTGAAAGAGGAGAGTGAAAAGATTGGCTTGAAGCTCAACATTCAGAAAACAAAGATCATGGCATCTGGTCCCATCACTTCATGGGAAATAGATGGAAAAACAGTGGAAACAGTGTCAGACTTCGTTTTTTTGGGCTCCAAAATCACTGCAGATGCTGATTGCAGCCATGAAATTAAAAGACACTTGCTCCTTGGAAGGAAAGTTATGACCAACCTTGATAGTATATTAAAAAGCAGAGACATTACTTTGCCAACCAAGGTCCGTCTAGTCAAGGCAATGGTTTTTCCCGTGGTCATGTATGGATGTGAGAGTTGGACTGTGAAGAAGGCTGACCGCCGAAGAATCGATGCTTTTGAACTGTGGTGTTGGAGAAGACTCTTGAGAGTCCCTTATACTGCAAGGAGATCCAACCAGTCCATTCTGGAGGAGATCAATCCTGGATGTTCATTGGAGGGACTGATGCTAAAGCTGAAACTGCAATACTTTGGCCACCTCATGCGACGAGTTGACTCACTGGAAAAGACTCTGATGCTGGGAAAGGTTGGGGGCGGGAGGAGAAGGGGACGACGGAGAATGAGATGGCTGGATGGCATCACCGACTCTGTGGACATGAGTTTGAGTGAACTCCGGGAGTTGGTGATGGACAGGGAGGCCTGGCGTGCTGTGATTCATGGGGTCGCGGAGAGTCGGACACGACTGAGCGACTGAACTGAACTGATACATGACATGTTCGCATATGCATAAATAGAAAATCCACTGTAATCCAAAGTGTTAACAGTGCCTATTTCTGTGGAATATAAACAAAAAGAAAAATAGAAGAGCATTCATTTTTAACTGTATCTAGTATCATATTATCTGAGTTTAAAAGCATGGCTTACATCTTCAGGTTAAGTAATTATTTAAAATATGAACACTTAGTGTAAGCTTTTAAATAGTTCTATATTTGTTTTTAGTGGATCTTTGCTCTTTGTTTTTGTTTTAGAAATATTGCTTTATTTGAGAAACTTACTTCCAAATTACTTTTATGTGTTTTAAAACCTCTCAAAGACAACCTAAGAAGGATGTTCTGTCCCTTACATTCGTATAAGTGGATAGAGATGGAATCTGAAAGATTAACCATTTAACCAAAATAAAAGGGAATATGCATGAAATTTTATTAAATTCCTTACCTGCCTCCAGCAATTCAGTGAAAGTGGGGGAGCCAGAAAAACTAGATAAAAACTAGAATTAAATTTTTTCATTGCAAATCTGATTATAATTGAGTAGAGACCTAATATACATATATATCTACCTAACCAAACTTTTCAAAAGATATTAGAAAAACAAGTGTAAATAGATGAAAACATTTGTATAAAAGACAACGTCATAGACTGTGTGAAAAATGTAAACCTAAGTTTATCCTATTTAAAAAAAGAATGTTTAAAAATAAGGGAAACAAATGGATTTGTATTAGACAGATGAGCATTACATTTGAAAATAAAGATGAAAAGTTTAATGATATAAATGAAGTAATTTATTGGAAAGAGACCAATTGAAATGAGAAACTATTTATTGTCATAAACTTTTATGCAATGAATAATATATCCTCAAAGTAAATAAAGCAATTTTTAAATTTTTTATTTAAACATTCACAGCAAAATGTGATGCTTTGATTTTATTTTTCTTCCTGAAAAAAAAAAATTCCCAAAAGTATGTTTCTATCATGACACTTGCATGCTATTTGTATATTTATACCCTGGAATGTTTTGTCGTTTCCGCCTCTGGTCCTTAAATGTGTGTAGTCTTATATCCTCCCCCTGTGTTTTCCTCAGAAACAGGTGAATGGATTCTTACTGGATCACTTGAACACAGCTGAAGCTCTCTATAGATAACCAGACCCTATCCCATCTGACCAGACCAGGACTTCCCTAGAGGTCCAGTGGTTAAGACTCTGCTCGATCCCTGGTCAGGGAACTAAAATCCCACATGCTGCAGAGCGAGACCAGAAAAAAAACAGATTCTGTTCACATTTGACTGGCCTTGAGGGAGGAGATGGACCGGGAGCCCCTGGGAACGCCTGTAATAGCCCTTCTCTTGGGCAGTTTCCCCTCACTTCTGGCCTGTGCTTTGTGCTCTGCCTGATATGGCAGGGCTTCCTTCCTGGTGCAGGAATAGTCTCACACTATCTTGGACTTTTTATACAAGCTATCAAACTGCCACAGAAAAGGAGTCTCTTTGAGAGCCATTCTCTAGAGTCATTGTGGTGGCTTTAGCTAGTTCTATGATCATCTGCAGTCAGAGTCCTCAGACCCAACTCATAATAACAAATGAAAATGAATCAAAGTACAAGGCAAAACTTCACAGAGTTTAAAAATCATACAGAATTTAGAGGGGACATTTTTAAGCCTTTTACTGGAGGACATGAAAGATCTAGGGAAAAAAAGAAAATATTTTATATATGGAAAGACACACCATATTATTATATGCAGAAAGTCAACATCCTTAATCAATTATTGTTCTTCTAAAAAATAATATATTTGTTTAATGCAACTCCTGTCATATTTCCAGCTATTTTGGGGGGAGATGGGGATGGGAATGGGGGTGGAGGCAAAAATGTAGGAAGGTTGGATACAAAAGTATTTTTTAAAGCAAAAAATTATGGCATTTTCTCAAAGCAACAAAAACACAGTATTGTAAAGCAATTATCCTTCAATTAAAAATAAATTTTTAAAAAGGAAAAAATAGAAAATTTAAAGGAATTTAGAAAGTTTTCATAAACAAACATAAATTTAAAATATAAAATAAAATTTATACAGAGTGAAGTAAGCCAGAAAGAAAAACACCAATACAGTATACTAACACATATATATGGAATCTAGAAAGATGCAAATGATAACCTTGTATGCTGCTGCTGCTGCTGCTGCTAAGTCACTTCAGTCGTGTCCGACTCTGTGTGACCCCATAGACGGAAGCCCACCAGGCTCCCCCGTCCCTGGGATTCTCCAGGCAAGAACACTGGAGTGGGTTGCCATAAGCAAAAGAGACACAGATGTATAGAACAGTCTTTGGGACTCTATGGGAGAGGGTGAGGGTGGGATGATTTGGGAGAATGGCATTGAAACACGTATGTTGTCATATGTGAAATGAATCACTAGTTCAGGGTCAATGCATGTTATAGGATGCTCGGGGCTGGCATGCGGGGATGACCCAGAGGGAGGATAAAAGGAGGAGGGAGGTGGGAGGGGGGTTCAGGAGGGGGAACTTATGTAAACCCAGGGCAAATTCATATCAATGTATGGCAAAACCAACCAATATAATATTGTAAAATAATTTGCCTCCAATAAAAAATAAATTAATTACATAAAAAAAAATTGAGGGTAAGGCCAGCCATATAATACTAATAAAAAAAGAATTCAAGAGAAAAGGCACTGAATGGAACAAGAAGGTGATATTAATTTTCTAAGACAAACTTGGAAATGAAGGTATAATATTTATGACTCTTTGAATTAAATAAAATCATTCTCGTGTCTTACCCTCCTGAAGATTACTCTCCATCCTGACTGGAGTTGTGGATGTCTCTCAAATTCCCATCATGGGAACACGGGTAAGCTTTGGACCTGATACCTCAGATGACTAATTATAACCCGTGTGCATGTGTGGCTCTTATTGATTTATATCCAAGTGTTGGAGAGGACTTTTATTTCCCCCTCCAGATAATGACAACAGGTGTCAAAGTATATGTTTTTTTTTTTTTAATGTGATTGTCCTGTCATTGTTGTTTAGCTGCTAAGTCGTGTCCAATTTCTTTGAGATCCCATAGACTTTAGCCCTCTCCTCTGTCCATGGGATTCGTCAGCAAGAATACTAGAGTGGGTTGTCATTTCCTTCTCCAGGAGATCTTCTGGACCCAGGGATTGAACCTGCATCTCCTGTGTTGGCAGGTTGATTCTTTACCACTGAGCCACCTGGGAAGCCTCAAGGTTGCCCTAGATGGAATCAGTCAATCAATTTTTGAATAGTGTAAGCCAGGCTTCACATCCTCTGCGTTATTTTTCTGAATAAGAAGAAAGATGGTAATAGGGAAGAATTGTTGGGTCTGCAGTTCACTTCCAATGAGGTGACACTCTTAGCTAGTTATATCAGAATACCACTGAGATGAGTCGGAAGGAATCAAAGAAAGAAACAAAGAATTATATTAGATTCATGTTGGGGTGGACAGGGGATGGAGGCAGCTGGATTGTCTTGCAGAAGACATACATTGCTTTCAGGAATTGCCACAAACATAATCCTCTTTTACATCATTGAAACATGTTCAGACCTTAGTTATTGCAGATGTATTTTACAACAGTAGCAGAAACTGCTACAGGAAATAAAAACCTTGAAAAGAGAATTTAAAAAGCCATATCTAGGTTAGGTGAGCATTTCATTTTCAGCACAAAAAGAAAATCCAGAACAGTGAAAGAAGCCTGCTGGCTTTTTCATCTTTTCTACCGCATTGATTCAAGCATCTCTGAGAGTTATTTCAAGAACTATTTTCACACATTCACTGATTTTTGTTTCTTTTTTTAAGCTTTCTGGAAGCAAAATCCAAGCTGTCAGTTGCAGCCATGGAGATAAACAGAGATCTGAAAGCTATCATTTTGAAGTCTTCTTCTCTTTTAACTATTCGTAATAGGATGAAGCTACCCTGGCTGCCTAAGAGGTCACCTGGAGAGTTTTTCAAAAACCCCAGATGCTCAGAAAACATTCAAGGCCAATTAAATCTGAACCTTTGAGGTGTGCATGAGGCATGGTAGGAGTAGACACCTCCTGGTAGCAACATTCACTTGGGACCCAGATTCAGGGATATTTTCTAGGTCATCTTATTAAGCCTTTCTGCTGGAATAGCTTTCACTTCTCTCACAAATATTATCTCATTTAATCCCCACCACAAGCTGTGCAGTAGGTCATACTCCTCAGTTTTACAAATGAGGAGATTAAAGTTCAAATGAACTTGTAAGCATCAGACTCAAGCGTGTAACCCAGTGACCTAAATCTAAGGGAAAACTAAATCTTCCTGACCTCTCCCTAGTGACTTTATTCTCACGATCCTGGCCTCCCAAGTGTCTCAGCGGTAAAGAATCTTCCTGCATGCCGAAGGCTCGAGTTTGATCCTGAAGTCAGGAAGATCCCCTGAAGAAGGCAATGGCAACCCACTCCAGTATGCTTGCCTGGAAAATCCCATGGACAGAGAAACCTGGTGGGTTACAGTCCATGGAGTCACAAGAGTCAGATATGACTTAGCAACTAAACCACCACCACCGCCACACACTGCTGGTGGGAATGTAATACGGTGGAGTTGCTTAAAAACCAAGTGAGGCAGTTCTTCAAATGGTTAAATACAGAGGTCTAGGGACATTCCTGGTGGTCCAGTGTTTAAGACTTCGCCTTCCAATTAAGGGGTTGTGGGTTTGATCCCTGGTCAGGGAGCTGAGATCCCACATGCCTCAGTGCTAAAAGTCCAGAACAGGAGGCAACAGACACAATATTGTAACGAGTTCAATGAAGACTTTAAAATGGTCCACACCAAAAAATAAAAATCTTTAAAAATAAATAAATGTAGAGTTCCATATGATCCAGCATTTCTACACTTTAGCTCCTACCTAAGAGAAATGTAAATATATATGTATGCAGAAACTTGCATGCAAATGTTTATAGCAGCATTATTTCTAATATCCCTCAAAGTGGAAACAACCCAAATGCCCATCACCTCATGAATGGATAAGTACAATGTGGTATGTCCTTACATTGCAATGTTACTCAGTCACAGAAAGAAATCAATTTGTAATATACACTATTCCTTGAAAATGGTACATGAAGTGAAAGAAGCCAGATACCAAAGTCACATACTGTATGATTCCTTTTATATCCAGGAATATCCAGAAGAGGCAAATCCACAAGTACAGAAGGTGGATTAGTAATTGCCAGGAGCTGGGGAAAATGAGAAGCAGGGAGTGACCGCTAATGGGTATGGCTGCCCAGGTGGTTCAGTGGTAAAGAACCCGTCCGCCAATGCAGGAGGCACAGGAGACTCAGGTTAGATCCCTGGGTGGGGAAGATTCCCTGGAGAAAGGAACGACAACCCACTCCAGTATTCTTGCCTGGAGAATCCCATGGACAGAGGAGGCTGGTGGCAGGCTAAAGTCCATGGGGTCATAAAAAGTCGGACGTGACTGAGCACACACAGTACACTAACAGATGTAGGGTTTCTTTGGGGGAAAATGTTCTGGAATTCGTGATACTGGCCTGAACAACTTTGAAATGATACTAAAAACCACTGACTTGTACACTTTAAATAGATTGTTTTTATGCCATCTGTATTATTTCTCAATTTTTATAAAAGGAAACAATTTGTGTTGAGCAGAAGTATACAAACAAAAAAATCCTATTTAAATAAAATTTAAAAGACAAAGCTAAACTATAGGGTCAAGGAATACATATGTAGGTAATAAAGCCGTAACAAAACTATTTTAAGTGATTATCACAAAATTCAGACTAATGATTATTTTTGACTTTAGAGGTTTGGGGTTTGGAGGGAATATATGAAGAGAATTAATGGGGTACTGGTGGTGTTTCATTTTTTGGTGTGCTTGGTGGTTAGCTGGCTGTTCATTTTATGATAATTCAGTAAATTGCACACACATTTATGTAGTGTACACTTTTCTATTATGTGCTATGTTTCACAATACATGTTCTTTTTGATTTGTTAGGGGAAAAAAACCCAGAATTAGATGCTCTACAATTTACTTAATCATTTCCATATTGTTGACATTTCAATTGCTTCCAATTTTTCATTATTCTTAACAACACTGCAATTAACATTTTTGGGCAAAATCTCCTCCCATATTTTTTATTACTAACTGGGGATAGATTTACATATGTGGGCCTGCAGAGTCTAAGGATTCAAATATTTTGCAATGGATACTATGAGCCCTCAGATGTAGTTTTCCTTTTTTGTGTGACATGTGGTTTCTTTCAGCCCAATGTTCCAGTTTTCCAGGCCTTTCTGAATTCTGATTCTGTCCTCAGATATTGAGCTATCCTCTCTCCCTGCAAGGCGTTTCCATCTTCCTCTCAAGTAGGCTCTCAATCTCTCATTGCAAGGCCAGGTTTTGCAGTGAACTTGGTTCTGCCCCCTCCCAGTTACTTATATCAATATTCATGACCAATGGCAGGGCACTTCTGATAATGGAGATGCTCTCCTGCATCTGAGATCTGTAACCCGTGGTTTCCAGGCAAACTCTGCTCTGCAAAGGACTCTTCAAATTACGATGTGGTACCATCCACATCGGAGAAGGCAATGGCAAGCCACTCCAGTACTATTGCCTAGAAAATCCCATGGATGGAGGAGCCTGGTAGGCTGCAGTCCATGGGGTCGCTAAGGGTCGCACACGACTGAGCGACTTCACTTTCACTTTTCACTTTCACACATTGGAGAAGGAAATGGCAACCCACTCCAGTGTTCTTGCTTGGAGAATCCCAGGGACGGGGGAGCCTGGTGGGCTTCCGTCTATGGGGTCACACAGAGTTGGACACGACTGAAGTGACTTAGCAGCAGCAGCACTATCCACATGTCAAATTACAGCATTTGTGACTCTCATACAAATATAGAAGGACCACGTGCCAGATATTTTTTTAACAATTCATGAGAGACCAGTAAGACGGTGAAACTGGTTTACAGAACAATTCAAAGACTGAAGATTGATGGAGTCAGTCCGTCCAAGAAAGGCTGAAATGAATTTGCTAATAGATATAAAACTATGTGGGCTTCCCAGGTAGATCAGTGGTAAAAAATCCTCCTGCCAATGGAGGGGACGAGGGAGATGCAGGTCTGATTTCCGGGTCTGGAAGATCCCCTGGAGTAGTAAATGGCAACCCGCTCTAGTATTCTTGCCTGGACAACATTATGAACAGAGGAGCCTGGTGGCCTACAGTCCATGAGGTCCCAAAGAACTGGACACAACTGAGCATGCACACACACACAAAAGCACACACACAACTATGTAGAATTGTACAGACTAATTAAACAAAAGTAATCTTTGGAACTGTCTTTTTACCAGATGCAGAAATACACAGGTCAGCATGTAACTTCACAGTGTGTGGGTTCTATTTAAGGGATAACAAAGTCAAATTTAGGTGTATTTTGCTAGATGATAAATAACCTTTAGGGGAAAGATTGTGAAACAGTGTCCTAGGATGACATTTAAAGGACTCGCAGCCATCCTCTGTCTTTATTTACAAATGTTGGATATTTTTCTAACCACGTTTTTTCAGTGGCCCTGAAAATAATTACTGGGTCTGTCTTTTGCTATTTCAAAAATGCTGAAAGACTTGGGTAGATTACATTGTAAAATCTAAGTCACTACATAGAAAAAAATTTTTTTTCTTTCTAAGGCCAGCTCAGTTCATTTTGCATTATCTGAAAGCTCACAAAAAAACAGTTCTGTTTTGTTGAAGTCATCAATGTTTTGCAAGATGTAAGAAACCTCACATCTTCAAGCGTCCATGGAGAGGGCATATACCCATGAGTCTCCTGAAATTGTGTTCAGATTATTGGTATAGGCACATGTGTGCATTTTGCTTAAAAACGAAACAAATTTCCATGATCTCAGAGGGTTAAGAAACACTGCCAAGTACGGCTTCTGCAACTAGTATTTCCATGGAATTAGCCACCTTATTGCAGGGTGCATTTTCTTCAAGCATGTCCTATTTCCTTCTTTAGAATCACTGGTTATAAACGCTGCTTTTAGTCATATCCCTCCCACCCACCAGCCTGTGAGCAGCTCCATCCTTTCTATGGGGAAAAAAAAAAGCCATCCATGATGCTCCGCTGTACCAACCCAGACATGCGCAGAGCAACATCACTAAAGACACACAAAGGTAACATATTCTTGGCTGTTACATTTTGCAAAACAAACCAGCCAATCAACCAACAGCCCAGCTGCTAATGAAGCACCGCTCATCTGTCACTGTAATTCCTTCTCTTTTAAATTTTGTTTGCAGCCTTTGTTAAGAATTCAAACGTACTCTATCCTTTGCATTTATGTGAATATATATTTAACATAAAGCTATTCTAATATACCAAGAGTAATGGATGGTAAGGTTAGATTTCCTTTGTAAGCCATGAAATAATAGTCCAAACTCCACCTCAAGGCAGGAACAATCCATCAGCCTGCTACTTGTACAGGGTAGCCATGTTGTCCTTTGGTCAATCCCAAACAAGTACCTCAGGAAAAGTCATTAAAGGCTTCTTTCAACTCACAAATTTTATTTTAATTAGAGACTAGAGTTGGTTACTGAATGAATTGTGCCTATAGTAAGTTTTATATTTAAATACACTCTGAGATACTATTTTTACCATGTTTACTATTTTATTAACTTGAAAAAGAGGGTTAGCATTACAGGGACCCAGAAGATAGATGATAGGAAAACTAAAAGTGACAAAAAGCAAGATTTCAATTTCTCTGCAGTGATGGATAAATAACATTTCACAGTGTAGCAAAAATAATAGCAGATACTGTTTCAGTTCAGATACTGTTTATTGGACACTTAATATATGGCCATCATTGTGCTCTACGCCTGACATATATTTAGTCATTTATTTATTTAATTATCTATTAAATGCTTAATAAATAGGTGTCTTAGCCTATAAAATACAGTTTCTGCCTCATAGTATTTATATGCTCTAGAGAGGAGAGAACATAAACACAGAAAGAAATACAAATATACCCACACACAAACACACACACACTTACTTTTTAAGACCACTTTTTTAGTCCTGAATATTCACTGAAAGGACTGAAGCTAAAGTTGAAGTTCCAATACTTTAATCACCTGATGCAAAGAACTAACTCATTGGGAAAGACCCTGATGCTGGGAAAAGTTGGAGGCAGGAGAAGAGGGACGACAGAGGATAAGATGTTGGGTTGGCATCACTGACTTGATGGACATGAGTTTGAGCAAGCTCCAGGAGTTGGTGATACACAGGGAAGCCTGGCGTGCTGCGGTCCATGGGGTCACAAAGAGTCGGACATGACTGAGCAACTCAATTGAACTGATTGAGTGTATAATTGACGTACAAAATACTGTACCTACTTCAGTTCAGTTCAGTTCAATTCAGTTGCTCAGTCGTGTCCACCTCTTTGCGACCCCATGAATCACAGCACGCCAGGCCTCCCTGTCTATCACCAACTCCCGGAGTTCACTCAGACTCATGTCCATCGAGTTGCTGATGCCATCCAGCCATCTCATTCTCTGTCGTCCCTGTCTCCTCCCACCCACTGGGTGAGTTTGAAGATAAGCATATACCCACAAAACTATCACCACAATCCATGTCATAAATATATCCATCACCTTCAAAAATTTTCCTCCTGTCATTATTATTATTTGTGATAAAATGGTTAACGTAAGATCTACCTTCTTTTTTTTCACATTAAAACTGGTCTTTATTAATTTGTTTGGAATTTAGTTTGCTTATGGTTTGTAATTTCACATACACACAAAAATATATTATTGATATCAAAGAAGTTGAAATACATTGTATCCCAACAGACATCTGTCCATTTCAAATACTACAAACAAACATCTTTTACTAGGGAAACAATTCTTTTTGAAAGTTTACTAGAATTAATTTACAGTTTACCAATTACTAAAAAGGTGTGAGTTCCATCATGGTGTTGGAAACTTAAAAATTCAATTTATACACTATAGAAACAAAACTGCATTATTAAATTAATAAGTTAATAAAGACACACGTGTCACCTAAGATAAAAATATTTAATTTATAAATCATTACAGAATATAATAAAAGAAATGAAGTGAGGCCAGAGAAATTGATTTTTGAAAGATTTTGAGACTATAAACTTATATTTTAATATTTTGTTCATATATTGCCATCTTGTGTCATGAAATTCCCCATGAAATGGGAGACTTTGCTGTGCTCCTAGGCTCTGAACTTCCTGTTAAGAGTGCCATCCTGATGAATTTTATACGTGCTTTAAGTGCCTTCATAGGACTATATATTGGCCTCTCAGTATCAACGGATCCATGTATTCAAAACTGGATCTTAACAGTTACTGCCGGGATGTTCTTATATTTATCCTTGGTGGAAATGCTTCCTGAAATGACTCACGTTCAAACAGAGCGACCCTGGTTGATGTTTCCCCTGCAAAACTTTGGACTGACCCTAAGTTGGCTTTCTCTCTTCTTCTTGGCTATATATGAACAAAATATTAAGATTTACCTTCTTAAAAAATTTTTAAGTAGATACTACTAACGATACTAGTATTGTTAACTACAGGCACAATGCTGAGCAGGAAATCTCTAGGAAGTTTTCATCTTACATCACTGAAAGCTTATACATTTTGATTATGCACGCATGTTCAGTCGCTTCAGCTGTGTCCGAGTCTTTGCGACTATCAGTTCAGTTCAGTTCAGTCACTCAGTCGTGTCCGACTCTTTGCGACCCCATGAATCACAGCACGCCAGGCCTCCCTGTCCCATCACCAGCTCCCGGAGTTCACTCAAACTCATGTCCATCGAGTCGGCGATGCCATCCAGCCATCTCATTCTCTGTCGTCCCCTTCTCCTCCTACCCCCAATCCCTCCTAGCATCAGAGTCTTTTTCAGTGAGTCAACTCGTCGCATGAGGTGGCCAAAGTATTGGAGTTTCAGCTTTAGCCTCAGTCCTTCCAATGAACACCCAGGATTGATCTCCTTTAGAATGGACTATAGCTATGGACTATAGCCTGCCAGGTTTCTCCGTCCATGGGGATTGTTCAAGCAAGAACACTGGAGTGGGCTGCCATGCCCTCCTCCAGGGGATCTTCCTGACCCAGGGATAGAACCCACATCTCTTAGCTCTCCTGCATTGGCAGGTGGGTTCTTTACCACTAAGGCCACCTCCCAATTACCTCTCACCCCAGTACAGCATTCTACTCTCTGCTTTTGTGGGTTTGACTATTTTAGATTACTCATGTAAGTGAAATCTGGGCTTTCCAGGTGGCACTACTGGTAAAGAACCTGCCTGCCAGTGCAGGAGACATCAGAGACATGGGTTGGATCTCTGGGTCGGGAAGATTTGTAATGATATATATCAGAATTAACTAATGCTTAAGGAATCACCCTCACATCCCACTAGTAAAATGTAAAAGAAACCCAACACTCTAAAGGGAGATTTGAAATTTTATTTTCAATCACCTTCACAATATACACTTTGGGATTGGAATGAAAACTGACCTTTTCCAGTCCTGTGGCCACTGCTGAGTTTTCCAAATTTGCTGACATATGGAGTGCAGCATTTTCACAGCATTGTCTTTTAGGATTTGAAATAGTTCAACTCGAATTCCATCACCTTCACTAGCTTTGTTCATAGTGATGCTTCCTAAGGCCCCCTTGACTTCACAGTCCAGGATGTCTGGCTCTAGTTGAGTGATCACGCCATCATGATTATCTGGGTCATGAAGATCTTTTTTGTACAGTTCTTCTGTGCATTCTTGCCACCTCTTCTTAATATCTTCTGCTTCTGTTAGGTCCTCAACGTATCTTTCCTTTATTGTGCCCACCTTTGCATGAAATGTTCCCTTGGTATCTCTAATTTTCTTGAAGAGATCTCTAGTCTTTCCCATTCTATTGCTTTCCTCTACTTCTTTACAATGATCACTGAGGAATGCTTTCTTATCTCTCCTTCTATTCTTTGGAACTCTGCATTCAAATCGGTACATCTTTCCTTTTCTCCTTTGCTTTTCACTTCTCTTCTTTTCACAGATATTTGTAAGGCCTCCTCAGACAACCATTTTGCCTTTTTGCATTTCTTTTTCTTGGGGATGGTCTTGATCCCTGTCTCCTGTACAATGTCATGAACCTCCATCCATAGTTCTTCAGGCCCTCTATCAGATTTAAACACTTGAATCTATTTCTCATTTTCACTATATAATCATAATGGATTTTATTTATGTCCTACCTAAATGATCTAGGGGTTTTCCCTACTTTCTTCAATTCAAGTCTGAATTTTGCCTAAGGAGTTCATGATCCAAGCCACAGTCAGCTCCAGGTCTTGTTTTTGCTGACTGTATAGAGCTTCTCCATCTTTGGCTGCAAAGAATATAATCAGTCTGATTTTGGTATAGACCATCTGGTGATGTCCATGTGTAGAGTCTTCCCTTGCATTGTTGGAAGAGGGTGTTTGCTATGACCAGTGCGTTCTCTTAGCAAAACTCTCTTAGCATTTGCCCTGCTTCATTTCATGCTCCAAGGCCAAATTTGCCTGTTACTCCAGGTGTTTCTTGACTTCCTACTTTTGCATTCCAGTCCCCTATAATGAAAATGACAGTCTTTTTTGGGTGTTCATTCTAGAATGTCTTGTAGGTCTTCATAGAACCATTCAACTTCAGCTTCTTCAGCATTACTGGTCAGGGCATAGTCTTGGATTACTGTGATACTGAATGGTTTGCCAAAGAAAGGCAATGTCAAAGAATGCTCAAACTACCACACAATTGCACTCATTTCACACACTGGTAAAGTAATGCTCAACATTCTCCAAGCCAGGCTTCAATAGTACATGAACTGTGAACTTCCAGATGCTCAAGCTGGGTTTAGAAAAGGCAGAGGAATCAGAGATCAAATTGCCAACATCCACTGGATCATCAAAAAAGCAACAGAGTTCCAGAAAAACATCTATTTCTGCTTTATTGACTATGCCAAAGCCTTTGATAGTGTGTGTCACAAAAAACTGTGGAAAATTCTTCAAGAGAAGGGAACACCAGACCACCTGACCTGCCTCCTGAGAAATCTGTATGCAAGTCAGGAAGCAACAGTTAGAACTGGACATGGAACAACAGACTGGTTCCAAATCGGGAAAGGAGTATGTCAAGGCTGTATATTGTCACCCTGCTTCTTTAACTTATATGCAGAGTACATCATGAGAAACGCTGGGCTGGAGGAAGCACAAGCTGGAATCAAGATTGCTGGGAGAAATATCAATAACCTCAGATATGCATATGACATCGCCCTTATGGCAGAAAGCGAAGAAGAACTAAAGAGCCTCTTGATGAAAGTGAAAGAGGAGAGTGAAAAAGTTAGCTTAAAGCTCAACATTCAGAAAACTAAGATCGTGGCATCTGGTCCCATCACTTCATGGCAAATAGATGGGAAACAATGGAAATAGTGAGAGACTTAATTTCTTGGGTCTCCAAAATCACTGCAGATGGTGACCCCAGCCATGAAATTAAAAGACGCTTGCTCCTTGGAAGAAAAGCTATGACCAACCTAAACAGCATATTAAAAAGTAGAGACATTACTTTGCCAACAAAGGTCCATCTAGTCAAAGCTACGGTTTTTCCAGTAGTCATGTATGGATGTGAGTTGAACTATAAAGAAAGCTGAGTGCAGAAGAATTGATGCTTTTGAACTGTGGTGTTGGAGAAGACTCTTGGGAGTCCCTTGGACTGCAAGGAGATCTAACCAGTCAATCCTAAAGTAAATAAGCCCTGAATATTCATTGGAAGGACTGATGCTGAAGCTGAAACTCCAATACTTTGGCCACCTGATGTGAAGAGCTGACTCATTTGTAAGACCCTGATGCTGGGAAAGATCGAAGGTGGGAGAAAAAGGGGACGACAGAGGATGAGATGGTTGGATGGCACCACCAATTCAATGCACACGAGTTTGAGTAAACTCCGGGAGTTGGTGATGGACAGGGAAGCCTGGTGTACTGCAGTCCATGGGGTCCCAAAGAGTCGGACACGACTGAGCAACTGAACTGAACTGAACTGAATATACACTTTCTCCAGAAATTCTGTCTCTTAGAAAATATTCTAAAAAAATCATCAAATATGAGCTAGCTGTACATTCAAAAATCATTCATTGCTATAATAATAAAGGAAACTTAGAAACAATTTAAATATCCAATGATAGCAAAAATGGTTTTAAAATATTATGATACAAACATTTATACGGTCATTACAATCACAGTTTGTAACAATTTTTGTGATTATAAAATGATTTTGATGTAAATAATAAGCTCAAAAAGCATAATAAAAAAATTTTACATGCACTGGGACTTCCCTGGTGGTCCAGTGGTTAAGATATCACCTTCCAATGCAATGGGTGCAGATTCAGTCCCTGGTTGGGAAACTAAGATCCCACATGCCTTGTGGCCAAAATACCAAAACAGAAAACAGAAACAATCCTGTAACAAATAAAGACTTTTAAAATGGTTCCACACAACAGCAACAACCACAGAAACTTTACATACATGAACATGTCAATGCCTGCAAATAACAGGAAGTAGAAAGCTAACAGGTTACTAATGGCTTTCTCCAAGAGGTTAGATGATAGCTGACCATTTTAAAAATATCCACAGTGAATATGTGTTACTGTTTTCCCCCAGCTTTACTGAGGTATGACTGACAGATAATAATTATATACATTTAAGGTGTACAACGTGATGTTTTGATATATGTGTATACTATGACATGGTGGAGGTTTTATCATCCTAAATTGTACAACCCTCAAGAAATCCAGGGAAATTTCTGGACTGCAATATCATGACACTTGCTTTCAAACAAAGCCTGGCAATTTCCATGGACCCCTGAGGATAGCGCTTCTGCCTGAGTCTGTCTCTCTAATCTCAGGGAAGTCGGCAGGGATCTCCAGGGAGACCCTCACACCCACTCTTGTGTTGGATTCTCTTTTTCATGTGTATTGATTGTCTTTTCCCTTCATCCGACCTTGGCTGCAAAAATTGTGCTGAAATGTCTTGGAGGCATGCTTCCCTGAGACTCATGCTGGTAGAACACTTACTCTCTTATGTGCTCTTCCTGATTTAAGTGGAAACACTTGAGAGTTGGAATCAATTCGCTGAGTCCATTTGCATATGATACCCCAGTAGCCAGGCCTCTCCACATTTCCTGTCTGCCAAGTACCCTCATGCACCAGCAGGAGAACAGGGGAGAGAGAGTGGAGAATCATTTCATGAGGATCCAGGACACTTGTTTTGCTACTTTCTCTACTATCTCACCAAATCAGGGTACCTTTATTTTCTAATATGTGTAAAGCTGAGAAACCAATGAAACCAAAGATACACTACAAACATCTTTTGTCACAACAGCCATATCTAGCCAACTGCAGAAGTGTATATACAATTGATTCTTTGGTATCCAAACACACAATAGAAACCAAATTTTCAACCTATTTTGGATGCATGTGTTATTTACTGGCTAAGTCTTATCTAACTCTTTGAGACCCCATGGACTGTAGCCTGCCAGGCTTCTCTGTCCATGGGATTTTGCAGGCAAGATTACTGGTGTGGGTTGCTACTTCCTCCTCCAGGGGATTTTCCTGACCAAGAGAAAGAACCTGCGCCTCTTGCATTGCAGGCAGATTCTTTACAAATGAGCCATCTGGGAATAGTCTGACTTAAAGGATCATGAGGGTAAATCAGTAAGTTTTCCCAGGATGATCACACCTAATGATTGCAATGTTCCTTGTATCAGTTCTAAAATTTTACTTGATTTTATTTTATTAAAGCCTTTTGTGAAAAACTTCCCTTGCATGATCATGACAGCTCGTGTGGGTTTTGGAGAAGTGATACCATGAAAAGGTGGTTGCTGAAGGGTAATTTCGTCAGCATTCTCATAAATCACACATGTTTTCTGTCTGATCTGCCAAGAAGGAAATGTCTCAGGACACAAAGAGCATCCTCCATATTTTAGTTTGATTTCCAGGCCTAATTATGTTTGCTTAAACTCAACACACTTGTGATTCCACAAGGAGGCTGTTGTTGTATGATGTTATTTCAGCTTTTTAAAATGTCTAAAGCTGATTTCCTTTCCTGGAAATTGAACTCCTACTGTCATCCAAAGATATAGGCATCTAGGGGAACTTACTTTGATCACATATGAAAGAAAAAATTCTGTCATACAGAGTTAAGTAGGTTAGAAAGAGAAAAACAAATATCGTATGTTAACGCATACATATGGAATCTAGGAAAATGGTACTAATGAATCTATTTACAAAGCAGAAATAGAGACAGGGACGTGGAGAACAAACGTACGGACATCCAGGGAGGAAGAGGAGGTGAGATGAATTGGGAGATTGGGGTTGATGTATATACACTACTATGGATAAGATAAGTAACTAATGAGAACCTGTTGGGCAGCACAGGGGACTCTACTCAGAGCTCTGTGGTGACCTGAATGGGAAGGAAATCCAAAACAGATGGGATTCACAAAGTGAATAGCTGGCTCGCTTGGTATACAGTTCAGTTCAGTTCAGTTCAGTCGCTCAGTCGTGTCTGACTCTTTGCAACCCCATGAATCACAGCACGCCAGGCCTCCCTGTCCATCACCAACTCCCGGAGTTCACTCAAACTCAAGTCCACAGAGTCGGTGATGCCATCCAGCCATCTCATTCTCTGTCGACCCCTTCTCCTCCCGCCCCCAACCTTTCCTAGCAGCAGAGTCTTTTCCAGTGAGTCAACTCGTCGCATGAGGTGGCCAAAGTATTGCAGTTTCAGCTTTAGCACCAGTCCTTTCAATGAACACCCAGG